>NC_084843.1:693750-1380000 GCF_033115175.1 Lepus europaeus | reverse complement strand
GATCTGTTGTCCCAGCACACAGCCACATCTCCACCGCATCCTGTGACGAGGGGAAGCCGAGGGAGGAAGACGAGGGATTTGCCAGGGATGTTGGCGGCGTCTCTCATGGACACGCAGAGCTGCCGGATCCACAGACGGGCTTGAGGAGGGGCTGCGTCCTCGGAGGTGGGGGGAGCCAGGCTGGCCGGCCGCTTGCCAAGTTCACCTCTAGGACGCACGGCGGTGGACAGCGCTCACTGCTCAGACGGGGGAGGGGCATGCCCACGCCAGAGAGACAGAAACGCCCGCCCCCCTGTGCCCTGCTGAGCTGGCAGGCGGCTGCGATGCATCGGCACTTCCTCCTTTCCCAGACGCACTTCCTCCTTTCCCAGACGCACTTCCTCCTTTCCCAGACGCACTTCCTCCTTTCCCAGACGGCTCCAAGCGTCCCTGAGGAGCTGAGGTCACAGAGGGCACCCGAGCGAAACCGCCCTGCCTTCCGGCTGCGGCCCTGGGGACGCACAAGCTCCGGGTGCCTCGACGTCCCCAGCCCAGAAGGAGTCCCCAGGACCCCCAGTCCCTGCCCCACGGGATGGCGAGGACATCAGACAAGTGCAGCTGCTCCCCGGACACAGCACCCGTTCCAGGCTCCAGTCCCCACAGTTGCTCCGAACTTTAAGTGGAAGATTCCACGAACGGGCAAATCGTAAACTGTGAGTTTTAAACAGTGCACCGTCAACCTGACGAAATCTGACGCTGTCCTGCTCCACTCTGCCAGGGGCACGGATCTCCCTTTGTCCAGCACAGGAAGGCCTGCCCACCACCTGCCCCCACTCAGTCCAGGCCACCCACCACCTGCCCCCACTCAATGCAGGCCACCCACCACCTGCCCCCACTCAAGGCAAGCCACCCACCACCTGCCCCCACTCAGTGCAGGCCACCCACCACCTGCCCCCACTCACTCAGTCCAGGCCACCCACCACCTGCCCCCATTCAAGGCAGGCCACCCACCACCTGCCCCCACTCAATGCAGGCCACCTACCACCTGCCCCCACTCAATCCAGGCCACCCACCACCTGCCCCCCACTCAGTCCAGGCCACCCACCACCTGCCCCCACTCACTCAATGCAGGCCACCCACCACCTGCCCCCCACTCAGTCCAGGCCACCCACCACCTGCCCCCCACTCAGTCCAGCCCACCCACCACCTGCCCCCACTCAGTCCAGGCCACCCACCACCTACCCCCACTCACTCAATGCAGGCCACCCACCACCTGCCCCCCACTCAGTCCAGGCCACCCACCACCTGCCCCCCACTCAGTCCAGGCCACCCACCACCTGCCCCCACTCAATGCAGGCCACCCACCACCTGCCCCCCACTCAGTCCAGGCCACCCACCACCTGCCCCCACTCACTCAGTCCAGGCCACCCACCACCTGCCCCCACTCACTCAATGCAGGCCACCCACATCCTGCCCCCACTCGCTCAATGCAGGCCACCCACCACCTGCCCCCACTCACTCAGTCCAGGCCACCCACCACCTGCCCCCCACTCACTCAGTCCAGGCCACCCACCACCTGCCCCCACTCAGTCCAGGCCACCCACCACCTGCCCCCACTCAATGCAGGCCACCCACCACCTGCCCCCCACTCACTCAGTCCAGGCCACCCACCACCTACCCCCACTCACTCAGTCCAGGCCACCCACCACCTGCCCCCACTCACTCAATGCAGGCCACCCACCACCTGCCCGTCACTCAGTCCAGGCCGTGCACACCAGCCGCCCGTCGCTCGGCGGCCACCTTGGCCATCAGACTGCCGAGCTGTCGCAGTGCTTGAGCCCCAGCAACCTTCACTTTATGTACTAACAGCCCAGGTGCAGGAGCAGTGCACTGGCAGCTCACACACACCAAAGGGAGGCCACAACGTGCCTCTTTTGATCAAAAATGTGCACTTTTTTACATAATAACAAAGTAGAAAAAACGCTGAGGTCCCTGAGCCTTCGGTAAGGACGTAGCTTCCACCTGCAAAACCGTGAGGGAGAGAGAAGACACCCGTGCTGGCTCTGCTGTCGCACTCTAACTGCGGAAGTTACTACACAGCCCACGGTGAGCGCTGTTACCACGGAACGCGTTAAACCTGTGGGCGGGAGCCTAGCTCAGTGAGCCCCAGCCCGGCGAGAGGCGGGCCAGGAAGCGCCGCCCTGCACCACGCCTGGAGCCGGGACCCTCAGGTCAGCGGCGGCCTGGAGCTGCGTGGCAGAGGGGGCGTCACCGCTCTGCCGTCTCCTCACCAGGCCCTGGGCCTTCTCCCTCCACCTCGAGAGGGCGAGCGCGGCACAGGTGCTGTCGGTCACAGACCGAGACGCCGTAACAGATTGCATCACAGCACGTTGGTATTGAGCTCTCTCTGATCCTTTCAGTCTCTTACTGTGCCCAACTTAAAGGTTAAACTTTATCTTCTGTGTGGATGAGCAGGAAAAATGTAGTGCATATGAGTACTTTCAGTATTTGTGGAAAAATGGAATTAAAACATAAGTTTATTTGGAGTAAAACGTTTTTGAAATCCATGCATAGTGTTTTGTAACACGTTTTTCATAAACTTTAGTCATTTGTTTGAAAATCAGAGTTGCAGAGAGAGGGAGAGACAGAAATCTTCCAACTGCTGGTTCACTTCCCAGTTGGCTGCAACACGGCTAGGCCAGGCCAAATCCCGGAGCCGGGAGCTTCTTCCAGGTCTCCCACGTGGGTTCAGGGGCCCCTACCCTTGGGCCGTCCTCCACTGCTTTACCCAGGCCATCAGCAGGGAGCTGGATTGGAAGCAGAGCAGCTGGGACACGGTTGTGCCCACAGGCGATGCTGGCATTGCAGCCGGCAGCCTCACCACTACGCCACTGTGCCGGCTCCTCCATGAGCTTTTTGGAGCTGCCACGTCTGGTCTGCAGTAGCCGAGGTTGCAGTCACCTTGGGACACAGCCCGGGAGAGAAGGGGCAGCGAGCGTGTTTGGAGCCCTGCCCACCTCAAACAGGAGTCAGCAGTTGCTGCGATACTTTTACTATTCCCCAGTGGACTTCTCCGAGAGCTAGTGACAGGGGTGTAGCTTGGAGTCGTCGGCTTAGGGCAGACCTGGATCCCAGACTGGAGGCTGACGGGGGGTCTCCCAGCCAAGGCCAACTCTGACTTCCCGAAGAGAAGGCACCAGGATCTGTGACACGAGGGAGCTCCTCGCAGGCCTCAGGTGTGGGAGAACCGACCCTGCACAGCGTGCAGCCAGGTGAGGCTGCGTCTGCCCCTTGGTCACTCTCTGCCTGCTGCACACCTCAACAACGCAGACTCTGGGCTGGGAAGCGGCTGCCTGCTGCCTTCAGACCACACAGCTCCCTCTGAAGTGTGATGTAACCGAGGGGGCTGGGAGGTAGCGTCCTTCTCTGTGTCCACATCTGTGGCTTGGTGTTGCAAATGCATGATGGGAAACTTCACTCACCCAGCCCAAATGCATGATGGGAAACTTCACTCACCCAGCCCAAATGCATGATGGGAAACCTCATTCACCCAGCCGAAATGCATGATGGGAAACCTCATTCACCCAGCCCAAATGCATGATGGGAAACTTCACTCATCCAGCCCAAATGCATGATGGACTCGACTTGGTATCTGTAGGGTATCTTCGGCCTTACCTAAGGAGTCCATAATTAAATTTGGCCTCCAAAGGGGAAAGATAAGTAAGAGGCGAGCTTCCAAGCGACTTGGCAAATGCATGTGGATAATTCTTTGAAGGGTCTCGGGCACCTCCCGAAGTCGCCATTTGTACTTTGCGCACCCACAAGTCTGCTCTTCTAAGATTCTTAATTACGCCTGAGATTATCAAATTAGGCCTATTTAGGGCAGCTAATAAAACAACTAATTAACTAGTGAATGTTGGTGAGCAACCGCAGACGCAAGGAATGGCTCACTTCACAATGAGAGAAAGGTGGCTAAGGCCTGAGGAGCCTGGCGGCGCGGGCTGGCGTGGCAGGAGGCGTGAGGAAGGCGGGCACCTGGGCTGCACTCCCCGGACCACTGCGTCCACAAGGTTCCTGGGAGCATTTCTCTCGCAGCCCACGGGGCTGAGGCGCAGCTGGGACAGGAGCCTTCAGCCACGCATCATGCAGCCGGGAAAACGGTTCCCTCTGCAACCAGAGGCTGCATCAGCAACGAGGGCCACGGCCAGCCTCGGGCCCACGGACTGGGCATGGCCCCCAGGGCAGGGCGGGCCTCCCTCCCACAGCCAGCCTGGCTGCCAGAGGGGAGCCGGTCCACCAGCCCTCGAAGACAGCACAGGGAAGGGGTGGAGGCAGCTCGGCCCCTGCCGAGGCCACTCCTGCAGGCTGCCCCCGTGAACTCGGGTGGGCTCCCTGGACACCACTGGTGCAGCAGTGCCCATCACAAACGTGCTCCTCACGGGTCAGGTACCCATGAGCCCCCCAAGTACCAATCACAACACAGAGAACCTGGGAGAACCTCAGAGGCCACGGCTCCACGGAGAGACCTGCTCCCCAGGTCCAGGGGAAGTGCTCACCGCACCAACCTGCCGCTGGGGCTGGCTCAGAGCCTGCGGGAGCCGCAGACGGAGCCTGGCAGAGGCCTGGGGACAAGGCTCTGACGTGAAGAAGAAAGCACAGCGGCCCGTGGACGGCAGAGCCGAGCACGTCTCCGTGCAGGAGCCAGGTGGCTCAGAGTCTGCGAGGGCTGGGAGGGCAGGTGCAGGGCCGGGACCCACCCGGGGACACCTGCCCTAGCCTGGCCCCGAGTCCCTTCTCCTCCTCAGAGTGTGCCCTCCCCGCACGCCCGGGGCCTGGGCCAGCCTGGCGGGACAGCCGTGCTCCCGGGCCTGCTGCTGCTCCAGTGCTGGTGGCGTCTCGGCCGCTCTCCCCTCCAGGACCCTGCAGGGCTGGTCCTGCAGGCCCGCCCCTCCTAGCGTCAGGACACCGTCTGCAGACAGGGCCCGTCGTCACCACCTCAGCCTCCGCGGACTTTCACCAAACAGCTCATCTCCGCGTCTCCCGTGGAGCTAGCCGCTCAGGAAGTGCCCAGCACTGAGGGCGGGAAGACAGAGCGGGCGCCCCGGCGCGGCGGGCAGTGTCCCAGAGACCCACAGGGCCCCTGAGGGCTGGGCTGGCCAAACCTCCCCACCAGAGGACCTCCGAGAGCGGCAGTCAGCAAGCACCGACCGGGCCCTTGTGGAATTTACTCCATTCATGTGAGACCACGTGCTGACAGCTCTGGGCCTTGGCAGAAATCGCCCCCCTTGAAGGGCCATGATGGGGCTGCCGCCCCACTCACGGGTGGGAAAGCTGAAGCCAAGGCTCACCCAAGGTCAGCAGCGTCCACGGAGCCACACGGGACCCACCCAGGCCAGAACCACCCTCAGCTCCCCCGATGTGCACCTGTGCCGGCATCTCTTGCACGGTTAGTCCAGACCGCACACACCAAGGCCCCCCCAGCCCGGACGCCTGCGGTTGCCATGTTGGATCCACAGCAGTGCCCGCCGGGGAGCTGGGAACCAGTGGCTCAGCAGATACAACTGCCGCCTTGTCAGACGCCGCGTTTCAAACGGGGAAGTCCACCACGGGGAGAGAACTGCTTCACAGTGCACACTTACAGACGTGGGGATTGTCCACTCTGCTCCAGTTTGATCCAAGTGGAATAAACGTGATTGGTGGAGGCAGGACCTTCCGTGGGGGCTCCAGGTTCACTGACAATGCGAGCTCAGAGCTGGGTGGGGCAGGGCGAGGCCCAGCCTGGAAGAGAGCATGCCCAGGACGAATGGGATTGTGGGAAATGCAGGTGCCAGGGCAGCTGGTCCAGCCTGCGCAGAGGGGCTGTGGAGAGGACGTGAGGCCCTCAGTGGCCCCAGTCAGCGGTCATTGCCACCCCAGAGGAAAGGCAGGGCCAGCCACACAGGCGCTGTCCCCGTGTTGGCTCACAGGGACTATGTCCCCCCCAGTGTCACCAGAAAGTGGGTTCTTCCCTGCCCTGTCTTCGTCTAAGACAGAGAAACACAACAGCTCCCCATGCAGACACAGCCCTGGGGATGAGGCTGAGCCATGAGGGGCGGAGCCTGGGCCGAGGTTAAGTGCGGGGGGCGGAGCCTGGGCCAAGGTGCAACACACAGAGCCTGCAAGTGCAGCCCCTGCCCCCGGGCAGCAGGAGGCCTGGGTCCTGCACCGCCTGCCTCCACAGTCCCAGGTCCCAGGAATGGCTGCTTTCCTCGCCACGGCGGGGTTTCTGCTGGACAAGGTTTTGCCTTTTCCAAAGGAGGTTTTGAGAATCTCGGGAGAAAACAGCCGCTCTGCCCGTCCCTGTATCGTTCTGTCTCTCCGTGTCTGTGTGTGTGTGTCTCTCTCTGTCTCTCTCTCTCTCTCCATCTCTCGCTCTCGCTCTCTCTCCCTGGCACACAGACACTGTCGAGATCCTGCTGTCTTCCAAGGCACACCCTGCCTGTGTGTGTCACCCGGGAACGAGCTGGTCTCTCAGAGATTGGGCAAAACAAAACAGCAAACAGTGCACCGCCAGCCACGCCCCTGAGCCTGCAGTCCTTTTAGCTCAGGTCCCACAAGCTCATTTTGACCTTGAACCTGATGGTCAAGGGCACGGGCCTGGCCCGGACAGCCTGTGCCTCAGTCCTTCTGCACCGCATGGCCCTCGGCCTCAGCTTCCTCGCCTGTAAAACGCACAGACTGACGCGGGGGCGTGAACGCAGGGCCTGGGCAGGGAAGGCAGCAAGTGCTGCACATAGCCGGGCTCCTGCGGGCGCCGTGGTCCTGCCTGCGCAGGTGCCCGTCTCCCCGCCTCCCCGCCTCCCCGCATTCCCCGGGCCTTTATCAACCGACACGCAGACGCCAACGAGGGACTTGGGCAAGAGAAGCCGTCCGTGCCTGGCAGTGTTTGCTTTTTAATGATTTGTTTATTTGTTTGAAAACTGGAGAAAGAGAGCGAATTCTTTGTTTGCTCCCAAATGGCTACAAACAAGAGCCAGGAACTCCATCTGGGTCTCCGCGGGAACCCAAGCATGTGGCCAGCCCGCTGCTGCTCTCCCAGGGAAGCTGGGAGCCGGGGCAGAAGCAGAGCAGCCAGGACTCGGGCCCGCAGCACCCAGAGCAGGGTGCTGGCGTGGCGAGCGGCACTTCGGCCCGCCACAATGCCACGCTGCCACAGCACACCGTTGGAGCACAGCACCGGCCCGGCCGACGCGGCTCCCAGACTCCCTCCCCGCACCCAGTGGGCGACAGCCCCAGCCCCCAAGGAGACCAGAAAACCAGCTCCCAGTGGTTCCCGTCCCCCAGTCCTCCCGGAAGTCTGAAGTCCAAGGCGCTGTTTCCACTGCTCAGCCTCTGACTCCAGAGGAAACGCATTCAGGTTTTCTTTTCTTTCTTTTCTTTTTTTTGGACAGGCAGAGTGGACAGTGAGAGACAGAGAGACAGAGAGAAAGGTCTTCCTTTGCCGTTGGTTCACCCTCCAATGACCACTGCGGCCGGCGCACTACATTGATCCGAAGGCAGGAGCCAGGTGCTTCTCCTGGTCTCCCTTGCGGGTGCAGGGCCCAAGCACTTGGGCCATCCTCCACTGCACTCCCAGGCCACAGCAGAGAGCTGGCCTGGAAGGGGGGCAGCCAGGACAGAATCCGGTGCCCCGACAGGGACTAGAACCGGGTGTGCCGGCGCCGCAAGGTGGAGGATTAGCCTGTTGAGCCACGGCGCCAGCTGCTTTCAGGTTTTCTAAACCTGGGCCCTTCCAAGACAGCGGCAGCAGCGTTCCCCTGAGAGGCGGCAGATGTCCGTGGTGACACTGGTGACACTGGTGACACTTGCACACTTCGACTCCGACGCGAGTGCCCGTGGCGAGATCCGGGCTCCAGCGTGGGCTCCCTGGCACAGCACTCTGTGTCGGCTCTTCCGTGTGCCCACCCCGAGGTGCGGGACACGGTTTCTGCAGAGCACCGTCCTATGGCTCGGCACCACGAGGACAAGCATCTGCGTGGACAGCCCGGCCAGGCCCTCAATGCACAGGAAACGGACCAGCGGGCAGCAGCGTGGACGCGGGCTCTTTTTGCTTATTTCCTGTAGTTTGCAGAGTTCTGAATTCCCGCTCCTTCAGAGATCACGGATATACAGGAAGTCTTTCCAGTCCCTGGGATTGGCCCACAAGCCACAATACAAAACAGGAAGAGGAGCATGGGGTACCACGTGACCTGCACACCACATCCCTGCCACCAGGCTGTTCCACGTGACCTGCTGAACAAGAGAATGCTTTACAAGTGCCAGGCCATGGAACGGACGTGTCTGCCCACGCCGGGCGCAAGGCAAACACAGGAATCATCCCACAGGGAATCACGGATGCACCCCGGGTTCCCCGGGGCCTAATGCGACCAGAGCCTCCCAGTCTCACAGTGATGGCCACACTTCGACCTGTGCCCTGCTTGCCATGTGTGTGTGTGCGTGTGTGTGTGTGCGTGTGTGCGTGCGTGTGAGAGAGAGCAGGAGAGAGTGAGCGAGCGAGAGCATTGTCCTGACTGCCGGGGTGAGAACCATGTCAGCTGCGCGTGCAAAGCTCAGCCTCCAAGAGGCCTCCTTCTGATGGCAGACAGACGGGTGACGGCAGACAGACAGGTGACGGCAGACAGACAGGTGACGGCAGACAGACGGGTGACAGCAGACAGACAGGTGACAGCAGACAGACAGGTGACGGCAGACAGACGGGTGACAGCAGACAGACGGGTGACAGCAGACAGACAGGTGACGGCAGACAGACGGGTGACGGCAGACAGACGGGTGTCCCTGGGGCTCCCTGGCATGGATGGAGCAAAGCCCAGGCTCCACACCAGCTGTCTGGCACAGTGGGTCTCCCTGGCTGCTCCCGGGGAAGGCACGGTGTCCAGGTGGTCGCGGATGTGGTCACCGACCTGGGTGTGCCTGCCTGGTCCATCCCTTCCCCTCTCACCAGGCTGCAGGGACCTTCAGAGCCCTCGAGGAGGTCATAGGCTCAGCCCCACCTGTGGGAAATCCCCGGGGGTCGACCCAGGCTTGGCCTTCCACCTGGGGCCCATGTGGGCGCACAGGGCTCTCGGTTCCCCTGGGTCAGCGAGAGGGGCGGGCCACAGCAGCTGCCAATCAGCCTGCACGTCTGAGGAAAGAAGCGAGACCTCACAGCTTGGGCACCTGCTCAGCTCCACTGGGCGACTCCCCACTCCATCAGGGCCTGTCTGTGTCTGCTCTGAGGCCTCAGTGACGTCAGGACCTGGGGGCACCCCCACATGGCCAGCCAGTCCTCGGGGACACAGCTGAGACCCCGATCATGGGAGCACAGGTGGACGGGGCCTCGCCGCGGGCCCCGCTCTTCCCGGTCTCCAACACAGACATCTCGGCAGCTGGGCTGCCTGCGCGTCACCACCCGTCCTCCGTCAGACACTAGGAAATCCCCAGGGATCCTCCCTTAAACACCAGCAGCCACAAAGCTAAAGCCAGCACAGGTGCGCACATCCGCAGCTCACACACACCTGCACATGGACACACATTCACACACAGGCTCACACATGCGTGCACACGCCTGCATCCTCACACACGTGCACCTTCACACCACGGCACTCACACACATGCGCACACCACATCCTCACACACATGTGCACTTTCACACACTTGCACTCACACAGGTGTACTTGCACTTTCACACACTTGCACTCACGTACTTGCACACACACCTGTTTGTGTATACCACAATCTTGCACACATACAAACTTGTATGTTCATACATGTGTATGCACACACTTTCACACACTTGGACCCTCCCACACATGTGCCCACACTTGCACTCACACACTTGTACTCGCACACACACCTGCATGTGCATACCCTACACACGTGTGCCTACATATGCACACACCCACACACACCGCCACGGAACTTTCTTGAGACACAGGACTCTGTTGCTAGCCTGAGTCCTGTCTCCTTTAACTCCGCCCCCCCATGATCCAAAACTCGGATAAACTTTGCTTCTGACACTGCTCCCACTGGAGGCTTCGGGGTAGACTCTGCAGGCTCCACCTGTGGACCCAGGGCAGACGGTGGGCCACTCCCCAGAGCACCCACAGTGCCCATTGCATGCAGGACTCCTTGAAGCCCAGGGGTACCCCCCTGCTGCCTCCCTTGGGCCCCTGCTCCCCACCCACACCTGGAGCCCTTGCTCGCCCCCTCTCTGTGCAGACTGTGGACAGACGCCCTCAGGACACAGCTTGTCCCCACCCATCCCACCTCTGGAGGCAAACAGTTAGGCGGGGACACCTGGGAAGCTGCCTCTGTGCTGGGCCCTGGTGCCAGCCACGCCCATTCCAGAAGTCCACAGACCGGGGGATCAGGCCTGCCCACGGCCAGGCAAGGAGTCTGCTGCCCCAGAACAGCTATGAGGGCCCCCGAGGAGCAGCGGAGGAGGCTGTGCAGGCACATCACTCTGCCCACGCGAGGAAAGGGGTCAGGAACAATGCTCGTTTTTAGAAGCTGCCCCCAGGAGCAGCCACCCAGAGCCTGCGTCCGCCCGGGCGCTGCCATCCAGGCACCCACGTCACAGCTTTGATTGCAGATCGAGGATGCGTTGTCATCGATTTCAAGGCCCAGCCACTGCTTAGAGCTGATAAACACAGCGAGCATCTGACGGACGGGCCCGGACCACGGCAGGAGCAGAGATGTCCCCTCACGGCCACAGGGCTCCGATGTGAGGACGCGGCCGGTGTCAGCGCACAGCCCGGGTCACGCCTCGCCTGCCGCGGCCATGCCTATGTGGTGCCAGCGTAGCTTCAGGCCACACCTGAGCGGGGTCGGCCAGGGGGATGCACTTCCCCGATGAGAGACCTGGTCTCAGATCCTTTCAGTGAGACCAAGTGACCCGAGGAACCCAGCCCTCAGAGCGGCATGCCCTGGACGACAGGTGCCGGCTCCCCTCAAACACCTGGCCTGCCCACTGGAGCGCTCACTCGGCAGATGCACGTCTGTCCCAGGACCTGGCGGCCGGCTGCCCGGAGCGCAGGAGGCTCCCGGGGAAGACCGTGCGCCCCGGCTCTCCGTCAGAGCCCTGAACACTGGGACCACAGCCGGGACAATCAGCATTCAGAAGCGGCGGGGCTTGTGCCCTGCAGCTGGGGACGAAGCGTGGGCTCATTAAACAGACAACCAAAGGAAGTGAGAAATAATCACTGAACAGCTGGCGTGAAAGGGAGAAAAACACATCCCTCAAATTCAATCTCAAGGCGTTCAAGGTAAATTAGCCACAGAGTAAATACACGTAATCCAAAATAATTATGGTTCAGAAGTTGAAAAGCCCAAGCAGCAAAAACCTGGGTTCATTCTGAGCAAAAAGTTCTCCTGTGCTCGCCTGGGCACAGAGGGACACACAGGGCTGCATTCGCACGTGTGCAGACAGCTTGGAGGACACTGATGTCCCGGCTTCGGGAGAGACACGAGGCGACAGCAAAGCAAGGGTGCGGCCGTTCTGCACCTGCTGGGGTCCCTGTCCGCCCAGCAGCAGGAGCCCCTGGGTGGGGCAGGGGGAGGGGCCCTCGTCCACGTGCACCCCTGACCTCCCAGCTCTGTCCCTGCCTCTTCTCACTGCAGTGGCCTGGCCATCTGCTCCCGGAGGCCCCAGGAGAACACCATGCCTTCTCAGAGATCTGCTCTCCTGAACTCTCTGTGGACGTGGACATGGACGTGGACGTGGACGTGGACGTGGCCACCGGAAGGCTGCCTTTCCTTCTCTGTCCCAGGTGGAGGTGGCAAAGCTCAGTCTGAGCCCCGGCAGTGCCCATCTTGGGAGGAAGACGGAACGTGAGTCTCGCTGTCCCAGGGCTGGGCGTGGAGCTGGAAGCGCAGACCACGCTCAGGGAGGCCAGGGCTGGACGGAGGAGAGAGCCAGCCCCGCCCAGTGGCCCCGGGCTGGGCCAGCTCCAGGCCAGCTGAGGCTCCCCCTGTGCACAAGGCCTCAGCAGGAGGGGAGCAGCCGCCTCCCCACCCCTACGCCGCTGCCTCCCCGATCCCAGCCTGAGACGGTAACTGCCCCTCCAGCCAGGGGCGTCCACTCAGACTCAGGTAGGGCCACCTGCACCATACGCGCCCTGCCCCGTGCAGCCAGCCAGACGACCAGAAGCCACGAGCTGCAGACGCCAGCGAACAGGCCACAGGACGAGCAGCCGCGTCCACCACGTCGGCCACTCCTGGATCAAGTCAAGCAGGAAAGGGAAGCCCTCCTCGGCTCCCTGTGTAACGTTAACTGCAACTAGAGCACGGTGAGCTGGCACGGTGGGCACCCAGGCAGAGCCAGGAGGCGACCGAGGCCCAACCCCCACCACAGTCCCCAGGCTTTCCTGTCTCCCCTGCCCAGCACCCACTGGCTCTCCCCTCCCCCAGCCCCCAGCAGTCCTGGTCTGGCTGACGGCCCCGGCGAGTGTTCACGCATGTAGGGTACACCCACCTGCGTGCACACGTGTACACGGAGAGGCCGGCCTTCACTAGGTAACCAAGCCTGAGACTGTTTGGTACTATTTCAGTGTGTGCCCAGGGACACCTCACTCACCTGCTGCGGGGCAGCCACGCCCCCCCCTCGGGATCCAGCCACACGAAACTGGACAGCACGCGAACAGAACGCCGGCAGCACAGCCACCCCTAGGTCTTGTGAGAACGCAGACCCCCAGGCCCGCCTGCGCTCGCGCAGATTCTGCACGTTACCCAGCTCCCGAGTGCGTTCTGCGGGTGCGTGAACGTGTGAGGTGCACAGAGCCCGGGCGTTTGCTCTCCTCTGAGGCCCACACCCCCGGGCCCAGGCTGTGGGGCACGCGGAGGTGCAGAGACTCTGGCTCCCGTCCCCACCCACCCCACCTCTGGTGCTTCACACAATCCGTGCACCTGCTGGCCACCCTGCCCTGGGCTGTCCCACCCTCCTGAGGCCGCTTCTTGCACTGGTCCACACCTGGCCTGCCACAACTGAGCCGTCCAGTGGAAGCAGCAAAATCTCAGCAGCAAAAATTCTCAATAAAACTTGAAAGGGTTAGGGCTGCTGGTGGGGCTCCCGCCCGTTAGGGCTGCTGGCGGAGCTCTTGCCCTGTTAGGGCTGCTGGCGGGGCTCCCGCCCCATTAGGTAGAGCTCCCGCCCCGTTAGGGCTACTGGTGGGGCTCAGGCCCCATTAGGGCTACTGGTGGAGCTCCCGCCCCGTTAGGGCTGCTGGTGGAGCTCCCGCCCCGTTAGGGCTACTGGTGGGGCTCAGGCCCCATTAGGGCTACTGGTGGAGCTCCCGCCCCGTTAGGGCTGCTGGTGGAGCTCCCGCCCCGTTAGGGCTGCTGGTGGAGCTCCCGCCCCGTTAGGGCTACTGGTGGGGCTCCCGCCCCGTTAGGGCTGCTGGTGGGGCTCCCGCCCCATTAGGGCTACTGGTGGAGCTCTCGCCCCGTTGGAGCCTGGGTGACTGGGAGCCTCCCACCGCTGCGCGTCACTGTGTCCGTGCACAGCGGGGCTCGTCCCAGGCACTCGGCAGCAGGACCAGGCTCACCTCCTGGTCTTGGGTCGCTCCTGGGCAAGCCGCCCCCACGTGAGTACTCAGCAAGCCAGCGTGGTTGTTCAGACCCCAGGCGAGCGCTCACTTCAGCAGCACACAATGAAAACTGGAACGAAGACGCCAGGTGATCCCAGGATGGAGACACACAGCCACGGCATCCACACACACCTACACACACACGCAAGCCGACTCTCCAGGCAGTGAGGCGGGCTCCGCTGTGTGGACGCCAGTGCTGTCCGTCACTCTTTGCACAACTTGACCCTGGCAAGGCCAAGGCCAGCGGCATCCTCAGCTGAGCCGGGGGCCGGGCGGGACCAGGGCAGCCCTCACTTCATGGAAACACGGCAATGCCGTCAGCACACAGCCGTGCCGTGGGCTCTCCCGGAGGCGCGGGAACTCCCACCAGCGTGTCCAGCTCAGGCCTGGGGAGGGACGCAGGCAGGGCAGCAGGTGGGACTCCCGCATCCGAGCTGCCGCGGGCTCCTGTCCTGGGGGCTTGGGGCGTCTATAAAAGCTCCCTCCTTGCCTAAGTCTGGCACCGGAGTCAGCCTGGTACAAAATGCGCATTCCAGAGGTCAGTAGGTCAAACTGCTGCTCTTCCCAACGTCCGCCCGCGGGAGCAAAGGCCTGGCGGCTCCCAGGCCTCGCGCTGTGTGTGAACCTCACCGAGGGTCACGTCCTCTGCGCCCCACTTCCATCTTGCATTGATTTTTTGAATTGCAGCACTTTGTGCGGCCCTCCCAGCCCCAGAACCTCCCTGACTCAAACACAGGGCAGTGAGAGGCATTCTTTTCAACAAAATAATGTTTGCTTTCCAAACACAAGGAGCCATCAGTGATGTTGGGGTCTGGCCCATCGCCTCTCTCCCTCCTGGCTGCAGCAGCTCAGCCACGGCACCCACCAGGTCCCAGCAGCTCAGCCACGGCACCCACCAGGTCCCAGCAGCTCAGCCACGGCACCCACCAGGTCCCAGCAGCTCAGCCACGGCCCCCACCAGGTCCCAGCAGCTCAGCCACGGCCCCCACCCAGGTTGGCTGTCCCTCCCACCCTAGGGACTCCACCCCGCAGTGGGTAAGGACTGCTGCTCCCCAGGTGACTATTTGCGGGCATGTCTGCAGGAGAACTGATGGCTGCAGTGTGGCTGTGGGGAGGCATCTCCCACTCAGTACCCAGAGCCAGCCCAGACGCAGTGGCCATGGTGTCCCACAAAGGACACAGGACAGCACAGGTGCCCGTGGGCCCGGCCTGCACACAGGGAGCTGCTCTATCTCATGTGTGGACACGACGAGCAATGGGAAACGTGTTTGATGGAAGGGAAGACCTTTCTGGAAGGTTCTATGCCTCCTCTCAGGACCCGCCCCTAACCTGCTGCACTGGTCCAAGCGTCTCAGGGTTCTCCGTTAAGCAGGGAAGCACCCGCCCATTTCCAGCCTGGGTCGACCGCTGCCGTGGGAAGCAGAGCTGGGTCCAGGGTGTGGGCGGGGCTGCAGCGTGGACTCCACCCTGCAGAGCCTGCACCTGCCTGAGCCTGGGAGCACCGGTCATCCTGTCACTGGGCTGTCCCAGCAGGGCACAGCCGCAGCCGACGCCCCCACTCACGGGTGGGCGTGCTGCCTCTCCGCCTTGCACTCAAACTCCAGGAACGTAAATCCAATGCCCCACACGACGTGCCTGCTTTCTCGTCTGCTGAGAACCAGAGGGAGAGCCAGAGTCCTCGGACACGGCGGACGCCGAGGACGCCAGACGGGACGGAGCTCAGCCTGAGCTCGGGCAGGACCCGCCCTCCCCAGAAACAGGGAACCCCGAGCTTGTGCCCCGCCCCCAGCCCTGCACCTTCGCTGGAACCTCAGACGTCCACACTCGTAAATGAACAGCAGCCACAGACCGCCTGCCGCTAAGGGAGCCAAAGACAAGCCGCAAGAAGAGGCCTGCCCAGGGCGAAGCTGCAGCGAGGCCCAGGATAAAACGAGAGTGAAATGCCAACAGGAGTCTTATCTCCTGAAAACGCAGGCGCGCCAGCAAAGCACGCCTTCCCTCGTTATCTGCTTGTCGACTTGTTGCCGCCACAGGAAGCTGTTTGTGGATTTTGACAAGAGGTCCAATCATGGAGGCAAGTTTGGCGATAATCACGTCTCTCACCCAACCCCACCCCCAGCTCACAGTCCCTGATTCAGGACCACACAGGTGGAGGCGAAAGGTCAGGGGTCAGTGGAGCAGCAGGGAGAGGGGCTTCTCCAGGCCTGACCTTGAGGGTGGCAGGGAGCGCCTTGCCCTTGGTGTTCTGCCCCGCTCCTGTGTGAAGGGTCCGTCCCCTTCCTGGGGCAGGGACACCAAGTCAGAACCAAGACTCTCCTGGTGCCTTCACGGGCCCCAGGCTGGGGTGTGGGTCCTTATGGGGACCCCGGAACACAGAGAAGAGACCCCACCTCACTGTGGTCTGGCACTGGACATTTGGGCAGACCACCCTGCCTGTGTTGGTCCCTGGATGGGACACAGCCCTGGTCCACAGACATCTGTTCCTTGGAGCCTAGCAACAGACCAGCAGCCCCCGTGTTGTCCCAAGCCTGATGCTGCTCCCTGCCATGCCCGGTCGTGAGCCCAAACCCAGGACGCATGGCTCCTGCAGACAGGCACCAGGCGGATGCCGGGGGCTGAGCCCACCGAGGGAGGCCCGAGCCCCACAGCTTCTCTCTGGTAGTGGGGGCTTTGCTTTCTACCATGGAATCCAGGTGCTGCCCTGCTGCCCACGCCCCGTCCAGCATCCACTGAATACGCACGGGGTGGCTCACTTTATCACCTTCCTCCCCTTGCTCCCTGCAGGCCTGCTGGGGGCAGGGGTCTCCGGCTCTCCCACCATCTAACATCCCAAGCCCTAGCACAACCCGAGCACGCATGCAGCCAGTGCACAGTGGGAACGTGGGTGGACGAGGGAAGGAGTGGGTGAGAGAGCAGAGGGGCCCTCCCCGCTGCCGATGTGCGACGCTGTGCAGAGCCGAGGGCCGCCCCGGGGGGCTCCACAGCCTGCATTCAACTGCAGCCCAGCGGCATCTGCTGATCATGGTGGCCTGGCTCTTGGCTTAGTCAGTGTCCCCCAGGGGGGACAGCACATGGCCAGCGCACAGTCCTATGTCAACTGCCCCCTGAGCCACCACTGAGCTCCGACTAGCAGCCCTTTATAAACGCCAGCCAATCAGAGCCAAGAGCTTTCTGCCAACCTGGGGCGGGGGGGGGGGGGGGGGGCTGGGGAGGAGGAAGAGATGAAGGCGAGGACAAGATCAGCAGGACAAGCAGACAGAATGCACAAGGCAGGCGCAGCCCCGTCTTCCAGCCGCGATTTTACGCGGTGAGAGAATAAAGGTATCTGTGTGACCTTCACGGTAAAACAGTGTCCCAGGAGCGGCCCCTGGCCCAGGGCTGACACCTGTGCCCCGTACAGCAGTGCCTGGGCCACGCCTGACGTTGGCTCAGGACGCCAGCTTCCTCCTGCTGGACACCCTGGAGGCAGCGGTGACGGCTCAGCCTGGGGGCCACCACCCGCGTGGAGCTCTGGGCTGAGCTCAGGCCCCTGACTTCAGCCTGGCCCAGTCCTGGCCGTTGCAGGCATTTGGGGAGTAAAAACAGCAGATGAACTGCTCGCTCTCTCGCTCTCGCTCTCTCTCTCTCTCTCTCTAATGTAAAAGGAACAAAACAAAAATTCAAAGTACAACAGTTTAAAACGTTGTCCCGGAGCTGGAGCCTTTACGATAACAACATCTACTTGATTACATGATTGGAAATGGATCTGCTCATTCTCTATTCACCTTGCAGGAGTCCAGGAACACGGCTGCGACGTGTGCTAGTGCCCGTGAACACAGACGCATCAACAGCCTTGGAAACGCGAAAGCAAAGAGAGACGAGCCACAGCCAGGACTTGGCAAACCAAGGAGGGGACCAGGAGCCACACCCTCGTGTTACAGAGAGGGCCACGGACTGTGGAGAAACTCATCCAGGAAGAATGAGCCTTGTGAGAGGCGGGCACACCGAGTGTATTGAAAGAACATTCGACTCTGAATAGCTAAAGTGCCATTAACCGCATCGTGAGGACTGTGCAAATGAACTGAACTCTTTTTTTTTTAAAGATTTTTTTTTGAGAGATAGAGTTACAGACAGAGAGAAGGAGAGATAGAGAGAAAGGTTTTCCATCTGCCGGTTCACTCCCCAATTGGCTGCAACAGCTGGAGCTGAGCCAATCCAAAGCCAGGAGCCAGGAGCTTCTTCCAGGTCTCCCATGTGGGCGCAGGGGCCCAAGCACTATGCCACAGCACCTGCCCCGTGGACTGAACTCTTGAGGAAGGGGCACAGTGATGGCCTGCAACAGCTCAGGCCCCGTCCCCACACTCAACCCCAGGGCTGAGCAGCGAGCTGCCCTGGCCACGTGTCACCTGCCACCTCCCATGAGAAACACAGCCCCAGCATTGAGGAGCACATGACCAGACACCCTTCTGTGAACCAACAGGTGTGTGTGGTGCCTCCTAGGTCATGCAGCCACCAGGGAGAACAGCAGATGACCATGACACCCAGCAACAGACAGAGCCAGGACAACAAGGGAGCTGCCCTGCAGGCCCAGCCCCTCGTGCTGGCCAGCGTCATTAAGGGCTAAGCACGTGGCCACTGTTGGGACCACAAATTTGGGTGGCCCAGACACTTGGGCAGGCAGTGAGTGCTGCCGAAGCAAACTCCTAAAATGCCCTTCAGACCCCCAGACCCCTGCCCCAGGGCCAGGCAGCGAGTGGGAGCTGAGGAGCACACAGCCAGCAAAGCCGCAAAACCCATGAGAAAACCAGAAAGCAGGGAAATTGACCCCCTTAGGCAGCACCAACGCCATCCACAGCACCACGGAGTGCTCAGCGGAGGCCAGGAAGTGGACCGGGGGCCTAGTGGGTCCAGGGAACAGATGAGGACGTACTGACCAGAGACGGGAAGAGGAATACCAGTAGGGAGAGAATTCTCCAGTTTGCAGGGAGATCTCACGTGGCCAAGACTTCCGAGGTGGGGAAACAAAGCTGTCTCGTGCCTAGAATCTCCCACCAGGTGCGTGGCACTCAGAGAGCAATGAGGCCATGTGGTCGGCATGGCACAGTGCGTAAAGCCACCTCCGGCAATGCCGGCATCCCATACAGGCACTGGCTCGTGTTCTTGCTGCTCCATTTCTGATTCCACTCCTTCCTAGTGGCCTGGGAAAAGCTTGGGACCCTGAACCCACCTGGGAGACCTGGAGGAAGCTCCTGGCTCCTGGCTTGGCCTGGCCCAGCCCTGGCCTTTGTGGCCATTGGGGGAGTGAACCAGCGGCTAGACCTTTCTCCATCTCTCTCTCTCTCTCTCTCTCTCTCTCTCTGAAACTCTTTCAAATAAATTAATTAATCTTAGGGGGAAAAAAGGAGGCCTGAACCTACAGCCAACTACCAGGCTTTCATGAACTGGGCTGGGAAGGCCTCTAGGAACGTGAGGCCAATGTCCAGCAGGCCTCAGAAATCCCACAGCTGCCGTGCATCTGAAGGAGACGCAGGCCTCAAAAACAGCCTGGCGCCTGGTCCAGGCTGATGCCTACAAACCCACACGGATCCAAAGACACTCACGGCAGCAGAACCGCCTGCCTGAGCCCAGCCCGCGATGGTGGCCCCGGAATCGTGACTTTCAGAAACACCACTGTTTCAAGCCACTCTCCTCTGGGATGCTCGTCAGTTAGGCAAAGCTGCTTTTTCCACCACGCGGTAACAAGCCACTCACCAATCTTGAGCTCCCATGGGACGTCAATAGCTATTGTGCAAAATGGACAAAGCAAGAAACAAAGACAGCAAGAGTCCAGCTACAGAGGGACAGCTCACTGGTGAACACACAAACCATGAGGCGAAAGCAGCGTGGAGGCTGAGGGCCCCTTGGGCAGGAGACCCTCCTCCGCATCGTCAGCCTTCTGTACCCCTGAGCATGGACCCAGAAAAAACACGAACAGGAAAGGCGTGAACTTGGAGCCCCAGGGAAGTGCCAGGGTGCAGAGCACTGGAGACGGGCGGCATCAGCTCCACGGCTCCATCTGGGGCTCGGCTTCTCTGAGGGAAGGGGGTGGTTATGTCCAGAGGGGGCGGCCAGGGGAGTGAACGCCGCAAAGTGGGGAGGGGACTGTCGGGAGCCTGCGAGGATTACTTGGAGCGCGCCAGGAGGAAGTGGTCACCAGGGCGTGCTGGGGGCGGGGGGGGGCAGAGTAAGAATCTGGCTCCAGTGCAGACAGAAGTCCCAGGGGGGGCTCCAGCCCCCACCTGCCCTGGGCAGGCCCTTGCTCTCAGGAATGTCCAGGGTACAGTGGCTCTTCACGGGGTCGGGTTTGGACGCTGGCTGGGGAAGGCTCCCAGCCGCCAGCTCCTGGCCGAGGAGGTCAGGGTACACTCAGAAAGTGCCCCCCCCCAGAATGAAGTCACGTGTGCTGCATCAGCAACCCTGTACCCCAGGTAAGGGTCCCCAGCTGAGTGTGGGGACAGACGAGGGGTGTGAACAGCTGTGGAGTGTGGGGACAGACGGGGGGGGCGTGAACAGCTGTGAGTGTGGGGACAGACGGGGGGCGTGAACAGCTGTGAGTGTGGGGACAGATGGGGGGCGTGCACAGCTGTGAGTGTGGGGACAGATGGGGGTGTGAACAGCTGTGGAGTGTGGGGACAGACGGGGGGCGTGAACAGCTGTGAGTGTGGGGACAGACGGGGGGCGTGAACAGCTGTGAGTGTGGGGACAGACGGGGGGGCGTGAACAGCTGTGAGTGTGGGGACAGACGGGGGGCGTGAACAGCTGTGAGTGTGGGGACAGACGGGGGGCGTGAACAGCTGCTGAGTGTGGGGACAGACGGGGGGTGTGAACAGCTGTGAGTGTGGGGACAGTCGGGGGGCGTGAACAGCTGTGGGTGTGGGGACAGTCGGGGGGGCGTAAACAGCTGTGAGTGTGGGGACAGTCAGGGGGCGTGAACAGCTGTGAGTGTGGGGACAGACGGGGGGGCGTGAACAGCTGTGAGTGTGGGGACAGACTGGGGGCGTGAACAGCTGCTGAGTGTGGGGACAGATGGGGGGGCGTGAACAGCTGCAGAGTCTCCATGATGCACCCCAGGGGCACGCGCCACAAAACTCTCGGCACAGCACACTTCCATTGCCACATGTGGCACCCTGGGCCTCCCTGTCCAGGATGCTCCGGGGCAGCAGGAGCAAGTCAATCCCAGGAAGGGGCAGGTGCACAGTCGACCCCAGGTGTGTCGCTGGACGTGGGAAGAGAGGTCCCCATCGGGACCATGGTGGTGGCAGGAGGATCCAGTGGGTGTCGACATCATGCAGAGTAGGGAGAGAAACCCCAGTGGGACACAGCCCAGCTCCACCCCCAGAAACAGGGCCACGCCATGGCTGTCACCATCCAGTACACCACTCCCCCAGCTGCCTTGTCTGGCCACTTCCTCCTGGTGAAGGCTCTGTGTGAAGAAGCCAGAGGACCTCGCGAGGTCCTGGGGGTGTCATGGGCATGGCCGTCCTGGCATGGGCAGCAGGAGGCCGTGACCCCACCTGGACACTCTGGCAGCATGGGCAGAATGCAATTAGAGCCCACGGACAGGGGCTGCGGGAGCCACGTTAATTACCAACAGCATTTGATCCATTAGGTGGTGTCGCGGCTCGGCCGCTCTGGAACTCTTTGCCCGTGATTAATTATTTTGGGGACCAACAGCTGACACCACGGCTTGTTAATAGGTTTGAAATAATACACTTTAAAGACTGTGCAAGGGTTAGGTCAGCTCCTACTTCCTAAGCGCCTGATCGTTTCACTGGAAGGCACAGCTGCCCCTTCCTGCAGCCCCTCCCCCGGGGGCGTCCTCACCCCTGGGCCCTCCAAGCCAGGGGTAGGCAGAGTCCTTGGCTCCAGCTCTCCCCAGACAGCGTCTGGCACAGAGCCTTTTGGGGCCTTCCAATGCAGCCAGGTCAAGGGTTAATTACCCAGTCTTAATGAAGAACGAGTTCAAGTTCGGAGTTGGAAAAGGGATGCTGAGCCCTTGCACAAATATGGGAAGGCACGTGGCCGTCTGTCAGGGCAGGGCTGAGGGTGGCCTGCAGACGGGCTGGGTGGGAGCCAAGTGAGGGTGGGGGTGGGCAGGTGCAGAGTTCTGGCTGTTAGTGCCACCCATGCATCATCCATTAGCCTCTTGTTCTGAGGACACGCATGCTCCAGGCCGACACATGGTCCTACGTGGCAGCTGTGGGAGGCACACATCTTTGCTGGGACGCTGGGCGTGGGCACCACGGGGAGGGTCCCAAGGACCAGGGCCCCGCTTGACCACAGGGAGGAGGTTACAGAGGCCAAACTGCTCCCTAAGCGTGGGGTCCTTGGAAAGAACTGAGGCTGGGGGAGGCGGGGAGCAGACAGCACGCTACCCAGGCTGGCACCACACGGGCTGGATGGTGCCTTCTGGAGCCGGGCCTATGCCGGGGCCTCAGGGTAGTGACATCTCAGTGAGCACACAGGCTTCAGGGTCTTGAAGAGAGACAGAGCCATGCCCTGGCATGGATGGACAAGCCCAGGGCCAGGGGGCTGCACTGGCCAGGACCCGGGATAGACACCAGCAGGGCAGGGCCACTGGGCGGCACACGTGTGGCAGTGGAGGGGGTGGGGAGCCGGACAGCGAGAACGCAGGGGCGATTACAGCTGGAGAAGGGGCGGTGGGAAGCAGAGGACATCGGGGCTGCTGGACCCCCGTCCCCACCACCCCTGCCCCCTCCTGGGTGCTGCCTGCACCTGGGCAGGGGCCACACAGGGAAGCAGCCGAGTCAGCAGCAAAGCAGGGCTTGGCCCGAAGAGAAGACACTGGGGTCCCCCTCCCCCCTTCAGGCTGGGCCATCCCGGGAAGGGGGGCGAGCCTTTAGCAGCGCGGGCCGGAGCACACGGCAGGGTGGGGGCAGGGCCACAGAGCTAATGGGACTCTGGACAGATGCTCCTCCACTTGTGACAAGGTCACTGTCAGCTGGAAACCGCGCACGTGGGAAATGGGTTCAGTCCACCCCGCCCACGGAGCGGCACAGCCAGCACACAGCCCCTGCGGGGCCCCGGCTCTTTCCCCTGCTGCTGCGTCCCTGCACGGTGCCGGCCCGGGCCAAGCTCCAAATTCAGAATCCGCAATCGCCGCTGAGCCCGTGCTATTCTCCACATCACAAACCCAAACACCCCAAGTGGAACCATCCAGAGCCAGAGACCTCGGTGTCCACGCGCAACGATGGCCCCTGCGGACACGCTGCCACCCAGGGCTCCCGAGCTGCAGCCCCAGGACCCCGAGCTCACGCTGGGAGGTGCGAGAGGCTCGACAGCCACCAAGCACAAATGTGCAGGTGACCCAGACAGAGACAAAAAAGGGAATCACACACGCACGCACGCCCTGCGTCACACAGCAGAGGCGGCTGTCATCGGGGCAAGGGCCGGTACCGCAGACACAGCGCTGTGCAGACATGGAACGCTGTGCACACGGAGCACTGTGCACACACGGAACACTGTGCACACACTCAGAGAGCTGTGCACACGGAGAACTAGGTACACACAGAGCACTGTGCACACACAGAACGCTGTGCACACACTCAGAGAGCTGTGCACACGGAGAACTAGGTACACACAGAGCACTGTGCACACACAGAGAGCTGTGCACACGGAGAACTAGGTATACACAGAGCACTGTGCACACACGGAACGCTGTGCACACACAGAACGCTGTGCACACACAGAGAGCTGTGCACACACAGAGAGCTGTGCACACGGAGAACTAGGTACACACAGAGCACTGTGCACACACGGAACGCTGTGCACACACAGAACGCTGTGCACACACAGAGAGCTATGCACACACAGAGAGCTGTGCACACAGAGAACGCTGTGCATACACAGAGAGCTGTGCACACACGGAGAACTAGGTACACACAGAGCACTGTGCACACACGGAACGCTGTGCACACACAGAGCACTGTGCACACACGGAGAACTAGGTACACACAGAGAGCTGGGCACACATGGAAAGCTGGGAGCACATGGAGAACTAGGCACATACGGAGCACTGTGCACACACGGAACACTGCCCACATAGGGAGCTGTGCACACACAGAGCACTGTGCACACACGGAGAGCTGTGCACACAGAGCACTGTGCACACACGGAGAGCTGTGCACACACAGAGCACTGTGCACACACGGAGAGCTGTACACACACAGAGAGCTGTGCACACATGGAGCACTGTGCACACACGGAGAGCTGTGCACACAGAGCACTGTGCACACATGGAGCACTGTGCTCTGTTCCCCTCTCTCATCCACAATGTTCTGTCAGCCACACTGCTGCCTGCACCCCTAAAGGCTCCCCGAACTTGATCATGACCCAACACCCACCATGACCCAGCCAGGCCAAGTGTCCGTGACCACGACCACATGTCTGTACCACCAGTCCACATGTCAGTACCACCAGCCCACGTCAGCACCACCTGCCCACGTCAGCACCTCAGCACCACCTGCCCATGTGCCGGCACTGCCAGTCCATGTGGGGCCACTGCCAGCCCATGCCCTCCTCCAGGACTCCAAGGCCACCCCCTGGATGAGGCAGCAAAGCGCTGGTGGTGCAGTGCCATTCCGGGGAGGGAGCAGGGGAAGCTCCCCCAGGGGCAGCTGGGACGAGGATCGAGCACTGTTGCCGTGACAAGAATCTGCCGAGAGTTTGAAACAGAAACACAGGCCCTGACCGGTGCTCAGCAGGGGCGCTGCTACCACCCAGCCCACCGGCCCCTCCAAATGGAAAGGGGTCTGTGCAGGCCTCCGGAAGGCTGCTCCGGGAACGCCAGGGATCCCAAGGTGAAGTCCGTGGTGCTCAATGAGATCTGAGATGTGCCCATGACCTCCGGGTGACCACAGCCATTCTTACACTGTAGCAGAGACCCCAAGGGATGTGGGGGAAGCAGCCGTGCTAAGGCAAGGCCCCTGCCTCCCTGGAGCCCAGAGCACCGACCACGGCCCTCGGCCGACCTCAGGGAGCACAGTCACCGTCTGCTGTCAGCAAGCGCGACCTCTGACCCATCAGCCCCGACACGGCCTAAAGGGTGGGGCAGGACCCTCGCACAGGAATGCGTGTCTGTGACCCAGCCCCCCATGGGGCCTGCGTGTCTGTGACCCAACCCCCAGGCCTGCGTGTCTGTGACCCAGCCCCCCATGTAGCCTGCGTGTCTGTGACCAGCCCCCCACGGAGCCTGCGTGTCTGTGACCCAGCCCCCAGGCCTGAGTGTCTGTGACCAGCCCCCCCTGGAGCCTGCGTGTCTGTGACCAACCCCCCACAGAGCCTGCGTGTCTGTGACCCAGCCCCCAGGCCTGCGGGTCTGTGACCCGCCCCCCCATGGAGCCTGTGTGTCTGTGACCCGCCCCCAGGCCTGCGTGTCTGTGGCCCAGCCCCCAGGCCTGCATGTCTGTGACCAGCCCCCACATGGAGCCTGTGTGTCTGTGAACCACCCCCAGGTCTGCATGTCTGTGGCCCAGCCCCCAGGCCTGCATGTCTGTGACCAGCCCCCCCATGGAGCCTGTGTGTCTGTGACCCGCACCCAGGCCTGCATGTCTGTGACCAGCCCCCACTGGAGCCTGCATGTCTGTGACCCGCCCCCAGGCCTGCGTGTCTGTGGCCCAGCCCCCAGGCCTCCGTGTCTGTGACCAGCCCCACCATGGAGCCTGCGTGTCTGTGACCCGCCCCCAGGTCTGCGTGTCTGTGGCCCAGCCCCCAGGCCTGCGTGTCTGTGACCCCAGCCCCCCATGGAGCCTGCATGTCTGTGGCCCAGCCCCCAGGTCTGTGTGTCTGTGACCCAGCCCTCCCATAGAGCCTCC
The DNA here is from genome assembly GCF_033115175.1 of Lepus europaeus. Classification (NCBI taxonomy): domain Eukaryota; kingdom Metazoa; phylum Chordata; class Mammalia; order Lagomorpha; family Leporidae; genus Lepus; species Lepus europaeus. Next base: position 1,354,568 of record NC_084843.1, on the reverse strand, counting down.
GTGTCTGTGACCCAGCCCCCCATGGAGCCTGTGTGTCTGTGACCCAACCCCCAGGCCTGCGGGTCTGTGACCAGCCCCCCCTGGAGCCTGTGTGTCTGTGACCAGCCGCCCCTGGAGCCTGCGTGTCTGTGACCCACCCCCAGGCCTGCATGTCTGTGACCCAGCCCCCAGGCCTGCATGTCTGTGACCCAGCCCCCAGGCCTGCGTGTCTGTGGCCCAGCCCCCAGGCCTGCGTGTCTGTGGCCCAGCCCCCAGGTCTGCGTGTCTGTGACCAGCCCTACCATGGAGCCTGCGTGTCTGTGGCCCAGGCCCCAGGCCTGCATGTCTGTGGCCCAGGCCCCAGGTCTGCGTGTCTGTGGCCCAGCCCCCAGGCCTGCATGTCTGTGGCCCAGCCCCCAGGCCTGCGTGTCTGTGACCCAGCCCCCAGACCTGCGTGTCTATGGCCTAGCCCCCAGGCCTGCGTGTCTGTGACCCCAGCCCCCAGGCCTGCATGTCTGTGACCCAGGCCCCAGGCCTGCGTGTCTGTGACCAGCCCCACCATGGAGCCTGCGTGTCTGTGGCCCGCCCCCAGGTCTGCGAGTCTGTGGCCCAGCCCCCAGGTCTGCGTGTCTGTGGCCCAGCCCCCAGGCCTGCATGTCTGTGACCCCAGCCGCCAGGCCTGCGTGTCTGTGACCCAGCCCCCAGGTCTGTGTGTCTGTGACCAGCCCCACCATGGAGCCTGCGTGTCTGTGGCCCGCCCCCAGGTCTGTGAGTCTGTGGCCCAGCCCCCAGGTCTGCGTGTCTGTGGCCCAGCCCCCAGGCCTGCGTGTCTGTGATCCCATCCCCCAGGCCTGCGTGTCTGTGACCCCAGCCCCCAGGTCTGCGTGTCTGTGACCAGCCCCACCATGGAGCCTGCGTGTCTGTGGCCCAGCCCCCAGGTCTGTGTGTCTGTGGCCCAGCCCCCAGGCCTGCGTGTCTGTGACCCCAGCCCCCAGGCCTGCATGTCTGTGGCCCAGGCCCCAGGTCTGCGTGTCTGTGGCCCAGCCCCCAGGCCTGCGTGTCTGTGACCAGCCCTACCATGGAGCCTGCGTGTCTGTGGCCCAGCCCCCAGGTCTGTGTGTCTGTGGCCCAGGCCCCAGGCCTGCGTGTCTGTGGCCCAGCCCCCAGGCCTGCATGTCTGTGACCCAGCCCCCAGGCCTGCGTGTCTGTGGCCCAGTCCCCAGGCCTGCGTGTCTGTGGCCCAGCCCCCCCATGGAGCCTGCGTGTCTGTGACCCGCCCCCAGGTCTGCGTGTCTGTGGCCCAGCCCCCAGGCCTGCGTGTCTGTGACCCCAGCCCCCAGGCCTGCGTGTCTGTGACCCCAGCCCCCAGGTCTGCGTGTCTGTGACCAGCCCCACCATGGAGCTGCGTGTCTGTGGCCCGCCCCCAGGTCTGCGTGTCTGTGGCCCAGCCCCCGGGTCTGTGTGTCTGTGGCCCAGGCCCCAGGCCTGCATGTCTGTGGCCCAGCCCCCAGGCCTGCATGTCTATGGCCTAGCCCCCAGGCCTGCGTGTCTGTGGCCCAGCCCCCAGGCCTGCATGTCTGTGACCCAGCCCCCAGGCCTGCGTGTCTGTGACCCCAGCCCCCAGGCCTGCGTGTCTGTGACCAGCCCCCCCATGGAGCCTGCGTGTCTGTGACCCGCCCCCAGGTCTGCGTGTCTGTGGCCCAGCCCCCAGGCGTGCGTGTCTGTGACCAGCCCTACCATGGAGCCTGCGTGTCTGTGGCCCAGCCCCCAGGTCTGTGTGTCTGTGGCCCAGGCCCCAGGCCTGCGTGTCTGTGACCCCAGCCCCCAGGTCTGCGAGTCTGTGGCCCAGCCCCCAGGTCTGCGTGTCTGTGGCCCAGCCCCCAGGCCTGCATGTCTGTGACCCCAGCCCCCAGGTCTGCGTGTCTGTGACCAGCCCCACCATGGAGCTGCGTGTCTGTGGCCCGCCCCCAGGTCTGCGAGTCTGTTGCCCAGCCCCCAGGTCTGCGTGTCTGTGGCCCAGCCCCCAGGCCTGCGTGTCTGTGGCCCAGCTCCCAGGCCTGCATGTCTGTGACCCAGCCCCCAGGTCTGCGTGTCTATGGCCTAGCCCCCAGGCCTGCGTGTCTGTGACCAGCCCCCCCATGGAGCCTGCGTGTCTGTGACCCGCCCCCAGGTCTGCGTGTCTGTGGCCCAGCCCCCAGGCCTGCGTGTCTGTGACCAGCCCTACCATGGAGCCTGCGTGTCTGTGGCCCAGCCCCCAGGTCTGTGTGTCTGTGGCCCAGGCCCCAGGCCTGCGTGTCTGTGACCCCAGCCCCCAGGTCTGCGAGTCTGTGGCCCAGCCCCCAGGTCTGTGTGTCTGTGGCCCAGCTCCCAGGCCTGTGTGTCTGTGACCAGCCCTACCATGGAGCCTGCGTGTCTGTGACCCCAGCCCCCAGGTCTGCGAGTCTGTGGCCCAGCCCCCAGGTCTGCATGTCTGTGACCAGCCCCCAGGTCTGCATGTCTGTGACCCCAGCCCCCAGGCCTGCGTGTCTGTGACCCCAGCCCCCAGGCCTGCGTGTCTGTGACCAGCCCCACCATGGAGCCTGCGTGTCTGTGGCCCAGCCCCCAGGTCTGTGTGTCTGTGGCCCAGCTCCCAGGCCTGCGTGTCTGTGACCAGCCCTACCATGGAGCCTGCGTGTCTGTGGCCCAGCCCCCAGGTCTGTGTGTCTGTGGCCCAGCCCCCAGGCCTGCGTGTCTGTGACCCCAGCCCCCAGGCCTGCGAGTCTGTGGCCCAGCCCCCAGGTCTGTGTGTCTGTGGCCCAGCCCCCAGGTCTGCGTGTCTGTGATCCCATCCCCCAGGCCTGCGTGTCTGTGACCCCAGCCCCCAGGTCTGCGTGTCTGTGACCAGCCCCACCATGGAGCCTGCGTGTCTGTGGCCCAGCCCCCAGGTCTGTGTGTCTGTGGCCCAGCCCCCAGGCCTGCGTGTCTGTGACCCCAGCCCCCAGGTCTGCGAGTCTGTGGCCCAGCCCCCAGGTCTGTGTGTCTGTGGCCCAGCCCCCAGGTCTGCGTGTCTGTGATCCCATCCCCCAGGCCTGCGTGTCTGTGACCCCAGCCCCCAGGTCTGCGTGTCTGTGACCAGCCCCACCATGGAGCCTGCGTGTCTGTGGCCCAGCCCCCAGGTCTGTGTGTCTGTGGCCCAGCCCCCAGGCCTGCGTGTCTGTGACCCCAGCCCCCAGGCCTGCATGTCTGTGGCCCAGGCCCCAGGTCTGCGTGTCTGTGGCCCGGCCCCCAGGCCTGCGTGTCTGTGACCAGCCCTACCATGGAGCCTGCGTGTCTGTGGCCCAGCCCCCAGGTCTGTGTGTCTGTGGCCCAGGCCCCAGGCCTGCGTGTCTGTGGCCCAGCCCCCAGGCCTGCGTGTCTGTGACCAGCCCTACCATGGAGCCTGCATGTCTGTGGCCCAGCCCCCATGCCTGCGTGTCTGTGGCCCAGCCCCCAGGCCTGCATGTCTGTGACCCCAGCCCCCAGGCCTGCGAGTCTGTGGCCCAGCCCCCCCTGGAGCCTGCAGGGCACGTGGGACCTGAGCCTGACCTCTTGGCCCAGCCCTGCTCAGACCTCCCAGGTCATCCTCAGCACAGGGCTCCACTCCCCACCTCCCAGGCTCTCACCGGGAGCAGGAGGCAGGACAGGGCCACGCGCTCTGGCAATGGGCCCATCCAGGGAGCCCCACGCGGAATACACGGCGGCTGCAGAATGTTCCGCATTTGGTGTGACCACAGCCTCGGCGCTCTGGACCTGGCCTGGGTCCCCGCCCTCCTGGTGTGGGTCTGCGCCCACAGGTCTGGGCTCGTGAGCGTGTTGTCTCCACCTGCTCTGACACATCCCCAAAGTCTGCCCCAATGCCCCTGCCCTCACCTCCGCTCAGGGCCCCTCCCCTCCACGCCCCAGTGTGCTCCAGACGGCTAACGCTGCCAGACACCTGCCGGCAGAGAGCGCGGTCAGCAGACGCAGGCGCCAGGCTGCCAGGATTCCACTCACCGCGAGGGCAGAAGCACCTGGATGCTTCCTCTGCCTCTTGCTTAACGCTGTCCCTGGGCCTGCCCAGCTGCCCGGCAGGAAGCGTCACCCGCACACACGTGGCAGCAGCGGGAGCCCAAGGGGATGCTGTCCCCCTGGCCTGGCCCGCGCAGGACCCAGCACATGCCGCCTGGGGGCCACTTTCTGTCCCTCACTTTATTGGTCATGATAAGGGCCCCATAACAGGAAATCTGCCGTGTCAGCCACTGAAGCGCACAGCCCAGTGGCACTGGGCACGGTCATGAGTTGGGCGACCAGCGCCAGCGTCCATGTCCTGCTTTCCATCTCCCAAACTGAAACCATGTCCCCACTGGACACCGGCTTCCCTGCACCCAGCACTCACCCCTCCCCCCTCCCCAGGCTCTGTGAATCTGACTCTCGCGCAGGACCCGGTGCTCTGAGACTGGGTATTTCACCCAGGGCTGGCACCCCACCCAGAGATGCCCCGCACAGCAACTAACTCCTCCCCTTTCTCAGGCTGAGTGACATGTCGACAGGTGTCGCCATGTTTGGATTTGTGTCCCTCAGTGTCCTGCAGGACCTTGCTGTCCCCAGAGTCTTCATGGATGGCACCTGCAGGCCGTGCCGGTGCTCAGAGACGGAGCCTGTGGGCAGTGGGCAGACTGCATGCAGGCACTAGGGGGAGGCCCTCCAGGGGACCCCAGTGGCTTCTTGGGACAGGGACACACCCATGTGCTCCTTTCACCTCAGGACTTGCCCAGCAGGATGTCCCGACCATGGACTGTGGATCTGCAGAGCCAAGAACCAAGGGCAAATCTCGTGACACAGCAGCCTCCCCAGATCCCTGACGGTAGGAAGGGCTGACCCACGCATCCAGCAAGGGCTGACCCACGCGTCCAGCAAGGGCTGACCCACACGTCCAGGAAGCTCTGACCCACGCATCCAGCAAGGGCTGACCCACGCGTCCAGCAAGGGCTGACCCACACGTCCAGCAAGGGCTGACCCATGCGTCCAGGAAGCTCTGACCCACACGTCCAGGAAGGGCTGACCCATGCGTCCAGGAAGCTCTGACCCACACGTCCAGGAAGGGCTGACCCATGCGTCCAGGAAGCTCTGACCCACACGTCCAGGAAGGGCTGACCCACGCGTCCAGCAAGGGCTGACCCACACGTCCAGGAAGCTCTGACCCACGCGTCCAGGAAGGGCTGACCCACGCATCCAGGAAGGCTGACCCAAACGAGCAGGAAGGGTTAGCCCACCGTCCGCACACTCTCCACCCCACTCCTGTTCTCACCTTCTCATGGACACTCCGCTTGCTCCCACCCCTGGCTACTGTGCGGTCGCCCTGCAGAGCTCTGCCCAGGCCCCCTCAGCTGCTCTGAGCACAAACCCAGAGGAGACTTCTGGACCACGGCAGGTCCACAGCTCACGTTTGGAGATGCGCCTTGGGGTTTTATGCAGGAACTACCGGGTGTGTTTGCTCAAAGCAGCTCCCTCGAGGTCCCAGGAGTCCAGCACCAGCAGCAAAAAAGCCACCCAGAAGTCCAAGCTGCCGCTGCAGGCCACTCAGGCAGCAGGGAGTCCCCGGGAGAGCTCTGTCCCCGGTACTGCACCCGGCACTTGGACCCAGAAGCCCTGCCGTGCTGCTGCAATGCTACGGTGACAGGAGAAGCTAAGCTGGAATCAGGTGCCAGGCAGGGCCCCAGGAACAAAGAGGCACCAAAGTCAGCACACGGGTGATGAGGAGGGGCCTCAGGACAGGAGGACCCCCAGCTGCCGCCTGGATTCCCAGCCTGAGAGGATGGACAGCACTCGGGGACAAGGAAGGGTCGGCGCCAAGACTGTAGGCAGCCGTGGGCCCCCGCGGTGGCAAGGGGGCGGAGGCACGGCAGGGGGAGAGGTTCACTGAGTGGGGGCACTGCTGGGGGAGAGGCTCAGTGATGGGGGCTCTGGTGGGGGAGAGGCTCAGTGATGGGGTCTCTTGGTGGGGGAGAGGCTCAGTGATGGGGTCTCTTGGTGGGGGAGAGGCTGAGTGATGGGGGCTCTGGTGGGGGAGAGGCTGAGTGATGGGGGCTCTGGTGGGGGAGAGGCTCCGTGATGGGGGCTCTGGTGGGGGAGAGGCTCCGTGATGGGGGCTCTGGTGGGGGAGAGGCTCCGTGATGGGGGCTCTGGTGGGGGAGAGGCTCAGTGATGGGGGCTCTGGTGGGGGAGAGGCTCAGTGATGGAGGCTCTGGTGGGGGAGAGGCTCAGTGATGGGGGCTCTGGTGGGGGAGAGGCTCCGTGATGGGGGCTCTGGTGGGGGAGAGGCTCCGTGATGGGGGCTCTGGTGGGGGAGAGGCTCAGTGATGGGGGCTCTGGTGGGGGAGAGGCTGAGTGATGGGGGCTCTGGTGGGGGAGAGGCTGAGTGATGGGGGCTCTGGTGGGGGAGAGGCTCCGTGATGGGGGCTCTGGTGGGGGAGAGGCTCCGTGATGGGGGCTCTGGTGGGGGAGAGGCTCCGTGATGGGGGCTCTGGTGGGGGAGAGGCTCCGTGATGGGGGCTCTGGTGGGGGAGAGGCTCAGTGATGGGGGCTCTGGTGGGGGAGAGGCTCAGTGATGGGGGCTCTGGTGGGGGAGAGGCTGAGTGGGGGCTCTGGTGGGGGAGAGGCTCCGTGATGGGGGCTCTGGTGGGGGAGAGGCTCACTTGCAGGGCACAGGAGAAACCTTTATTTGCTCCTTATGGAAAGAAGCGCGGCCGCAAGCTAAGCCTTGCTTGCACCAAGTGAGCCTGAGACACTGCCAGGGTGTGTGAGCGCCCAGTGGGAGACGGGTCTGTGGCCTGTGGCGCCCGGGAAGCAGGGCCGCAGGTCCTGTCGGGCGTCAGCATCTCGGACGAGACACCGAGGCCGTGGCAGAGCGGGGAGGGCGGGAGGTCTTCAGGGGTCTGCCCTGCGCCTCGGGGCGACTCAGAGGATGGGGGGGGGGACCGTGGCGTCCGATGCTCGGGGGGGGGGGGGGGCGGACGTCCACTGCAGAGCCGCCATCCGCGGAAGGAGGCTGCAGAGATGCACACGTGACCGTGCTACAGCTGCAAGCACAGTGGCGACTTTTAGGAAAATGGATTTTTGAGTAAAAAAAAGCAGTTGCAAAAGAACACATGAACTGTGATGACATTTATGCAAAACTCAGGCTAAGCCTGAGCGGGCAGTGCGGCAGACCTCCTCCTGCACGTAGCAAACACTTTCACAAACAGCACAGGACTACGGACACACGTCCAGGAGGGGCCACCTCTGGGGTGGGGGGGGACTCCTGGGAACCCCGACTTCCCCAGCCCCAGAGGACGCATCCGGGCATCTACCCCAGGAGCATTCTTTATGTCTGACAGGAACAGGCACGCTTGTGCACGCATGAGGTAGTGCCGATTTTTCTTTTTAAAACAAAGGGCGAAGTGGAGCCCATGGAGGAGGTGGCTGGGGAACTGGCAGGAGTGGATCCCCTCCCAGGAAGCCCCAGATCCCAGGAGATCCTTCCCCGGGGGGCAGGACGGGGTGCAGAGCCTTGCTGCTGGAACTCCCCACGGGGGAGGCAGTGCACCCTGGACCCCCACAGGCCTCTCCTAGGATCCCTGCACCTCTCGCGCCCGCCTGGACACTTCCGGCTGCATTTTTAACAGATGCTCACTGCTCGTGGATGACAGATTGCTCGAGGGTTTTCTGCTTGTTTCCTTAGATCCAGGGGTACTTTCCCTACAGGCGGCTCACTCCTGCCATGAGGACCGCCCGCATCTTTCTCCCGGAAGCTGGCAGAGCCCGACACCGGGGCACAAGGACGACACCTTTACGGTGCCGTGGAGTCTCCGCCTCGGAGCACCGCCCAGTGTGATCTGTGTTGTGACATCTGTGAGTATAGTGGAGGAGGAGACAGTCCCTGGATTAACTAAAGAAAAGGCTTATCCCACACGGCTCGGTTATCGCTGCACCAGAACCCGTCGCAGCATCTGCGGGTTCCGCTACCGAGGGAAGCCGGCGGCCCCTCAAAAGCCGCGTGGCGCAGCCTGGCTCGGCGAGGCCGCCGACTTCCCGAAGCTCGGCTGGCAGGCTTCCGGTAGGAAAACAGCCACAGCCCCCTCCCAGCTGCTCCGTGGTGGGACAGGATGTTAAATGCGGCCCGTTAAATGGCTCTGGAAGCAGAGGAGCAGGTGGCGAATGGTCTCTGAGGCAGATGGCACTTTGTAATATTTGTATTTGACAGTCATTGGCGCTCCTGGAGACCACAGCCACTCGCTCCTACTACCCTTCCTCACGCGGATGCTTGAGACGTGGTGGGCCAAGTTTTAGGAATAAATACTCCCGTTCTTAAGCTAAACTGCTTCTTTTATTCCAGCCGGCAGGGCCAGGTGGCAGCGCTCTGTCCCCACGCTCCCGCCACCGAGCTGACTGCTCCCGCTCCCTTCTCTCCGAGTCCTCGCCCCTGTCTGTCCTCCACCCTCGCCCCTGTCTGTCCTCCACCCTCGCCCCTGTCTGTCCTCCACCCTCGCCCCGTCTGTCCTCCACCCTCGCCCCTGTCTGTCCTCCACCCTCGCCCCGTCTGTCCTCCACCCTCGCCCCTGTCTGTCCTCCACCCTCGCCCCGTCTGTCCTCCACCCTCGCCCCGTCTGTCCTCCACTCTGCCCTTGAGGCTGCGCACTTCTCAAGCCTGAGACATAAACAGGAGTGAGCGCGCTCCTCTCCAACAACGCCCCCCTCGCCCAGAGCCATGGCACAGCCAGGTCGTGGGCAAACCACTCACAGGAGCCTGCTTGAACCACGGAGAGGAGCCCACTCTGCCCTGCTCACCTGCCTGGACTGCTGGCCCCAGCCACCCCAGCCCACACAGCAAGCGGCTCCCCCATTTGTGGGCTGCAGGAAAGGGGCACAGCCTGGGCCACGCAGTCTTTGCACATAGACCCACTCAGCATTGCCACCATCAATGCCACCACCATCCCAAGGAGCAGCCAGGAGGTGAGACGCAGGGTTAGAAACCTCGAGAACGAGTAGAACAGGCTGTGTGTGCTCTGCCTGGGGTCTGCCGGACGGCTGGGTCAGCTCCACAAACCTCAGCCGCGTGCAGGCTGGGCCAGGGCAGAAGGACACAGCCCTGTGCCGGGGCATGGACAGCCCAGGAAGGGCACAGGTGCATGGACAGCAGCCCACCAGGTGCCCAGGCAGCAGAGCCACAGGGCCAAGCTGTGCCACCGGCACTGTGGAGGAAGAAGCCTAGCTGTGAACATGCTGGGAGCCGGCCGGGGCTCTTCTACATGTCATGGGGCATCCAGGGTCTCTCCCTGGAAACCTGAGCCCACAGCACCGGCCTCGGCCTCCAGCGGGCAGGAGTCTTGCAGCCCTGCTGCCCTTCCTGCTCACATTCTGGGTCTAGTCTGGAGGTGTGGACATGTGACAGCTCCCAGGCTCTGCCCATATCCTGACAACCAAAGCTCCCAAACACTGCCAAGTACCCTCCGAGGAGCAGCGCCGCAGATGAGAACCGGCCACCCAAACCCCTAGGAATCTTTTTAAAAAATTTATTTATTTATTTGAAAGTCAGTTATATAGATAGAGGAGAGACAGACAGAGAGGTCTTCCATCCACTGGTTCACTTCCCAATTGGCCGCAATGGCTGGAGCTCCACTGCTCTGAAGCCAGGAGCCAGGAGCTTCTCCCAGGTCTCCTACACAGGTGCGGGGGCCCAAGGACTTGGGCCATCCTCTGCTGCTTTCCCAGGCCATGCCCCCAGGCATCCTAAGGCAGTTACCAAACCCTAGTTCAAACAGACTCATGGGGCACACCTGTTTAAGACAGGAACTTTGGGGGCAGGGCTGTGCTGTAGCGGTAAAGCCACCACTCAACACTGGCACCCCCTGTGGGTGCTGGTTTGTGTCCCAGCTGCTCCATTTTCTCCCTGCTAATTCTCCTGGGAAAGCAGCAGAGGATGGCCCAAGTCTTTGGGCCCTGGTACCCATGTGGGAGACCCAGATGAAGCTCCTGGATCCTGGCTTTGGCCTGGCCTAGTGCTACTGAACTAGCGGGTGGAAGATCTCTCTGTCTCTCTCTCTCTAACTCTTTCAAATAAATAAAAAGAATCTTAACAAAGGGGGGGGGGGGGACTGTTGCCTTGCCAGTAAAGCCAGCACTGCTCATCGGCAGGCAAATGGCCGTGCATGGCTTTTGGGGGCTCCGCCTGAGCAGGGCGCGGCCTGCACGGAGAGGAGCGCCTGCTCTGGCCCAGCCTGCTCTGCTGTGGACGCTGCTCCCACACCCCCTCCCCAGGACACTCCGTCCGGCTCCCGCGCCTGCCCACTCCGCCTGTCCGGAGGCTCCAGCAGCTGCCCGTGAGGACACCCCAGATGGACAAGCTCCGCTGCCCTCTCTGTCATGTAGAACTTCACAAAGGTTTACACCACTACGGACACAGCCGGCGTCTCTCTGTCGCCGTCTCTGTAAGCTCAGAACAGCATCACAGGAGGCCACGCCGCCCCGAGGAGCCCCCTCATTTAAGATCACCCTGGGTAGAGCCCAAGGCCGACCCAACAGCTATGCCAGACCTGGCCATGGGCCCCGGCGCGGGCCCTGGCCGAGCGCCTTCCGAGCTCAGCCTGCAGCCTGCATGCCAGGGCAGAGCCTGTGGCACCAACGCCCAGGTCCAGGCACCTCACACACCCCTGTGGGCCACACCACCCACGGTTTTGACAGCTGCCTGATGTGCATGGCGGCCAACTGGGTTACAGAACCGTGCAGAACACAGACATGAAAAGACACCTAATTCTTCCTCACTTGATGAATCGCATACAAGGCCTGGAAGCAGAAGTGCGCGGGTTTGGCTCTGAGATAAATTCTCCTGGACAATGGCAGGTCGCCTGTAATAAGTGCCAACAGGCCGATACATTTTAACCAGCGTCTTGCCACAGCTGTGAGCTACTTTCCACACAGATATTAGTCGTGCATTTTATTTATTTCCCCGTCATATCCTAAACACGTTTCCACCAGCTTGCTAAAATACAAGTCGGATTTCGTTCCTGAGAACACAACGTCCTCGTGACCCACTAATAAATCCAACTGATACGGAAATGTGGCCGCGGACACCCCAGGGTGGAAAGAGACCACGTCACACACGCCGGAAGCAAAGCCCACAGACCAAAGCCACTCCCGCAAACCGCAGAGGGAATTCAGTGACCCGTCTTCCTGCCAGGCACGGCAGGTGAACACGCAGAGGTGTCTGTCACAGCCCAGTGCCGGACCCTGTCCTGAGCACACGGCACCCAATGCACGCTGTGCCGTGCTCCATGGGAGATAACCACAAACGTCCCCAGGGTCCAGGCACTGTCAGTGCCGTGTGCGCCTTTCCAGGGAACTGGAACAGGAAGTCACCTCTGCAAACAGCTCGGGGCCACTGAAGGCTCGGGTGGGGGGAGCGTCTGTGCAGCTGGAACCCAGCAGACCCCTCTCCCCCGACCCAGCCCACCGCCCCTCCTCACAGCTGCACTTGAACCCCACAACCGTGCGTCCAAGGCCAGAGGCAGCTGACTGGGACATGGAGGGACTGGGGGCAGCCAGCCCGCCTCGTGCCAGGGGAGCTGTGCTCTGTACCTACCTGGGAAGGGGGCCGTCCACAGGGGTATGGCAATGGGCGCCAGCGTCAGGAAGTGGCATGGCTGCACACTGGCGGGCGGCAGGCCCCGGAGGCCCTCAGGCTCCACGGAGACCATGGCGGCTGCGGTGATGGCGATGGTGGGGCTGCTGCTGGCCGGCTTGAGGTTGCTGTGGCAAACACCTGCGGAGGAGGGCAGGGAGGTCAGAGGCCAGCGGTGTCTGCAGGGGGCAGGTGAGCATTGCTATCAGCACCCCAAACCCAGAAAAGCAGCAAGAGGGCTGCCGCCCCATTGAGTGGACACCCATGCTGTGCCGCTGACCCCAGGACACACGTGGAGAGGAGTCCTCCCTGGGTGGAGACGTGTGCTACGCCCCTGCCACACAGCTGTCACCGTGGCGTTCACTGAGCCCCAGAGCTCACGTCACCAGGGCAGGGGTGGGACCTGCATCCCCCACTGGAGAACTCAGCTGCGTGGACGTGTGGGGCTGCATCGTCACGAAGGAACGGTGGGGCCGGGGAGGCCTGTGGGAGGTCGAGGGCCAGGCCGTGCGGGTCAACGGCCTGTGATCTGGCTCTGGGCCAGGTGGGCGTGGGAGGACTGGAGGGGTTAGGGGCCCTTCCCGACTGCTGTTTGAGCACACAGCCAGGGAATACTCAGGGCCAGGCCCCTGGTTCTGCACCCCAGGAAGCTGTTCAGATTTGGAGGCAAAAGAGAAAGGCATTAACAGCATGACATCAGACACATCTCCAATAAAACTGGTAGGAAAAATGAAAGGAAGTCTTCAGACCGAGAACATTCTAGACACAGAATTGCGGCTGATTTTCTCCAGTCCTTGTTGTCTTTTTCCCTGTCTCCCTAATTCCCTAGGATGGTCATGTTCAGATTTCTTTAATTAAATTTATTTTTCATAGAACAGATTTACAGAGCAGGAAGTACAGAGAGTTCCCAGGCACGGTCGCGGCCCAGTTCCCTCACTCCCTCGTTCGGTATTGTGGACGAGCCGAGAGTGACGCCACATTCACCATCCAGTGCCACAGGCTCCAGCAGGGAGCGCGTCCCGGGGGCTGAGGGACAGGGCGGGCATCCACATCACTGCACACACGGCCTGGGTTTCCTGCCTGCAGCACCGGGTCCATCCGGCCGCCCCTGGCAGCCCCTGACCTCACCGTCCACCGACCCTGCCTTTTCCAGGAGCTCCTGTGATGGGGACCCAACGCGTGAGCTCTCTCAGGCCGCACCTTTCTCTTAGCAACACGCATGCAGGTGCACCGCGTCCCGTCACGGCCTGACAGCCCAGAGTGCGCCCCTCCTCTGAGGCCCCTCGGTCTGCTGCTCCATTCTCCCACGGAAGGCGTCACACACGCTTCTGGGCTCAGCAATCAAGAACGAAGCTGTGGTGAGCATCCACGTGCCGACCTCTGTGTGGACCCAAGTCTTCCACGCCTTTGGGTAAGGAGAGGGCCAGCCGACGGCGTGCGTGGATTCCTCGATGCGGGAGCCTGCCCGCAGGAAGGTGAGCGAGGGAGCTGCTCCACACCTGCCTGCACTTGCTGCTCTCAGTGTTCTGGATCTCGGCCGCTCTAACAGCTGCACAGACTTCAAGTCAGCAAACACGGGCGGGTTAACCTGCTGGGGCGACACTGGCATCCCGCGTCTGCTCTGTTCCCACCAGCTCCCTCAGAAAACACGGGGCGGGTTAACCTGCCGTGGGGACACTGGCATCCCGCGTCTGCTCTGTTCCCACCAGCTCCCTCAGAAAACACGGGGCGGGTTAACCTGCCGTGGGGACACTGGCATCCCGTGTCTGCTCTGTTCCCACCAGCTCCCTGCCGATGCACCCGAGAAGGCCCCAGCGCTGAGTCCCTGCCACCCATGTGAGAGACCCGGCTGGAGCTCCTGGCCCCTGTCTTGGCCCAGCACAGCCCTGGTCCTTGTAGCCATTTAGGGAGTGAACCGGTGGATACAGTTATCTCTGTGTCGCTCCCTCTCCCTCTGCTGCTCTGCCTTTCAAATAAATAAATAAATAAATCTTAAGAAAAACAAAGTCAGAAAAGATGTTTCATCTTAAAGAAAGCACACTACAAAAATTCATCAAATAAACACATGTATAAAACCACACACATGGCCAGCGCTGCAGCTCAATAGGCTAATCCTCTGCCTGCGGCGCCAGCACCCCGGGTTCTAGTCCCGGTCGGGGCGCCGGATTCTGTCCCGGTTGCCCCTCTTCCAGGCCAGCTCTCTGCTGTGGCCCGGGAAGGCAGTGGAGGATGGCCCAAGTGCTTGGGCCCTGCACCCCATGGGAGACCAGGAGAAGCACCTGGCTCCTGGCTTCGGATCAGTGCAACGCGCAGGCCACGGCAGCCATTGGAGGGTGAACCAATGGCAAAGGAAGACCTTTCTCTCTGTCTCTCTCTCACTGTCCACTCCGCCTGTCAAAAACAAACAAACAAAAAAACCAAAAAACCCACACACGTGAAAACACGTGTAGAAGTGTCCCTGTGGCCTCTGCAGCTGAATACGTGGTCCTCCACTCTCGGTTTCCCATGGCCGTGGCCGGCTGTGGGGACAGCACCACGGCCGTGCGGCCTGTGTGGCTTTTCCTGTCCTCCATCATTAAGGGCCCCCAGAGCCACTGCCGGGGGCAGCCACACCTCTCATCTGCCACATCGCCACCCCCACAGCCATCGCCACAGCCCCAGCAGCCGCACACTGGCAGGCAAGTATCCAGGTGCCACTGTGGGGGCACAGAGAATCGGGGCTGTGCTCGGGCCCACGCACACAGGCCGCGGGAAGCCATCACACCCTCCATGGCCCTGCTCAGACATCTCCTGTCCCCCTGGGACTTCTCCCCCCCTCATCAGGATCATTGCTCCCCCCACCTGGCTGCTGCAAGCACCGCGGGAACCCTCCACCTGCTCTGTGACCCTCTGCAGGGGACCCAGGCGGAGTGTGCTTGCTGGGAGGCCGGGGTGAGGCTGGAGGGGGCGGTCTCAGCACAACCTGGGGGATTCTGTGGACTCAGGAGCCACTGGGGGCTCCCCCTGCACAAGATGAAGGGGGGGGGAGGGGCTGAGAGGGCAGAGCCTGCCCTGCACCCCCAGTTCCATCAGGCCCAGGAACCCCCCGGAAGCCGGCCTTGGTCGGCCTACCCCCAGAGTGCTCGGCCCTCAGCCCACGGCCGGACCCACACTGGGCCCGCAAGGACGGCCCCTGGCCGTGTGCCTCCTTCTGCTGCTTTGCAGGACCACACACCACAGGGCAGGCGGCCAGAACCCCCCAGGGCTCTACATCCACAGCAGGTGTGAGGGAAGCCCTGCTGGGCACTGCCCACAGACTGGAACCTCTGGAGTCCCACTCTGGCTAAAATCCTAACCGGCCAGTGGTTCCCGAGGCAGGGGGCCTCCCCACACAGGCTGGGCACACAGCCAGCTGCCCGGGACTGGAGGAGCCAGCCAAGGACGCACCTTCAGGCCGTCATGCTCCGTGCACACCTGCATGCCTACCTGGGTGCCTTCGCCCCTTCCTTCTCCGTGGCAACTGCGGCCTGGGTCCTCTCGAGGCCACCTCTGCAGAGGCCCCTCTCCCAGCTCTGAGTCAGGACCAGGGCTCTGTCACTCCCCGTCCCCACCTCTCCCTCACCTGAGTCCCCAGCAGGGCCAGGACCCCAGATGGGGCTGCTTCCACCTGGACTCCCTGCTTCTCCTGGGAGAAAAGGCAAAGGGAACTCGATCTTCCTCCAGTTCCAGGCTCTAGTCTATACCACGGCAGAAGCCGCTGATGGCTCAGCCCCTGTGCCGTGGGCTTGGGCTTGGGGCTGGCAGTGGCCGGCTCCCAGCTCCCCTGAGCCCCTACAGGGCAAGCTCCCCATGGCCACCCATGCACCCACAGGGTGCAACTCCCCATGGCCAGGTGTCCACTGGGCTGCCAGAGGCCCCTCAGGGACACAGGGTGGCCAGAGGGACCACACACTTGGGAAGCAGGAAGGAGAGGCCTTGAAATAATCACCATTGCAACACCGGACAGTGAGGCGGGGCCACGGCGAGGGCGTCCGTCAGCCACGGCTTCGAGGGCGGTTTGTGTCTCACAAGCTTCAGGGGTGAGGATGCCCCCCTCGCCCCCAAGCACAGGCTCCAGTGACCCCGCCTGCTGGTCGCGATGAAGGTGACCTTTGACCACGAATGAGAACACAACCAAGGGGCTTTGAAAGACGACGGTGAGAGAGCCGCCCGGACGGAGCTGAGGACGCCTCCTCACCTGTGACCCTGCTGCTCCGATCATCTTCAACTAAAGGCAAAAGGCACAAGCGACCCTTGTCTGTCTCTCTAAGAGAAAATCCTGGGGGGCAGGCGGTGAACCCAGGGGCTGGGACACGCGCATCCCACGTGGGAAGCACGTGGTCAAGGCCCAGCTTCCTGTGCACCTGCCACCCACCTGGACCCGGGTTGAGTTCCTGGCTCCCAGCTTTTGATCCCAGCCCAGCCCACGCCATTCTGGGCATTTGGGGAGTAGACCAGCAGATGGGAGCTCTATCTCTCATCCATCTGTCCCTCACTTTGTGTGTGTCTCTCTCAAACATAATAAAATAAATAAAGTCTTTAAAATTAAAAAAAAAAGGCCGGTGCCGCTGTAGCTCAATAGGCTAATCCTCCACCTGCGGCACCAGCGCCCCGGGTTCTAGTCCCAGTCGGGGGCACCGGATTCTGTCCCGGTTGCTCCTCTTCCAATCCAGCTCTCTGCTGTGGCCCGGGAGGGCAGTGGAGGATGGCCCAAGTGCTTGGGCCCTGCACCCCATGGGAGACCAGGAGAAGCACCTGGCTCCTGGCTTCGGATCAGCATGGTGCGCCGGCCACAGTGGCCCCTGGGGGATGAACCAATGGAAAAGGAAGACCTTTCTCTCTGTCTCTCTCTCACTGTCCACTCTGCCAGTCAAAAATAAAGAAAAAAAATTTTAAAAATAAAATTTAAAAAAAAGCACTGGGAAAGATGGTTTGAAATCTGCTTTGACTCCAGTTGGCTGCCCATAAACCAGCTGAGCGCAGCCCGGGGGAGGTCCAGCAGCAGTGGCAGCGGCAGCCCCGGCCCAGCTGGTACACGGCATGGAGAGAGGAGGCCCTGTCTCATCCGAGGACCCCGAGGCTCCAAGTCTTTGTGAACTGTGACCTCTGACCACAGGCTCATCAGCACCACACCTCCCCCACACAGGAACCTGGGGGCGGCGGGACTGTGTGCACATCATAGAACTCAGCGGGACACCCTCCGCCGGGGACACACACAGGGCACAGCAGCCCAGCACGGGGAGAGAGGGCGTGGGCCGCTCCGGTTCCTGTCTCCCTCCTCCCTGTGCTTTGTCAGGCGCTGGCCCAGCACCTCCACCTGTCAGGCCCGGCCAGCCAGGGGACCAACGCAGGCAGACAGACGCGCTGGGTACCGGCCGCCGAGGACGCCAGCCGGGAAGCGCACGGACTCAGGGAGCGCCGGGGACGCCAGCTGCTCCCCTGAGAGCTGCCTCTCAGGCTGTGTTTGGAAGATGAGCAGGCACTCAATAAATTGTGTCGACTGATAAACAAGGATAATAACTCCCTTTCCCCAAAGGGATGAGAATCCCTCAGTTGAGTAAATAAGCAGAGAGATAAGATAGGTCCAGCCAGAGGAGCAAAACTGCTAAGCCAGCCGAGAGATAAGCCAGAAATGCTATCCCATAAGGATTACTTATAAAATCAATGTTTTAAGCAAAACAGTAATTAACTGTGTGCTTCCCTTGAAGACAGCCTGTGGGCAGGGGGAGCAGCAGCCCAGAGGCCCAGCCCCAGGCAGGTGGCTACCGCTGCCACCCTCCCCCTTCTCTCCTTACCAACGTGCAAGGGAGCCTCATTGCCTACCTCAGCTGGGGGGGGGGCGCCCTGCCAGCCACAAGGACTCCCGGTGCCAGGCTCTGGTGCCATCCTTGCGCTGGCATCAGGCCGACCCCACTGCACGGTGCCAGGCCCGGCCCCCGGCGAAGCCCTGCCTCCTCCCCTCCAATTCACCCCAGACGACTCAAGGACCCTGCAGGGCGTCTGCGAGCCCACCCCAGGAAACAGACACAGGAGGCCCCCATCCTGGGCGGTCATGGATGCACACAGAACCGCAGGGCTTCAGGGACACGGCTGGCGCTGCCACGGCTGGCACTGGTGGCCCTGGAGAAGAGAGCCGTGGGAGCCGTAGGGTTCTTGTCTTCATGCAAGAAAGAATTTTGGCGCAAGACAGAGAGTGAATATGGTTTTACTGGGGTAGGGCATCTGTCAGAATGAAAGGGACGAAGAGCCCAGTCATACGGACGGGGGGAGAGCAAGGCTACACGGCTGGGTGGAGAGAAAACACCTGGGCGGGCAGGTGGGCAGGCAGGCGGGCAGGCCAGGCGGGCAGGCGGGCAGGCGGCTCAGCAGAGAGCAGAGAGCCGAGTGCACAGTCTTTGTCTGGACTCCTGGGAGTCTCTTCATCCCCTCCTCCTTCTCCTCCAGGACAGAAGATGGGGAGCCCTGGCAGAAGGGTTTGTGGGGTGATTAGCAAATCCCTCCCCAGATTTGCTGGTGCTGGGCAGAGAAGAGGGGCTTCCCCCAGGGCATCAGTGAACGTTTTATTGCCCCAAGTTATCAGGTCAGGTAACCCGTTTGGTCCTGAGGAGAGAATTCTCCTGGGAGCTTCCTTGGGGGAAGGGCTGGGACCACCTGGGATCGTATCAGGGTCTGGGCAGGGCTTGGAAGGGCAGGAGGCCGGGCGTCTGGGGCTTCCACAGCAGGTGCTGGTCTCTTCAGGCCCCTCTCACACACTCATAGGCTGACTTTAACGTCCTCCCTAACACTGCCACGGCTGGCGCAGCCACGGCTGGAGCTGCCCAGAGGCAGGCTGGCTGTTGACGCTCCTGGCACAGCCTGCGAACCCTGGCTCCCATCCAGCAGCTGAGGGCTGCTTTCCCTGGGGCTCACGGGAGAGAGAGGACGGTGTCCATGGGAACCAGGATGGTGGGGCGAGCAGCGCCTGCAGGGCCCTCGGCGTCAGACTGAGAGCACCAGGCCCCGCTCAGCACAAGTTCCCAGCGGCCATACCGGCGGCTCACTGGATTCTCTCCTCTCTGCCATGTTCTGAACAGAACTGGTGGCAGAGCAGTGCCAGGCACCCAGACCTCCTGTGCGCCCTCCTGGGCACCAGCCACATGGGGTCTCAGCTGTGGCACCCGCACCCACCCTCCTGTGCGCCAGCCAGGACAGGGCTGCTCTGAGAACCAGGCCCAGCCACCTTGCCCAGGGTTGCTGGCTTCCCGGGATCCAGCCAGAGGCGTGGAAGAGTGGCCGGGTTGGGACTGGTAACCCCCAAGGGGTGCAGAGCACCTGTCTCCCATCGAACCTCTGTGTCCTTGTGGAAGGTGGGGGTGGAGCATCATCCGGGCATCTCTGTCTCTGAGAACTCCCGTGGGGGTATGGGCTGCAGGCAGCTGGGGCACCTCGCGCTGGGGAGAAGCGTGGCTCTGGCAGACATAGCCGAGGTGCCTGCTCCACTGGGCAGCGTCTTCCAAGCCATAAGCGCCAGTGAACATCCTCTTGGCAAATGGCTTTGCCCCGGGTGGCCTTCAGTCACTCCACCCACCACTGGCAAAGGTTTGATCCGATGGGGACCGTAGGCGCAGGGCACCCATGGGGTGGGTTTCCCAGGCTCTAGCGAGCCTGTGGCAGGGGCATCTGTGAGCTGGCACCCAGGCCGCCAGCAATGGCACTGATGGCTTCTTCCCCATGCCAAGAGCCCTGTGCTGAGTCTCAGCACCCGCTCAGACAGCAACACCGCGCTGTCTCCCGGACGGCCAGGAGCAGGCTCGGGCACGCAGTGGGCAGCACCCGCGCCTGAGTGGCTGGCCTTGGTGCTTCTGTTCTGGTTCTCCCGAAAGACACAAGTGATGGCTGGCGCACTTCCACGTTGTCAACGTGCCAAGGAGTCTGACCTGCAGCATGTAGGGAAGCTCTTCCTGGGGTCTGTGCGCCAGCCACACGGGGTCCCAGCTGCGGCACCCACACCCGCCCTCCTGTGCGCCAGCCACACGGGGTCCCAGCTGCGGCACCCACACCCGCCCTCCTGTGCGCCAGCCACACGGGGTCCCAGCTGCGGCACCCACACCTCCTCTGTAAGGCACCGCGGGCCACATGCTACACACAAGGGGTCACACAGTAGGGTCCGGCTGCTTCCCTCGGAACACACGCCTCCCCGAGCACCACAGGAGACAGCAGAGAAAGATCCAGAAACAGCATCTTCGTGGTTCAGAGGACAGAGGAGTAGACGGGAACAGGAGAGGGAGGCGGTGGTCAGGGGAGCAGGAGAGGGAGGCTCCACCGCGCGGTGCTAGGGGCCCAGAGCCACAGAGCAGAGGGGGCTCAGATGCCTTCACACCCACCCATCCCACGGTCTGTGGTACCCGAGAGTTGGCAGGGCCCCTCACCCAGGCAGGGGCTGTGGCCTCTCCATCCCCAGGCAGCAGCAAGGCCATGGAACTCCAAGGAAGTGGCTCCTCCCTGTATCTCCTTCCTGCAGGACCTGGCCAGGCGCGGTGAGGATGGAGGAGGTGGCCCTGGCCCTGAGGGTGGGGAGAGAGAGGCTGGGGTGGGGTCACCAACAAGGTCAGCCTGATGTCGCCCTCAAGCCTGGGGACCCTCGCTCAGGCAGTTCTATCATCTGACCCCCAGCCCGGGCCACAGCACCCTTAGATGCCGGCAGAGCCCATCCCGGGACCCCTCGAGGGTCCAGCATGGCCAGGGCAGCCATGTTGGAGGCCCAGCAGTGGCCACACACAGTGGAAAGGTTTTGGCGGCTTTGTTGTGGGCCGCCTTTTCTGGGTCTCAGTCACCCCGGCCTCCGGGACCCCTGGGCAGGGGTCTCTGGGCCTTTACCTCACGACGAGGAGGAAACCCTCCAGGGAAGGAAGCTGTGGCCACTGTTCCTTAGCAGACGCCTCTCAGAGGCTGTAGCCAGGACTGGTCCTGCTCTGCCTCCCCACGGCCCCGGGACCCTCAGCTGGTCTCCTTGCACAGAGCTGAGGGGCACAGCTGTGGGGCCTGTGTCCACCCAGGACCCTGAAGACATCAGCTCAGAATGTCCCCCTGGGGCCCACCGTGTGCAAGCACTCCCAACCCCCAACACACACATGCACACACACATGTGCACATGCTCACACACATGCACACACAGAGTGGAAGCTGAAATGTGCAGGCACTCACCGCCACGGCCCACGTGGAGCTGCTGCCTGCCCCGCGGTGCACAGAACCGGGCGAGAACGCTGAGGCCGAGCACCCACTGGGCTCTGCACCCAGTTAGACAGCTAAGTTCATTATGTCATGATTTCAGGTAACTTGGTGCCCGTCCTTGTGAATATTCATGTCACTAAAACCCGAGAGTATCAGTTACACCACCCAGAAGAACACTCGCGGCTGATGCTAGGCTACCCCCACGTGTCCGGTCCCAGGACGCCAGGGCAGAGGCCAGGGAGACAAGGTGGGGCTCCCTTCCTGGG
Organism: Lepus europaeus; assembly: GCF_033115175.1. Taxonomy (NCBI): domain Eukaryota; kingdom Metazoa; phylum Chordata; class Mammalia; order Lagomorpha; family Leporidae; genus Lepus; species Lepus europaeus. Next base: position 1,333,442 of record NC_084843.1, on the reverse strand, counting down.
ACACGAACATGCTGGCCGCACCTGCTGGGGAGGAGGGGCCGCTGGGCCCCGAGCTCCACCACAGGAAGGAGCCGGGCAGGCATGGACGGTGGCGACGTGGTGCAGCACGTGGCCCCAGCTGGACTGGAGGGCCGGCTTGGAAGAGCTCCCTGCTTCCCCGAGGTTCGGAATCCCAGGCAAGCCCACCCCATCTTGGTGACTCACAGACTCCTGAGAGGGGCTCTGCCTACGGATACCCCCAGTATACAGTAGGTGCCTAACAAATACAAGTTGGCCGGGTGCTTCCTGAAGGATCATCCATCGGGGGTCCCCCAGCTGCCCGGCGTGTGAGCTCACTCCTGAGAGGGGCTGACGCTGGGGGTTCCACAACAGCCCCTGGGGCAGGGCCCCCAGGATGAGCCCACCTGAGGCTACAGAGACCAGAGGTCAACCTTCCACCCCACAATGGAGACGTGCAGTCCACAAGCACGGCCGGCAGCCCCTGACCTCTGCCCCCAACCACAGCCGGCGCTGCCACTTTGGGAGCAGCGCGAGGCCTCAGAGGGGAAGGGGCTGCCAGGCGGCTGTCCCCACCGCTCCGTTATGCCCGGGGCTCACAGGGCGCACGCCCCCCTCCCACCTGCCTCGCAGCCCTGGGCACGGACGGAGGGCAGGGAGTGCGTCTCGGCAGAGATGTGCGCCACAGTCAAGCAGCCAAGGGTTCTGCAGAGCCCCCGCTCGGCTGTTAAGAGACCAACGTGGTTGAAGGCCACGTGACAGATCCCAAACGGGCAGCTCTGCTCCCGGACGTCCCCAGGGAGCTGCCGACTTCCAAGACCACGCAGGACAAGGATGGGCCTTTCGCAGGGCCACACGAAGGACCTGACCCCTCACCACACCTGGCCAGCTGTGGCTGGAATGCGTCACTGGACTACTTTTCAGTGCCATTTAACCAGGAACAGCGGTGGGTGTCCCTGGAGGCCTGCGGCCCGAGTCAGACGAGATGGGAGAGTCCAGCGTCGCAGCCATGGTGGCGACACTCGTGCAGCCAAGGGAGCGGGAGCGCTCGCACCTGCAGACCTGGCGGGGAAGGCCAGGGACAAAGCAGGCTGAAAACTGGGGCCAGCGCTGCGGCACAGCAGGCAAAGCCACGGCCTGCAATGCGGGCATCCCACATGAGCACCAGTTCGAGTCCCGGCTGCTCCACTTCCAATCCAGCTCTCCGCTAACGGCCTGGGAAAAGCAGCGGAAGATGGTCCAAGTGTCCGGGTCCTGGGCTAATGCAGGCCGCGGTCTCTCTAGTCTGGGCCCATTCCTGATGGGATGTGGGCTGGTGTGGCCGATGTCACTTCCTCCAGGGCCCTCACGTTGCTCCTGATGGCACTGGGCTCCCCTGGCCCTTCCGGGGCTTGAAGTCCCAGGGCCTCTGGGTCCGGCCTGACTAGGCACCGTCCAGTGGAAAGTGTTGTAACCAACGTGGAGGAGCTGGGAAGGCATGCACCCACAGCCAAGCCTCAGGCGACCAAGACACACACTGTCCTGCCTCACCGCTCCCTGGCCCACCTCCTGCTTGCACTGCCAAGGTCACGTTGCCCTCAGGGGAAGTCTGTGGGCGAGATCCTGTCCATGCGTCACGGGGCCAGCAGAGCCCATGAGCTGCTCGCAGCACTGAGCTCCATGAAGCATAGGCTTGGGCAGGTGCACACATGTGCACACGTGTGCTCACACATGCCTGCTCTCCATGTGGTTGGGATGTGGGCCCCTGGGCAGCCTCGGAGAGGCGCGAGATGGGCTCAAGATGGGCCGTGGTCACCCTGCTGTCCACACCGGCCATCCCAGGCCAGTGGCAGTGAGAGGGTGTAAGCCAGGTCCTCCCAACAGCCACAGTGCTGCTGACTCACCTCCAGGGGACAAAGCAAAGCGTCACCACACGGGGGAGCCCAGCAAGCCCACAGGGTCCCTCGCCTCCCTCGTCTGACTGAAGAGCCACCTCTTTTTTTTTTTTTTTTTGACAGGCAGAGTGGACAGTGAGAGAGAGAGACAGAGAGAAAGGTCTTCCTTTGCCGTTGGTTCACCCTCCAATGGCCGCCATGGCCGGCGCACCACGCTGATCCGAAGCCAGGAGCCAGGAGCTTCCTCCTGGTCTCCCATGAGGGTGCAGGGGCCCAAGCACTTGGGCCATCCTCCACTGCCTTCCCGGGCCATAGCAGAGAGCTGGCCTGGAAGAGGGGCAACCAGGATAGAATCCGGCACCCTGACCGGGACTAGAACCCGGTGTGTCGGCGCCACATGGCGGAGGATTAGCCTGCTGAGCCGCGGCGCCGGCCGAAGAGCCATCTCTTGACCCCTATTCAAGGACCAGGTGTTTACCCGGCGAGAGGCAGACGCCCCAACAGAGCACACAGGTGGAGTCCTGATGCCGGCTCCTCACTCCAGCCTCCTGCTGATGCGCACACTGGCAGGCAGTGGTCACGGCCCGAGCACTTGGGTCCCTGCCACCACATGGGAGCCCTGGACCGAATTCCCAGCTCCTGGCCCAGTCCTAGCTGTCATGGACATCTGAGGAGTGAACCTGCCTCTCATTGTGTGTGTGTGCGTGTGTGTGCATGTGCGTGTGTGTTTGTGTGTGTGTGTGCGTGTGCATGTGTGCGTGTGCGTATGTGTGTGTGCGCGTGTGCGCGCATGTGTATATGTGTGCGTGTGTGTGCACGTGTGTGTGCGTGCGTGTGTGCGTGCGCGTGCGCGTGCGCGTGTGTGTGCGTGTGTGTGTGCGTGTGTGTGTGTGCCATCCCCATCTTTCTCTCTCAAATACTCTTTTAGAAAATTCACATTCGAGGCCTGCGCCACAGCTCACTTGGCTAATCCTCCGCCTGCGGCGCTGGCACCCCGGGTTCTAGTCCCGGTCAGGGTACCGGATTCTGTCCCGGTTGCCCCTCTTCCAGGCCAGCTCTCTGCTGTGGCCCGGGAGTGCAGTGGAGGATGGCCCAAGTGCTTGGGCCCTGCACCCGCATGGGAGACCAGGAGAAGCACCTGGCTCCTGGCTTCGGATCCGCGCAGTGCGCCGGACGCAGCGCACCGGCCACAGCAACCATTGAGGGGTGAACCAATGGAAAAGGAAGACCTTTCTCTCTGTGTCTCTCTCTCCTGTCCACTCTCTGCCTGTCAAAAAATAAATAAATAAATAATAAAAAAAGAAAATTCACATTCAAGTGACCACTGTGCGGGCCGCTCATGCAAGGCCGTGTCCATGTGCACAGCCTCTGCTCCTGACCTCAGAAGTGATCCACGACCAACAGCAGGACCCCACATCTCCCCAAATTGCAGGACCCTGTTCTCTGTTCCCAGTCGACCCAGTCTGCCTTTCACAAGGCCAGCAGTACCTCTTGAGGGTCTGCCGTGTGTGAGGGCTCGCAGCAATGCATGGTGGGGGTGCCTGTGGCCCCCATCCACCCGAGCAAATCTGCCGTGCAGGTGCATCCCTCTACCATGGAGAATGAACGCAAACTGGCCAATCAGATCACAGAGAGTCAAGGTTCATTTCCAATTACAAGCAAACCACTGTGTGGAAGATGATGCTCCCTCACACGAGTGCTCATCTTGAGTACACCCCACACTGTTTGTGCAGGCTCAGGGGCTCCCGGGGAGCTGGGGGTGAGCCCACGAGCACATTTCCCTCTCCCCACGGCACCGGGGGCTGCAACCCCGAGTCCTTCTCGGGGAGTTTCCTCTCCTGCCCTTGGGGGGGGCCCTTCCCCTCACATCCGATCCAAAATCCCCAACGTGCTCTGCTCGGTTCCTCCACTGAGCCACGCGGGAGGAACTTCCCAAAGCCCCATGACCGGCACACATGACATCCTGTTCTCAGCACTCGCCGTGAAGCGACATCTTCATGAACTCAGGAGCGTGATGACGGGGACCAGGACCACGACACGCGGGGCACTGCAGGGCAGAGCAAAAATGTGCCGTGCAGGGCTGGAGCTCTGGCGTAGCGGGTAAAGCCGCAGCCTGCAGTGCCGGCATCCCATATGGGCACTGGTTCCAAGTCCCGGCTGCTCCATTTCTGATCCAGCTCTCTGCTATGGCCTGGGAAAGCAGTGGAGGATGGCCCAAGTCCCGGGGCCCCTGAACCCACATGGGAGACCTGGAAGAAGCTCCTGGCTCCTGGCTTCGGATCAGCACAGCTCCAGCTGTTGTGGCCATCTGGGAGTGAACCAGCAGATGGGAAACCTCTCTCTCTCTCTCTCTCTCGCTCTCTCTCCCTCTCTCTCTCTCTACCTCTCTGTAACTCTGTCTTTCAAATAAATAAATCTTTACAAATGAAGAAGAAGGGGTGGGGGACGTGCCAAGGGTGAGAAGACCTGGAGGCAGAAGTGGACGATTCCTCATCACAGGAAACAACCAAAGTGGCCCCGCGCTGCAGACCGGATCTCAAGGCAAGAGCGAGCTGACAAGCGAGGGCATCCACAGCCAGCATGCCCTCGAGTGTGAGAGCCCTCTTGTCTCTCGTGTTTGTTTTGTTCATTGCTCTACCCCCGCACATGTGCCGGTGCACAGCACACAGTAGGCCCTCAATCCGTGTTCATGGCATTGACTATCCATTTATATTTGCCAAGCCCTGGTGATGCCAGACTCCTGGCCAGGCCTTGGAGACCAGGCAGTGAGCAAGACAGACAGGGCGCCCACCCAAGGACCCCATCCTCACCGAGAGACCTCCCTGCTGGACTTCTCAAAATGACAAATGAAGACCAAAAATAAAACTACAAATATCCATAGGTAGAAAATTAAATACAAATTACCCAAAAAATCACAGTTTAAAAATTACACTGAAAATTGACAATATGTTTAATGAAGTGATAATAAAAATACTACACTCAAAAATTCATGGGAAGCAGTAAAAATGATAAAAGGGGTCAGTGTTGTGGCATCTCAGGTTAAGCTGCCACCAGCAACGCTGGCATCCCTGCGAGTGCTGGTTCCTGTCCCAGCTGCTCCACTTCCAATCCAGCTCCCTGCTGATGGGCCTGCACCTCCATGGGAGACCTGGATAGAGCTCCTGGCTCCTGGCTTCAGCCTGGCCCAGCCTTGACCATTGCAGCCATCTGGGGAGTGAACCAGCAGATGGAAGACCTCTCTCTTACAAATAAATAAATAAATCTTTACCAAAAGAAGATGGTATATAGAGATGAAGGCACTTTACTGTCTTAAATCCTTTATAGAAGACAGAATGGACTTGCACATATACACCTTAAGGATTTAAGAAAAAGAAAAAGGAAAGAATAAACCCAAAAAGGGAGACAATGGAGATGAGAACAGAAATCAGCAAACACCTGGATGTGGACGGGAAAGATCTGAGGCCTTTTCTGAGGAACGAATAAAATGAACAAACTCCTAGCGTAGCTAAAGAAGTTATTTTTTCTAAATGACAAGGTATAAGTAGCACACACTAAGAAGTAGATAACTATGATAGAACGTATTAAAAGGTAAACAATGAATAATCTTATATGAAAGTAAATTTAGAAACTTAGATGCAAGCATGAATTCTAGAAAAATCTAAATACAGTCGTCAATCCCATCAGAACACAGTTAGAAGGTGAGGAGCCACACAACTAAAGGCACTGAAGCAGCTGGGTCTCACCAGTCACGGCCAGGTTCTTAGGTTCACCTGTCGTCTTACACATTGTTATTTAAGGAATGTCCATTCTACTCTCCTGAACCTCTCCCAAAGAATTAACAAGGAGGGGCCGCCCCACAGCCGACGCCAGGGGCCACACACCTTCCCACTAAGGCCAGCGGAGTGCGGCAGGAGACACGGCAGGCGGGCACCTCCACGGGACAATGTGCGTGCGAGCCCCACGCAGAGCAAGACCAAGCTCCACACTGGCACCTGGCACAAGACCAGCCTGAAAAAAGAAAAGCGTGATTGTCCTACCTGAAAACGACTCAACGCCACCAGGCAAGCAGGAAGGACAGGCGACCCTGAGCCAGGCCAAGGGCCCCCAGCCCAGCCTGCACTGGACGCCCGTGCTGACCAAGAGCGTCACGAGTGTCCCGAGTGCCAGCAGCATGGACCTCTGCCACGCCCGCATCGGACCCTGAGCTCACGGCCCCAGGCAGCCGATGAAAACCAGAACTTAAACATTCCCGTGAAAAACACCCAGGAACGGACAGACACACAACTCTTCCCTGGACACAAGCGCCTTGGTGGCTCCTGCCTGGCTGTCCTCATGTCCTGAAGCAGGAGAAATGGTTGGACAAGGTGGTTAAGAAGTCTCTGGGGGCTGGCGCCGTGGCTCACTAGGCTAATCCTCCACCTGCGGCACCAGCATCCATATGGGCGCCGGTTCTAGTCCCGGTTGCCCCTCCTCCAGTCCAGCTCTCTGCTGTGGCCCAGGAGGGCAGTGGAGGATGGCCCAAGTGCTTGGGCCCTGCACCCGCATGGGAGACCAGGAGGAGGCACCTGGCTTCTGGCTTCGGATCGGCGCAGCTCCAGCCATAGCGGCCATTTGGGGGGTGAACCAACGGAAGGAAGACCTTTCTCTCTGCCTCTCTCTCTCTCTAACTCTGTCAAAAAAAGAAGTCTCTGGAAAGACTTGAGGCTCGGTGTCCAGCAGGTGTTTTGCACAGCGAAGGCCTGGGCGCCGTCTCCTCCGATGTGTTTCGGTTAAGCTCTGATCCGAGCTGGACTTTCAGAATTCACCGAGGACGCCATAAACGAGTGTGCAGCATCACAGAGACGGACGCGCTGGCTACCAAGGCCAAGCCTGCACAACTGGGGTTGCGGCCACTCACCAAGAGGCCGGGCCGCTCGTAAACGCTCCCGGCGGCTGGGCGTCCCCTTGCCTCCATTTCAGTGATCTCCAGGTTTTTATGTCTAACAACTGTGGATCGTTCTTATATTGGAGGAAGTAAAATGCATCCGAATGAAACGCAGACCATTTGTGCGTGGAAGCAGCACGCCAGCTGCTCCCTGTAAACGCCGTGCAGAGCGAGCCCGTAACCGCTCTCCAAGATCACAGACCCCGGGAGCTGCGACCCGGTCCTCTTAGCTCCTAGAACGAGCGACGCACAAACCTCTTTGCCACGCCACCTTAGAAGTCACTGGACAGTCTGCAAACTCCCAGAGAGAGCGCTGAGGCCTTCGCTCCCGCCTTGCCCAGTGGGGGGAGACCACACACGCCGCTGTTGAGTGCGTGAACTGAGGGACCTGTGTTGAGTGCAAAATGCCCCTCGATGGCACAGACAAGGCCAACACAAAGGCAGGTGTCCCGCCCCACCTTGGATATGGACCTCGCACGGAGCAGTCACGTTCTGGGGGCTCCGTCTGAAACAAACACCTGCTCAGGCTTCGCCGGCCACATCACGCTGTCAAGATGTCAGAAATGTCGGATCCATCACCAGCGTGCAGGATACTTCCACGGAAAAAGGCCGCTTTAGAAGGGTACTGGGGTCTGTGACGTCCAGCAGGAGAGGAGGGGCTGCTCACCTCCCGCTCAGCGACCGAGGCCACGGCTGTCACGGACACGCTCTGGCCACTCAGCACTAACACCGGCCAGCGCTCACCGAGAGGCAGAACCCTCGCCATTTCACAGGCTGAGCGCAGTCTCGTCCGATGTCCAGCCTCCGCAGTCCTTCTGTGTAAGGCGACGTCTGAGCCCGCGGTGGGCTGAGACAGTCAGTATTCACGCGCACGGCACCTGGGAGTCCAGTCCAGACCGAGAGAAGCCACGTGGCGTCCAGAGGACTTGCAAAGGGGCACCTGCTTCTTTCCCACCTCCACGCACTTGATTAGGGGCCAGCAGCCAGGACAGTGCCAATACCATGGCCACCCCGCAGGCAGCAGCCAATCATATCAACTCCTCTTGTCAGAGAATGTGCTTCATACTGGGGCTGGCATGGTGGCGCAGCAGGTTAAAGCCACGGCCTGCAGCACCAGCATCCCATATGGGCGCCGGTTCGAGTCCTGGATGCTCCACTTCTGATCCAGCTCTCTGCTATGACCTTGGATAGCAGTAGAAGATGGCCCAAGTCCTTGGGCCCCTGCACCCATGTGGGAGACCCAGAAGAAGCTCCTGGCTCCTGGCTCCTGTCTTTAGATCAGCTCAGCTCTGGCTGTTGTGGTCATTTGGGGAGTGAACCCACAGATGGAAGACCTCTCTCTCTCTCTGTAACCCTGACTTTCAAATAAATAAAATAAATCTTCAAAAAAAATAAAGAATGTGCTTCCTCTGGCCTCAGAATCAGCCCTTAAGGCATTCGGATCTGGCTGAAGAGACCATGAGAGTATTGTAGGCATGGAAAGCCAAGACACTGTGGCAAAAAAAAAAAAAAAAAAAAAAGGACCTAAATGGGAGATCTCTGCGAGTGAGTTCCCAGTGGACAGAACGGGGCCATCAAAGAAGGAGGCACCTTTCTCTGAAGGGAGGAGAGAACTTCCACTGTGACTACGACCTTGTCTGACCTCAAAAGGCTTCCATAGCCTTGGCAACTCATGACTAGAGCCTAGGGAGATTACTGACGCCATAAACAAGAGTGTCAAATTGTTAAGTCAACAACAGGAGTCACTGTGTACTTACTCCTCATGTGGGATCTGTCCTTAATGTGTTGTCCAATGTGAAGTAATGCTATAACTAGTACTGAAACAGTACTTTATACTTTGTGTTTCTGTGTGGGTGCAAACTGATGAAATCTTTACTCAATATATACTAAATCGATCTTCTGTATATAAAGAGAATTGAAAATGAATCTTGATGTGAATGGAAGGGGAGAGGGAGCAGGAGATGGGAGGGGTGTGACTGGGAAGGAAGTTATGGGGGTGGGGGAGAAGCCATTGTAATCCATAAACTGTACTTTGGAAATTTATATTTACTAAATAAAAGTTTTAAAAAAAAAAAAAAAGAATGTGCTTCACTCTTGCAATAATCCCAGTTTACAGATGGGAAAACGGAGGCCTGGGGGTTATGCACCTTCCCCAAGGACAGGCCACCAGCTGGGCCAGAGGTCGTTCTGCGGTCAGTCTGCGCTCAGTCACCCTGGAGGCCACTTTCCCAAACTCCATCCTGAGCCGCGCACTGTGGGGAACACACACGTGTTCCTCTGACTTCCCCCAGATGGCACAGGTCACAGCTGGGATTTGTCTTCTCACGGTTTTCTCTGGAATTGGAGAGACGTGCGACCACCCCAGTGCGGTGCAGGGCAGAGCCTAACCGACCACCACCAGCCGCATAACTGGCAGCCGTGACGTCAGGCCACCTCATCTCCTACTAAGACAAAGTGCGTGTCCCCCCGCTCCCGGGGTCAGGTGGGGTCCAGAAAGGTCTCTCTGCTGTCTGGTGCCTTCGGAAGCATCCCCAGCGACCCCAAGGCCATTGCTACCGCCTGGTGACTCTGAGCTCCTCCTCAGAACAGGCCGCCAGAGGGTGGCTGTGAGTGCAGGGAGAAGAGCTGGGAGTGCCGTGGCTACGGGAGGGTGGGGAAGGGCTGAGGACCCAGAGGCTAGCCCAGCCCCCACCCAGAGCCCCTGCTACCGGCTCAGCCTCCAGGGCCGTGGCCCTAAGCCCCCTATTTTGTGGCACTTTTTAATTCAAGCTCTTTTGTTTTGTTTTGTTTGTTTGTTTGTTTGTTTGACAGGCAGAGTGGATAGTGAGAGAGAGACAGAGAGAAAGGTCTTCCTTTTTGCCGTTGGTTCACCCTCCAATGGCCGCTGCGGCCAGCGCATCTCGCTGATCCGAAGCCAGGAGCCAGGTGCTTCTCCTGGTCTCCCAAGGGGTGCAGGGCCCAAGCACTTGGGCCATCCTCCACTGCCTTCCCAGGCCATAGCAGAGAGCTGGCCTGGAAGAGGGGCAACCGGGACTAGAACCCAGTGTGCCGGCACTGCAAAGCGGAGGATTAGCCTGTTAAGCCACGGCGCCGGCCTAATTCAAGCTCTTTAAACCCCATATGAGGCAAAGTTTCAAAACTCAGGGGGATCTGCCCAGTGCCATGGCTCAGTAGGCTAATCCTCCGCCTGCAGCACCAGCACCCCAGGTTCTAGTCCCGGTCGGGGCCCCGGATTCTGTCCCGGTTGCCCCTCTTCCAGGCCAGCTCTCTGCTGTGGCCCAGGAAGGCAGTGGAGGATGGCCCAGGTGCTTGGGCCCTGCACCCGCGTGGGAGACCAGGAGAAGCGCCTGGCTTCAGATCAGGGCAGTGTGCTGGCCACATGTGCCGCCCATAGCGGCCACTTAGGGGGTGAACCAACGGAAGGAAGACCTTTCTCTCTGTCTCTCTCTCACTGTCCACTCTGCCTGTCAAAAAAAAAAAAAACTCAGGGGGTCAGAACCGTGAAACACTCCTCCTGTTTCCTGCGATGAGACAGGAACGAAAACCAGACGCCCTGCACCCGTCAAACAGTGGAATGCCGCGTGAGCACAGCCACGTCCGTGTGGGGCTGACGGCCGGGCCCCCGGCCCTCACCTGTGAGTGACGCAGCCGTGAGGTCTCCAGCACCAGCTGACGTCTCACATCCAATGCCAACAACAAAAAGTACGAAATCTCGTGAGTTTTTAAAGATTTCGTTTATTTGAAAGGCAGCGTTAGAGAGAGAGAGAGGTAGAGAGAGAGAGATCGTCCATCCGCTGGTTCACCCCCCAGATGTCCGCAACAGCCAGGGCTGGGCCAGGCCACAGCCCGGAGCTCCATCCGGGTCTCCCACAGGCGTGCAGGGCCCCAGCACTTGGGCGTCTTCTGCTTTCCCAGGCCACAGCAGGGAGCTGGACTGGAAGTGCAGCCGCTCGGGGCCCGTGGGACGCCAGCACGGCAGGGGGCAGCTTTACTCATTCCCCACCACGCAGGCCCCCAAGTTTCGTGTTTTTATGCTGCTTTTCTGATTATAAAAGTAATCACTAAAAATATTTTTATAAAGAAATTCACTAAAAAATGAAAAATCAAAGAAATATAATTGGAAACACAAGTACCCTGTCATCCCAGCATCCAGAAACAACCACTCCTATGCTCTCAGTGGATGACCATCCATCATTCAGCTACACGCGTGACCATCCATCATTTACCTACACGTGTGACCATCCATCATTTACCTACACGCATGACCATCCATCATTCAGCTACACACGTGACCATCCATCATTTACCTACACGCGTGGCCATCCATCATTTACCTACACACGTGGCCATCCATCATTTACCTACACGCGTGGCCATCCATCATTTACCTACACACGTGGCCATCCATCATTCAGCTACACACGTGACCATCCATCATTTACCTACACGCGTGGCCATCCATCATTTACCTACACATGTGACCATCCATCATTTACCTACACACGTGACCATCCATCATTCAGCTACACGCTGGGAGCTGGACTGGAAGTGCAGCCGCTCGGGGCCCGTGGGACGCCAGCACGGCAGGGGGCAGCTTTACTCATTCCCCACCACGCAGGCCCCCAAGTTTCGTGTTTTTATGCTGCTTTTCTGATTATAAAGGTAATCACTAAAAATATTTTTATAAAGAAATTCACTAAAAAATGAAAAATCAAAGAAATATAATTGGAAACACAAGTACCCTGTCATCCCAGCATCCAGAAACAACCACTCCTATGCTCTCAGTGGATGACCATCCATCATTCAGCTACACACGTGACCATCTATCATTTACCTACACGTGTGACCATCCATCATTCAGCTACACGCATGACCATCCATCATTCAGCTACACGCGTGACCATCCATCATTTACCTACACGCACATGTCAGTGGTTAAGCAATTGTGTCAATGTATGTGTGTGTCTGTGCATGTCACCGTGCACATGTGTGGGTCCCGTGCATGTGTGTCCATGTCCCTCTGTGCATGTCACGGTGTCTGTATCAGCATCTGGGCTGTGTACATGTTCTGTACATGTGTGAGCATGCGTGCCCATGTGCCTTCCGTGCACTGGTACATGTGTGTGCAGCGTGCACAGTGCTCTCAATTTGGACCCTACTGTTCATACAGCTCATAAACTACTTCTTTTTTTCTTTTTAAATATTTACTTATTTATTTGAAAGTCAGAGTTACACAGAGAAGGAGAGGCAGAGAGAGAGAGAGAGAGAGAGAGAGAGAGGTCTTCCATCCGCTGGTTCACACCCCATATAGCCACAACAGCCGGAGCTGTGCTGATCCGAAGCCAGGAGCTTCTTCCAGGTCTCCCACGTGGGTGCAGGGGCCCAAGGACCTGGACCATCTTCCACTGCTCTCCCAGGCCACAGCAGAGAGCTGGATCAGAAGTGGAGCAGCCGGGACTCAAACCGGCGCCCATGTGGGATGCCGGCACTGTAGGCGGTGGCTTTACTCACTACGCCACAGCGCTGGCCCAGTAAACCACTTCTAAAGACGCAACACTAACATGAGCATTTTCTGTTCTCATTCAATAATCTTCTCAATGTGATTTTATTAATAGTTGAAGACTACTCATTTGTTAATATTGATGTATCATAATTCATTTAGTCAATTATCTAGTTATGGCGTCTGAGACTTCACAGTTCCTCTGGTATCATGAATAATGTATCATTTCCCACGCACTCGCATTCTATAATCTGCCATAGAGCAGAATCACTCACCGAAATTACACATAATTTTTAGAGGATCTAAAAGTCCAGCTGCACGCCCCACTACCCCGGCTTGTGGGCGTGTGAGAGTGAACCGTGTCCTGTCGCAGCGTTGCAGACGCGAGCAGAACCAGACGCACACTTCAACAGGAGAGCACGGCACGAGGGTGTCAAATCCTCACCCCTCAGTGACGTGCAAGGCACACGTCAGCCAAGGTTACTTGTGACCGATCTTTCGCTAAGACTTATTTATTTACTTGAAAGGCAGAGTTACAGAGAGAGAGGGACAGAGAGGTTTTCCATCCGCTGGTTCACTCCCCAGATGGCCACAATGGCTGGAAATGGCCGATCTGAAGCCAGGAGCCAGGAGCTTCCTTTGGGTCTCCCAGTGGGTGCCAGGACCCAAGCACTTGGACCATCTTCCACTGCTTTCCAGGCACAAAAGCAGGGAGCTGGAGCAGAATTGGAGCAGCGGGACTTGAACCGGCACCCATATGGGACGCCGGCACCACAGGCCATGGCTCTACGTGCCATGCCACAGTGCCAGCCCCCACGTAAAATTATTCTAGAGTCATCTGTCCATGTCTATGTTTGTTATGGTATTAGAATAAATTGTGATATATAACAACTCAACACATTAGATTGTCTATATGTAGATAAAAATATCAGTAGCACATAAAATACTAATGTAACTTTGGAATAAGTTAAATCCCATATACATATATACAGAAATATATGCAATATAGAGACCATTCTTAATCTCATGTGCATATTCCATTGGCAAATACTTCTAAATGGTTTTCTCACATTTCCAAGAAGTGATGTAGTTAGAATTATACCCATAAATTAACTCAAGGATTTACATCCTAACACCGTGCCACTTTCCCTTCCAAGATCATGACAAGTCTCTCCAATTTTTTTAAAAACTTATTTATTTACTTGAAAGGCAGAGTTACAGACAGAGGGGGAGAGACAGGAAGAGAGGTCTTCCATCTGCTCCACTCCCCAAATGACCACAATGGCCAGAGCTGGGCCAATCCGAAGCCAGGAGCTTCTTCCGGGTCTCCCACGTGGGTGCAGTGGCCCAAGCACTCGGGCCATCTTCCACTGCCTTCCCAGGCCACAGCAGAGAGCTGGATCAGAAGAGGAGCAGCCCGGACTTGAACCGGCACCCATAGGAAAGCTGGCATCACAGGCAGAGGCTTAGCCCACTACCCCACACTGCCAGCCCAAGAGTCTCTCCACTTGAAACACACAACTCCTCACCAAATTCCCCAGCCGAGGTCCACGGCGACGCGGCGGCGTGCGGGCTGTATTTCCCCCGTCGGTTGTGCTCATCTCTTCACTGTAAGGGCTCTGAGGCTGTGCTGAGTCTCCCGAGTATGGAAGCAGCATTTCCCCTTCCTGCCTCGTTTCTCACTGTCGCCCGCAATGTCCAGAAAGTTCCGTGAAGTCACAGAGCGCTCCTCCGGGGACCCCAGCCAGGCCCAGCACTGCCGCCACCGGTGGTCACGTCACCCCCACCCTTCTTTCTGGCTGTCGCACCTGCATTTTGCCAAACCATGCACATATTTTTATCCTTAGGCTCCCAGCAATGACGTCACCATCACAGTCTGCAGTGCTGAGATGACCACACTTGATCTCAGCAGCTGTCACCGTCACCGTCATCGTCACCATCACTGTCACTGTCACCGTCACTGTCACCATCACGTCACCATCACCGACACTATCACTGTCACCGTCACCATCACGTCACTATCACCGTCACCATCACTGTCACCATCACCATCACTGTCACCGTCACTATCACTGTCACCGTCACCATCACCATCACTGTCACCATCACCATCACTGTCACCATAACCATTACCGTCACCATCACCATCACTGTCACCATAACTATCACCATCACCATCACCGTCACCGTCACGCCACCATCACCGTCACCGTCACCGTCACCACACCAACAGCTCCTTAGCGCCCTTCGGGTTTCTGCAGCCGTCCTTACAATGCGATGTATAGTTCACTTCTACTTCTGAAAAAAGTGGCAGTGCTGGTGACACTTCCTAACGCGGACGTCAGTCTCAGGACTGGTGACACTTCCTAACGCGGACGTCAGTCTCAGGACTGGTGACACTTCCTAACGCGGACGTCAGTCTCAGCGCTGGTGACACTTCCTAACGCGGACGTCAGTCTCAGGACTGGTGACACTTCCTAACGCGGACGTCAGTCTCAGCGCTGGTGACACTTCCTAACGCGGACGTCAGTCTCAGGACTGGTGACACTTCCTAACGCGGACGTCAGTCTTAGCGCTGGTGACACTTCCTAACGTGGACGTCAGTCTTAGCGCTGGTGACACTTCCTAACGCGGACGTCAGTCTCAGGACTGGTGACACTTCCTAACGCGGACGTCAGTCTCAGGACTGGTGACACTTCCTAACGCGGACGACAGTCTCAGGACTGGTGACACTTCCTAACGTGGACGTCAGTCTCAGGACTGGTGACATTTCCTAACGCGGACGTCAGTCTCAGGACTGGTGACACTTCCTAACGTGGACGTCAGTCTCAGTGCTGGTGACACTTCCTAACGCGGACGTCAGTCTCAGGACTGGTGACACTTCCTAACGCGGACGTCAGTCTCAGTGCTGGTGACACTTCCTAACGCGGACGTCAGTCTCAGCGCTGGTGACACTTCCTAACGCGGACGTCAGTCTCAGGACTGGTGACACTTCCTAACGCGGACGTCAGTCTTAGCGCTGGTGACACTTCCTAACGCGGACGTCAGTCTCAGGACTGGTGACACTTCCTAACGCGGATGTCAGTCTCAGCGCTGGTGACACTTCCTAACGCGGACGTCAGTCTCAGCGCTGGTGACACTTCCTAACGCGGACGTCAGTCTCAGCGCTGGTGACACTTCCTAACGCGGACGTCAGTCTCAGCGCTGGTGACACTTCCTAACGCGGACGTCAGTCTCAGGACTTCCTGTTTTCTGAACAAGCTCTGCATCCTGAGCGCCTCCCTGGGGTGTGGGGGCGGCGCCAAGAACACCTGTGAGCGACTCCGCCCCTGCTGTTAACCCAGGTGCAGCTGGGGCACCAGGCCACAGGGGGTGAGAGGCAGGAGGTCACCAGGCACTGATGCGGCTAGGAGAAGCCAGCTCACCTGTGGGCATCCACGCAGCTGCCCATTGTGGTCCAAGCAAAATCGCTCCTTGGGTCCCAGAAACCAGGTCACCAAGTGTAAGAAATCCCCAGGGGATCGCTTCTCAGCCTCTTGGCTAAGGCCGAGCGTGGAACTCAGCAGTGGGCTAAGCCCCTGCCTGCGGCGCCGGCACCCTATTTGGGTGTCAGTCCACGTCCCAGCTGCTTCACCCCGATCCAGCACCCCACTGCCGGCCCAAGTGCTCAGTCTCCTGTCGCCCACTTGGGAGACCTGCAAGGAGCTCCTGGCTCCTGGCTCTAGATCGTCCCAGCTCTGGCCTTTGTGGCCGTTTGGGGAGAGAACCCGCAGACTGAAAACCTCTCTGCAATGCTGCCTCTCAAATAAATAAATCTTTTTTTTTTTTTGACAGGCAGAGTGGACAGTGAGAGAGAGAGACAGAGAGAAAGGTCTTCCTTTGCCGTTGGTTCACCCTCCAATGGCCACTGCGGCCGGCGCACTGCACGGATCCGAAGGCAGGAGCCAGGTGCTTCTCCTGGTCTCCCATGGGGTGCAGGGCCCAAGCACTTGGGCCATCCTCCACTGCACTCCCGGGCCACAGCAGAGAGCTGGCCTGGAAGAGGGGCAACCGGGACAGAATCCGGCGCCCCAACCGGGACTAGAACCCGTGGTGCCGGTGCCGCAAGGCGGAGGATTAGCCTATTGAGCCACAGCACCGGCCTAAATCTTCTAAAAAAAATGCACCAACATTGCTAAGAGAAGCATGTGGCGTTGCACTGCACAGGAGGGTACTGTGGATACCATGGCGTATTCCAGGTCTCGCAACACTGGACGCCAGGAGTTTGGGCATTTTCACCATGAGGAATGGACACGTTTGAGGAGTTGACGGCTGCTTGCCCTGCCATGAACATCACATGACACTCCACACATGTACGACTTCATGCACCTGCTGAAATAAACAATCACACTACTCGGCAGAGACGTCTCTATCCATGCGCCCCGTCGTGTCCGCGGCACTGTATGCGCTCACCACTAACGTCACGACTGTTGTAGCGAGCAGTGCCTGCCCGCACTGTGGCGCACTTCCTCACAGTCTCCTTCTCCCCTGCACGTGGCTCCTGGGTCGACAGCAGCTCGGGCTGGGCCCGGCTGTTACACCGAACATCACCGTCACCTCAGGCCACAGTGCTGCTCAGCAGGGTCCGCCCACAGCCTACCAATTCTGCTCCATGAGCTCCGCGTTTGTGTTTGCTTTGATTGCCTGTGCTTCCAGGATCTTCTCCAAGAAGTCTTTGCCTAGGCCAAGGTATTTTTTCTTTAAGATTCAATTATTTATTTATTTGAAAGGCAGAGTTACAGAGAGACAGAGGTAGAAAGGTCTTCCATCTGCTGGTTCACTCCCCAGATGGCTGCAATGGTTGGAGCTGGGCCAATCCGAAGCCAGGAGCCTGGAGATTCCTCCAGGTCTCCCACGTGGGTGCGGGCACCGAAGGACGTGGGCCGTCTTCTACTGCTTTCCCAGGCCATAGCAGAGAGCTGGATGGGAAGCGGAGCAGCCAGCACGTGAACTGGCGCCCACATGGGATGCCGGCACTGCAGGGGGCAGCTCTGCCGGCTCAGCACCGGCCCCCAAGCCAAGGTCTTGCGAGTGTCCCTGATGTCATCCTCCAGTGACCTGATGTGAACTAGTACGACCACTGAGGAAGACAGCACTGAGAGTCCTCAGAAAGCTGAAAATAGCTCTGCCCACGACCCAGCATCCTCCTCCCAGGACGTCACCCAGAGGAATGAAACCCACGTAGGAGAGTCATCTGCACCCATGTTCACAACGGCCAATCTATGGAATCACCCAGAAGCCCAGCCGCTGACTGGTCCACGCACCCTGGACTACTGCTCCGCCATAAGAGAAGAGTGAAATCCTGTCTTTTGCAACAAAACGGATGCAACTGGAAACCATTATGCTTAGTGAAGCAGGCCAGTCCACAAAGACAAATATTCGTGTTTTCTCTGCTATGTAGCAGTTAATACAGAATACAAAAAAGTGTATAGGAATGAAATGGACTTCCTGGGAGATGATCTCGCTTCGAGCCCTTGTGGAGCTGTGGTCTCTACCTGTGGAATACTGTGGTTAGCGGTGCACTAAGCCTGTGATGATACAGTGGACTGAAATTGTGTTTTTGTTAAAATATAAAAAAACAAAAAAGCAAGGAAGTAAGGAGGGGAACTGAGGGCGAGAGGAGGGAATGAAGTATAGTTATCTTCTTAGAATTTCACCTGTGAAATACGTGAAATCTGTCCTCTTTATGTTCATGAAAATTTTAAAAAGAGTTATTTTTAAAACACGGGCATCAAGCCATCATAACTCCCACAAGTTCCACAATACTTCCTTTGAGATACTGAACACATCGTCAACAGCCGGATTCCTCCAGCTGCCTCTTTGGTTTGCTTGGTTTGTTTGAACCAGACCCGCACTCTTTGCCTGGTATTTCACATCTCTCTGCAAGTCGGCTGCACTCACACGGAGCACGCTCACTCCCGGGTGCACAGTCCTTCTCCATGCGGGACGTTCTCCGCACACAGATGTGACCACGCCAGCGCCAGATGCACGGCCCCTCCCCGGCACTCTTCCTGCCTCCTCCCATCCCAGCCCCATCAACCACGGCCACTTTCTGTTCTTCCACCTGTGCTTCCTAGGTGACAAAAAGCGGAATCCAGGTGGCAAGTGCTGGCTCCCGGACTCTGCCGCATCTACCAGCTCTTCCAGTTTCTGCGTCAGACCGAGGTCTGGAGTCCCCCGCTGAGCAGCTCCTGTTTCCCAGGAGTGAGCGGCGGCGCACAGGCTCCGTGGGTGCCTGCCCTGCCCTGTCGGCCGATTCTGAGAGAAGAGGGTTGAAGCCCCAGGGTGACTGGGACTTCCTCCACTTCTTTGCTCGGTCTGGTCCGGGTGTTCCGAGGCTCGTGGAGTAGCACAGTGCCTCCCTGGGAGGTTTTTCTGGATTCCAGCTGGGCAGTGCTCCTGGGTGCAGAGTGTCTGGCTCTGGATTCTCAGTGGCCTAGGTTTACGTCAGCCGCGTCAGCTGTCTTTTGATTGTTTTGCATGGTCTATCTTTTCCTTGCTTTGACCTTTGTCCTCTCTCTGACTTCATGTTAAAAGTGAGGCTTCATACATTTGGGGACGAAAATCTGAAAAATCTGTCTATTAAGTGAGAAACGTAGGCCTTTCTATCCAGCATTTTATAGATCTGTAATGCGCATTTGTTCCATCTGGACTCTGGTCTCTCGCTGTTCTCCTGCCCGCCCTGAGCTGAGCCGAGTACTATGTATGACTCCACTTTATCTCCATGGGGGCTGGAACTTTCTCAACAGTTTTTATATACTTGCTCTGTGAATTTTTATACACACACACACATACACATATATATATATAAATCAGATATAGAGAAATAGACGTGGATATAATGCATACCTTTAATTTCTCAGAGTACGCCTTCGAATACTGACTCCTTAGTGCACAGTGTAATGGCCTTGTTTTTCCACACTTCCAATTCCCCCTCAAATCCATTGTGAACTTGTTGATATGCATTTTAATGTACATGATGCACACTTAGGCTGCGCTACTCTTTGTTATCTATTAGAGCAACTGACAATGAGGAAAACACGTTCTTCAACGCATTTCATCCCAGCTGTGTGCGTGTGCGCGCGTGTGTGTGTGTGTGTAAGTCTCTCTGCTACCGCAGTATTTCTGCCTGGTCAGCTTCTTTGTAATTTCCTGGCACTTCAGGTCACCAGACGATGAGTCATTTTCAGCTTCAGTTTGCTTAGGAAACTCTGTATTCCACTTTGGTCTCTATGACAGCTTTTTCCTCGTGTAAATCCTGCACTGAGGGGTTGTATCCAGGACTTTGATCGGCTGCCACACTGGCTTTAGGCTCATGTGGGTTCTTACAATAAAACTCAGGCAAGTTTAAGCTTCATTCCCATCTGTCTTTGTCTTCAAGACTGGATTTTTCATCTTTGAATAAGAAGCTTGGATTTGTGTACCTTTCATTTTCAGGTTTTTTTATTTTATTTTGCTGTTTTTCAGCTTGGAGGTTTGTTGAGTTTCTTGGGTGCATGACTTGGTGACACGCGTTAGCTCGGCCTTCATCTCTCCATGGAGTGTGGGAACAGCTGACCTCTCACAGCTCGGGGGAGGAGCCCTTCTTCCTTGGTCTCTGTGCGCTAAGTCGCACTGATCTCTCTCTGACTTCACCGATTTCTTCCTGGCTATGTCACATCTCCATCAAGGTAATTTTCAATTTATGATACCAGGTCTTCTTTCTTCTAACATTTCAATTTGACTTTCTTAACTATCTCATATCTCTATCCATCCATGTCACCCTCCTTTTGTGAGATAATTGAATCATTAACCACACTGGTTTCTAAGCTCCTGTCTGATATGTTCCACGTGTCTGTCACCCCACGGCCTGCTTCTGTTGATTGTTCTGTAAGCCTGACCACAGTTTATCATTTCTTGCTTGGTTTGTTGCCCTGTAAGTTCTCTTATCAAATGCTAGACCCTGTGATTGGAAGGGCAGAGAAGACAAACGGACTCACTCCTGGGAAGAGCACATCCTTGCAGTGTGGAGCCCCGGGAGCGAGGTCGCGCCGTAGAACCAGCAGCCGGCCTGCACTGGGCTTGGCTGCCGGGGCTGCCTGGCCTGCACTGGGCTTGGCTGCCGGGGCTGCCTGGCCTGCACTGGGCTTGGCTGCCGGGGCTGCCTGGCCTGCACTGGGCTTGCCTGCCTTCCACGCCCCACCGGCCTGAGCTTCTGACAGCAATGCCTTCTGCCTGGGGGAAGAGCGGAGTGCGCCTGTCTCTCAGGGCTGGATCCCCACCACGGGCTCCATCGTCTTTGCTTCCTGTACCCCAGAGAGCAGGAGTGCCAGGCTCCAACCCTCCCACCCAGGTGGGTCACGTGATTTCACTCCACTCTTGCACCCCAGATCTGGCTCAGCCCCAGGTGCCCCTGTCACGGCGGCTTTAAGCGTGGAGTTTTCTGACTGCTTCTGCTTCTCTTAACAAATGGATTTGCAAAGTGTTTATAGTGCCATGGGCTCTCTCCTCCTCTCCTCAATTTTGCCATCATAATTAGAGTCTGTGCATTCAGAGTAAAATGATTATAATCTCTTCTCCATCAAGAACATTTCTCTGAACTTTCCACTCCCCCATAACCGGACAGCACACGTCCCCACGCGCCCTGCAGGGTTAACACAAGCTGCCGACGAGGACGGACACTTTGAAACCCACCTTCCCTTTGGTCGCTGGTTAGATGTACTTCTAAGTTAATTGAGATCAGAGAGAAAGAAGTAAAATTGTATGATGCAACTTTTTTACCAAACTTCTCATGTTTAATAAGGATTGGGAAATAAAATGTTCTTGCCATGAAGTGAAAGTTGAGAAAACATAACTCAAATCTGTTTTTTAAAGTTCATACTCGGGGGGCTGGCACCATGGCGCAGTGGGTTAAAGCCCTGGCTTGAAGCAACGGCATTCCATGTGGGTGCCGGTTCTAGTCCCGGCTGCTCCTCTTCTGATCCAGCTCTCTGCTATGGCCTGGGGAAGCAGTGGAAGATGGTCCAAGTGCTTGGGCCCCTGCACCCACATGGGAGACCCTGAAGAAGCTCCTGGCTCCTGGCTTAGTATCGGCTCAGCTCCGGCTGTTGTGGCTATCTGGGGAGTGAACCAGTGGATGGAAGACCTCTCTCTCTCTCTGTCTCTACTTCTCTCTATAACTCTGTCTTTCAAATAAATAAAGTAAATCTTTAAAAAAAAAGCCCACTACTCGGGGCCAGTGCTGAGGCATAGTGGGTAGGCTGCTGCCTGTGACTCCAGCACCCCGTATGGGCCGGGTTCATGTCCCAGCTGCTCCATTTCCAACACAGCTCCCTGCTAATGGTGTGGGAAGGCAGTGGAAGACGGCTCCCGTGCTTGGGCCCCTGCACCCACCTGCGAGACCCACATGGAGTTCTGGATGCCTGGCTTCAGCCTGGCCCAGCCCTGGCCACGTGGCCATTTGGGGAGTGACCAGCGGTCGGAAGACCTCTGTTTCTCCCTCTCTCTGTTACTCTGCCTTTCAAATAAATAAATAAATAAAGCTCACTGGTAATCGCTAAAGAAAATAGGACCAATAGGAAGACACTCCAAATAACCGTATCAATGGAAGTAAGCAAGATCGTGCAAAACATCCTGCCAACCCCAAAATAAAAACACAAAAGGAAAGGAATAAAAATACAAACTTAAAAATTAGGATATGATAACGACAGAGAAACATAAAAGCAGTAAATCAAGTACAAGTATAAATGTGCTAAACCGCATTTTTAAAGGCAAAGATTAAAACTGTGCTTTTAAACAACTGACCTGACCTTAAAACACAACAAAAAATGCAAAAACTTCCATGAAACAGGAAATGCAAGATGCAGACAGAGTGATGGGAACATCAGCTTTCGACAGAGTGGATCTGAGGGGAAGACATCAGACGTGGAGGTCGGCCACGGCCCGTGGGGAGCTTCTCCTTTCCCACAGAGCAGTGTGGTTTTCTCACAGGGCAAACACTTCCTCATGACACACTTGCTCCTTGTGATCTCTACCCCTTCCCCTGAACCGACACCATCTCACAGCGGACCGGGAAGGGAACGGCCAGCCCGCAGGCCGGGTGAGGCCCAGGAGGTCATGGGGTCTGGCGCTGTCAGGTGGGCCTGGAAATTCAGTAAAACCCCAGCAGGCGAACTTTTAAGCTGATCATTTTATATGGCTTTCAAATGATGCTATAAATATCCACATGGCCCTTGGCAGAGCGAAGCTTCCCAGGCCTGCAGGCGTGTAGACCGTCCACAGCCACCGAGCCCCGTCAGCAGCCGTGTTCACGTAGGTCGTGCCCGTGCCGCCCCACAACCCGGGGTGCAGGGGGCAGGAAGCCCACCCTGCTTTGCTGCCTTCCGCACGCCTGTGGCGCTGTGTGGCCGGGGACTGAGTTCTTATCTCACGGTCACGCCTGTGCATCCAGGGTTTGTCCACGTCGGTCACGTCTGTACATCCGGGGTTTGTCCACGTCGGTCACGTCTGTACATCCGGGGTTTGTCCACGTCGGTCACGCCTGTGCATCCGGGGTTTGTCCACGTCGGTCACGTCTGTACATCCGGGGTTTGTCCACGTCGGTCACGCCTGTGCATCCGGGGTTTGTCCACGTCGGTCACGCCTGTGCATCTGGGGTTTGTCCACGTCGGTCACGTCTGTACATCCGGGGTTTGTCCACGTCGGTCACGCCTGTGCATCCGGGGTTTGTCCACGTCGGTCACGTCTGTACATCCGGGGTTTGTCCACGTCGTCTTCGCTCAGTGCCTGACATGATCCCATGATCACTGTGGGGACCCCACCGTGAGCTCAGCCCCAGCACCCTGAGCTCCCACTTCCACAGCCAGAACTGTGGGAGGCTGAGCCATCTGTCGATGGCTTGGAAATTCATTCATTCCGTCATTCATTCCTTCAGCCTAAGCTGACCAGGACAAGAGCCGCAGCTCCTACAGCCCTTGTTCCCAGTGCCGGGCCCTCAGAGAAGGAGGCAAAGGCAGTTTGCCCGACCAACAAGAGGACAGCACGCACGCTGACCATGAGCCTTCACGCTGAAAGTGGCCAACGGCTTTGACCCCAGGGCTCAGTCACTGCTGTCATCCTGAGTGGGCTTAGAGCACAGAGAAAATGAACTCCGCGGACGCCCGTGACACTCTCCACGCCTTCCCCAGCGTCCCTCAGCTGTGCTCACACCGTCCAAGCCCCTGTGATGTGTCAGGGAGGCGGTACCACGGCTGACAGGCGTCTCAGAGGTTGTTCCCACCCACAGGACCACCACAGCCACCCCACTCGGCCGCTCCACAGCTGCTCCAACACCGCCCACCATGGTCGGGACAGGCGTTCGCGGCAGAGGCTGGCCTTACCCTGGAAACAGCGCTGCGTGCCCATGCCACTCCAACGGCTGCCTTTCAGGAGAGGAAAATCGCTTCACTCACCGGCCCCGGGTAGACGAGGTGTTGGACTCGTGTTCCCAGCCCCAGGAGCTGTAAATACGTGGCTTTGATCATTCACAGAGGATCAATAGAACAGGGCTGATGCTCAGGCCACTCCACAGAAATGTTAACACGACTGGTCGGTGTAATTCATCAATCATACGTGTGTGTGCGTTATGTATTCTATACATACTACATTGCCATGTACTGATATGCTTACACGTGTACAGATTTGTATAATATAAATGATTAAATACAGACTAATTTAAAATTGCATATAAAAATATAAAACATTTTAATGACGACATACCTGAAAATCCACCTCCGCGTGTCTTCACCAAGCTGGCCCCCAGCTAACTGCAGTAAAGCTGACATGATGCATCTTCATTTTCAACTGGCCTGGGCTTGACCCGACCCCCACCTTACCGGCCACCCCAGAGCTCTGAGTGCCAGCTAGTAACGCAAGAATGCCTTAAATGTGTTCTTCGGACTAAATGACATTTATGCTTTCCAAAGGGGGCTAATTTCCAAAAACTCTGAACTTTATGGAAAATAACCAAGTTTTTCAGGAAGCAACTTAGATATTCCTATCTCAAAACTACGCATTTTATTGTCCTTGAATCATCTCGGGGACAGGTAAACTTCCCCCCGAATGATCAGGAAAACTGTGTTCTATTCAGTTATGCTCCGTAAGTTGGGGAAAAAAGGAAAGGGAAAAAGCAAAGCCTTGACAAATGGTGGACATGGTTACAACGAAAGGCTATTCCTTTTTTGTTGTTGTCGTTGACAGGCAGATTTAGACAGTGAGAGAGAGAAAGAGAGAGAGAAAGGTCTTCCTTCCGTTGGTTCACCCCCCAAATGGCCACTATGGCAGGCACGCTGCGGCCAGCGCACTGTACCAATCTGAAGCCAGGAGCCAGGTGCTTCCTCCTGGTCTCCTATGCAGTTGCAGGGTCCAAGCACTTGAGCCATCCCCCACTGGCCTCCCGGACCACAGCAGAGAGCTGGCCTGGAAGAGGAGCAACCGGGACAGAATCCGGTGCCCCAACCGGGACTAGAACCCGGGGTGCTGGCGCCGCAGGCAGAGGATTAGCCTAGTGAGCTGTGGTGCTGGCCACGAAAGGCTATTCCAACATGATCATGTTAAAATATATTAGGTAAAAAGAGGCGAGACTGATAGACGTGTGCTTCGAATGAAGTATTGACGATTTGTCACACCAGGATGAGCCAACTAGGTCCACATCCAAGCACTTTAAGCTGAATAACCCCACCCCTAACACACACACCTGCTGAGAACCTGTGGGAGGTCATCAGCAGCTTCTCCAACTCAACAGTGATTGGCGTGTACACAGCCGAGCTCCCGGAGGGTCAGGCTCGCAAGAAGGCAGCTCTGAACTCAGGGATGAGCTGAGAGCGGGAAAGTTTACCCAAAGACTTGTGTTGAAACAGGGAACCAGCTTCACCGTCTTTTCCAACTACGTTTGCCGATGGTTTAGGTGGCAGTTACTGCCAGTGCATTAGGAAATTAAAGTTACCCTCTCCCACGCTAACGGAGCCGTCCAAAGCCGTCACACGAGCCATGCAGTCACCTGTTATCGCCATTCAATTAAACAGGAAACATGACACCTGCGTGTAGCGCATTTCTAAGCGTGTGTGTGTTCAGAGCTCATCAGAGCCCCATTAACCAGCAATGCGCAATTACAGGGAAAGGCGGCGAGCTGTCGGCAGGCACCCGTCAGGCCCGTGAGAACACAGCCGAGCTGCTCTTCCTTATCACCAAAGACATTCACGGAACCAACACGCAGAAACAGAGCAGGAAACAAACATGGCCGCAGAGCAGCGCACATCACCCACACGGACGTCTCAGTACCAGATTTCAGACACACGTAGAGGCAGCTCCATAGGCAGGAAGTCACAGGGAGATAATGCTGTGGTCATAAACTGCTCCATGACAGAAGGAGCTGCCGGACAACACTGGCACGGCAGCATTGGCTTTGATGATGTGACCCATCGCCTGACTTGATCCTCCTGTCACTACACCGGGCTGTTCCCTGAGGCTTCGTCCGGAGAGCGCGTCTTGGGGGGCTGTTCTTTCAGAACAGAATCCATCTTCCAAACAGGGCATTGATAACCCAGTCCACCATTGCCCCCGGCCAGAAGGCAGGAGTCACCAAGCGTGCGCCTGCGCCCTACAGAACGGCGAGCTCGCTCGCGCACCCCGCACCCCAGAAACAGAACGCGTCTAACAGCCGACTGACACCTCGGTGACCCGAGGAGCTATCAGCAGAAAGCATGTGCGACTCTCATCTGAACAACACCCCTGACACTGCGGAAGAACAAGGGAGCACGTGAGCGACCCAAGACCCAATTTTTGTTTTGAAACATATTCATGCCCCTGAAGAGAAGGAGCATTTTGTTAAGAGAATTGTTTCATTCCAATGACAAATGCAGTTTTCATACTTAACGCTAACTTATGAGTAAGGACAAAGAAAAGGCGCATTGTCACCGTTCTGCGGGCACCAACCTGGCACGGGCTGGGGGGCTAACACCACGGTGGGAAGCGGCCTGGACAGAGACACGGCTACTTGGTTTGCCAGCAGGTGAGGCTTTTCGTGCCCGTGGTACAATCTTGAGTCCTCGGGGTGTATCCACGTTGAGTCCAGAGCAAAGGAGTTATTAAAAAAGATCTGTCCAAAAAGAATGCAAGTATAAACTTGAGGCAAGGCATGGGACACAGGACAAGCCCTACCCTGAAAATACTCAAGTTGTCTCATACCGCATCACTTCAAAGCTAAAGGAAGACCTCAGACTCCAAAACCAATCTTCCTCCACTTAGAGCCCCCAGACCTGTCAGGTCACAACTGAATCACCACCCCGTCGAGGAACTCAGAGTGTTGCAGAACAAGCCAACACAGCACTGTTTCTGTAGTTTCCAAGACAGTAAACTCTGGTCCATAAATGTGAATGCAAAAGCCAAAGAAACCATCAGAAAGATGAAAACCTGAAGCAATAATAGTGAGAAAAAAAATCCTCACTTTTAAAATTTAAACTTACACTATATGATGTTTAAGGCACGATTTTAATGGTCACATATTTTAGAATTGAAAAATTTAAAAGGAACATGCTGGTTCAGAAATTGGAAGTTTTATATGGTCCTAAGGAATCCAAGTATTTTAAGCTGAATAACCCCCACCCCCTAACACACACACCTGCTGGTGTTTTTGAACAGACCAACCCGATTCTGAAATGATTTCTCTACTCCTCCACAACCTATTGTACTTAACAAATACACAGGGTTTTCTGGGGTCATGGCAGTGTCCGACAGTCATATAATGAAAGTCCACTTATTAAGTGTAAGTACCCACGTGTTTACCTTATAGTTAGGAATCCTCTTATCCATCCAACTTCTCCCCACAGCAGGTGGGGGAGCAGAAGGGCAGACGTGTGGGAAAATGGGCACCAGCTCCACCATGGAGGAAGGGGGCAGTCCCAGCGACGGAGAAGGACCACCAGACAGCCACTGCAAGCCACAGGGAGAGAGGGCGAGCTCGTTAGCCTGTCCAGCCGGCTCCGCCTTGTGCCCAGAGGTGGGGCAGCTGCTCAGAATGGGGAATTCTAGGACGTATGTAACTGACTAAAACAAAAATGCCCTCTTGCCCCAGTCAAGCGAAATCCTACATATTTGCAGGTTCAGGAAGGAGTGCAGCAGTGCTCCTATCGGAAGCATCACAGGCCAGGACCAGCACTGCCTTTCCAATACTGAGAAAGAACCTCCGGGCACAAAGCTGTGAGAACACGGTAAGAAACGGGGCCGAGCCCCGGGACGGGGAGCCTGCGACACGGAGGGCTCTGTGCTGGGGCTCCCTACACAACTCCGGCAATTCCAGCCAGAACAGGGCTGCGGGTCGGGCCTTCCTTTCCACCAGACGTAGTGTGAGAATCACCTCCGCCACCTGAGAAGCACGGCTGATGTGCTCGGAGGGAAGACGGCCAAGAAGACAGACCCAGGTCCCCAGGTTCGTCTGCGCTAAAGGGTTTCAGGGCAGCCGTCACACAACCAAGGCTCCCAGCACAGCTGAGACAGCAGGCAGGGAGGGAAAACAGCTCAGGAGCCCCTCCCTAACTACGGCACCCCCGGCTGCCCGTGGGGCACAGGCACCAGGAGCTCAGGAGCCCCCTCCCTAACCACAGCACCCCCGCCTGCCCGTGGGGCACAGGCACCAGGAGCTCAGGAGCCCCCTCCCTAACCACAGCACCCCCGGCTGCCCGTGGGGCACAGGCACCAGGAGCTCAGGAGCCCCCTCCCTAACCACAGCACCCCCGGCTGCCCGTGGGGCACAGGCACCAGGAGCTCAGGAGCCCCCTCCCTAACCACAGCACCCCCGGCTGCCCGTGGGGCACAGGCACCAGGAGCTCAGGAGCCCCCTCCCTAACCACAGCACCCCCGGCTGCCCGTGGGGCACAGGCACCAGGAGCTCAGGAGCCCCCTCCCTAACTACGGCACCCCCGGCTGCCCGTGGGGCACAGGCACCAGGAGCTCAGGAGCCCCCTCCCTAACTACGGCACCCCCGGCTGCCCGTGGGGCACAGGCACCAGGAGCTCAGGAGCCCCTCCCTAACCACGGCACCCCGGCTGCCCGTGGGGCACAGGCACCAGGCACGGCTCAGGGACACCAGGGCTTTAATTCCCATGAGCCCATTTTAGTTTCCTGTTGTATGGAAATGTTCTCAAGATCATGCCTTCACAGAGCACAGGCAGCACGAGAACACTTGAGAGATTAACACAAAGTTCTTCTGGATTTCCCTTTTAAAATTTTTACAAGCAAAAAATAAAAAATGCAGTTTTCTATACGAAAAGGGGAGAAATGTAGTTCTTGGACGCTATATACCTCTAGTGGTGGCCTCAGACATAACAGCTCCCAGGAAATACAGCAAAAGCTACCAGGGTTTATTCTTTCAACCTGACACCGACTGCGACTCTCACACACTCGGCCCTCATGTACCCGGAGATGGACAGGAAGGCTGCAGGCCCCGGGGAAGGGGCAGCCACGTCTCCCCAGCAGCTCCAGGGGCAATGCTGCAGTTGCCTCAATTAAAAGGCGCATTGGAGCCGGACGCTCGCCGGAATGTGCCAGTAAGACCTGTCCCTGGCCATTCTCCCGATCTAAATGCGTGTCCGAGGCTGGGCGGCCGGCACAGGACCTGGCCAAGACCCGCCCGCCCTGCCCCATCACGAAAAGGCACGGTCGCTCTCCCTTTCCAACCCCGGGCTTTCAACACAGAACTGGCCAAGTGCGGTCCCCGTCAGGAGCCTGTGGCCTCAGGGCAGGCCAGAGCAGGGGGGCACCGGCCCCTCTCTCCAGCACAGGGGCCCAGGGGCCAGGCGCCCCGCCGGCTCGCACCCCACAGGCTTGAATTCTCTGAGCCCCGCCCGAGGCCCGGGTCCTAATGAAAAGGAGGGACCCCGAACCAGACCAGGATCACAAAGGGCTCTGGGGTCCACCTCGCAGGACGCCTGAGCGCCAACTTCCCCGCGCCGCGGCCACGGCGCCGGCCACTTCAGCACCACGCTCCGGACAGCGCCCCGGGCCGGCCAAAGTTGCGCCCACCAGTCCCCGCGCGGCCCGGGGTGCGGGTCTGCAAGCCGCGCCCGGGGAGACCTGCTAGGAATCCCGCGAGCCCCGCGAGAGGGACGCGGCGCGGTAACTTTGGCGCCGAGGCATGGCGGCCAGGCTGCGCCCTGGGGCCGGGGCCGGGGCGGGGGCCGGGCGGGGGCGGCCGAGCCGGCGGGGCCGTTACCTGAGCGCCGAGCAGGGGGTGGTGCGCGGCGGCGGCGGCGGCGGCGGCGGCGGCGGCGTGGTCGGACGCAGAGGGCAGCGCGGGCAGCAGCGGCAGCAGGGGCTCGCCGGGGGCCTGCCAGCCGGGCGGCGCGGGCAGCAGCGGCGCCGCGGGCGCAGGGGCCGGGAGCAGCCACGGCGGGGGCGCGACCCCCGCGCCGAGCCGGAGCAGCCCGGCCGCGCCGGGCACCATCCACAGCCAGGGCGGCGGCGGCGGCGGGTCCGCGCTCATCGGCCAGAGCAGGGGCGGCCGCCGCCGGGGCTGCTGCGGCTGCAGCGGCCGCCGCCGCCGCGGGAGCCTGGCGCCCGCCAGCATCCTACATCCCGGGGGCCGGCGCGGGGCGCTGGCGGCGGGCGCCCGAGGTGCGGGCCGGCGGCGGCGCGGGCTCCGGAGCGAACTCACTTGGTTCCGCGGCGCGGCCGCTCGCTCCGCCCCGCCCCGCGCCGGGAGCCCCTCCTCCCGCCCGCGCCCTCCCCTCCGAGCGCCGCCACCGCCCCCCGGGCCGGGCCGCGCCGGCCCAGTCCCCGCCCGTCCGCCCGCGCCCCTGGACCTGGCGGCTGCGGCGGGCGCGCGAGGGAGGTGGGCGCGGACGTCAAGGGTGCGGGAGGCGAGGGCGGGGGGCGCGGGGCGCCGAGGGTGCGGGAGGCGAGGGCGGAGGGCGCGCCCGCCCGGTTCCGCCGGTCCCGCACCCTGGCTCCGGTGCCTGCGGACGGTGCGCACGGTCGGGCCGGGTTCCTGCCTCACAAGTCCCGGTGCCGGGGGCGCCGATGAAGCCCCCTGGCCGCTCTCCGCCTGACTGCATTGAGCCTGGGGCTCGGGACCCCGACTCCAGGCGGGCACCAGGGCACCACTGGGCAAGAGTGGACATATCTCTCGCTCGCTCGGACAAATGTGCCAGACATTTCCCTAAGCCCCCAGCGGATCCCCGCGGTTTGGGAATCAAGTCGCTGGTGCGTGGTGTGAAGTCCCGCATCCCGGATTCCGGCGGCCGCCTGCGCCCAAGCCCGCCACGCACGGAGCGGTGGCCCAGGAGCCTTTGCCCAGGACGCCGCCTCCGCCCTCTGCGAACGCCTCCTGGGTCTCCCAGGCTCGGCGCGAGCTCCCCCTCCGTGCCCGCAGCCTCTGCTGCTGCGCTCCGAGCCGCCGGGGCCCGCACAGACCCTTCTCCTGGAAGCCGCGCCTTGCCGGGCGCCCGCTGAGTCCGCGCCGGCCGCTCCCAGTCACCGCCAGGCGGCGCCCGGACCGGCCGCGCGGGCGTCCTCCCACGTGCGGCTGCCCGGTCCCGGGGGACGCCCGGCCTCTTTCTGATCCCCGCGTCAGCCAGCGGCGCCAGCGCCGAGACCCAGCCCAGCCCGGAGCTGCTCGAACTGCCGGCCCAGCCTCTGCGAAAGCCCGCATCAGGCCGCCTGCAGATCCACGCACTTGAGGGCCGCCAGGAACCGGCTGACCGGGCCGGGGACGCACCTGCACCGCAGACTCACCTGGGTGGCGCAGCACCTGAGCGCTCCCAGGCAGCACCCAGGGTTCTCCTGGTTCTCTCCGCGTTGGCTGGGTTTGCTCCTGGCCTGCGTGGTTTCCTTTCAATGTGGGCATATGCCGATTTGCATAGCTGGCGTCCCCGTTTTCCTCGGTGCAAACCAGTTTTCAATTAGCAAGTTTAGCTCGCTCTCGATGCAGAAGTACTGGCGAGAGCTGCTGTCTCACCTACAATCAGAAAGCTCTGCGGATTAGAAGGCCTGGCCTACGGGACCCCGGTCACGGCGCCAGCACCCGTGTGTTCCCCCGCCCTGGGGCAGCAGGCAGGCGTCTGCAGCTGGGCTGCTGGGAGGGGAGTGGCTGGTGCTTCTCCATGGACGGCACCTGGGGACACAGTGGCCGGGGCAGGAGCAAGGCTGCACCTGCTTGGGCCCGTGCCTGGGGGAGCCCGTGGGAGTTCCAGCAGTCCCAGAGGTGGGACTCACCCCTGCCTATGAGGCCCTGTCCCGGGAGCCGGGAGCTGGTCAGCTCCAACCGGCGGGCGGCGGTCCCTCCCTGGGCATTCAGTACCCCGAGCCCGCAGTGCCTTCACTGGACTCCAGATGGGAGCTGGACAAACCACGCCTCGCTCTGCACTCAGAGTTCCCACAGCAGCCCAGGCCTCCCGCTGCTTCCTGCCGCTGTTCACTGTGCGCAGGGTCTGGACCCTGCCGTGTGCTGGGCTCTCGGAGAACACAGAGCAGCGTCCACCAGCGCGCCGCCGTGACAGGCACCAGGAGCCCCACTCCAGCGCGCCGCCGTGACAGGCACCAGGAGGCGGGCACAGCCCCCGCTCCAGCCACTGCATCTCAGGGTTTGCCCCTCACCCCTGCTCAACAAGGGAGCAGCCCGAGACCCTCAGGACAGGACAGGCCCCCTCACGGGTGCCCTCACTGCGGTGGTGCCCCGGAGGGCCCGCCGTGAGCCAGGTCAACAGTCACAGAGATGACCGAGGCCAGGGTCTCCCTGAGCCCAGAAACCAGCTGAGGACCTTCCGGGAGCAAGGCTCCCACCCCTGGAGCTGTGCTGTGGGCGTCTCCATGGCTTCCCTGCCAGCGCCCCCTGGGGGTGGCACCCCGCAAACACAGGCTCTTTATTCCCCTGTCAAAGTCAGTGGGAAATTCACTTTGCAAAGGGTTTTACCAGTCACGGAGCCAGAAGCTCTGCCAGCAGCAAGAACAGCGGTCGGGATCCTCAGGCAGAGTGTAGAGCCACGGGGCGGGGACGCCGCCTGGCTTGGGGAGCGCCGTGCGGGTTACCCATGCACGCAGGTGAGCTCTGAAGCTCACGTCCACGCAGGAAGGAAGGATGCCAGATGTTAGCTGTTAGCAAGAGAGCAGCGCGGTAAGATCTGCCAGCTTGTGGAAGGTTTTTGTGCTTTTAAAATTCATTGCATTTTATCAGCAAAATCAAATAGGATCTAAAAGAAGAGGAAGATAAAAATACTTCCTTCCGGCCCACGGAACTCGAATAAACAGGAGGCGCCGAGGGAGGCCGAGGATCCAGAAGCCACCCCAGCAGCGCCCCACCCTGTCCCCCTCGCAGGTCCTCCTCTTCTGAGAGCTGGGGGTGAAAGCCACAGGAGCAGCCATCAGGGGACTGGCAGTGACACCTGGCCCAGGGCGGGGCTGACAGCAGGGAGTCTGTGCCGCTGGGCGGCCAGCCCAGAGGGCAGGACCGAGGGGAAGGGGGAACCCCTGGGCAGATCCGCCTTTGTCACAGCTGGAAACTGCGGCCTGGACGCAGGGGCGCGGTCTTGGATGGAGCTGCAGAACCGAGTCAGCACGGGGACCGAGGGGGCAGCCCTCCCTGCCCCGGAGAGCTGGGGGTAGCTGGGATCACCCAGGGAAGACAGGAGGCCATGGGAGGGGTCAGAGGATGGGGAATGAGGCCCCCATGGAACAGAGGGGGACACAGGACACACTGCATGGAGCGACAGCCACACAGGCTGATAAAGGGCACTGTTGTTGTCATTGTGTGGCCTTGGGTACCTGGAAAACACAGGAGCGCATAGAGGCCCAGCCAGAGAAAAGCAACGGCCCTGTGTCTTCCCCTTCCATGCAGTGTGACTGTGCGTATGGCTGTGTGTGGCTGTGTGTGGCTGTGTGTGGCTGTGTGCGTATGGTTGTGTGTGGCTGTGTGTGGCTGTGTGGCTATATGTGACTATGACTGGTATGACTATGTATGTGCGGCTGTGTGTGTAGTGTGGCTGTGTGCATGGTGTGATTGTGTGACTGTGTGTATTGTGTCTGTGTGTGACTATATGGTGTGACTGATGTGGCTGTGTGTATGTGATATGGTTGTGTGTACAACTGTGTGGTGTGGCTGTGTCTGTGACTGTGGTGTGTCTGTGTGGTGCGATAGTGTGTGTGGTGCGACTGTGTGGTGTGGCACTGTGTATGTAATATGGTTGTGTGTACAACTGTGTGGTGTGGCTGTGTCTGTGACTATGGTGTGACTGTGTGGTGTGGTTGTGTGTGTGGTGCGGCTGTGTGGTGTGGCTGTGTGTATGTGATATGGCTGTGTGTACGAGTGTGGTGTGGCTGTGTGTGTGGCTGTGTGGTGTGGTTGTGTGTGTAGTGCGACTGTGTGGTGTGGCTATGTGTGGTGTGATTGTGGATGTGGTGCGGCTGTGTGGTGTGGCTGTGTGTATGTGATATGGTTGTGTGTACGAGTGTGGTGTGGCTGTGTGTGTGGCTATGTGGTGTGGTTGTGTGTGCAGTGCGACTGTGTGGTCTGGCTGTGTGTGGTGTGATTGTGGATGTGGTCTGGCTGTGTGTGGTGTGGCTGTGGGTATGTGGTGTGGCTGTGTGTGGTGTGGCTGTGTATGTGGTGTGGCTGTGGGTATGTGGTGTGGCTGTGTATGTGGTGTGGCTGTGTGTGGTGTGGTTGTGTATGTGGTGTGGCTGTGTGTGGTATGGCTGTGTGTGGTGTGGCTGTGTGTGGTGTGGCTGTGGGTATGTGGTGTGGCTGTGTGTGGTGTGGCTGTGGGTGTGTGGTGTGGCTGTGGGTATGTGGTGTGGCTGTGGGTGTGTGGTGTGACTGTGTGTGGTGTGGCTGTGGGTGTGTGGTGTGGCTGTTGGTATGTGGTGTGGCTGTGGGTGTGTGGTGTGGCTGTGTGTGTGGCTGTGTGGTGTGGTTGTGTGTGTAGTGCGACTGTGTGGTCTGGCTGTGTGTGGTGTGATTGTGGATGTGGTGTGGCTGTGTGTGGTGTGGCTGTGGGTATGTGGTGTGACTGTGTGTGGTGTGGCTGTGTGTGGTGTGGCTGTGGGTATGTGGTGTGACTGTGTGTGGTGTGGCTGTGGGTGTGTGGTGTGGCTGTGTGTGGTATGGCTGTGGGTATGTGGTGTGGCTGTGTGTGGTGTGGCTGTGGGTATGTGGTGTGGCTGTGTGTGGTGTGGCTGTGTGTGGTGTGGCTGTGTGTGGTGTGGCTGTGGGTGTGTGGTGTGACTGTCGGTGCAGTGTACTCTGTGTTTATCGGTGCCCTGTTGTGTATGCAGGCGTCTCAGAAAGACCATGGAAAACGGAAGAGAACAGTGACCGTGAGCAGCGTCTTTGCTTCTCAGGGTGAGCTCCATCTGCAGACAGGTAGGGCCGGTGCTGACGCCGCCACTGAGCCGCCGTGGAGAGCGGAGGCTCTGGGGAGGCAGCACAGGCGCTGCAGGGTGTTCACCCCAGCATCAACCCCAGGAAAACAGCAAGACCAGGAAGCACAGAGACACCAGAAGGAAATCGCAGGGGAGGGGGACGCCGAGCACCTCCGGCCGACAGCGCCCCAGCCTGATGAGAGGAAGCAGTGGTGTGCAGGTGGCAGGGGGGGCTTTCCTGCCCCCACCCCACAGGGAAGGGGCTGCCTGTGTCCAACCAACGCTAAGGCCCAGGGTCTGAAGTCACAGCCTCGCCCAGGGCAGCTTCCGTCAGAGGCCAGGAGGACGGTGTCTGGGGACAGCGATCTGGACCACCCTGGGCTCTTCGGCCTCCGCCAGGCTGTGCCGGAGCCCAAGTCCTGATTCCCCTCCGCCTCCCACCGCCTGCGCACCCAGCAGGCAGCACTGGCAATGCCACCACACAGGCAGCTGTGAAACGTGGCTCCAAACATGAGCCCAGTGCGTGCACACCAGAGCCCCAGCCCAGACCCAGCTGCCCGGACGCTCCTGGCTGGGATGAGGGTCTCTGGGCCAATGGGTAACCACACAGTGCATGCTCCGTTCCCTCCAGCCCAGAGCCGGCCTCGTCCTGAGAGAGAACACGTACCAGTTCCACGGACGAGGTGTGTGTCCATGCCTCCTGGGACCAACAGGGAGTCAGCAACTCGCCCAAGGCCCCAGAGCCGCAAGTGAGACCCAGGCAGTCTGACCTCAGAGCCAGGCTTTCTCTTTGCTGTTGGTCTTTTATCTAGTTTTATTTATTTGAAAGGGGGGGGGGGGAGAGAGAGAGTCATCCACCCACTTGTTTGTTCCCAAACGCCCACAACAGCCGAGGCTGGGCCATAGGCAGGTTGAGTCTGGAACTCAATCCCAGGCTCCCCTGGGGCAGCAGAGACCCATGCCCTCGAGCAGCTGCTCCCCAGGCTGCACACCAGCAGGAAGCGGCTTGAGAAGCGGGGGCAGGACATGGGCCCAGGCACCCAGACGTGGGGTGTGGTGTCCCCAGTGGCGAATCAGCACCGTGTCGAACATCCCACAGCGAGGCTTTCTGGAGAAGGAGGGTGAGCCCAGGACGCGACTGAGCACACGGGGACCCTGGGCCCGGGGACGCACCCCTCCTGGGCCTCGCCCACCGGACACGTTGCCTTCTTGCAGCTGTCCCAGGCCGGCAGCCCTCGATCAGCAGGCACGCTCCCCAGGGGCTCAGCAGTTCCAGACTTTAAATGCGGACGCTCCCCAGGAACGAGCCGAGGGAGACTGAGGAGGACTCTTTGTCCCTGCACCGCTGGGTCTGCATCATTCTG
This sequence comes from Lepus europaeus, assembly GCF_033115175.1. NCBI lineage: Eukaryota > Metazoa > Chordata > Mammalia > Lagomorpha > Leporidae > Lepus > Lepus europaeus. The sequence continues at coordinate 1,297,379 of NC_084843.1, read as the reverse complement.
ATTGCAGTGGGGCCGTGGGTAAGAAAAGCGGGAGGATTTCCCAGGGGACAGCCCTGACCAGTGCCAAGCAGTGATTCTGAGCACCCAGAAGTCGGCTCCTCTGACTCCCACAACACGCAGTGAAGTGCGTTTGCCCAGTGCTTTCTCCATCAGCCACCGCCCATGGGGACACTGGCTTGGGGAGGGGGCTGCCATGGGCCAGTCCCACCCACAGATCCAGGTTCATGAGGAACCACTGTGCAGTGGGGGGCGGGGAGCAGGTACTGGCTCCCCCACCTCTCCCAGCTCCCCTCCTGCTTTCCCTCCCTTCCACAGAGCGACAGCAACCGCACAGGGCAAGGCCGTCCACTGAGGGCTGGACATTTGGTCTACCCTCTGTGACTCTGACTCCTCTCCCACACCATGAAAACGAGGACACAGAGGGAGGAAGTGTGTATGGGTGGGGGTGGAGGAGAACCGAGGCCCTTAACCCTTGGGTAGCTGCAAAGCCACCCTCAGCTGTGAGGACCTGCCCTTTGATCTGATGTCTAACACCCATGCGTACCACCAGGCACCAGGCACCAAACATGACCACATGTGTAGCTGCCTTGTGGCCATCCCAGGGCACACCTGACTGGTGAGGGCAAGCCAGGTGAGCTGGCCCAGGCCTGCGGCTGCAAGTGGACTTGAACTGTCCCGGCCACCATCCCCGCGCTGACTCTCAGGACCAGGAGAGGAAGAGGTGGCTTTTTTCTATCCTTCCTCTCACAGCTAGAAAGAGCTAACGGGTGTCTGACAACAGTTCTAGAAAGAGAGGAAGGGAGAGGAGGGGAGGGGAGGGGGAGGAGGAGAGGGAGAGGAGGGGAGAGGAGGGGAGGGGGAGAAGGGGAGGGAAGAGGGGCGGCTGGGCCATGTGGCATTGAACTCAGGCTGGAAGACTCACACTGTTCCCTCAGGTCCCAAACAGCCCCTGGGGTCCCAGCAGGGTCCCCTCTGCTCCTCTCGCGCACTGCACAGGTGAAGTTGGCGAGTCCCAGTGCATTTGGTGACGAGGAAGAGAGAGGAGGTTCTGGCCCGAGCACGAGGAAGCAGCTCAGAGCACTGCCAAGGATCCATGGGCACCGCATGTATACGCCACAGCACCAGCTCAGCACTGATAGAGCAGCCAGAGGAGCACAGAAATCGGCAGGTATGTAGGGAAACGAGCAAGATGATAAAAAAAAAAAAAAAAAAAAAAAAAAAAAACCACCTTCTTCATGCTTGTGGAGCGCCTGGCTGGGAGGCCCTGGAAACCGGGAGTGTCCCCAGCAGAGGCCCCCGAGGGGCGCAGGAGGCAGGAAGCTCCTGCCAAGAGGAAGTCGGGCACGGGAGCAAGGGGAGAGCAGCAGGTGGGCCGGAGCGCGGCCGGAGCGATGACACGGAGACCGGCGCTGGCCAGAGTCGGCACCGAAGTGCTGCACAGACAGCGCGTGGACGCCGGGAGACTTAGAGACACTCATTAAATTTTAACTTTGTCAAATTAAATATGCACGTTAGAATCCCTACAGCAAATACTGAAAGAATAAAAATAGAGTTTGGCAAGTTTTTTTAAATCAATATATAAAAGTTATTTGCATTTCCATAGTGCATGCAATAACAGAGCATGTAATTTAAAAATATAATATTTATAATAGCAACAAAAGAGATGAGTTCCTTAAAAATAAATGCAGAAAAAAAATCTAAAGTTTCTTTACAGCTAACATTGAATAACTTTATTGAGAAGTGGAGTTAGAGACTATTTTTGGACAGGGAGACAGTATTTTTAAATGAACAAGTATCGATTTTATGTAGAATTTTAAAATTTGTTATTTTTATCTTGAGAGAGAGAGAGAGATTTTCCACCAACTGGCTTACTCCCTAAAGGCCGTCACCGCCAGGGCTGGGCCAGGCTGAAGCCAGGAGTTCGGGCTCCTTCCAGTCTCCCATGTGGGTAGCAGGGGCCCAAGCCATCACTCTGCCTCCCAAGGCGCACACTAGCAGGATGCTGGAGTGGAAGAGGGGACGCCAGGACCTGACCAGGCACACTGATATGGGATGCAGGCGTCTTAACCACTGTAGCAATGCCTACTGCATATGCAGAATTTTAATGCAATTAATTAATCAAAATGTCTTTAAGTGAGACTTGCTGATTCTAAAATACAATATCCAACTACAAATGGCAAAAATGTTGACAACATGACAGACTATCTAACGAGGAAAGACAAGTCTTTTTGGTGAACAGCACTGGAATGTTGGATTAAACCAAAGTATGGAGCCGGCGCTGTGGCGTAGCAGGTAAAGCCACCACTTGCAGTGCCCTCAGCCCATATGGGCACCAGTTCTAGTCCCAGCTGCTCCATTTCCAATCCAGCTCTCTGCTATGGCTTGGGAAAAGCAGCAGAAGATGGCCCAAGTCCTTAGGTCCCTGCACCCACATGGGTTACTCAGAAGTTTCTGGCTCCTGGCTTCGGATCAGCCCAGCTCCAGCCATTGTGGCCATCTGGGGAGTGAACCAGAGGATAGAAGACCTCTCTCTCTCTCTCTCTCTGCCTCTGCTTCTCTGTAATTCTGCCTTTCAAATAAAACAAATATATCTTTAAAAAAAAAAAAAAAGCAGAGCCTGGACCGTAGCCTCACACCACACAAAACGCAAAGCACGGCTCATCGTGGAACTCAAGCCAAGCTCTGGAGGAAGGCGAGTTTGAAAATCTTCCCAGCCCTGGCCAGAGAGAAATTCGCAGGATGTGGACACACAGACCCTAAAAGCAGCAATGGGAATGAGCCCCATCCACACTGGGTCCTTCGGAAGCCGTCGCTGTGAACATAAGAAAGGAACTCGCAAGCCAGGAGAAAACCGCCTGACGCGAACATCTGCCAGGCACGGGCTCTCGGCGCTTCAGAACGGCTGGGAAACGGAACTGAAAGTCTGTTTCGGCGCAAACAAGTTTCCAATCCACGCACGCTGTTGTCAGACTCTCAGCCAGGAGCTTTCAGAAGACTGCTCCCCAAGAGCGCTGCAGCTCCACGAGGCTGGAGCCCGGAGCACGGAGGCCGCTCACGGCAGCGTCCCAGTGAGGCCCAGGAGGCTGGAGCCCGGAGCACGGAGGCCGCTCACGGCAGCGTCCCAGTGAGGCCCAGGAGGCTGGAGCCCGGAGCGCGGAGGCCGCTCACTGCAGCGTCCCAGTGAGGCCCAGGAGGCTGGAGCCCGGAGCGCGGAGGCCGCTCACCGCAGCGTCCGAGTGAGGCCCACGAGGCTGGAGCCCGGAGCGCGGAGGCCGCTCACCGCAGCGTCCGAGTGAGGCCCAGGAGGCTGGAGCCCGGAGCGCGGAGGCCGCTCACGGCAGCGTCCCAGTGAGGCCCAGGAGGCTGGAGCCCGGAGCGCGGAGGCCGCTCACGGCAGCGTCCGAGTGAGGCCCACGAGGCTGGAGCCCGGAGCGCGGAGGCCGCTCACCGCAGCGTCCGAGTGAGGCCCACGAGGCTGGAGCCCGGAGCGCGGAGGCCGCTCACGGCAGCGTCCCAGTGAGGCCCAGGAGGCTGGAGCCCGGAGCGCGGAGGCCGCTCACCGCAGCGTCCGAGTGAGGCCCACGAGGCTGGAGCCCGGAGCGCGGAGGCCGCTCACCGCAGCGTCCCAGTGAGGCCCACGAGGCTGGAGCCCGGAGCGCGGAGGCCGCTCACGGCAGCGTCCCAGTGAGGCCCACGAGGCTGGAGCCCGGAGCGCGGAGGCCGCTCACGGCAGCGTCCCAGTGAGGCCCACGAGGCTGGAGCCCGGAGCGCTGAGGCTGCTCACGGCAGCGCCCGAGTGACGCCCAGGTGCGCAGAGGCGAGCCACCAGGCAGGAAGCACTGCACGGCAGCGAGTCTGCCAGCTCCACAGCGTGGAGGCGGCGCCCAGCTGGGACGCACGGTGGAGGCCGCCTTGCTGGCCACTCTGGAAATCCGTCCCTGTGCTGTCCTGCAGGGCTGGCCGTGCACCGTCGGCAGCACCTCTACCCCAGGGTGGTGGCCTGGGATCGGTGAGAACCAGCATCTGCCTGAGCCTGGTACAAAACCTCCTGGTGTCATCAGGCAAACTGCTCCAGGCTGCAAACGCCCACGAGCACCCGTCCTAGGAGTCTCGTGGGATGGAGGTGCCTTCCCTCGGCTCTCAGGCTGCGCGCCCAGGGTCACGGCATCGGCCGGGCAGTCTTCCTCTGCAGCCGCCTTCTCCCTGCGTCCTCAGGGCGTCCCTCAGTCTCCTAAACTTGTCATCTTTTTTTTTTTTAATTTATTTTATTTATTTAAAAGGCAGAGTTACAGAGATGAGGAGAAACAGCTCTTCCATCTGCTGCTTCACTCCCCAAATGGCCGTGATGCTCAGTCCTGGGCCAGGAGCTCCATCTGGGTCTCCCATGAGGGCCACGCACTTGGGCCACCTTCTGCTGCCCTCCTAGGCCATTGGCAGGGCGCTGGGCCAGGGGCATTGATTTGGGGTATGGTTAGGGGCTGGTGGAGAAGAGGACAAAAGGAACTTCCCGGGGGAGGGGGGCATTCACCTGAGAGGGGTGGGGCTGTGTTTTGCCTGTAGATATATAATCACTGCACCATTTGTTACAAACGCTATCTTTCCCCCATCAAATGTTTTTGTGCTTCTGTCAAAATCAGTTAGGTGAGAGGAAACAGCCGAATGTCCATTAGCAGACGTGTGGTAAACGGCGTAGGGCCCATCCACACAGGGAGCGGTGCTCAGCCATGAACTCTGACAGCGCTGGGACCTCGCATCACAGAAGCACTAGCAAACACTGCGCTAAGGGGGAGAGGCCGGCCACCAAGTGCCACGTAGTCCATTTACTTGACGTGTCCAGGCAAGCCTGCAGTGACCGGGGCTGCAGGGGTGTGGTGGTGCAGCTCATAGCTAAGCCACAGGGTCTATCTTGTTGAAATGACAGAAGTGTTCCTCAGTTGGTCCTAGCCACAATTTCACGTATCCGTGAAAATACTAGAAACTGCTGATCTGTGTCTCTGAGTGGATGACTGTGGGGAGCATCTCACTGTAGCTGCTGAAAGTCAGTCCACGGACAAACATGTGAGGGTCTAGCTCTGGACTCTCCAGGCCCACCGTGAGGGTCTAGCTCTGGACTCTCCAGGCCCACCGTGAGGGTCTAGCTCTGGACTCTCCAGGCCCACCGTGAGGGTCTAGCTCTGGACTCTTCAGGCCCACCGTGAGGGTCTAGCTCTGGACTCTTCAGGCCCACCGTGAGGGTCTAGCTCTGGACTCTTCAGGCCCACCGTGAGGGTCTAGCTCTGGACTCTTCAGGCCCACCGTGAGGGTCTAGCTCTGGACTCTTCAGGCCCACCGTGAGGGTCTAGCTCTGGACTCTTCAGGCCCACCGTGAGGGTCTAGCTCTGGACTCTTCAGGCCCACCGTGAGGGTCTAGCTCTGGACTCTTCAGGCCCACCGTGAGGGTCTAGCTCTGGACTCTTCAGGCCCACCGTGAGGGTCTAGCTCTGGACTCTTCAGGCCCACCGTGAGGGTCTAGCTCTGGACTCTTCAGGCCCACCGTGAGGGTCTAGCTCTGGACTCTTCAGGCCCACTGTTCTAGCACCACGTTGCTGATAGTGAGCCTCAAAATCAGGCAGACTTTCTTTTTTTAAGATTTCCTCATTTTATGTAAAAGACTGAGAGAGAGAGGAAGGGAGGGAGAGAGGAGGGCGGGGGAGGGGGGATATGAAAGTCTTCCTTCTGCCGGTTCACTCCCCAAGTGGCCACAACAGCCAAGGCTGGGCCATATGGAAGCCAGGAGCCAGGAGCTCCATCCAGGTCTTCCAAATGGGTGCAGGGGCCCAAGCACTCCGGCCATCCTCTGCTGCTTTCCCAGGCGCACCAGCAGGGAGCTGGATGGGAAGTGGGGCAGGCAGGAGCTGAACCGGTGCCGGTTTGTGGATGCCAGCATTGCAGGTGGCAGCCTCACAGCACTGACCCTCAACTTTTCTTTTTGAAAGTTGTTCAGGCTGTTCTAGTTTCTTGTGTTTCAATATACATTTCAGACTTATCTCCTGTGTTTCTGCAAACATCCCTCTGCGGCTTTGACAGGGATTGCATTGAGCCCGTACGTCAGCGCGAGGGGAGTTCAACCCCCAACACTGAGCACGCTGGTTTCTGCCGCCATCACCATAGTTTTCACCATTCGAGCCCTGAACACGCTTTGGTAGGGGCACAGCTGGCTCTTCCACTCCCGAGCGACTGCAGAGGGAACTCCATCTGCGGGTTCACGGCTGCACAGAGGAGGGCGGCTCCTCTCTGTGTCTTCACCCACCCGGCAGCCGTGCAGAACCCCGCAGGCTCTGGGAGGTCTTGCTCTTCTGCCGCACGACTCCGCGAGACCCTTCATGGAGACAATCACGCCTTCTAGAAACATCTCCCTCTGTGCACTGCAGGCTCCTGTTTACTTGTCTTCCCTTCTCTTCTCGCCCGCACACATCAGAACCTGCGGCACGAGGTCCAGTGAGAGTGCAGAGCGGACACCCCCACCCCTCCCGACCCCCCTCCACAGCCGGCACCACGTGAGCTGTGGCTAAGCAGAAGGAGCCCTCCGCTCGCTCTGTACAATTCGGTGGGTGACGAATCCTGTCAAATGCCTTTTCCCCAGTGAGTGACAGCATCGTGTCACCTGCCCTCTGGCTTGTTAATAGAGCACATGACACAGGTCAATGCAGTCACTCCACATCTCTGGAGCGGACCCCAGCCGTCTGCATACACAGTTCCTCTCATACTCATGATTCCGGTCTGCTGGTCTCGTCCTGCAGGGTTCTGCATCTGCTTCCCACAGGGTGTTGGCGCGCCATCTTCATCACCAGCGCTGGCGTGAGGGGCACTGCCGTGGAACACGAGTCGGGAGCGTGCCCTCCTCTGCTGTGCTCTGTGCAGATCGGCAGAGCCGGCGTTCACACCAGTGAAAACATCTCCACGCGGTGCTATGTGTTGGAGTAGATTTAAACTTAGGAGTTCAGCCTCCCGCCTGGCTATAGGGTTACCAGCGAGTTCATTTAGGTGAACTGCGGCAGTGTGTGTATTTCAAGGACACGGCCCGGCTGAGCTAAGCCGCCACATCAGTGCACATGCTGCTCTTCCTGGTACCCCTAACTGCTTTGACTTCGCAGGGCTGCGGGGAGAGCCCAGCTTTTGTTCCTGGTGTTGGTATTTTGTGTCTGCTCTTGCCTGTGTTGTCCTCATCAATTTGCTAGTAGCTCTCCCGTACTGTGGCCCTCCTCCAAGCTCTTTGTTTCATTTACTTTCCCTGTGTTTTCTGTTTGCAATTCTATGGATTTCTGCATTGCCTTTGTTACTGCCTTCCTGCTGGTGAATTTGAGTTTATTTTACAGTTCCTTTTCTAGGTTCTTTAGATGGAAGCTTTTCTTATTCATTGGGGATTTTTCTTTTTCAATTTGTGTCTTGATTGCTACAGATTTTCCTCTCATCACTGCTTTACCCGGGCCTCACAGATTTGATACATTTTGATACACTGTATCTTCGTGGTGTTCCATTCAGTGCATCTTTCAAGATCTCGCTTTAGCCTTTGCCTCCGGTGCACGGAGTGTTTGCACACAGAGACCATTTACATTCAGTGTAACTGCGGATAGGCTAGGGCTTGCATCTGGCATTTTATGTTTGTTTTCTGTTTTAGCTTTGGTTCCTTTCCCCTGCCTTTGCGTTACTTAATAATGTTTTAGAATTCCACTTTGATTGAGTTTTAAGTCATAGCTTTGTACAGCTTTTTAGCTGGCTGCTCTAGGTCTTACATTTTATATGCACATCTTACCACTGCCCGCCAGCGTTTCCTTTTACCAATTCAGATAAATTTAAAGACATCTCCTCCCTCTGAATCCCTTCCTTTTCCCTTGTCCAAATGTAACTGTTCTAATTATTCCTTCCACTACTACGCCCTTTTAGAACCACATCTGGGCCACACTTGGGACAAAACGCCAGAGGCACAGAAAACAGACAGCAACTCTGGCAAACAACCCGCACTGTCCACAGAGGAGCCTTGCTCGTGTCTTAGGAAGTCTCCTCTGAGTGCACCCTGTGGAAACACCGCGCGTGGCAGGAGGAAGGTTTAACCTGCTGTGGCAGACAGCTCACAGACAGAAGCACCACAAATGTCCACTCCCGGCAGAGCTGTGGGGTGGAGCAGGACACAGCCGGGAAAACTGACCCCCACCGCCTGCCCCGTGTGATGTCTACGTAAACACAGCATTGCAGGAAAACACAGCAGCACACAGGAACACGTACAAAATCTGCAGGTGTGTGAGAAAATGGGAAGAAAAGCCAGAGGTCAAATGGAAAAGCTGAGATAACTGTTACCCCGAGCAGGCAGGCGGGCTGCACCGGCACAGGGCCACGGGACACAGGGCCACCAGCAACGTCAGTGATGTTGACTGCATCCTCCCTGCAGCTGCTCTTTCCGTTGGTGAGAATGTGAGACTCAGCCCAAGTGACCTGAAGGGAAAGTCTGTCTTAACCTCATCTCGGGCTGCCTGGCCTGGCCCCGGCCGCGCCAACACCACTCCCTCAGCTCAGGTTGGCAGCCAGGGCTCTTGGCAACGTGGAGGGGTCTCCAGCTCGGGCACAACCTCTGCCATGTGTCCTTTCTCTGTGTCAATGCCTTCAGCTCCATGTGGCCGCCTCAACAGAGCTGCCCATCACAAGCACTCGGCGCAGGTGGGCTCCGGGTTCATCCAGTTCCCACTGCCAGCTACACCCAGCAGGCCAGGCTGGGTGTAGCTGCGGGGTGCCTGGTTGCCTGGGGGCTCCCCAGAGTGCTCGTGCAGGGGTACCTGAGGGATGAGGGCATCGCCCTCCCAGAGACTTGAGCAGGGACCCTTGTGCTGCCCATGCAGGGCCAGGTTCAGGGACCTGAGGTGGAGGAGCCCCCAGCTCCCTAGGGAGCTAAGGCCTGGGGAAGTGCAGAGAGCAGCTGGACTGCAGAAGGGCCAGGCCCACACCTGCCTGTCTGTCCCTGTGGGCGCCCACCCAGCGCCCGCACACCTGTAGCTGCTCCTCTGTGGACCGCAGGTCGCCTCAGAGCCACCTTGAAAGGTGGTCATGAATCGGAACGGGCTGGCCTCGGCGCAGCGTCTGGGCCGTCACAGCCTCACGTCCGTGTTTGGACCAGATATCTCCTCTCTTCTGTTCTCAATTATCGTATCTATAAAATGGCTAATTAAATTTTACCTCGCAAGGCTGCCGTAAAACCTAAGTGGTACAATTTGTGTGCGGCCCTTAGTGCGACACGTGCACACGCAAACAGCTCGACGAGCACCGTCAGCGGCAGCAACATCACTTCCACGGCCGTGAACGGCCCCCGGGCGCTCGGCTTCTCTCTGCGAGGATTAAGGCTGCCCTGCCTTAAGGCATGGGGAAAGCGCCGAGCCGAATCTCCGAGAAGCGTTTGTGTTAACTTCTGCCCTTTTGCGGGGGCTATCTGGATGGTCTTGGCACCCAGGCGTGAGGGGCAGGTTCCTTGCACCTTGCACAGCCCTGTGGGGGGGCCACTGTGGGACGTTTCCATCCTCCAGCCACTGGACACCAGTTGCAGCCCTTCCCACAGGCCACGCTCATCAACCGCATCTCTGCACACAGCACCAGGTCCCCGCAGAGCAGACGCTGAGAGCGGGGTCACCGAGGAAGTGAGCAGAAGACAGAAGAGCCTTGGGCCCACCCCAATGGCCCCCCCACCAAGGTGGCCCCAGAGGCAGGGCCGAGGTGCTACAGGAGCTCCCACCTGCAGGCCCCCAGCGTGGACTACAGCAGCGTGGGCCATGAGGGCAATCCTACCCCACAAAGACACCCCCATCACTCCCGGGACGCCTACTCTCTGTGCTCACTCCCCAGGCACCAGGTGGAGTCGCAGACAGAGGCCGGGACCTGGACAGCTCCGCTGAGGCGTCTGAGTGGCTGCGGAGAGGACGCCCTCCCCGCCCGTGAAAACATCCTGCTCTGAAGGAGGCCTGGCTCAGGGCTCCTGGCCGCCCCGGGGTCCAGCAGCCCCCGTTCCTGCTGCCACACAAGTGTCCCCTACTGACCAACTTCCAGAACGGAGGATCCCCCACTCAGCCCCCTCGCGGCAGAACAGGGAGTGCAGGCCACTCCTGACGCATCACTCACACTTGACCTCCTGTGGCAAAAGGCACGGAGAAGCCAAACTTGCAGATGGAGCGGCTGCCCTCTGGGAGCGATCCCATTCCCCCTGCCCAGCGGGAAGATGCTTTAGGGTGACACCCACAAGCTAGTACTGATGCACCGGAGCCTGGTCTGTGAAGGGCCCACGCGTGAGATGCAGAAGCAGCCAGGTCTTCCTGGGCCCTGCAGACGCTGGGGAGCGCTGCGAAGGGTAAAGTGCAGCCTCCCAGAGGCCTGAGCCCCTTCCGACACCAGCAATGGCCCGGCCACGCCCAAGCCCACGCCCAGAGAGGAGTCTGTGGCTGTGAGAGGCGCCTGGCCGGCCGCTCACTGTGGACGGAAGGCCGGCCCCAGGCCATGCCCTTCTGGTGTAGGGATGCCCGACTCCTCCTGGGGCACACGGCCTGGTAAGGGGACACCAGTGGGCACACAGTGGCTCGGGTGGGAAGCACGGGGTGTGCTCACAGGGCATGTGCAGGCCTGCCCCAGGCATCACAGCAGCGCCATGCTGTGCCTGCGCCGCCCCCCTCCCCCCGGGTTCCTGGACCCCAAGCTTCCTCCTCTACTCTGCTTCCAAAGGCTTTTCTGTGGGTCTCAGAATTGGCACCGCTGCGCCTTCACCCCAGGGAAAGTCAGGGCCTGTGGGAAGTGATGGGGGGGACAGTGAGGGGAAGCCCCCAGCACGGAACAGGTGCACTTGTAAGAGGAAGAGAGAGCACCAGGCAAGGATGCAAATAAGTACCCCCACTTGTAAACCTCCCCCCAGAACCCAGCGCTGCTGGGAGCCACGCCTGTGGAGCTTCGTCCCAGCAACCCTGGCCAACACGGGCTTCCTCCCTGGGGCAGGAGCTTCCTGCTGCAGGAGCCAGGATGGACGGATGGACAGGGGCCATCTGTGAGTGGTCAGCAGAGGGGGAGCTTCGGCAAAGGAGGCTACAGAGGCTCAGGGAGGGGAAGCAAGGAAGTGGACAGCTCTGCCCAGGGCAGGAGAAATGGGGTGGGCCCCGGGGCAGCCCAGGGGAAAACCTCTATCCAAGGAAACTGGCCACGCCCCAGACAGGCCGACACTGGGCTTGGCTTTGGCCTCTGCTGTCCTCATCTCCTAGAATCCCCTAGAATGTGCCACTCCTGCCACACGTCTCTCCCACACGTGGGACATTCTCTTTTCTGCAAGGCCGAAGCCACTTCCTGTCTCCAGGCAGTGCTGACCTCCGGCTTCTGCTCACTTAGCAGCTGCTCAGGTGAGCACAAACCATGGCATTGAGGGCCACGGCCCCACCGACCGCGAGAGCTGTGACATCCAGGACCCGTGCTGTGCTGAGGCAGCAGGCGATCTGTCAAGGAGTGCTAGACCCAAGGACAAACGTGTGATGACTAAACAGACTGGACAACTTCACGCTGCCAACATACCAAGGGCATGGATGGGCAGTAATGCAATCAGCCTGCTAAAGATCACCCCGGCCACCTTAAACATGTATGTATTCTGTCTCTATACACACACACACACACACATCTACATAAAGACAAAGCAAACTGGAAATGCAAAATACTCTTGAGAAAAACCCTTCAATGGGGCCGGCGCCGCGGCTCACTAGGCTAATCCTCCGCCTGCAGTGCCGGCACCCCGGGTTCTAGTCCCGGTCGGGGTACCGGATTCTGTCCCAGTTGCTTCTCTTCCAGTCCAGCTCTCTGCTATGGCCCGGGAGTGCAGTGGAGGATGGCCCAAGTCCTTGGGCCCTGCACCTGCATGGGAGACCAAGAGAGGCACCTGGCTCCTGGCTTTGGATCAGCGCAGTGCACCGATCACAGCGCGCCGGCGGCGGCGACCCCTGGGGGGTGAACCAACGGAAAAGGAAGATCTTTCTCTCTGTCTCTCTCACTGTCCACTCTGCCTGTCAAAAAAAAAAAAAAAAAAAACACTTCAATGGAGGGTGTGAAACGGCACCTTCCTCGTCACTCTGTAGGGAAAGTCCTTTCCACCACAGGCAAGCGAGCCTTGTCCAGCAAGCGCGGGATCCAGGCAGGTGCAGTGTCAGGAGCAAACACTGTTCCTGGCTGCTCCAGCGACAGAGGGGGTGGTTCCAGGCAGAGACAGCTGTGGCCCCCCACCCCGGCCACCCCAGCAGTGTCCCCAGCACCCTCCCCGCTGATGGCCTGTGCCCAGGACAGGCACGATCCCCAGCATCGAGCTAGGACACGGTGGTGCAGATCCCCCAAGTTAATAAGAACCTTTTGTGGGGCCAGCAGTGGGACACAGCATGGAGCAATGCCAAGTACCCAGTGTCCAGCTTGTCTCCCAGTCACTCCTGACCACTCACCAACCGACCCTGGCTCTCAAACATTAATCAGACCCAGAACCCACATCTCCTCCTGTACCTCTCCCTTCCTCCCCCCTTTTCTCCCTGCTTCTCTCCATGGGAGAAACACTGGGTCCAATGCCCCCTCCCTCCCCGTTTATCCAGCTTTTAAAAATGTTTTCAGCCAGGAGGAAACATGGCACGTCCTGTCTCCCCGGTGCAGCTCAGGGTGCTAAGTGCACCCCTGGCCTTGTGCAGCCGTGGCCACCACCGTGTGCACAACTCCCTGTCCTGTGAAACCGAAATCCACACTCGTCAAGCACAGACCCCTGGCACTGCCCCACCGCCAGGAACCCCCGCTGACCGCTGGTGAACGTGGACCCCTAAGCACTGGTGTTTCCGTGACTGGCAGGTGTCAGTGAGTGTGTGAATGCCCTCAGCCTTCGCCCAAGGTTCAGCCCAACTCAGCGACCCCTCCCTGTGCACGGCAGCCCAGACCCCAGCGCATGGGATATGGACCACATTTTGTTTATCCTTGTGTTGGCTAGTGGACATCTGGCCTGCATCCACCTGTTCACTGTGGTGAATAATGGCCTTGTACACACAGGGGTTCAAATAGTGCCGGAAACCCTTCTTTTGATCCTGTGAGTATACACACAGAACGACTAGCTGCCTGTTAACTGACGGTCCTGCTCTCAGCGTTTCTGAGAGCTGCCGCCCCCTCCCACAGCACTGTGCCGCCATGCACCTCACCAGCCGTGCACATCCTCACCATCTTTTCTTTTCTTTTTCTTTAAGATTTGATTATTTATTTGAAAGGTAGATTTTTTTGGGGGGTGGAGGGCAAGGAATCTTCTATCTGCTAGCTTATGTACCAAATGGTCCCAATGGCTGGAACTGGTCTAAGCCAAAGCCAGGAGCCCAGAGTCCCATCCAGGTCTCCCACGTGGGTGCAGGGGCCCAGAACTTTGGCCATCTTCTGCTGCTTCCCCAGGAGCATCAGCAGGGAGCTGGATTGGAAGTGGAGCAGCCGGGACTCAAAGCAGCCATCTGATACAGATGCTGGCATTGCAAGCAGGGGCTTAACCCGCTGCGCCACAACACTGGCTCTGTTTTTTATTGTTGTTGTTGTTGTTGTTTTAAAGATTTATTTATTTACTTGAAAGTCAGAGTTATAGAGAGAGAAAGAGAAGTCTTCCATCTGCTGGTTCACTTCCCAAATGGCTGCAGGGGCTAGAACTGGGCTGATCCGAAGCCAGGAGCCAGGAGCCTCTTCCAGGTCTCCCACATGGGTGCAGGGGCCCAAGCACTTGGACCATCTTCTACTGCTTTCCCAGGACATAGCACAGAGCTGGATCAGAAGAGGTCAGTCAGGACACAAACTGGCCCCCAAGCGGGATGCTGGCACTGTAGGTGGCAGCTTTACCTGCTAGGACACGGCACCAGCCTGTTGTAGTTTTAAACAGTCACCCTAGTGGCCACGAGGTGATGTCAGTATGGCTCTCATCTGCAGGCCCTAATGGCTGTGACACTGAGCGTCTTCCCGTGTGCTCACCGGCCATGTGTACATCAGCTTTGGAGAAATGCTTACTCAAGTCCTTTGCCATTTTTACTGGGGCTGTTTGGTGTTGCTGCTGAGTTCCGGGATGTGACTGATGTGTTCTGAGTAGTTCCTCCACTCCGGCGAGCGTGCCCATCCATGCGGTCTCTGACTTCACCGTGTTCTGGTGAGCACATTGTTCACCCTTCATCACTCACTGCTGTCATTCTCCTCTCCACCGTCAATGAGCTGCTGGGCTCCCAGAGGCTGGGGCCTCCCTGGACAACGTGTGCTTTGGAGTCCACCTGAGGCTTCAAACCTGGCCCAGCCCCCTGCAGGAGCCCAGCACCTGCCACTTGTCCTTCTCCCAGGGCAGTGGAGCACGGTCACCTCCTGGTGCGAGGACAACCAGGGCAGTGTCTGCTCTCAGGAGCGTGCTCTGCCGCAGCGGTCAGGAGCACGGGACCTGGGGCTCCTGGGTCCCTGCCTCCTCCCGTTCTGGAGGGTGCCTTGCGCTTCCCTCCTGTGTCTTCTCTGCCCCAGTGCATTGGCACCTGACAGTGTGGCTGCAGTGGGAGACTGCATGGCCAAGGCAGCCACAGCACAGCTGCCTGGGATGGAGCAAACAGCCCAGATGTCCCAGGTGGAGCTCCAGCCCAGAGAAAAGCCAGGAGGGGAGAAGCCAGGAGCTTGAACCAAGCCAAGTCATGCCAGGAGCGTGCGAACCAAGCCGAGTCGTGCCTGTGCAGGCCTCACACCACCCCCACTGCAGCCCTGAGCAGGGTCCAGCGCCCTGCGAGGTCTCCCCACGTACTCTGCTGGGCTCTCAGAACAACTAAAGTCAGCACCACTGAATTCTGGCCCACACAGAACCAGAGGCACCGGGTTCAACCTGCACGTGCAGAGCCCAAGGTGTGCAGAGCCCAGAGTGTACAGAGCCCAGGGTGTGCAGAGCCCAGGGTGTGCAGAGCCCAAGGTGTGCAGAGCCCAGGGTGTGCTGAGCCCAAGGTGTGCAGAGCCCAGGGTGTGCAGAACCAAGGGAGTGCAGAGCCCAGGGTGTGCAGAGCCTAGGGTGTGCAGAGCCCAAGGTGTGCAGAGCCCAGGGTGCGCAGAGCACAGGGTGTACAGAGCCCAGGGTGTGCAGAGCCCAGCGTGTGCAGAGCCCAAGGTGTGCAGAGCCTAGGGTGTGCAGAGCCCAGGGTGTACAGAGCCCAGGGTGTGCAGAGCCCAGGGTGTGCTGAGCCCAGGGTGTTCAGAGCCCAGGGTGTACAGAGCCCGGGGTGTGCAGAGCCCAGGGTGTGCTGAGCCCAGGGTGTTCAGAGCCCAGGGTGTACAGAGCCCAGGGTGTGCAGAGCCCAGGGTGTGCTGAGCCCAGGGTGTGCTGAGCCCAGGGTGTGCAGAGCCCAGGATGTACAGAGCCCAGGGTGTACAGAGCCCAGGGTGTACAGAGCCCGGGGTGTGCAGAGCCCAGGGTGTGCAGAGCCCAGGGTGTGCTGAGCCCAGGGTGTACAGAGCCCAGGGTGTACAGAGCCCAAGGTGTACAGAGCCCAGGGTGTACAGAGCCCAGGGTGTGCAGAGCCCAGCGTGTGCAGAGCCCAGGGTATACAGAGCCCAGGGTGTGCAGAGCCCAGGGTATACAGAGCCCAGGGTGTGCAGAGCCCAGGGTGTGCAGAGCCCAGGGTGCGCAGAGCACAGGGTGTGCAGAGCCCAGGGTGTGCAGAGCCCAAGGTGTGCAGAGCCCAGGGTGTACAGAGCCCAGGGTGTGCAGAGCCCAGGGTGTGCAGAGCCCAAGGTGTGCAGAGCCCAGGGTGTGCAGAGCCCAAGGTGTGCAGAGCCCAAGGTGTGCAGAGCCCAGGGTGTGCAGCGCTCCTCTGAGGGCTTGGCAACACCTCTGGACCTTTCTCAGGGGATTGTTGATTTTCCTACCAAGCCCCGAGAGTTATTTATATGGTTTGGATACAATTCCAAGATTCAGCCATTTTTCTTGAATAAATGCCCCTAACGTTATTGTGAGCTGCTGGTTAATTCACTGAGTCCTGAGGACATGGATTTTGTCAGTCTTCACGGTGTTCTCCCTGCCTTTCTGGAGGTTTCTGGGGGTTTCTGGAGGTCCTGGAAGAGCCTCCTGTAGACTCTGTCCTCCACAGCTGCCCCGACTCCACACACTGCTCATCTGATCCACCTGTCCGTGCTGATGCAAACTGCACGTTTTCTTGACTAAGGAAGCTTTATCCTAAGTATTAAAACCAGATAGTCTGATCAGATGAAAATTAAAGATGCCTACAAGAGTCAAAACAATTTGAACAACACTGGAGAATTTGTGTGTGGGCTTGGTGAGGTCACAGAGCAGCAGCCGAGGGCTCTCCGGGAGCCGGGAGCAGGTCGAGGGTCCCTGTCCCTGCAGGCTGTGGCCACTCTCACCACAGATAGACTCAGATTATGTCCAATGCATTTTCCACATGGATTAAGGCCACTTCTTCTGCATTATTTCGATAGGTGAATTAAACCCATTGATTTTTAATGCAAACTACGCCTGCGTTCTGGCTCTGATCCTAACAATACGCTCTTTCGTGCGAAACAGGAGACTCACCGAGCGTCCCGCACTCCCTTTCACTCCTCCTGGGACCGCACACCTTGCACTCCTGGGCGCGTTACAGAGGACACAGGATGTTTCTTTCTTCTTTAATTCAGCTTTCTCTGGCTTTTGGCAAATGCCCTCCTTTGGCTGGGCAGAACCCAAAGTCCTTAGCTCTGCCTGAGCTCTGGGGATCGCTCGTTCTATCACCCGGCAGGTACTCATCACCAATTCCGTGAAGTCCTGCGTTCTGTGTGTGTGGCCTGACAGTCAGGCACTTACATGACCCGGACCTGCAAAGGCACCCCGCTTCTCCCCTCCCCTCCCTGCTTCTCTCCACCCCCGCTTCTCCCCTCCTCTGCTTCTCCCTCCCCCACCTGCTTCTCCCCTCTCCCTGCTTCTTCCTCTCCCCTCTGCTTCTCCCCACCCCCCCACTTCTCCCCTCCCCTCCCTGCTTCTCCCCACCTTCCTCTGCTTCTCCCCACCCCCCGCTTCTCCCCACCCCCTGCTTCTCCCCTCCCCTCCCTGCTTCTCCCCACCCCCCACTTCTCCCCTCCTCTGCTTCTCCCTCCCCCCTCTGCTTCTCCCTCCCCCCTCTGCTTCTCCCTCCCCCCTCTGCTTCTCCCTCCCCCCTGCTTCTCCCCCCTCCCTCTCCCTGCTTCTCCCCTCCCCCCGCTTCTCCCCACCCCTCCCTGTCCCCTCCAGTGTCCCCTGCCCAGCGCTCACGCTGCAGCAGCCCAGAGATAATCACTGTTAAGTCCGTGGAACGTTTCAGTCTTTACTTGAAGTATATTAACGAAAATGACTTGTGGTCCACACAGGAGTCATTTCCCTCTTTTTAAAGTTCCTGGCTTTAGCCGTGGAAGGCGTTGTGTCCCCCAGATGCCCCGGCTGCAGCCCTGAACGCCCCCTGTGACGGGTTGGAGGTAGGGCTGTCCCCAGGTGCGTGAGGCGAGCTGTCAGCGCGGGGTCCATTCACTGTGATGACTGTCCATCCAGGGGAGGAGGGGAGGACAGGGAGGGAGACCAGGTGAGGATGCGCGGGGAAGCCACGTCTGCAAGGCAGGGGGCTCGGCAGACGTGCAGGCGCCCACTCTCCCAGCCTGGACCCCCAGCCTCGTCTGGAGAACGTGTTCCCGCTGATCACGCCCATGGGTGGAATTTTGTTACCAAGATCTCACCAGAATCCTGCAACCTTGTTCAAGTGCTGGGAGGCCACACCGTGTTGGATGCAGTACTTTGGTCCATTTCTTGTTGCCGCAACAAAGTGCTTGCAACCCAGCAGCCACTACCGAGGGAGGTTCACAGACCGGGGGCTCTGGCCGCCAGGGAGGTCAGCAGGGCTGGGCTGCTGTCCGCTGGGGGCTGCCTGCTCCTGACCCCTCAGCAGAGGGCAGCGCCCCAGAGACAGAGCTGCTGTGACCAAGCCACTCCCTTGTCTGCACATTCATCCACTGCCGGAGGCACCCATTGGTGAGGACAGAGCCCACACGTCCAGCCGGCCCCAGCCCACCTTAACACTGCTGTTCTGGGACTGAGTTCCCAGCACCTCACCACACTGCTGCGCCAGAAACTGAGCTCCTAGTACCTCCCACTGCTGCTGCATGGGGACTGAGTTCCCAGCACCTCACCACACTGCTGCACCAGAAACTGAGCTCCTAGTACCTCTCAATTCTTCTACATGGGACTGAGTTCCCAGCACCTCACAACACTGCTGCGCCAGAAACTGAGCTCCTAGTACCTCCCACTGCTGCTGCATGGGGACTGAGTTCCCAGCACCTCACAACACTGCTGCACCAGAAACTGAGCTCCTAGTACCTCCCACTGCTGCTGCATGGGGACTGAGTTCCCAGCACCTCACCACACTGCTGCACCAGAAACTGAGCTCCTAGTACCTCTCACCGCTGCTGCGTGGGGACTGAGTTCCCAGCACCTCTCACTGCTGCTGAATGGGAACCGAGTTCCCAGCATCTCTCACCGCTGCTGCGTAGGGACTGAGTTCCCAGCACCTCTCACCGCTGCTGCATGGGGACTGAGTTCCCAGCACCTCACCACACTGCTGCACCAGAAACTGAGCTCCTAGTACCTCTCAATTCTTCTACATGGGACTGAGTTCCCAGCACCTCTCACCGCTGCTGCATGGGGACTGAGTTCCCAGCACCTCACCACACTGCTACACCAGAAACTGAGCTCCTAGTACCTCTCAATTCTTCTACATGGGACTGAGTTCCCAGCACCTCACAACACTGCTGCACCAGAAACTGAGCTCCTAGTACCTCTCACCACTGCTGCGTGGGGACTGAGTTCCCAGCACCTCTCACCGCTGCTGCGTGGGGACTGAGTTCCCAGCACCTCTCACTGCTGCTGCATGGGGACTGAGTTCCCAGCACCTCTCACCACTGCTGCGTGAGGACTGAGTTCCCAGCACCTCTCACTGCTGCTGCATGGGGACTGAGTTCCCAGCACCTCTCACCGCTGCTGCGTGGGGACCCTGCTAATGCAGACCCTGGGAGGCAGCAATCTTGAGTCCCTGCCACCTGGATGGAGGTCCCATTTCTGGTTTCTGCCTGAACCAGCCCTGGCTGTTTTGTGGGTACCAGGGAGTGAACCAGCAGATAGGAACTCTCTCTCTAAAACTAAGCAGCCGATTCTTGGTGAGGGAGGTGACATGGCTGCATGAGGCCGGGGCTGACACCGTCTGAGAGCTCATCTGGACCGCAGCTGGAGGCCAGGGCCTGGGCAGCGAGGATGAGGATGGCGGAGGAACGTGGCAGGGTCACGGCAGCACAGTTCCTGTGTCTCGGCTTCTGGGCCACTTATGCTCAGACGCCTCACGTGGACGATGATGCGACACAGCTGTGTAAGCCGCCGGGTCGCGTGCTGGCACCACACCTGCAAGCCGGGGGCCCAGCACCCACCTCTTGTGCAGCCACGGCACCGAGTGCATGCGTCTGCCACGGGGATTTTTGTTCACCCGTCCAACCTTCCAAGTCACCAAACATTTCGTGAACGTGATTTTCTCAGCCACACCATGACGCACGCACAAGGATCCTCCGTGTCTGGGGTGAGCACTGGCGACTTCGACTCTGGGATGAACCTTTCCCTCACTGCGAACCACACAGGGTCAGGCACATGGACTCCGTGCAGCTCCTCCTGCACACCTCTGTAGTGGCCGTCTCCCGCTGTGGGGGCCTGGGTCACATCCCCGGTCGATCATCCCAGGGGACAACCTCCCTTCCCTGATGCCGGCTCTGCCTGCAGAGGAGACCACAGGATCATGTCTCCACACCCAGGGAACAGGCACGAGTCTTCCGTGAGAGCCCAGCCCCCGGGGAACAGGGGTGCCCCCACCCTGAGAGCCCAGCCCCTGGGGAACAGGGGTGCCCTACCCTGAGAACCTGGGGAACAGGTACGGGTCTTCCGTGAGAACCCAGCCCCCGGAGAACAGGGGTGCCCCCACCCTGAGAGCCCAGCCCCTGGGGAACAGGGGTGCCCTACCCTGAGAGCCCAGGCCCCAGGGAACAGGGGTGCCCCTGAGAGCCCAGCCCCTGGGGAACAGGGGTGCCCCCACCCTGAGAGCCCAGCCCCCGGGGAACAGGGGTGCCCTACCCTGAGAGCCCAGCCCCCGGGGAACAGGGATGCCCCTTCCCTGAGAACCCAGCCCCCCGGGGGGAACAGGCGTGCCCCTTCCCTGAGGGCCCAGCCCCCCGGGGGGAACAGGCGTGCCCCTTCCCTGAGGGCCCAGCCCCCGGGGCTGCAGTCACTCGGGTTCCACCGCACCTCTCCCTCCCGCTCTGAGCTCCCTGTGGGACCCACGTCCTCCGGGGTCTGCTTCTAGGGGACTTTGATTCTTGGCCCCGTCCGTGAGAAATCTGCTTTCTCTCCTTTCTGCAGGCCACAGAAAGTCAGTTTAATGTGATATTCTTCTTGATTTGAAACACCAGCTGTCTGCAGGAGAGAGAGGCCGGCCAGTGACAGAGGGCTTCACACAAGGTCAATGGTGGATGTAGATTTCACTCGTTAAGATAAAGGCATTTTCATGTTTTCCTGTGGCACCAATAGTTAAAAGAAGCTGTTTTAAATTGCCAGCTTGTCTCATTTTCAAGAGTAATTGAGATTCTGAAAAGACTGGATGGATTCTTTTTAAAAAATATTTACAGAAATGAATTTTTCTACAGCTCAAATGATGGGAAGTCCAGGTCTCCTGGTTTGGGTTTGTAATCAAAGGCCACCAATCCTGCACCTCGCACATCACGGTCCCAAGGCATCCGTGCACCCATCTGGCACTGGTCACAGCAGCCCTGGGCCTCGAGAGCCACTGGGGGCCACGGAGCGGTGTCTGGTGAGATGAGCCGACCCCTGCGGGCCGTGTCTGTCCTCTCCCCGGGGTACAATCTGCCCCCAGGGAAGCACCACACCTGCTTCTGGAAAGGAGACGGCCACTCCTGCAGCCGCTCCCTCCCCACAGAGTAGCTGACAGCATCACTCAGGCCACACCAGGGGACAGGCGCTCTCGGGCCCCACGGGAGAGTCCACAGCAGGAGGGGCTGGTCCACGCTTTGCGCTCTCCTTCTCTGAAAAGCAAACCCCCAGGAGCCCGTGCCAGGCAGAGGCAGATGGCTGTCTAGAACCAGCAGCAGGTGTCGCACCTGTGCGGCCGTCTGGCCCCAGGCCTGAGGTCGCCACTGTCGGAGGTTCCCTGACTGCTGTCTGACAGACCACCCCACTGCCAGTGGCTCCAAGCCGGAAACATCTGTTGAGCTCGGGAACCTGGCTCTGCCTGGAAGAGGGTGGCCTCCAGGGGTCTGAGCCACCCGGCGGGACACCGGAGGAGGGTCTCTGCATCTGGTCCTCGGGCAGCCGGCTGGAGGAGCCGCCAGTGAAGGCAGGGCAGCTCACGGAGCCCGGCCCGGCCACAGCTTCACAACCCTCCGCTGGATAACGTCTGCTCACACCCCACTGTCAGCACACGTCATCAGCCAAGTCTGAGGTCAGAGGGAGGTCACCATGGGGAGGGACGATAAACAGGCCACTCTGAAATCTGTCACAGCAGGATTCTGTCCGGCTGAGGATGACAGACTCTGTTCTAAAGACATCCTCCCCCGACAGCTGGACTTGGCCTGGTACTGAGGCTGGGCAAGGAGCCCACCTCTGTGCGGGGTCTCAGGTACGCTGTGCCCAGCCCTGTGCCAGGGGCATGTGCGTGGTCTCAGCATCACTGTGCCCAGCCTGTTTGGCCAGGGCACAGCCACCAGCATTGCGGGAAATGCCCTTGGATTCACAGCTGCTCCCTTTCCACGTGGCCATGAGCTGTGTGACCTTGAGCTGACCATGAGAGGTCCGTAGTCCTCTCGTTCTTTCTACACGCAGTTGTGAGTCCTGCTTTTTAGCCTCCTCGTAACACATGGAAACTGACACACAAATGCACACATGTATCATGCATGTGTGCGTACAGCAGGCAAATGTCACACGTGACACGTGTTATCACTGCTGGAGTCAAGGCATCTCGAGAAAGCAGGGCCACGTCCCCCGGCAGCGGTGGCCTCCGGCCCTGCACTGTGGGTGGGTCAGAGATGGTGCTGCCGGGAGGCTGTCTCACTGGAAGCCGCCACCTCCTCCAGCCCTCCTGGCCACGGCCACTGGCACAATCTTGTGTAACGAGAAGCCCGAGGCAGAGGGGTGAGCGCCGCGGGAGAGCGGCTCATCGTGGGCATTTGCTGAGCTTGGTGGTTCATAGCAGCTGTTTGCTGAGCTCCTGCTGGAGCCTGTGTCCGATTCTTAGAGCAAGGCCGTGAAGAGCTCAGACCTGGCCAGACACGCAGCAGACAACCTCCCCTGGCCTTCACTCTGGGCCTCCTTCCTTCCCTGGGGCCTGCAGTGCTGGGGAGACAAGCCAAGCAAGCAGGAGAGGACAGCGGGGCCAGGCGAAGCTGCTCTGTTCTTGGTGCTTTTCAGGACGGTAGTTCGCAGTGCACCCGCCCCGCC
Organism: Lepus europaeus; assembly: GCF_033115175.1. Classification (NCBI taxonomy): domain Eukaryota; kingdom Metazoa; phylum Chordata; class Mammalia; order Lagomorpha; family Leporidae; genus Lepus; species Lepus europaeus. Next base: position 1,274,830 of record NC_084843.1, on the reverse strand, counting down.
CAAGCAGGTGGGGAGTGACCGACAGGCTCCCTGGACTTGGCTGTGTGACCACTGCGCTGGCTGGAGTGCATCAGGCACGAGAGACTGAAAGAGGGCAGATGACCCTGTCACCAGGCGGCTAAAATGTGAAGGTGCTGCACCTGGCGGCGTGGCCAAGTCCTCTGCGTCTGGGTGGACAGAGCCCAGGGCCAACCCAACGGCCCTCCTGTGCCTCTGCCAGAAGCCTCCAGACCTTGGAGCAGCTGAGCAAACCTGCGCGTCTCCAAACCACAGACCCTGCCTCAGGCCAGCCCCAGCCCCTCCACCCGCAGTTTCTCCTGCCCGCCCGCAGAGCCCACAGAGCCCAGGGCAGCTGCTCCCCAAGGCCCCCCAGGCCCAGCAGGGGAACCACCCGGGAGCCTGTAGGGTGCAAGTGCTCAGGTCACACCCGGACCACAGCAGCAGCCACACGGCTGGAGCGTCCAGGGTGGGAAAACGTCTGAGACGCGGCCCTGGGGCCAGGGTGAGAACCGGGCCTCCCAGGCGGGGGCGTGGCCTGCTTCTCCCCACTGGGGAATCAGCCCCCACCCGCTCCCCTCTGCCGCTTCCCTTCCTCAGCCTCACTCCTTCGGCGGGTGTAGACGTGGAGCCAGCTCTGCTCCCAGGTTCGGGGCGAGGATCCCCCCCAGGCTGGGGGCCACCCCTCACTCCCTGAACTTACAGCAGAGGCAGAGGCGGGGCCGCTCTTACCGCCGGGGAGTGTAGACCTCTTCCCCGCGCACCGCAGAGCAATATGTGTGGCCAGGGCCACCTGCTGCCAGGGGAGCCCAGCGAGGGCAGGGTGGGGGAGCGCCACACCACACAGAAGGGCAGCTGGGCTGGTGCAGAGGAGGGGAGGGAGGAAGGAGCCTCCAGGCACTGGGTCAGTGGAAATGCTGCCTAGACAAGCTGGACTTCTGCGTGGGCAGTGGCCCTTGGGCAAGGCCAACAAGAGCTCTGGGGTAGAGCCACTGACCTGCAACAAAGCCCCAGCTGTAACAGGCACCACGTGTCAGCCCCAAATGCTGGCTGTAAAAGGCAACTGGTGGCCTGGAGGGACCAGTGACCCAGCATGGGCCCAGATGCTGATAAAGGAGAAATGGTTTTGTTTCTCTTTGTGAAAAGAAAAAAAAAATAAGAAACTTTGTAGTAGAGCCATACAACAGAAATTCAGAAATTAAATAAATGTTTGCTTTACTGTAAAATTTGAATTTTCAATTGCAGAGTAGCCTGGTGTAAAATTAAATGATTTGATTTCAGCTCAAAAAAATCCTCCAGAGGCAGCTTCCGGGGACTAAAGTGAGTAGCGAGTGGATCAGACGCAACGACGCTCAAACAATCTGTGGACTGGAGATTCTACTCTCAGAATTCATAGTTCAATGTACACTTGTCCCACACGAGGAGGGGATTTGGGGTCACATGGTCATGTGTGAGGCAGGCGACAGGTCTCCCCGCATCCCAGCCCCAGTGAAATTCACGTCTCCCATGTGCGCAGAGGTTTGGCAAGAAAATATTGGATTACGTTTACGTTTTGTTTTGACTAATTGTATCAATCAGGGTTGCTAAAGAAACAGCCAGAAGAGTGGGTGTGTGGGTGTGTGTGTGGGTGTGTGTGTGTATGTGTGTGTGAGAGAGAGAGACAGAGAGAGAGACACACACACAGAGAGAGAGAGCGAGAAAGAGAGAGAGAGAGACTTGACTGTAAGAAGGTGAAGGATGTGGGGCAGGTGTATCTGACCCCACAGGGCAGGGCAGCTCGGAGGCCCAGGCTGCCCAGGCTCTTCTCTAAACTGTGCAGCCAAGGCACTGCCCGGTGCTCCCCGACGTGTCTGACAGAAGCCAGGAGAAGCCCAGGCTGGATCCCACCACACGGCCCCTTGCATGTTAAACTCTGAGCTTCAGTGTTCTTATCTGAAAACCAGAATCAGCAATTGCTGGCCCAAATGGCTCAACAGAGAAGACCAAATAAGGAGTGTTATTAGCAGTAGATTCCCTCCATGGTAGCTGAACTCTCAGCCTCCCCCACCCCCACCACCATTCACAACCTGAGCTCTTGGTCTCCTAGCCTCCACCTCTGCAGGGGTGCAGGTCACGGCTGGCTGTCCACCAGGGAGGGCTCCTGGTCTGACCACTAGGCGTTGCAGCCACCACCACCCAAGGCCTTCAGGTTAATCAATGATGTGAGTGTTGGACCCCCAAGAACACCCCTCAGACCAGTGGCTGTGAAGTTCCTGTCTAATAACTCCACAGCCACTCTCACACCTGCTTCCGAATCAGCATCACTCTGTCCACCTGTGCCTGCTTCCTGAGTGAACCTCTCAGCACAGAATCTTCCTCCAGGACCCCTCTCCCACCCTCCCAACCTCTCCCTTCCACGTTCACTCCCTGGACCTCGTCCTTGGTGGGAACTGTGTCTCACCAATCACAACACCAGATGTTACTCTCTGAACACCACCCACCACTGACCCCCAACACAGACCACCCACGGGTTCCCCACTGCCTCCTCCCCACCCTCACCTCCATCCTGCTAAGCTCGTTTTCCACAGATCACTCGTGCAGCTCTCTCTGCACCCTCTGTTCTTGGCCCCTCTCTTCGACAAACCCACAAGCCTCACTAAGACCCAAATCTCCTTTTAATCCCTGCACCTGCTCAGCTGAGTGTAGCTGGAGACACTGAGCCCCATGGCCTCACCTGAGACGCATGGCCTGCCACACAGTGGGCTGGCTGCCACTCAGTAACTCCTCCACATCTCCCTGCTCCTCTCTCGTGTCCCCTCAGGGACATCACTGTCCTTTCAAAGCCCAGGCCATGACCTCCGTGGTCTCACGACTCCCCTCCTCCTCCAAAGCCACCGCTGAGCCTCCATTCGCTGCAGCTCACAGCTCTCTCCTGGCCTGCCAGCTTCCTCCTTGTGTCTCCACCCATCCCAGCCACTCTTCACTCCATCCTACAGGAGTGGGCCTGTCTGCCGGTCCTGACACATCAACATGCTATTTGGATCAGAACCCTCCAGTGGCATCTGTCCATCCTAGATCAAAAGCCAAGGTCTCCACACTGGCTGGCCATGTCCCACTTGGCCTGCCTGTGTGCCTGTCTACACCTCACCAAACCATGCTCCCGTCCACGGGCTCAGTGTCAGCCTCAGGCCTCCCTGCTGCCCCTGAACCTCACCAGCCACACACTCACCCGAGGCTGTGCCCTTGCTGGGCCCTCTGTCCTGAAATTCCCGGGCTCATTCACCTTCAGGCCTGCTCGGTTCCCTCCATAGCACTCATCACCGAATGTGCCACATTGCCGGGTGTGCCTGTCACAGAAGGTGTCAGCTCCACGAGGACAGAGGCTCTTTTTGCTGATTTTGTCTTAAAACACTGTGCATGGCTCAGCTCCTGTACCCACAGGCAAGCACAGGATTCAGCACCCGGGCCATCTTGGTCGCTGTGGGCGGGACTCACTCCTGAAAGACAGGTGGTTGATGACTTCAGCACCACGGACAGCTCAAGGGGCCAGCTGTGGTCAATGGGCTTTCTATTTTTTTTTTTTTTATAAGATTTACTTATTTATTTGAAAGGCAGTCACATAGAGGCAGAGGCAGAGAGAGAGAGAGAGGTCTTTCTTCCACTGGTTGACTCCCCAAATGCCACAATGCCTGGAGCGGGGCCCATCCAAAGCCAGGAGCCAGGAGCTTCTTCCAGGTCCCCTAGGCAGCTGCAAGGGCCCAAGGACTATTCTCCAGTTTTCCCAGGCCATAGCAGGGAATTGGATCATAAATGGAGCAGCCAGGACTTGAACCAGTGCCCATATGAATATCGGCACTGCAGGCAGCAGCTCTACCTGCTATGCCACAGCTCTGGCCCCGGTCAGCGGGCTTTAATGTGGGAATCTCGGTCCACATCCCGAACGTCAAGGTAAGCTTTCTTTGCATTCTAACTCAGTTTTCTGCATTCCCAAATGTGGGCCAGATGACGTAGCACTCAAAGACAAGGACGTTAAGGGGACCTGCAGTAGGTGAGACTCCCTTCTCTGCTCTTCCCTCCTGCGCACCACAGAGAGAATGGAACCTGTCCACTACCTCGGTTTGGGCTCGGAGGCACAGGGTAACCCAGGGAGCACTTGGCTTACAATTCAGAATTCATTCACCTAACATGTGGACTTCTATTTATGGTGGGGAATCTCTGAAGGGAGTTTTTATGTTCTGAGTTAAAAAAAAATAGTTTGGAGTTATTTTCAATGTCACCTTATTAAAACAGAAGCTGAAAATGCTTTGAAGCAAAGCCAAGTACAGTGAATTTCCCATTTATTGAGGCTTTTCTCCAGCGCGAGCCAACAGCTGCTCTTCTCCCCTTTGCCATGTAGTGGGATAAGAGTCCTTCTTCCAAATTGGTTTATCTCGGGCCGCAGGAGCTGACAGCTCCATGTCAGGCAAAGCTGCCCTTCTCTGGAATGTGTCCCAGCACTGAATTGAGAATGACAGCCAGCAGGGCAGGCAGTCCCCACCAGGACACAGGTGCTGGGCTCCAGACGTCACCTCTCTCCGCCACAGCACCTCTGTGGGTGCTGCGGACTGGGGGCGGGGCTCTGCCTGTGATGACCGCAGCCTTCATTCCTCCAGCCCCGGGGGCCGAGCTGCCCCTGAGGCTCACATCACGGCTCCCTTCTCTCTGTGTCTCTGTGGGCCCTGCAGGTTTGTTCTGGGACAAGTTCATGGACACGTTACGGCTTGACTCCCGCATCCTCGCCCCAACGCAGCCAGGTGTGGATGGAAAACGCGCTGTGCCCCTGATCCCGGTGCTTGATGGCCCCTCCCACTCCACACTGCAGCCTCTGCCTCCTGCTCACACCGAGGAATTTGGTAAAGGCCAGGAGAGAGGAGACCGGGCACACGTGCCCAGGAAGTCCCAGCTAGCAGAGTCCAAGACTGGCAACTGCCCGCCACCCTGCCAGTGCGCAAAGACCAATCTAGATCGCAGCAGGCCAAGCCCCCACAGTGCTAATGTCCCCGCGGCAGGGAGGATGTCAGACAGGGACGCTCAGTGTGAATGCGACGTAGCTTCTCCTTTTGGTGAACACACACTCCCGGGGTTTTCACACTCACAGGAAACCATGTCTGCAGCTGATGTGCTATGGAAAGCCTGGTGCTCCACGCGGGGGCTGCAGTGGCTGCTACGTGCCACTGCAGCCCTTGGGCATCCCAGCCACTGCCCTGTTGGCTTGATTGCTCGCCCCACAGCCGAAGACAATGACAAAGATGGCAGCACCCTCACACTGCCGTCACATACACGCTGTTGGAGCAATCCCAGCTGGGCACATCTCAACAAGGAGAAGTCTCAGCGTAGGCCCAGATCACCCCTGAGGCTAACATCACAAGGGGTAATGTGTGTCCTGAGGCCACCCAGTCCTTCCAGGCTTGGCCCCAGGGACTCCAGAGGTACAGCACGGCAGACCCTGTGTCCTGTGGACACGCTGCATACAGAGCTGTTCTCGCTGCTTACGATGTGCCAGTCACCTGGAAACCAGTCACGTCACTCATGGTGTCTCTGGCATTCTGCAAACACAGCCTCTGACCCTCTCCCTGTGCTCGGGCAGGCCCAGCCTGCTCCCAAATGACGCCCAGGCTGAAGAAATCACAGAGCACATCCTGGCAAAAGGAGCTGAGCAGCTCGCTCCTCATCCCCCGCAGAGGTGAGGGAAGGGGCCCGGGCATGTGCTCCCGTGAGACTGCACCTTAGTGAGAGGAAAGAGCGGCCGAGGTGGCGCTTGCTAGGTGGCTCAGAGTGCGCTTAACTGTCCCTTAACTAAATGGATGCAGGACAGCAGGACCACGGCCAGATGGGCCACGTGCAGTCCCCAGCTGAGCTCCGAGTCCCGCGCAGGGCGGCAGCTGCGCTTCTCCAAGGCGGCTCATTGTCTCTTCTCAGGGGCTGCACCTGCCTGCGTTTTCTTTTGCGGTTGAGAAGGAAAAGCACTTGTGCAAATCCCGGGAGCAGAAAACGTCCCTTCCACCAAATGGCGGCTGCAGCACCCGTGTCCAGGAAGCTTGTCCACACCCCACCATAAAACAGCACCACGGCTTCTGCCGAGCGGCAGCCAGGGCAACCACAGGGGCCACACGCACTCAGCCGCCTGACAGGACTGTGTGGCACTGGCACTGGCACGGGCCGCCAGCTGTCGCCAAGCTGAGTGGGAGGAGCTGTGCGTGCACATACACGCTATGTGTGTATGCACGTGTGTGTGCCAGTGTGCCCCGAACAAGGCTCTTGAGTAGACGGACCAGAGAGGAGCTTCCAGCTGCCAACACCACCGCTGTGGTTTGTGCCTGAAGCACTGCCAAGGCTGCTGCACGGTGAGCACTCAGCTGAGAGCACAAAGGGTGAAGGGGTGGCTGATGAACCCAGAGCAGGTCCTCCCACGTGATGGCTGCACGGGGCTGTTCTCAAGGAAGCCTCCCCACCCAGAGCTCCAGCCCTCCGGGCCATCTGATGTGCTGAGAGGAAGACCACCAACCAGGACCCCCACACGGGAGCCCTGTCTGGAAAGATGCCCGCTCATTGCTGAGCGATCTGCAATCTGAGGTCGACACAGACTTGTTCTTGGAAGTCTGGCTGGCTGCTGAGCGCTCATTGCTGGGGAGAAAACATCAAGCAGAATTGTTCATGAACAACGCAGACATGAAAGGCTGGGACCCAAATCGGCTGCAGCAGAAGTGTCTATTTAATTCAAATTAAACCCTAGCAGTGGTAGAACATGTGTGCCCCACTTATAACAGACCCAACACAAGATCCTCCTAACTCACAGAGACAACGAATTAGTGAGCAGCCACTGGTACTATGCAACTTTTCTGCTCTGTGGAGCTTTTAGTCAATCATTTGTTCCACAAGTATTCCTGGGTACATCGTGCGGCTGCAGCAATATGGGAGACTGATGGGGTACAAAGAAGTCACTGGAATGGCACAGTGGCAGCCAGGGAGGGTGGGAGGCAGGCAGAGCAGCCTGTGGGTGAGAGAAAAGAGGACAGGAGGCAGAGCAGGTGCACGAGCTGACCCTGTGCAAGCAGGTGCACCTGCCAGCATGGGTGAGGCTTTGCACAGTGACAAGGGTCTCCCAGCCCACAGAACTTTGGAGACCAATTTGGGTTTCTTACCCCTGCAAAGTCCACAAGGGGTTTGGGGGTTCTCTAGAGCCACTTCCTTGATGAAACTCCGTCCTCATGGGCATAGCTGGGCCTGCTGGAAGGAGCTCCATCTGCACACTTAGCTTTCTGAGCTGCTGGGTGGCAGCATGCAGGGGTGAGCCACCCTCCCCTGTAGGGGAGGAGGAAGCACTGGAAATGGTGGGCGGTGGTCATGGATGCTCCTGCAGCGGGGCAGCGCCATGGGGAGCAGCAGAGGTGCAGAACCGTGGGACAGAGCCCGGGAACTCAGGTCACCCAGGCAGACTTATGGGCAGAGGTGGTTTTTATGCGGCTGAGGGCACCCAATGTTTCCTGGAGGCTCCTTCTGCCATGCCAAGGGCTCCTCTGCCTTGTTGTTGGTGCAAGACCAGCCTGGGCAGCCTCAAACGCCAGTGTCCAGCTTCCAGGGGAGTGGGGAGAACTTGCAAAAATTCAGGCTCCCCCGCCCTAAAGAGGGAATGCGACAGGTACGTGTGCAGAGGAGTCTGCTTCTCCCTTCTTGATTCCATCCCATCAGTGATCTTTGGACAAAGTGGTCTGTGGGCTCTTGGTTTCACTCCAGAGACATTCTTGCAGGAGAAAGGAGCTGCTGGAATTCCTGTTGGCAGGTGGCAGTCACACCCGGAGGCACAACTCTCCATCCAGAGCCAAGGTGACTGCTAGAGCCCAGGACCCACTTCCCAAGGGAGGAGGAGCTGTCCTGAGGAGTCCCAGGACCACATGGGCGAAGAGGGGGTGTCGCCCACTGGGAAGCACAACAGCATCCCTTGAGCCCTGCAAGCTACCAGCGGCCACAGCACTAAACGACACAGACCCCAAAACACCAGGCTTTTGCTCGACGGCCAGGGCACCGTGTTTAGGGAGTCCTGGGCGTGGCCAGCTCCTGAGTTGTTAATGACCTGAGGCAGAAGAAGTGTTAGAGATTGAACGGCTGTCAAATCAACTGCCTGCCAACTGAACCAAGTGAGAGATACTAGAGTTGAGGACACACAGGTGCAGCCTGCACTGGGCACATTACAAGGACCATGGCAGTCTGTGACTGACGTCTTGGTCTCCCAGGGAAAGCATTTTTTCTCTAACACCAGACACTCTAATTCCAGGCAAGGGCGTACTGTGGCGACTGCCAGCCTGAACCAGCAATGGCCACTCCCCCACCACTCAATTCCATCCCACACCTGGCCAGCTGAGCCCCATTTTAATCCTCTCCTTGCTTGGGACCCATTTTCCTGGTTCTTCTCTGCAGGGACCCCCCCCCCAGCCTCCTGTAGGCCCCTCTTCAGCCCCAGGGGGAGCCATGGTCGGTTCTCAAGTCATCGACCTTGGCAGCCTCTTTCCCTAGAGCCTTCTCTGAGCAACCTCCCCCACAGCGGCCCAGGTCCTGACGTCCTTCTCTGAGCAACCTCCCCCACAGCGGCCCAGGTCCTGACGTCCTTCTCTGAGCAACCTCCCCCACAGCGGCCCAGGTCCTGACGTCCTCGGCCTCCACCCCAGGCTGTGCTGGACCCCAGCTGCAGAGGGGCACTCTCAGCTCACTACCTCCTCCCGAGACCCCTCCACAGCCCCCACCCCACAGTCCTAGCAGCGCCTGGATGCCCAGCCTCCCAAATGCCCACGTGGACATGCTGGCCACCCATGTAGGTTCCTCTCCACTCCTACCAGCAGCTCCACCTTGTGACCCCCTCAGATCTCAGGTGCCTGTCCCTCCTCTGTCTCACTGCCCAGGGGTGAAGAGCAAGAGGAACTTGCTCAGTTCTCCCTGCTCGCTCTGCCCGATGCAGCGACTTCTACGCGACTTCTACGCGACTTCTAGAGCTCGCTGTAGAACCGGCACTGCACGCGTCACACGGAAGCCCCAGTGTCCAACCTCTGCTCCCCAACCCTGCCCAGTCCGTGGGTCCCACACCTGACTCCCCTCCCATCCGTCTCCTTTGGTCACCAGTGTGCTGCCTCTTTGGGTTCTAGGACAGATGCACTTTCTGGCGCCATCTGTCTGCACACCCCAAACAGGGAGGGCCCAGCCAAGTGCCCCTCTAGCCAACAGGAGCCTCCTCTGTGGAACACAAGCTATGCCGCAGGCCATTCCTTTCCCGTGGTCATGTGCCCTCACCCACGCGGGACCTTGTGAGGGCTGTGCGCGATCTCAGAGGGATCCGAACTTGGCACACTGTGGTGCTCACCATGTGTGGGGAATAAGGGAGTGTGTGAGCACATGGCAACTGAGAGTCCATGCAGGGGTAGAGAAAGGACCAGAATGTGCTGTGTCTGCCAGCCATTTACACTGCCTGGCTAAGAAGGAGAATCTTCTAGGCAGGGGTCCTCCCTCACACTCAGAGCACTTGGAAAGAGAGGAGGCCTGGAGGCCACACAGCAACGTTTGGCTGTCATGGCTCTGCCTCCCCCGGGTGCACCTTCCTCTCCCCAGGACTCAGGTCTCACACAGTGCCTGGGACACAGGGTGTACAGGTGGCATCTGGGGACTACACGGGTCCCTTTCATCTTGCGGTGGCTGGCTTTACTTTCTGGGGCACTTGGTCGCAGATGGTAGTTGAGCACCTGCTGGCTGCCAGGGCCGTGGAGACACAGCATTGTGGGCCCAGCTCAGACTCACCGAGGGACACCCCCTCACCAGCCCCCATCTAACCTCTTCTCGGCCCTGGTCTGTGAACTCTCCACGCCACTGACAAAGCAGAGTCTTCCTGCAGCGCCACAGTCAGCCAGTGCCAGTCACCAACAATCCCCACTCTGGACAGTGGCCACCGGGGCTGCCCACAAGCAGCTGCTGTCACACCTGAGCCTTCCCAAGTGCAGCCAGGTACCAGGCTATGAGCGCACCATTCACACCCGTCCCCGGGGATCCTGGCACGCCTCCCTCTGTGCTCTGCAGAAGTGAGAAGAGAAATATTTTCTCCGCAAAGCTGAACTGAATGTCTTAGCCACGCTCCTTGGCAGTGCCGTGTCCTCAAGCTGTTCGGTGTCCCTGGCAGCTTTCCTGACATGTAAATTAAACTTGCACTTCTACCCGGCTAGGAAAGTTCCACACAAGAGCTTAAAATGTCTTCACACATTACTCCTTGGTTACAGCAATGATGGTTCCAAACCTCATTCTCCAAAAGCCCTTCTTCTTCCCCTTGGCCACCTGCTGGGCGTCGCTGCTCCACAGCTCGGAACTCTGCCCGAGGGCAGAGTGCTGTCCTGCGGCAGTGGCCATGCACGCGGGGAAGACACCGCATGTGGAAAACACCTCACTCCCGCCAGCTTCAGTGCGCCTGGCCCTTCTCTGTAAGAAAGGGAGGAGGTGCCCGTGTGGCCCGCCGCAGAACCGGTGTGCGCGCTCCTTCCCACCACATCCTCTGCCCTGCAGGAACCGCAGGCGTGGACACAACCTTGCCACAGCACACGGCAGCTTCTCATCGCACGCGTCGGCAGGGCGCTATTTTCTTCCGCCAAACTGTACTCAGCAAGACAGACTTTGAATAAAGCATGATCAGCCTGTTTTCTTCACGGAATGTCTAGTTTTGAACAATTTTTCTGCTAAATGAGCCACCACTTCCTACAGCACAGCCTGTGTCTTGAGGACAGGTTCTGTAAACTTCTTCCAGACAGGGCACAACGAACACTGCGCACATGGACAGGCGCTGCTGCCAGAGGCCACAGGCGAGGCCAGGCTCCCCCGGTCGGGGTCCTCCCTGCTGGTGTCCACACGCGCCTGTCCCTGCTGGCCACTGCCAAAGCCCCTGTCTGTTCCATTTACCCGTTCGGGAGTTCTCTGTCTTTCCGTCAACTTACCTGTGACTGAGGTAAGCCACAGTGCTGACTCCGGCAGATGTGGCCACGCCTCCCTCTGCGAGCTCACTCCGTCATGACACATGGGACAGCAAGCATCTGAGAAGGATCAATAAAACCTGCCCCTCCCACGCGGCCAGCTAGGCTCTGCAGCAGTCACCATTAGAGATGCCCTGGACTTAATTATGAGGGCGGGCACTTCAAGGCAGGGTAAGCAGCAGGCAGCCATCAGCTGAAAGCGACAACAGTGCTCAATCCTGAATGTCCGTTCTGATCCCGTGGCACCAGCAGGTCCCGCCCACAGCCCAGCAACCCAGAGACACAAAACCTTCTACCCCCAAGCTTCCCCACTGCACATCACCCACCCCTCTTATTCATGGCCAGTGTAGGGTCTGTGCAAACAATGGAGACATTCTCTCCCCAAATGTTCTCACATAAGCACTTTCAGCACGAGGTCACGTGGACAGACGCCTCACTGCTGGACGCCGCAGCGGCTCTCCCTGGAGCTGGCCCTTCTCCCTGGCAGGCACCAGTAATGACTCAACCAACACTTGTGTTTCCAAGACCCCTCCATGTCAAGAGTTTCGGTTTAGCACAGTCAAGAAACATGATTGCCTGTCAAGAACACATGTGCAAACCTCCACGCCTGTCCTACAGAGAACAGTGAGTGGGCAGACCCCTTGGGCGCCCAGGAGTCAGCGCTGTCCCCACCTTCAGTCCACTCCACAGCCCAAGGAGCCCCCTCCTGACTCCACATACGGACACATCTTCAGTCTCCCTTTCATTTCTTTGGATTCTCATCAAATATTTTGCTCATTATCCCATCGGAACATTTATTATATTTTATTGTTTACATTCTACATAAATGTTTTATTAAACATATGGAACATGGGGCCAGCGCTGTGGTGCACTGAGTTAAAGCCCCGGTCTACAGCACAGCATCCCATATGGACACCAGTTTGAGTCCTGGCTGCTCCACTTCCAATCCAGATCTCTGCTGTGGCCTGGGAAAGCAGTGGAGAATGGCTCAAGCGCTTGGGCTCCTCCACCCAAACGGGAGACCTGGAAGAAGCTCCTGGCTCCAGGCTTTGGCCTGGCCCAGCCCTGGTCAATGTGGTCATCTGGGGAATGAACCAGCAGACAAAAAATCTTTCTCTGTCTCTACCTCTCTCTCTCTAAGACTGCCTTTCAAATAAACAAAATAAATCATTAAAAATAGATGGAACATTCAGAATACTTTGTGCACACGTCACAGATGAGCTCTGGGCACAAGCAGCAGTCAGAGCAAGGAGCACACCAAGCACCACAGGGACCCCAGAGTCCACTCTGTCTAGCGCCCCCACTTCCACCTACACAGGACAAACTCCGATGGGTACAGACGGGTTTGGGATCCATGTGACCAGACTCACAGAGGCCAAGTCATTCGTCTCTGTGTGGCCGTGCAGCTGCAGGTGTGTCCTGCTGCACCCTTCCCTGCTGAGGCCTCTGGTGGCCTCCAGGTCAGCTGGAGCGGGAAAGCTGCCATGAGCTTCACAGCACACGCATGCGGTCCAGCACGTGTACACGGCATTGTTGGAGTGGGAACAGAAACAGCACACGCGTGCTGTCCAGCACGTGTGCCCCGCACCGATGGAGCTTAGGTGGGGAAGGAAATGCGCGTGTGCAGGCTGCAGCACTGCCACACTGACTCCGGTTTTTGCAGCTGGCAATCTGCCGGCAGTGCGGACGGCTCCCAGTCGCTCCAGATCTCCTCAAACACTCGCCCGTACCTGCCGTGTCCATTGTAGCCATTTTGCTGAGTGCATCATGTGTGACGGTGTTTTAAGTGAGGTTTATTGAAATACAGTCTAGATATTCATAAATTCACTCCTTTTAAGTGTACAGCTCAATGAGTGCTGGCAATGTGTATACGTTTCCCCGCCTTAAAAAGTCCTTAATTCCCTTCTGGTCAGCTCCCCACCCATTTCCTGGCTCCATAGATAAGTCCTGTTGACCTGGAATCCCACAGAAACATAAACGGAATTACGCAAGATGTTCTGTTGATGGGAATGGTTTTGAGGTTCACCCACACTATCATGAACGAGTATTCTGCTCACTTTTGTTGATGAATATTATTCCACATGTGTATGTTCCAAATTCCATCTTTCTGTGGTAAAACATTTCAGTCATTTCTGGATTTGTAGTCTCTGGAGTGAGCTGCGTGGACATGAAGGTGCAAGCCTTTTTCTGGAACATACATTTCCCTGCTCTGGGGTGGAAGCCCTGGTGTGGAATGGCTGGGTCTCGAGGCAGTGCAGGTGTAGCTTTGTTAGGAACCCCTGGCCATGCAGGCTGTGTGGGTCCTTTCTCCTGCCCTGGTTGTGCCAGGTTCCCGTCTTGCTTGGAATTACACTAGAGACTCTGTCTAAGCAGTAGGCAGACGGTTGTTTCTCATCTGGGTTTTGATTCTCATTTCCCTGATGACTCATGTTGCTGTATACCTTTTTTAATATTTATTTATTTATCTGAAAGTCAAAGTTACACAGAAAAGAGAGGCAGAGAGAGAGAAGTCTTCCATCCGCTGCTTCACTCCCCAATTGGCCACAACAGCTAGAGCTGCACCGACCTGAAGCCAGGAGCGAGGAGCTTCTTCCAGGTCTCCCATGTAGGTGCAGGCGCCCAAGGACTTGGGCCATCTTCCACTGCTTTCCCAGGTCATGGCAGAGAGCTGGATGGGAAATGAAGCAGCCAGGACACAAACCTGTGCCCACATGGGATGCCAGCACTGTAGGCGGCAGCTTTACCTGCTACACCACAGCACTGGCCCCTGTTGTATATCTTCTATCCGCTGATGGGTTATCTGAGCACCGTCTTTTGAGAACTACCTATGCTTCAATGCTCTGGACACAAGCCTGCTGCCTGCCGACAGTTATTTGTACTGTGGGTATCATCTTTTCATGTTCTGATGATTCTGACAAAATAACCAATTTTTAAAATGAAGCCAACTTATCAAACGTTTTCGTGTATGACTAAGACATTTCTGCCCAGTCCAGTTCTTCCTGAGGGTCTATGTTTTCTGCCTTTCCCCCTTTGCTCCATTTTCGGTTTGAAGCTGACTTATGGGCATGTGGCCGAGCAAGGCCAGTGATGGCCACTCCATTATTTGCTTGAGTTTGTGCTATTTTAGAGCAGCTCTACAATAGCTATTTCTGAGGCTCAGGTCTCTGAGACCCACCGACATCTGTGAGTTTCCCCAAGTCTCTCCTGTCTGGTTGGGGCCCAAATGTCCAATGAGAGGTCTGAGCTGCTCACCTGCTGTCCCCAGTCACCGTTCCCTTCTCGACAACATCCACGATGACTGCAAGGAAGCCCAGAAGCAGGACAGGATCTGCACTGGGTCCCTGCGGCTAATCAGGTGCATGTCTGAGGATGACTCCAGGGAGCTGCCGCTGTGCCCAGGGAGGAGCCCGTGCCCAGGACACAGGGACTTGTGGGAGTGGCCAGGATTCACGGTGGTGCCTGGGGGGTCTCCAGCAGAGAGGGCTGTTCCCAGGGTGGCTCCTGGCTCAGTGCTGAAGGGGAGTGAGCACGTTCAGGGCCTTCTGTCCATAGTGCTTCCAGGCAGACACCCAGAAGAGGTGTGGACAAATAAATTGCTCCTGGAAAGGGGTCAAAGAGCTTATCAGCGAGAGGGCTGGGCAGGACCTGTTCCTACTGCACCCCCCGCCCACCTGCCATGCATGTCCCTCTGCCCGGAATGCCCCATCACCCCATGTCCCCTTCCCAGCTCCCCTGGCCGCCTCCTTCAATACTCAGCCGCAGCATCACCCCACGGCCTGGCTCCCAGCCTTGGGTGCACTCGGAGTCATTAGAGGACAGATCCTCTTCTCAGTCCCTTCTCGGGATTCTGACTCGATCGTTCTGGGTGTGACCTGGCCTTGGCTTTCAAAACATCTCAGACAATTCTGTCATGTGGCCAAAGCATAGGGCGCCTCCTATAGGAGTTCTTGCTTCATGGTGTGTCCTCAGGAGAGGTTAGGACCTCGTCATCCTGTGCCTGCCAACACTATGATCCATCAGCCTTAAAGACGGGACCTGACTGTGGGTCAGCCCTGCTTCCCTCCAGGACGTGTGGGAGAAGGGAGTGAGGGCAGGAGAGGTGGTGGGAGGGGAAGTCGTGGGGGAGGAGGAAATCGGGGGAGGGCGCAGGGTTGGGTCCTGGGTCTGCTATTCAATAAGAATCGAATCTCTCCGAGCTCTGGTGTCAGAGAACTGTCCATCTGCTGCTGTGTTCTCGCTTCAACATCTTTACTATCGCTCAGTGCATGACAAGGATTGAGTCCTCTTTCCTGCCCAGAGTGCTCTCCAGAGCAGCTGCTGGCTCCCTGTGTTGGGTCCCAGGAAGTCATGGAGGTGGAGGGCGACCATCTGTGGGAGGGCCCATTTCCTCCGGCCTGCCTGAGTCTGTAGAACCAGGGCCACTAGCATAGCAGTGGTGAGAAGCAGCATTGGTTTCACTTTTACAATAAACACTCTCCCAAAGCATCATAAATGGAGAGAATAAGTTCCATCACAATGAAGGTGAAAACACCCCAACTGTTGCTAAACACGATTTCTGGAAGTACTGGTAATACCCTGACTTTGCATTATTACATTGGATATTTTAAATGAGATTTTCTATCCCCTTGAGCAGTCCTAAATGTAGGGTTTTTTTAAATAATTGAATTCCCCGACATTTTGATTAAACCCTCCACCAAGATCACCACCTATGAATGATAAAACGAAATTACTTTTAAAACCATAGCTGACTTCAAAATTTCCATCGATGACCTAACTTTAAATACAATGTGTTTCTTTAAAAACTGAAGAGAGAGGGTGATTACCACTGGCCCAGAGTTGTCCAGGCAAACCCTCCCCAGCCGGCACAGACGTGCAGGCTGGAGGCTGTGCTGCAGGAGCTCTGGTCAGCCCAGCCCTGCCCAAGCTGAGGAGCCCTGCTTGCCCCCTGCGGCAGAACACGCCCCACTCGGGAGAACAGAATTCATGTCCATGAAATCATGTCTGGAGTGAAGACGCTTTACCTGGGGCCACCTGTCCAACTCTGAAGTCCGGGAGTGGGGAACCTTTTTCCACCAAGGGGCATTTGTGGACCATACAAAATTATCCACTTAAAAAGTTTGCAAAAAAAAAAAAAAAAAACCTGGTGTTAAATTGGAAATGGCATAGAAAATTAATTAATTTTTTTAAAAAAATATTATGTGGGATCTCTGTCTTTAATGTGCTGTACACTCTTATTTAATGCTATAACTAGTACTCCAACAGTATTTTTTTTCACTTTGTGTTGCTATATGGGGGCAAACTGTTGAAATCTTTACCTAATATATACTAAACTGATCTTCTGTATATAAAGAGAATTGAAAATGAATCGTGATGTGATTGGAAGGGGAGAGGGAGCGGGAAAGGGGAAGGTTGTGGGTGGGAGGGAAGTTTTGGGAGGGGGAAGCCATTGTAACCCATAAGCTGTACTTTGGAAATTTATATTCATTAAATAAAAGTTTAATAAAAAAAAAAAAGTTTGCTTGTTGGGGCCAGCGCTGTAGCATAGCAGGTAAAGCTGCTGCCTGCACTGCCGGAATCCCATATGGGCACCAGGTCAGCCCCGGCTGCTCCACTTCCAATCCAGCTCTCTGCTGTGGCCTAGGAAAGCAGCAGAAGATGGCCCAAGTGCTTGGCCCCTGCACCCACAAGGGAGACCCGGAAGAGGCTCCTGGCTCTGGACTGGCCCAGCTGCAGCCATTGCGGCCATTTGGAGAGTGAACCAGTGGGTGGAAGAACTCCCGCCCCCCTCCCTTCCCCACCCCGTAACTCTGCCTTCCAAATGATAACTAAATATTTTTTTTGAAAAACTTGGCCTGCTTTAGATTTATTGAATTCCAAGTCCCGTCTGCGGCTGCCTTGGCAAGGCCGGATCAGATGACTTCGCAGGCCTTCTGCTGCCCGGGCTGAACATTCCCCATCCCCACAGCAGCTCCATGTGCCCTTGTCACTCTAGGTTCTGGAGAGGGCTCTGCAATACTTCAACTTTTAAAATGTCTCTGGTGCCAGGACTTTCCACGCCCACCGAGAAGCCTCTGCTTTCAGGATGAAAGATGCAGAACCCGTTCTCCGCCTGAGGGCTCCTTCCTGACCCTCAGGGCTAGTGCGCGTGCAGGAGGAGGCCCCCCTCCCTGCACCTCCCAGACCCCTGCGCGGCTTCACCCTGCCCATCAGCCCTCCAGCAGCGCCCTCTCCCTACTGCCCACATCAGGTCCCTAGGGTCAGGGCTGTCCATGGTAACGAATGGGAGGCAACAGAAGCCCAGAAAGATCCACATCAAACCCAGCAGCCCCGAGGGGACCAGAGTCCACGCTGGCCTAGACAGGACCTTTTCCTGCCAGGCCTGGGTCATTCCAGCCCATGACTGCGCGAGAATGCTTAATGGGCCAGGGAGTTTTTGCCAAGCGTGATTGACAAGCCATCAATTTCTCTATTTGTGGTTCCCCTTGTCTCCCGAGGTGGTAAATGGAAGCGTACTGTACAAACCCCACGCGAGTTGTGTCTCTGCCACGGTTCTCAGGGTGCTGCGATGGTGCCCACTGCTGGGATGGATCGGGGTCAGGAAAGGCCGAGTTTTATCCATCAGCACCACTGCGTGGTGATCTTCCTCTGAGGGTGCTGTGCCTCCGCGCCCTCCGTGTCCTTCCTGGAGCGAGGCTCCTGTGGCGTGGTCTTCGGAGCTCCCTCACGCAGCCCTCACACTGGCCTGCAAGGTGCTGTGGGATCTCTGTGGCCTTGGGCCCTTGCAGAAGGGGAGCTCCCAGCAGGGCCACCCGGCGGCTGCCTTGTTTCCTCCCAGGCTGCTCTGGGAGGAAGCAGCCATGGCTACAGATGTGCAGCCAGACGCATTCACTGGCACCCCAGTGAGAAGACGGGTTACCAACCCACAGGAGTCACCGCGAGCTTCTCACCGGCGGTTGCCACAGACTCACGGGGTGCATCCGGTGGAGACAACACTGGAGCATAGCCTCATGTGTAAAGATGAATGTAAGAGTGTGTGTGCACCTGTGATGTGCATGTTCGCTCATGCTCTGTGTATGTGCACACGTGTGCGTGTGTGCTGATCTGGACTGGGTCCTGCCATGTGATGATTTCCACACCAGAAGTTATGACTGGACTGTCAGATCACTCAGGTGAGTCCCTGTCAGCAAGTGTCTGCGCGTCCCAGCCCACGTCCTCGCTGACAGGGGTCGAGATGGAGACAGAGAAGCAAGTTCCCGAAGCCCCACAGAGGGGCCTGTGCTGAGGCTTTGGTCCCGACGGCCCTAGCTCTGGAGGTGACCGATCTCCAGGGAGCTGCAGGCCACACTGAGGACCCGCTGCTGTGGGGCGGTCAGTCCTGACCCTGTGCTGCGGATCAGGAGAGGCTATTGGTCCAAGGGTTTCACACAAGAGAAACAGAGGTGGCACTGCGTTGCGTGGCTCATACTTGGGGCTTCTGGGAAAATATCAACCTCATCTTTTTTCTCTCAGTAGAAAAAAATTTTTTTAAGATTTTGTTATTTGGTAGGCAGAGTTACAGAGAGAGAGGGAGAGACAGAGAGAGCTTCCATCCACTGATTCACTCCTCAAATGGCCACACTGGCTGGGGCTGGGCCAGGCAGAAGCCAGGAGCTAGGGGCTTCTTCTGGGTCTCCGACACGGGTGCAGGGACCCAAATACTCGGGCTGCTTTCCCAGGTCCATCAGCAAGCAGCTGGGTCGGAAGTGGAGCAGCTGTTTCTTGAACTGGTGCCAATATGGGAAACTCCCCCGAGTGCACCTGACCTGTTCTGAATCAGGGTCCTGCTTGTCACACATCTGCCCCGTGTATGTCCTGGACCACAAATCAGTGGGCAGACGCAGCAGAAGGTGAAGGTACCCGGAGTTCAATGAAAGCCACTTCCCACGAATCGAGACCTGACCCTGGCAGAGTGCCCACTGTTCGTCCTGGAAGTGAACTTGCCTTTGACTGCCCCAGAAAAGCCGGGAGGTGGGGAAGGAGGGGCTCTCACTAGGACACTGCAGAGCCAAAACCTTGCACGGAGCCCCCCACCCACAGCCCTTACACACACAGGAAGTCCTGCGAGGGCATCTGCCTGGCAACTGTCTGCCCGCCCTCGGCTGGAGGCCCCACACTTATCAGTCACCACGACCCAAGGCCACGGTGTCAGGAGCTCCCGGCCTCGCCCCGCCTCTGAACGGGTCACAGCTGACTGGCACGTGTGCCCCCACGTGCTCCACTATTCCCGGAGGGTCTCTCCTGACCTTCTCCCAGACAGGCGGTCTGCTTCAGGCCTGAGTGCCGAAGCCTCTGCCCCGGTCTGCAGTGTGGAGTCCAGGAGGCAGGTGGCCCAGACAAGGCGAGGCTCTGTGAAGGACAGCGCCCCGCTCCCCACAGCCCAGAGTCAGCCTCTCGGAGACTGGGATGACGATCCCCGAGCACCGACGAGGAGACACGTCACCCGGCACGGTTCAGCAGCCTCAAAGGCACTCGGGTAAGGGCTGCCAGAGCCCCAGGTTCTGCTCCAGAAGAACCTGCTCCTCCGCTCAAGCTGTGCAGACGGCAGCCCCGCGGCTGGACGGGTGCGGGCGCTCACAGCCGTGTGACTCCCGCACAACCCTGCTCTCCCCAGCCCAGGCTGTGGACGGGCCACCGGCCCGAGCTGCCGAGACATCAGAGGCGGCCAAGCTGTGGGTAGCACCAAGACCCTGGACGAGCACGAGACTGAATTAGCAGAGAGGGCAGGCACTCTCGACCTTCCCTCCCCATGCAGGGCCCCGAGAGTGGTTAGAGCCATCGCCAGGGAAGAGGTACTTCCGGGACTGGCCAGAGGTCAATCACCAGAGGGTCCCCTTGCGCGGCAGGACCCTGGCTGTTGCCAACAGACCCCCCAGTTTCAGCAGACAGGGAGGGAGCAAGAGTTTAGCCTGGAGGTTAAGACGCTGCTTAGGATGCCCACAGTCCATCCCAGAGCAGCTGGGTGTGAGGCCCAGCTCCACTCCCACCTCCAGCTTCCTGCCTCTGCGCTGGTGTAGGCAGCTGGGCCTCTGCCATCCACATGGGAGACTCAGACTGCGATCCTGGCTCTAACTTTAGCCGGGCCCAGCTCCAGCCCTGTGGGCTTTGCAGAGGAAACCAGCAGATGCGAGCTTTCTGTCTCCCTTCTGTTTGTCTCTGTCTCTCCACTGAAAGCAGTGGAGCTGTGTTTTCACCCAGGCATGAGCTCACGTGCGGCTGCTCCGTCTGCTGTGGAACCACGGGCATGGGGTTGAGGGCGACGCTGTGGCAGTTCAGCCCTGGGACAGCCATGCTGCCAACAGCTGAACCCCAGACACGCTGGTCAGCTTGTTCTGAGGCCTGTCCTCATGACTCCGGGTGTGGTGCTGTGCACAGCTCTCTGGAACGTACCCAGGTGTGCACCCGACACATGGTGGACGCACTGGACCACTCTCAGCTACCCACTCTCCTCCCCAGCCCCTCCCATCCAGTGCCCTGTTTTCGGGCTGCCTGCATGGTGGATGAGAGCAGCCACACAGCACCAACCCTGCAGCTTTCAGACAGGTGTAGCACCAGGGGCTGACTCGGCATGTCCCGGATGGGCTGGGGGAAGGACGCGGGCTTAGGACGAGGCCAACAGATGCTCCCTGGGAGCACGGGCCTGAGCTGTGTGGGAGCCGAGCAGCAGGGACGGCTCTGGGAGGCAGCACTGTGGGCAAAGGCAACAACAGGCCTGGCCGAGAGCAGTGCCACCCAACACACCCCGTGCTCCCTGCTTGCCACTCCACTAGGGGGCAGAGGTGCCCACACCAGCCCTGTGGCCCCGTGGGATGGGTCTGTCGGGGCCGCTAAGTGCAATGGCAGATTTGGACACAGGTGACCCTGAAGCTCCACTTTGAGACTCGGTCTTAACTGGTGGCACTGGGAAGGCACGAGGGGTTCCCTCATCTCTTCCAAGTTAGCAAGGATCCCAAGAAGCAGCCAATGCCGTCAGCCCACCCAGGCCCCTGGGAAAGCTAGGGATTCTGGGGCTTCTATAGGGCTCTTGGTCATCTCGTAAGGAAAGGTTTTGTCAGGGGTACCCTAGGACCCTCCCAGAACGTGGCCTGCACAGTCAGGAACAGGGGCCTGCTCTGCTGGCCACAGTGGTCCAATGGGGACGCACTGCCACCGGGCTGAGTGCTGGGCCTGAAGCCACCACGTATGCAAAGGTGGCCCTGACCAGCTGTGGGGGAACAGTGTCCCCACTACTCTGGGATCTCAGTCCAGCCCAGAGATTCATCAGGCCAGGCGCAGTGTAATGGCCTCTTCAGCACGGGGCACAGTCCAAGGCAGGCCCTTTGTCCAGCTGAGCCCAGGGAGCCAGCCCACACTCAGCCACCCGCACACACTCAGCCACCTGCCCACACTCAGCCACCCGCACACTCAGCCACACACACACACTCAGCCACCGGCACACACTCAGCCACCCGCACACTCAGCCACCGCACACACTCAGCCACCGCACACACTCAGCCACCGCACACACTCAGCCACCGGCACACACTCAGCCACCGCACACACTCAGCCACCGGCACACACTCAGCCACCCGCACACTCAGCCACCGGCACACACTCAGCCACCGCACACACTCAGCCACCGGCACACACTCATCCACCCGCACACACTCATCCACCGGCCCACACTCAGCCACCGGCCCACACTCAGCCACCGGCACACACTCAGCCACCCGCACACTCAGCCACCGCACACACTCAGCCACCGGCACACACTCAGCCACCCGCACACTCAGCCACCGCACACACTCAGCCACCGCACACACTCAGCCACCCGCACACACTCAGCCACCCGCACACACTCAGCCACCGGCCCACACTCAGCCACCGGCACACACTCAGCCACCCGCACACTCAGCCACCGCACACACTCAGCCACCGGCACACACTCAGCCACCCGCACACTCAGCCACCGCACACACTCAGCCACCGCACACACTCAGCCACCGGCGCACACTCAGCCACCCGCACACACTCAGCCACCGGCGCACACTCAGCCACCCGCACACACTCAGCCACCGCACACACTCAGCCACCCGCACACTCAGCCACCCGCACACTCAGCCACCCGCACACACTCAGCCACCGGCACACACTCAGCCACCCACCCATGCTCAGCCACAGGAGGCGACGGAAGGTGAGTGTCCAAATCAGCAGCTATAACTTGGGGGGAGGTAAGAAGGCTCCTGGCTCCTACCCGAGCCCTCAGGCAGGGGATCCCCCAATACCAGAAGAGGAAACAGGACAGCCAGGTCCAGGCATCAACCCAACTGGGCCCGAGTGCCGCGGTGTTGGTCAGACGCTATTCTGGGTGTGTCCCTGACCCGTCAGGTGCCAGCCACGCTGGAATGAGGAGACCAAGCAGCACAGATGGCCTCCCCAGGGCGGTGGGCAAGTAAGAACCTTCTCCCCACACCTCTCTCCCTCGCCCTCCCTGCTGTCCCTGACCTGGGCGCTGGTCAGCCTCCGCCAGCCTCCGGTCCCAGACTCGGCCTGGAACTTCCACTATCGGCTTCCTGGGTCTCCAGGTCGCAGCTGCAGACGGGGCTGCTCACACTCCTTAACCCAGGCATGAGGAAAAGCCCTTAAGGTACAGACAGACCGGAGGCAGGGACAGCGAGGCAGGCAGGAAAACAGATGACAGGTACACAGACCGACACAGACAGGTGCCGGACAGCAGAGAACCCCTGTCATCCCACCTGGACAGTAATGACGACGGTATTAACAGTCACTGATTCAGTCTCACAACACTCGTATTTTAAGAACGCATCGGGTGGGTGTTCAGCCCGTCAGCGCAGGTGCTAAGACCCCTGGACCCTGTGTCTGGCTCCCTCCCGAGCCCAGTTCCCTGCAGGCAGCAGACGGCTCCAGCGCTCTGTCCCCACCACCCACCCAGGCCCTGCTCCCGGCTCAGCCCCAGCTGCAGGCTGGCGGCGTCCCCAGATCTCGCCAGCTCTGTCTCATCCCCGCCACCCAAATAAATGAATATTTTTAACAGAATAAAGCATTACATTATGGCCTCATCTATGCATTCAAAAGACGTGCGAAACCCTCAGGGCCTGATTCCCGAAGGCCGGAGCTAAAGCCGGCGCAGCAGCGAGAGGGACGCCACCAGCGCGTCCTCAGCCCGGCCACGGCCCTTTGCCAGCACGGTGCCCCGAGTGGCACCCACGAGCGCCCCAGGAACATTCCAGAAGCTCCCACCGCTGAGTGCTCTGGGGTTCCTCCGGCAGGCTGGGGAGGCCAGCCCCTCCCTGCTCCCGCCGCCACCCCTCAGAGCCCGAGGTGTTCCCACAGAGACGCCCCCAGCCCGCTCTCCATGGCTGCCTCCCCACGCGGAGCGAGCCCTCCTGGGAAGGCTTCCTCCATTTTCTTCCCAGGACTCCCTGCGGTCCGCAGAGGGGAGCGTCGCCTGCGCAAGGCCTGCTGGGAAGTCTCCTGCCTCAGGGCTCCCACCCGGGGGGGCACTTTCCTGCCCGGAGCCCATGAGCAAGGAGGAGCCCAGGGCCCTCTTTCACCTGCAGTGCCATCAGGCAGCAGGGTCGGCCATGCTTCCGTGAGACTCCAGTCTGGTTTTCCACGCAAGTTCAGAGCCGTAGCTTGAGCAGCTGCTCTGGGCTCGAGTGCAGTGAACGCCACCCACGGTGGGTGTCCCTGTGCACCAACATCATTGCCCGAACGTCCCACCGCCCATGGCCATCAGCGCTCCCCAGTGGGGAGGGAACGGGACGGGCCAGAGCACGCAGGGGTGGCCCTGCCGGGAGGTGAGGCCGGTGGGCTGTGCCCGGACGGTGCTACAGGGAAGGCAGGCAGGGACCACGGGCAGGAGCCAGTGGCACAGACGCGCGAGTGGGCTCAGCTGATCACACGGGGAAAAGACCCCCCTCCCACCCAGCCGATGCCAGGATCTCAGATGCAGCCCCACTGGGGGCCAGGGGGAAAGTCAGGTGGGGAAGCCCCGGGCTGCGGGGCTGGCTCTGCTGCCCCTGGAACTGGCCAGGTGTACGCAGCTTGAGCTGGGCTCTGCCCTTGAGAGGGGTGGCCTCCTGTGCCTGTGTCCCCTCCGCAGAGTGGACACGAGAGAGCCAGCTGGAGGGGCTGTCACGTGGCTTAGGAACAAGGCACTGGAGGCCCAGCTCCACCCAGCCCTGACAGCTCAGGGCCTGCACGTGGGCGGGGACTGGGCCTGCAGGTGTCTGGATCCACCCTCCTTTCGCTCGGGCTCTGTCCACAAGGCCCTGTCACCTGTCTCACCTCTGACCACTCTGACTCCCTCTTCTCTGTGGCTCCTGATGCTGGCAGTGCCCACCCTGGTGGCCAATGGCCCTGACCCTACCTCTGTGCAACTGAGTGAACCTCCACCCCAAGCCTGCAGGGCCGCAGGGCCCACTGCACACCCACACTTAGCCCAGGCCTGGAAGCCAGCTCCCCCTGAGGACTTTGTCCCCAGCACGGTCCAGGTGAAAGCCAGCAGTCCGGGACCTCAGAGGGAGCCGGCTCCCATGGCCTCAGGACAGCGCCTTGCTGTGTGCTGTTGGTTCCCATGTGGTGACTGGACTTGGGGAAGGCATGCCCTGTGGACAGCCCGAGGGAATGGCCTGGTCTCCGTGTAGACTTTCTAGAAATGGACGATGCTAACACTAATGTCTGCCCCTTGTCACTGTTTCCACTGTTAGTGCCCTGTGGTAAAGCAGACAAACTCTCCACGCTGCCCTCTGTCCCTGCAGTAACAGACTGCGCCCAACCTGGCGGCTTACACAGCAGGGTGTATGACCTTGCGCTGTGCAGATCCAAGCCCAGGCTCTGGGGTGCTGGTGGGGAGACAATTTCCTGTCTCCTCAGGGCTGCGAGACCCTGAATGTGTGGCTCGTGGCCCCGTGGTGCTGTGTCTCTCCGAGGCCCCCACCCACTGCAGGACCCTTGTGAGTGATGGCGCTGGGCCCCCTGGACGATCCTGGTCCTCTTCCTACTTAGGCCTCGGGTAATTAAGACTCCACATCCCATCTGGCGCTCGCGTGCCCTGAGCCACAAAGCCTCCCTGGGACTCTGGAGCCTGGCCCAGGGCAGCCTTGCTGGGGGCGTCGTCCCAGCCTGCACAGTCACCAACCTCGGGAGCCAGTGGCCGAGCAGGGCACACCTGATGGTCAGCAGCAGGGCTCTCAGGGTTTCTTCTGCAACCTTCATAAAGCAAATGGAACGAATCCAGACAGAAAAACCTGTTTCGACAGCTGTGCAGGTGGTTTGAGGATGTGTGCTACAAATAAAGAACAGAACGAAGGTAAACAAGAGCTTCCGCTGACACAGTGTCGTCACCTCTCCAGGGCCTTTGACATTGATGGATCAGTTTTTCCTTTAGATTCTAAAGGACTTTAAAGCAATCCTGAGTGTTTAATAAGGAAAACCCATTGCAATGCCTGAGCTTAAGCCAATCCGTGAAATACACCAAGTTGAGTGCCCAGAGCCCTTATTCCAATTGTTTTCTTGGAAGATTGCAATGGAGTGCCATGGCCAGATCCCTAGAATGCCCGGGAAAAGGGGGGGTGGTGCTCAGGGAGACAGGACAGCCCAGTCATGGACCAAGGGGTCTCCTGAGGGTGCCAGACGGTCCGTTTTACAACCAAGGAAGTCCCATGAGCCCTGGGACAGTCCCTGCCTGCTCAGGCCAGTCCCACACTCGCAGTAAGGAGTCAGGGGGCCAGGCGTGAAGGCAGGCTCTGACGCCCCCACAAGCATGGGCCACTCGAGCCAGCGCTGGTCCGCCCCTTGCTCCATCTCTGATGGAGGGAAGCAAATGCTCAGGGACACATGTCCATCATGTGGCAAGAGTTAGGCCCCAGGGGTCAGCACTGTGGCACACAGTAGGTTAGTCCGCTGCCTGCAGTGCCAGCATCCCATGTGGGCGCCAGCTGTAGTCCAGGCTGCTCTTCTAGTCCAGCTCTGTGCTATGGCCTGGGAAAGCAGTGGAGGATGGCCGGAGTCCTTGGGCCCCTGCACCCACGTGGGAGACCGGGAAGAACCTCCTGGCTCCTGGCTTCGGATCCTCTCAGCTCCAGCTGTCGCATTCATTTGGGGGGTGAAGCAGCAGATGGAAGACCTCTCTCTCTGTCTCTCCCACTCACTGTAATGCTACCTCTCAAAAACAAGAGTCAGGGCCCAGCCCAGGCTTGCCTGACCCCGGACCCACACTCACCTCCCACTCACTGGCGGCCGCTCTACTCTCCCATGGCAGGTGCCCACCTCTGCTGGGGGCTGCGATGGAGAGCACTCAGCATGGTGTGTGTGTGCACATGTGGGTGTGCTCGTGTGTGTGTGTGTGTGCACGCAAGGGGCATTTAATTCTCTAAGAGTTTCCCATCTTTTGTCAACGTTATTTAGATGTTTTACATAAACCCTTCATAATGGCCACTCTGGCTCCAAGCTCCAGCCACTGAAGACAAAGGCCGCCTGCTCCCTGCTTCCCTCCAGAGACCATTGCAGCCTCTGCTTTATTTCCTGGCTCAGGGCTGAGTCTGTAGCTGCAGAGCCTGTAGACAGCGTGGAACCCCCGGAGCCTGGGTGCTGCTGTGCGTTTCCCGGGGGTCTCCCTGGCCCGGCTCCAGTCTCTGCTACAGATACTCCATGGCTGAGGCTCAGGCTGTATCCTGTGAAAAATAACCAATTTGATTAAAAGGCACATTGGATTCGAGGGGAAACAGACACAAATAAGTGCCGAAGAAAAAGAAGACACACACATTGAAAGCGCAGAATAATATATAGCTATTAAAGATGTTGAAGAATTCATTTATCTATTTAATAATCTCCGTGGTGCCGGTGGAGCAGGGAGGCGGTCCCCAGCTAGAATCCCTGGCTAATGTGATTCACAGCTGGGTGGTGTCAGCTCCATCCAGCTGTGTCCACATTCTGTAAACTCTACCTCCATGCAGATCAGTGAAATGGGAGGTCCCTGCTCCGCCTCGCAGGCCCACAGAAGAGGCGAGCAGAGCCTCTCTCCCTGACACCCTCAGCTGGGGAGCCCCACTGGGCCTCTGAAGGCCTCAGACCTAATTGTGAGGCTGCACAAAGTTGAAACTCTTGCTAGAGTGAAATATGGCTGTGCCTCAGCAGTGCCCTGGGCGAGGAGCCCTGCAGGGACGCAGCACCTGCTGCCCTCACAGCCACAGCCCCCACATCCCCATGGGAGGCCTGGCCCAGTTCCAGGAGGGTCTGTGGGCCATCCTCTCACGCTGTACTGACCTTTGAAAGGCCCAAATGTCTAAACACGGACATACACACATGGGCATCCATGCTCATTCAGCACACCCATGCACATTCATGCACAGCTGTCCACACATAGGGTACACTTGTACAACACACACACACACACACACACACGGACATCCATGCCTATACAACATGCACACACATACACATGGGTACATCCGTGCCTATACACTGTACACACACACACAGATACCCATGCAGACACATACACATACATACACAGCTGTCCACACATAGGGTAAGCTTGTACAACACACACACACACACACACACGGACATCCATGCCTATACAACGTGCACACACATACACACAGGAACATCCGTGCCTGTACAATGTACACACATACACACGGGCACATCCGTGCCTGTACAATGTACACACACACACAGGAACATCCGTGCCTATACAACATGCACACACATACACACAGGAACATCCATGCCTATACAACATGCACACGCATACACACAGGAACATCCGTGCCTATACAACATGCACACACATACACACAGGAACATCCGTGCCTGTACAATGCACACACATACACACAGGAACATCCGTGCCTATACAACATGCACACACATACACACAGGAACATCCATGCCTATACAACATGCACACACATACACACAGGAACATCCGTGCCTGTACAATGTACACACACACACACGGGTACATCTGTGCCTGTACAATGTACACACACACACACGGGTACATCCGTGCCTATACAATGTACACACACACACAGATACCCATGCAGACACATACAGAGGTACATGTGCACACATCCAGAGACCTGCACATATGTGGACCCAGATAGACACAGGCATGTACCTGTTCACACGTGCACCATACATGTATACGCATAAACACATACCTACGTATGAGAGATCATCAGAAAGTTCATGGAAATTATACAGAATGGAAAAGTTTACACAAACTTCAAATAAAATGTCTGCTCCAATAAAGCCACCTTTTAATGCCATTTCCCACTAAGCTTTGGAAATATCCTGTACACACATGCACAGGTACACACACATACACATGCAGACTCATACAAACCCCACACATGTACACACATGTACACGGCCTCACATACAGAGATATACACACATACACATGCAGACTATGCAGACTCATACATACACACACATGTACACACCACACATGTGCACACATGTACACGGCCTCACACACACATGCACAGACACACATATGCAGACTCATACATACAAACCCCACACATGTACACACATGTACACAGCCTCACACACGCAGATACACACATGTACACACACCACACATGTACATGGCCTCACACACACAGATACACATGCATACATATGCAGACACATACACACACACCCCACACATGTACACACATTTACATGGCCTCACACACAGATACACACACATACATATGCAGACTCATACACACAAACCCCACACATGTACACACATGTACATGGCCTCACACACAGATATACACACATACATATGCAGACTCATACACACACACCCCACACATGTACACACATGTACACGGCCTCACACACAGATATACACACATGCAGATTCATACATACAAATCCCATACATGTACACACATGTACACGGCCTCACACACACACGCACACGTAGAGGCCGAGCTCCCTGTTCCTGGCACCCCCACAGCTTCCAGGTGCAGAGCCGGCCCACTGGGATCAACTAGGAATTGTGATTGAGGCTGAATGTGATTAATTACATAATTTGAGCGATTTGGATTTTAATTACACTAAACGTGTGTCTCCAACCCAGGGCATTTGGAAGGACGCCAGCCAAAGGTATCCCGGTAAGAGCACAAGCCCACAATCACCGGACACCCTGGCCTCTGACGCCTGCAGTGTGCAGACCGTGGCCACGCAGAGCACACGGCGGCAGCCTGCAGCCTGCTCCCCAGAGGCCGCCTGCACCCCGGGGCTGTGCTCGTCCCCTTCTGAGGAGGTGCAGGCGCGTGAGCCTGCAGCTCTGGGCGGTCAGTGCGGGTCACCCGGGGCACGGGCGGCACAAATGGTCGAAGCGGTGGAGTTGGGACTGCAGTTGCTCCTTGGCGGGCCTGGGTCAGGCCGCTGGCTGGAGTCGCCCCTTCCTTTCGCGGGCCTGGGTCAGGCCGCTGGCTGGAGTCGCCCCTTCCTTTCGCGGGCCTGGGTCAGGCCGCTGGCTGGAGTCGCCCCTTCCTTTCGCGGGCCTGGGTCAGGCCGCTGGCTGGAGTCGCCCCTTCCTTTCGCGGGCCTGGGTCAGGCCGCTGGCGGGAGTCGCCCCTTCCTTTCGCGGGCCTGGGTCAGGCCGCTGGCTGGAGTCGCCCCTTCCTTTCGCGGGCCTGGGTCAGGCCGCTGGCGAATGCCTTTCCTTGGGTTTTAAGCCAAAGGTGAATCCAGGCTCTGAGCTGCCAGTTTTGTAGCCTGCGCTCCAGGATTTGAGCTGACTGCAGTAGGTCCCGCCCCACGTGGCTGACTCCAGGCTGGTGGAAACCCCTGGAGAGCAGGTGAGGGGTCAGCAGCGGCTGCTTCTCCAGCCCCACCATGAGCCGCTGGCCTGCCTGGAGAGCGACGGTGCCTGGAGCGACTCCCAGGGCGTCTCCACCGCCGGGGCCCCCACTGTGTGTCACAGATAGGGGTGGCCCCTCATGGCAGCACGGCCCCCTCCAGATCCGAGCTGCTGTCCATCATGGTGGTCACTCGCAGCCTGCGGCCCTCCTGGACTGCATTCCTGATGAGGGTCGAGGTAGCACTGACGGGACGAGAGCAGGGAACACAGCCGTGGGCTCAGGAAACGCTCGTTGGCGAGATCCAGGGCCCGCTGTGCCGTGTCCAGGGAAACCTCAGTTAGCGGTCGTGCTCCCTCCCATGCAGAGCAGCGCTCTCAGTGCCATGCATTCTAGGGCCCGGGCGTGGGCCCAGGCGAGCCGTGGGAGCTGGCCCAATCCAGGCCACTTGCGTTGTACACTAGGCCTGGAGAGCCGGCGTATAACCTTCCCGCTTCCGGCTTTATCCCCAAAGAGGCACCGATTCTCCGTGCCTGGTTACTTTACAGTGTCGCTGGGGCTTCATGCTACCATGTCTAAGAACCTGGCCTGGGCAGGATTCCCACAGAGGCCACCTGTGGGGAGACGTCACGGAAGCCGCTGCTGGGGCTGCTACAGGTGCCTCCTAACCCCGCAAGCGGCCACGCCATACCATTCGCTCTGAAGATCCCAGAATTCGCACTTCTCCGGGGGGATTTGCTCCCACGAATGCGCGGGACTCTGCAGCCAGTACCGGGGAGGAGCTCACCCATGCTGCAGAGTCACGGGGTCCACAGCTGCCCCCCCCCATGACATTGCCAAGGTGCAAGTGGCGTTGCCATCATAGTCCAGAAACCACAGAGAACCTACGTGAAGAGCAACTCTTCAAACGTGACATGCATTCAATTCGCTAGAGGCCGCTTGTCTCCGCCTTCCAAACCAGGCAGCCACGCAGCAGCACAGGCGTCTGCTCGGCCTGCAGCGGGCAGAGCTGTAGAGGGGCCCGCTGGCCACGGCCCCAGCCCCTCACGGTGGACTTGCGGTCAGTCAGCCTTGGCGTGCGGGAGGAGTCCTTAACTGTGCGCTCCGGGGAACGCTCCCTGGACAATGGCGTGGCCGGGCCGTGGGAGCCCTGACCGGGGAGGCCTGCAGAGTGGACTCCTGAGGCATCGCTGAGTGCGGCAGGCGACAGCCGTGAGCCGGGCAGGATGTGCCCGGACGCAGAGTCAGCCGGGATCCGAGCTGAGCACAGCCCGGCGGGGAACGTCATCTGGCCTCTGCCGGGGCAGGGCAGCCCACCGGAGAGGACGGCGCGTGGTTTCCGGGCGTTTCCCTGGCTACCAAGGCCCTGAGGTCCCTGGGGCAGATACATTCTCGCAGCTGCTCGACCTCAGGAGGCCTGCCCTCGGGGTCCCCACGGTTGTCTCTGCCCCGGCACTGCCAAACAGTCCTATGTTTTTGCTTTGAGGAGTGACTTTGCTACAGAGATTTTTATTTTTTTAAGTTTGATAAATTTGTCAGATGGGGTACAGCATTTTAAAAGCACAGGCGTGTACTCTTTTTTATTTTATTTTTGTCTCTGTTCTCAGGGCTCTGTTCTGTGCTCTGGAGGCCAAGTTCCTACAGAGCGTGCTGAGGTCAGCGTCCAGGCGGTGGACAGGGTTGGACAAGGAAGCCTCAGCTACCGGCTTCGCGTTTCGGGCTCACATTGTGAGGAAACACATCTGAGAGTGAACCCAGAGACGTAGCCAAAGCTGAGGACGCGGGGTGTTCACGGTCACAGTTCCTGCATGCGGCGTGGCGTGACACACGGGACACAGCTGCTCAGACGGCAGCGTGCTTCCGCCGAGCTCCGGGCAGGGCGGGCAGCAGCCGGCTCGACTCCCCCAGCACCCAGGCCCTTCTCCCTCTCTGCTCCCTGGAGGGTTCCCTTACCCTTACTCCTAGGAGAGCTGTGACCTGGAGTTCCAGATGGCCTGGAAGTTCGCAGGAGAGATGAGGACGATCCGAACAGCTGGAGGCACCCCGTGCCCCCTCCCCACCCAGCTGTGGAGCTGAGCACCGAGGGTCCCCTGCGTGCAAGGCTGGGGGTGTTGTCACGGCTCTGAGGGTGAGCGCAGAGCAGCAGGTAACTAAGCGCTGGCTCACCAAGCAGTTCGCACGCCTCGGCAGCTATGCTCTGCTTCCCTCCCCACCCCCAGGATGAGCGAGGACAGAGGGCCACAGAGGGCAGAGGCGTCCAGTTCACACCGTAAACCACCAAGCAGCAACACGAGCCTGGAACGGCCTTCCTGGCCACGTCACTCTCAGTCCCCAGGCAGGAATCTGGTCCCGGCGGGCACTCCCTGCTGGGCCACTGCGCCTCCCACGGGCAGCAGTAGCCTGGCAACTGCTGGGTCCGAGGGGAGCAGTTTGCTCCATGGAAGGCCGAGGTGTAGAGGAAGGCTCCCTGGGAGGAGGGGTGTGCTCCCCAGGAGCCCTGGCAGGAGGCCAGGCGCGTGCCCACGGGCTCCCAGCTTTGGTGCCAGGGCTGCCTCCTGGTGCCAGTGCCACTGGTGCCTGCACCTGTCAGGCTGCCTCGGGCGAGGAAGCCTCCATTGCTTATCCTGCCTGGACCTGAAACCCAAAGCAGAGTGGTTGTCACTCAGTATGCATGGGGGGTCTCCAGGACCCCCTCAGTGTTCACACATGACCTGTGCAGGTCCTCCTGGGGGCCTTAAAGCCACCTGTGACTCACGCATAGCGCCTAACGCAGGTGTGTCCGTGTGGACGGTCGTTAGCTCAAACTGCAGGGAGCAATCGGGAGAGCAGAGCGCGCCTGAGCAGCACAGCGAACGTTTGGGACCCGGGTTGATTTTCAGACCCAGCTTTGCCTCCCGTCCCCAGAGTGGGAGAGGGCTCCAGGGCTGCCTCAGGACCCCCGCGTCTGATTTCCTGCACGCCCGCTTCCTGATCCACTCCCCTCTACGCCTCGGTGCGAGCCTGGGGCTGCCACCACGGCATGGCCAGGGCACCCGCAGGAGAAACGCAGACAAACCTCGCAGGTTTACCACGTGGGTGACTTGTTTCTCCCTCAATACAGAAGCACCACGGGTGTGCAGGTGCAGGGTGACCAGGACACGAGAGACGTGTCACGATGCCAACACCAGTGTTCCTGCAGCCAGGCCCTCTGGGCAACTGTTCCACGCGGCTTCCCATCCCAGCCGCCCGTTTCACCAACTGCGCTGGCCGTGAGCTGACTAAGGGCAGCTGAGGCAAAGCCCCAGTCCCCAGGAGCAAACGTTGGTCCTGACGTCGGGTGCAGCCTGCTCCACTTCCCGTGCTGGATTGAGGTCATCTTCCCAAAGCCACCCCCCCACCCCATGCATGTGGGCCAAGAATCCACAAAGCACAGACCAGGACGCAGGGGCTCTCTCGGGAAATACCAGACGTCGTGGGAGACGGGCCTCTCGGGCAGTCCTGGGCCTGAGCACAGGCAGCGCCTGGGAGAGGAGGCCAGGCAGCAGGGTGGGCAGCCCTGCCTCCAACAGGCCTCCTGGGCAGTGAGACACAGAAGCCGCCGGGGAGAACACAGCGCGATCCTGGGGAAGCTCCGCTGGGCACAGCCTCGGCGCACACACGGTCCTGGGCACAGGTTCTCCTGGCACCGGCGAGCACTCAGGGCAGGGGGCAGCTGTCCTCCGGAGTCAAGGGGAGCCACCCTCCCGCCCTGGATCGGGGCCTGT
Source organism: Lepus europaeus (assembly GCF_033115175.1). Taxonomy (NCBI): domain Eukaryota; kingdom Metazoa; phylum Chordata; class Mammalia; order Lagomorpha; family Leporidae; genus Lepus; species Lepus europaeus. Next base: position 1,241,221 of record NC_084843.1, on the reverse strand, counting down.
GGCATCCCTGGGTCTTTGCCAACCTGTCACAGTCACATCACAGCACCGTGTCCTGGCTGGCGTCTTCATCGCTCTGTACAAACTCTTCAAAGCTCCCAGCCCCCATCGCGTCTACGTCTGGGTAGCTCAGCCGCAGGTAATTCCTATAGATTGAGTCACTCTCAATATTGATCCCAACTTGTAATGATTCTCTAAATCCATATCAAACGCTTCTGCTGAGAAGTAGGCGGATTTGTGAAATGGACTCGTTGCTAATTCTACACGGTGCTAACAGGCTGGGTGGCCCTTCTAGCCCGCTCAGTGTGGCGGGATGTGACGGAGCCGCCGGGCACCCTGTGGCCGAGTCGGGTGCCCTGGCACCTTTCCACGCCAAGCAGATGAGGGTATTTTGCAGCAGACTGGGCCTTGGCAAAAGCGTTGACTGCCAGGAGAGATGGCCCGGCATTCGTCCCTCTGCAGTGGACGGGTCTCTTGTCATGGGGGTGTCCCATGGTGTGCAGAGTGGGTGTTAAGCAGTTTTTCTGAGAGGTTTGACTGCTGTCCCGTGGGGGCAGCTCTCATCCCAGCAATGTGCCACAGAGACACGGAGAGACACGCGTGGAGCAGGCAGGTGACAGAAAGCCCAGGAAGTGTGTCCAGGACCCCCTCCAGGAACCATGGGCGAGGTCTCTGCAGAGAGGAGGGGAGGCTGTGGCCCGGAGCCCTCAGCTGCTCCCACACACACGGAGCACCTGCTTCAGGGAGCCCACCAGAGGCCCTCGTGCCCACACCTGGGGAGACCAGACTCCAACAAAGTCCATCTGGGCTCAGAAGGGCTGGTCGACCTTCCCCACCCCTTGGGACAGTGCCAGGCTAGGTGTGGCTCTGAACAAAGAACGCAGGTGCAGAAAGACCCAGAACAGCACCCACTCAGCCCAGCCCCTCTGTGGGCCAGACAGGGAAGCCCACCCTCCCTGTACAAAGGAGGGTCTGCTGATTCCCCCGAAAGAACATGCAGGGAGAAACACGCACAGCAGAGATGGGGCTGGCACCAGTCCTGTTTGTGGTTGCACCGCGAGCCTCTCTCACCCAGGGTTAATCGTAAGAGCCCTTTGCTGTGCCCACCCCCTCCAGTGACCTCTCAATGAGGAGTCTCACTGCTCACTGCGTCCGCTCCTGGAGGTCTCTCCGCATCTCCAAATCACGGGACCAAACGGACGGTGCTCCATGGCTTGCGATCCGTGACCTTGAAATTGCCTCCCCAAGAATTGACTGGGAAATTGCCTCCAAAACTCCTGGCATTTGTAGTCTGTGGATCAAAAGAACCACAGCATCTGATCCACGGAGGAAGGAAACGGGCCCTCGGGTCAGGACGGAGAGGCCCAGGCTGTCTGCAGAGCGACTTCTAAGAGTTCGAGCGTGGAAACGAGCCCATTCAGAAACCAACACCCCTCCCAAGTTGGCTGTGAGCAGACAGAGCATTGCCCATTCCGGTCCTTCTGGGGCCCATAGAGCAGGTCTGACTGGTGACTCAAAGCCGGAAGCTCAGTGGGCAGTTTGTGTACGCTTGGGCAGCTGCTGACGGCTGCAGAGTGGCCTGAGTGCCACTTGGGAAAAAAGAAGAAAACAAACCCATCCCAGGCATGGGAGGGACAGGGTCCTGGGGGGCTGGCCGCAGCAGCGAGGCTGCAGGACGCCTGTGCTGCTGGCTGCAGAGCGGGCTCCGCCCTCTCCCACCTCCCCAGCTGGCTGTCCCCTGGGAGGTCGACCCCCGCCCCCTTGGACTTCCTGGCTGCCTGCCACTGCCTGACAGAGGAGGCAGAGTGGTCACTAAGGGGCACAGCCTGGGGTCGGAGGAGGCCAGGGCTCTTCCTGCTCGATGGCCATTCCAGCAGGTTCACCCTGCATCTAGAAAACGAGGTCTTGGCTGGGCTGAAGGGGCCATGGCACGGTGACCAGGGCTCCAAGACAGCAATGGCGGCTCCCTCCACTCCTCGGCCTCCTTGAGGGGCCATGCTGGCTCAGGGTAGCGTCCATGTTGCCATCATCTGGGCCACGTGCCCAAGGAGAGCTGGGAGCCGTAGCATCACCCAGAGACCCCCAGCTTTCTGGGAATGTGGATGTGCTTGACACCGAAGTACACCACGTTCTCGCCAGTCCCCAGGTGGGCCCCACTGCCAGTCCCAGCAGAGCTGTTTCTTTGCCAGATGGCCTTCTGTGCAGGGTCGGGAGCCAAGAGCTGACCTGCGTCCCTGGTCAGATGCCCCCAGCAGCACAGGGCTGTAAATGCTAAAAGATGTCGATGGCTTGGGCGTAGACATTTTCTTCCTGGGAGCGGCAGTAAATATCACGGAGACATTTTCCATGGGAGAAGCCTCGTTTGCAAAGGGTTGCTAAACAGATAAAAAGCCGTTCCCTCAAGGAGCGGAAGTAGTCATGTCTCCCCATAGGCAGGCTCTGGGTGACGGGCAGAGCCAGACCCTGGAGAGACCCACAGAGGACGAGCAGGGAGACACAGGCTGGGGCAAGTCCCCACGCGCACGGGGGGATGGCAGGCCGGCTCGGTGCGGCAGCCTCAGGTGAGAGGGCGCCGGTGCCCGGGAGATGCACCTGAGCTCAGCAAGCAGAGATCAGAGCGTGCGTCGTTCCCAGAAGCGAGGCCGGACCCCTGGGCACCCCCGGGGCAGCCCTGCTGCGTGTTTGCCTACAGGGCCTCTTCTAGCCCCTCCTGTGGAGGAAGGAGTTCCGTCGGCTTCACACAGGTGTGAGGCCTGGGACCGGACGCAGGTGAGGAGAGCTCCGGTCTCCACACAGGGAAGGGCGAGCAGGGCAAACCCCACAAGCCCCTGCTTCTCCCCGGGGTGTCCCACAGCACCCTGGGGAGAGCTCGGGCAGTGGTCAAGGCGCTGAGTCAGTGCGATCCGGCAGCCAGGACACCTGGGGGTCCAGCATGGACACGTGGATCGGCTGTATCCGTGGATCCCGTATTTGTGTGTTTTCCTGCTCACGAGAATCTACTCATAACTCACTCGTGCCTGTCGGTACAATCAGTCGTGAGCGCGTGCGGAGGGGGGGCAAAGTCTGCACCCACCGTTCCCGGCTGAGGTCCCACAAGGGACCAAGGGCACCTGCCTGCTGCCTCCTCCTCTGCCTGTGTGGCCAGCACGGCCCCGGTGCCCCATCTGCTCGCTGTGCTTGGGGCTTTATGCCATTTTCAGTGAACGTGCGGTTTCTGTGGCCCCCAGTGAAGCTGGCTGCTGTCCGTGGTCCTAAACACAAGACAGCTGCCGCATGCTATGGGAGACACCGGAGGTGACAGGGTTCCCTCAGGCGTGGCTGACGGCTCCCTTGCTGTGAGTTCAAAGTCAATGAAGGAAGGAGGCTGAGCCAATGTCTGAATGCCGCCCTCCTGGCTGCCGGCAAAGGCTCCTGGGGACCTGACCCTGTCCGCCCACTAGGGGCAGGGCTGCGGCCCTCACCAGTCCAGCCCTCGTGCCGACTTCCTAGCTCATCACCGTGGTGAACAAGGAGGACTGACCATCTCTCCTAGGCACAGGGCCCTGGCTGGCTTCGGCTTCCTCTGAGGCCCCCACCTCTGCCTGGTGCCACTAATGCTGGTATTGTACCATCTGCCCTGACACTGGTAAGCCAGGAGAGAGGTGGGGTCCAGGGAGGGGAGAGGTGGGGAGAGCCACACAGCCCCCGCTGCTGTGCTGTCTGTCTGTCTGGGGGAACTTCACCTGGATGCTCAGCTGGTGAGGAGGCCAGGGCCCAGTGGCACGATGTGTTCTCAGAGCTGGGGTCGTGGAGGCAGGGAGGGGACACAGAGCACCCACAGAGCAGGGAGCACAGGAAGAGCAGGCAGGGCAGGGCGGGAGGAGCCAGGACGCCACCCCTGTGGGCCTCGACTTCTCCTCCTGAGGTGCACCTAAAGACAGGGGAGCGCCCCTGGGGTGTGGGGCCCAGGGCAGGAGAGTGGTGCCTGGAAATGCGGCAGGCACCGTCGCTGTGGGACTTCCCATGTGACACCGTCCACCGCCGCACCGACCTGCACCTGCAGAGTTGTGCTCCCTGCATTCTCCCAGCTCTGCCAATGTCGACCCCAACCAGATGGCAGCTGTAGCCACACGGGCCCCCCAGGGTGCCTGTGCAAGCCGCTGGGAGGGGTGAGGGAGCCACGGCTGTCACCCAGCAGGCTCCCCTCCCTGCGGGCTCAGCACCATCCTGTGGCTGTTTAGCTTCAGCTTCATTTGATGGTTTATTTTATTTTATTTTTAAGAGTTATTCATTCATTTGAAAGGCAAAGTCACGGAGAGAGGGAGACAGAGACGAGAGACAGAGAGCTTTCGTCCGCTGGTTCACTCTCCAAATGACCTCAGTGGTGGGGGCTGGGCCAGGCCATAGCCAGGAGCTCCATACGGGTCTCCCACATAGGTGGAAGGGGGCCCAGCACTTAGGCCACTTTCCACTGCTTTTCCAGGCCATTAGCAGGGAGCTGCATCTTTAGTGGAGCAGGTGGAGCAGGTGGGACTTGAACCAGCACTCTTGTGGGATGCCGGCACTCCAGGTGGTACCTTAACCCACTACACCACCAGCCCCTAATGGTTAATTTTAATTCAAAGTAGAGTAATTATGAAAACATCAGTCAAAGATGAATCTGTGCTGAGAGCCACACAGCCTCATTTAAAATGAATCTGTGGTGTGGGAGGCTTTGCACACGTCCAGCTCAGCAGTGTGGCCCTTGGAGGCCAGCAGAGCCTCAGCCACCTGCCCCTGAGTGGCCAGACCTGACACCCATCTGCAGCTGGGCCGCTCTGGAGACAAGAGGACGGGTGCGACCACAGGAGGGGCAGGTGCTCCGGGGCCCAGCGTCCTCTTCCGGAGCCGCCGGCCTGGCGCTGTGTCCCCTGCGTTCAGCAGAGCTCTCAGGTCAGGGGAGCTGCTCGGAGATGTTCTTTCCCTGTTACTTGCTAAGGTCGTGCCTGCCCTGTGAGAGCTTTCTTTTTTTTAAGATTTACTTATCTATTTAAAAGTCAGAGTTACACACACACACACAGAGAGAGAGACAGAGACAGAGACAGAGACAGAGAGAGAGAGAGAGGGAGAGAGAGAGAGAGAGACAGAGACAGAGAGAGAGAGAGAGAGGGAGAGAGAGAGAGAGAGAGAGAGACAGAGACAGAGAGAGAGAGAGAGAGAGGGAGAGAGAGAGAGAGAGAGGGAGAGAGAGAGAGAGAGGTCTTCCATCCGCTGGTTCACTCCCCAGTTGGCCGCAATGGCCAGGGCTGCACTGATCTGAAGCCAGGAGCCAAGAGCCTCCTGCAGGTCTCCCACACGGGTGCAGGGGCCCAAGCACTTGGCCAGTCTTTCACTGCTTTCCCAGGCCACAGCAGACAGCTGGATCGGAAGTGGAGCAGCCGGGACTCGAACGCGCCCACATGGGGTGCGGCATGGCAGGCGGTGGCCTCACCCGCTACGCCACAGCGCCGGCCCCTGGAGCTTTCAGTCAGGTCCCAAGCTTCGGAGCAATGGAAAACAAAGATGCCGCGGGCTTTCCCGAGCGAGACCAGGGCTTCTCCTGTCCTCTGGGCGCTGCCCAGTCTGGGGAGGGCGGCTGGGACGGACGGGAGGAGGAGACTCAGAAACTGCGTCCCGGGAGCCACCTGGGGGCCACAGGCTTCGTGGCTGAGGAAGAGCTTCCACAAGCCCTGCTCTAGCCCTACCCTGCCCAGGGGGCTGCAGACCACTGGGGAAGGGTCAGCACCTGCAGCTCAGAGGGCGGGGGCCCCTGCCTGGGGCTGTGCTCCTGGCCCAGCTACGCTTAGCCGCTGGGGAGATCAAATGAGAGACCGTGAGTCGGCCCCTGGCGTGCAAAGCCATTGACAGGAATCCTGCAGGGAGGACGCTCCTCACCCAGCTCCCCTGCGTCTGATCCCAAATGTGAGGAAAAGACCCTTGAGGCAGGGGATACACACGCAGGCACTGGGAGTGCAGTCGCTGAACTGCGTTCCCCAGGAAGGCCTGCTGCAGAGTGAACCTGGCATCTGTGAACGTGGCCTTGACCCGGGAGAGCCCTGGGGATACAGTCCAGTTCAGATAAAGTCACGCCTGGCCAGAGTTACCCCAAATCCAACAACTGACGTCCTCACAGGGGGAGGAGAGACTCGGGACGCAGTGGGGAGACGGCGACTTGAAGACGGAGGCGGGGATGGGCGGGGATGGGCGGGGATGTGGCCACCGCAGCCGCTGGCGACCCCGGGAAGAGAGCCCAGAATTGACCCTGCTCAGCCCGGGCTCTGCCGATGCCGTGACTGTGGGCTGCTGGCCTCCAGAACCGTGAGGACCAGATGTCCGGCCTCTCAGGTGTGCAGAACAGAACTGCGATGCCACACCGCCGAGAGCCAGAGTGACGGCCGGAATGGCCACACACGGCAGCAGCGTTCCCGGGAAGCACTCATCCCTGGATTGTAACACGGGCCTCCCGGCCAGCAGCTCAGCCAGCCCCAGGTTTCATGGGATGATGCAACGGCAGAGTCCACCATCCATACGGGGGTGCCCAGGGTAAAGTCCCACCTCTGCTTCCCACCCAACTTCCTGCTAGTGCACCCTGGGAAGGCAGCAGAGGATGGCTCAAGTCTTTGGCAGCCTGCACCCATGTGGGAGACCCAGATGGAGCTCCTGGCTCCTGGCTTCAGCCTGGCCCAGCCCCAGCTGTTGCAAACATCTGGAGACTGAAGCAGTGGGTGGAAGGTTCTCTCTCTCTCTCTCTCTCTCTCTCTTCCTCCTTCCCCCTCTCTCTCTGCCACTCTGCCTTTCAAATAAATAAACTTTTTTAAAGAGTTGTATACTTACTTGAAAGGCAGAGTTACAGAGAGACAGAAAGATCTTCCATCCACTGGTTCACTCCCCAAATGGCCGCAATGCCAGTCCAAAGCCAGGAGCCAGGAGCTTCTTCCAAGTCTCCCACGCCAGTGCAGGGGCCCAAGCACTTGGGCCACTTTCTGCCATCCTCCTAAGCACATCAGCAGAGAGCTGGATCGGAAGAGGAGCAGCCGGGACTAACTGGTGCCCATATGGGACACAGGCACCAGAGGCAGCAGCTTTACCGGCTATGCCACAGCATTGGCCCCAACTTTTTTTTTCTTTTAAAGACTTATTTATTTATTTATTTGAAGGCAGAACTATAGAGAGGGAGAGGCAGAGACAGGGAGAATCTTCCACCTACTGGTTCACTCTCCAAATGCCCACACAGCCAGGGCTGGGCCAGGCTGAAGCCAGGATCCAGGAACCCCATCTGGGTCTCCCACATGGGTGCAGGGTCCCAAAGACTTGAGCCATCTTCCGCTGCTTTCCCAGACTCTTTGGCAGAGAGCTGGGACTCAAAGCAGCGCCCCTGTGGGATGCCGCTGTCCCAGGTGGTGGCTTTACCCACTACGCCACGGCGCCGGCCCCAAAACAAACTTCTGTGGAACACACATCCCAACAGTGAACCACAGGTGGATTCTGCGCCGCCCTGGTGACTCAGCGCCCACCCCTGCTCAGCTGTCCCGGGAAGGGTGCACTGGCGTCCTGTCCCTGGGGAGGCCTCTCAGAGCCCAGGCACAGGGGACAAAGCACCTGTGCCCCACCAGAGCTGACTCAGGCCACCATGTCCCCGTTCAGCGCCCTGGACGCTGGCCATCCTGGGAGAGGATTTCTCTAAAATGCCCGGGGGGAAGCAGCTCCTGGCGGCTCAGACCTAGCGGAGGGCACAAAATTCCCATGTAGAGCAGGAAAGGGGAAAGTGGTAATTGAATTTTATAAAAATTAATTCCAACATAAGGAGACCCCAAACATGTGCTCAGCAGGAGGGAAATCTTTCTCCAGGCTGGAGGAGGAAGACGTGACAGAAATTAAAATGGACGTTGATGCCAGGGATACTGGGGAGTGGGGTGGGGTGGTGCGAGGGCTCCCGCCAGCCGTGGCCCTGTGGCAGCTGCCCAGCGGGGGGCCCACCCACCAGAGGCTCAGAGGCCCCCTGCTCTGTCCCAGGGGACCTGCTCCTCCTGCATGGTCAAGGAGGCACCACCCATGTCTGGTGCACAGGCCTGCTCCAGCCCCCTCATCGTGGGCATCTGGGGAGGGAACCCCATCGATGGAAGACCTCCCCCCACCTGTCTCTCTCTCCCCCCCCACCCCCAGGATTCCCCCAGAAGTGGGGAACCACACAGTCCTCATTGAGAGGAATTACAGGGGATGGCACACAGAGGTGGGTGGTGGCCGCCAGGCCTGCGTCTACACGTGGCGTGTCGCGCCCTTAGCAAGGGGCAGCAGCAGTGTGGACGGGAGTGGTGCGTGTCACCCAGGGCACCAGGCCAGGGGCAGTGGGACGCGAGAGGGAGGGAGTGGCCAGCAGTCCTGTGGTGCCAAGCCCACGGGGAGCCGCAGACTTCAGCATGGAGCCCAGCGGGGCGGCCGAGCCCCCGGTCCTGAAGCACCTTCGGGAGCCCAGGAGAACCTGGGGCAGGGGCCGCGCAGGTGCTGTGCATGCTCCCCTCCCTGCCCGCACCCTCGGAGGCGAGGACAGGAGAGGTGAGCTCAGAAGACGGACAGCGTGGTGCCGCCGGGGCGGGGGCTGGGGTGACGCGCCGGCTCGGGAGGGAGAGGGGATTCCATCTTCTCGCAGAGTCTCCCGTGCGAGTGTCGCCAGTGGTCTGAGAGGGAGCAGTGGAGAGGCCCACGGAGAATGTCCTCCCCTCCCCGAGCTAGGAAGACGAGGGGCGGCCGGTGAGCGCTGAGCTCGTATTTCTCGCTGAGCTTAAAAAATGGGTTTACTACGCAGGCCCTCTAGTACTCCCATTGCCGCGGAGCTGAAGAACGGCACGGAGAGCCAGCGGGCGCTGTGGCAGCCGGGAAAGGTTGTCTTAATGACCCAGCTCGGGTGCAAGTCCTCGAACGCTGCTTCAGCGCCATAAACGTGAGGGACGGTCGCTCGATGCATTTTCTGAACATTGCAGCTGCCGCCCCAGTGACTGCTGGGAGTGCGCCTGGGGGAGGGAGCTGGCGCCGCAGGCTGCAGCTGGGCTGGGTGCATCCTCTGCCGACGGCGGGGGGGACCTGGGGGACCATCCATCCTCCCCCGAGAGCCCCGAGAGCCCCGGGAGCTTCCTTGGAGACAGGCAGCCCCTGGCCACCCCGCCCCTGCCAGGGCGGCAGCACGGCATGGGCCTGAGCAGGAACCCTGGGAACACGCGTCAGGCAGGACCTCCCTCGGTGGGTCCAGGTTTCCTGCAGTGCCGGCAGGGGCCCACGTAGGATGAGGCCAGGGAGCTGCAGATGTGAGCGCGGCCTGGGGGCCTGCGGCTGCAGCTGCCCAGCCGCGGTGACACCAAGGGCCGGGCCGACTTCAGATGCCGCCCTGTTGTTGGCTTTTCCAGGGCTCCTGAGAACCGTGAAACCATTTGTTCTCGGGAAAATCAAGAGAGGTTTGCTTCCTGTCCGCACAAGAGTCAAGTGTTCACAGACTTCGCACTCGCCGGGAAGTCCCGTCAAAGGCGCCGGGTCTGCCGGTGCCCACCGTGTGCTCCCCGTGCACCCCCACCACCCCGCGTCGTCCCGTCAGCCTTTCTGGAACCCCGCTTCCCGATCAGTACCTTGGAGTGGAAAACTCTTCGTGTTTAAGGCGATGGAGGTTCTGGCCACCAGCCGGATTCGGGTGTCACCCACTGAACACGTCTATCGGATTATCAGCCTTACCCGCGCACGCGAACATGTAAAGCAACTTGAAATGCCCTCTAATTACTTATGTAGCGCCTCGTGCACCTCAGCTCGCAAACCCACCCGCACTGCGGACCAGGGGAGAACCCGGGCCGTGTAAGAAGCCGGTTAGGATGCGCACCAGAGAGCGGGGCGAGCTGCTGGAGGAATCAGCTCAAGGCTTCCCCACCCCCAGGTCCCCAAGGCCGCAGGGCCGGGCCTCACTGCCGGGTGGGCGATGCGGAGCTGTGCCCGGCTGCTCCTGTCCCTCCCTCTCTCCCTGTTGTTCCCCCTTCCGTCTTCCCTTTTTCCTTGCCGGCACATTCTCTGCTGGCATTTCCTCACCAACTTGAATATGGAGACTCTGATAGGCAAGGCTGCTTCCGAAAGTTCCTGGGAAAAGTGGGGCGGAACTAGAAGTTTACTTTGACGCGAGAGGATGTTGGAAGCCATGCAGTGTTTGGATGACACACCTCCCCTGAACTTTATTAGGACTTCTCCAGGGCTTGGGTTTCCGAATTTTTTGCAGCCCAATTCACCCATCTATTTTCTATGAACTTTTCCAAGTGCCCTCATACAGCCTCAGTTCTTGTCTTAGAGCACATGTGTGTGGTTCTGCGGCTGTGCTACGTTGCAAATGATGCACTGATAATAAAAACACAACTTGGAAAAGTACACAAAGCTGGGCACAAACACCGCCAGAGCCCAGGCCCTCGGCAGCCGCAGGGAATCCACCCCTCCCCAGAGGTCACAGGTCTGGGCTCAACCCCAGAGCCCAGAGGGAAGGACAGGAGCCGCGCTCTGCCGTGACTGGCGGGTCTCAGCCCAAGTGACACCTGCCAGTTCCGCCTGGTGTTGTGGGCAGTTTGCTCACTCAGCCAGACTGTACCTGCCCTTCACGGTGTCCACCGCCGCTGGGATGGCCTCGGCCTGGGGCCACTGCCAGCAGCGCTGCTCCCAGCATTCCCAGGCAGACCTCCCGCACACCTGGGAGAATTGCTGGGCCCCAAAGCACGGATATCGTCAACCTGGGTGGACAATGTCAATTAGAATTAGCAGTCATTGCATTTTTAAAATGTGATGTGTACCTGCCCTGCGGGTGACAAAGGAGAGTAACTTCTCCTAGGTTCATTGCCACGTGCATAATCTTCCCGTACGTCTACCTTTCAAAGCTACGCTGTCGAAGGCCAGGGTTTTATGGTCCTGCTTCCGGACTCTACGCTTTCACGTTTAACATTTTTGTCCACTAATGTCAATGTCGGCATCACCCACGAGTCTCTCACTTGTTTACCACACGGCTCTTACTGAACGCCGAGATGGCCCTCACCGGCCGGAGACCGCAAACGCCGCCGCCTTCTGCAGCCAGTTCTCACCCGGCCACACAAACGCTGTTGGGATTGACGGCCTGACACCATGGACCAGACCACTACTGCCCACAGCAAAATCGCTCCTGCTGTCTCGTTTCCCCCAGAGTTAGAGAGACAGAGAGACCTTCCATCCACTGGTTCACTCCCCAAATGGCCGCAACAGCCGCAGCCTGGAGGCTGGAACCCCCTCCTGGTCTCCCACGTGGGTGCAGGGCCCAAGCACTTGCACCGTCCTCTGCTGCCTTCCCAGGTGCGTTAGCAGGGAGCGGGATCGGAAGTGGAGCAGCCGGGACTCACACTGGCACGTGACCCACTGCATCACAACGCCCATCCCATACGGCTTCTACATTTCAAAATGTGAACAACCGCCCCACTTTTCCCAGGAACTTTCGGAAGCTGCCTTGCCTATCGGAGTCGCCTCATTCGAGTTGGTGAGGAAACGCCAGCGGAGAATGCGCCGGCAAGGAAAAAGGGAAGACGGAAGGGGGACAACAGGGAGAGAGGGAGGGACAGGAGCAGCCGGGCGCAGGGAAACATCGAAAGACGTGAATGTGACAGGTGTGGGACTGAACTGTCAGCGTCCACAAGGAAAGCGTCGTTGGAATGTGGCTGCACTTGCTCACGCATGGCTGCTGTCAGGCCTCATGGCCGCGGTGAGCGGCTGCAGCAGAGCCGTATGGGGACAGTCACCTGCCGGCCCCGGGTCATCCTGCCAGCCCCAGGTCATCCTGCCAGCCCTGGGTCATCCTACCAGTCCCCCCCCCCCCGTTAGCCTGCCAGCCCCAGGGTCACCCTGCCAGCCCCAGGGTCATCCTGCTGGACCCCTGGGTCGTCCTGCCAGCCCAGGGTCATCCTGCCAGCCCCGGGTCACCCTGCCGGCCCCAGGTCATCCTACAGCCCCTGAGCCATCAGAGGAGCTCAGTGCAGGCCGTGCTGCTGTGTGGCTGGGGCTCAGTCTGGCTCTTGCTCACCCGGCTCTTAGGGGGCTGCCCTCCTGCATTCCACTGAGAGCCTGGGGCTTCTGTGCCCCTTGCCTGCTGCGTCACAGACCCTGTTTCTCTCACCTCAACTCTGGGCTCTGCCAAAGACCCCGCTGTTTGAGACCCTCGCGGCTGGCCCAGGCCTCACCCCTCAGGACCTCGTGGCTTTGCTGACTTCCGCCTGCAGCCTCCGCCCTGGAGATTAGAACGGACAGACGCCACCCAGGGGGAGCCCGGCCCAGCAGCACAGGGCCGGTCCTCCCTGCCCGCCGTCGCCAGACCTACACACCGTGCTCAGGGCTTCTAGGGTATTCTGAGCAGCGTGGGTGCGAGGGCATGTTGCTGTGGGGGTATCGACGTGGGGGAGGTGTCGACGTGGGGGAAGTGCTGACATGGGGGGGAGTATTGATGTGGGGGTGTTGATATGGAGGGAGTGTTGATGTGGGGGTGTCGACGTGGGGGTGGTGTTGGTGTAGGGGGAGTGTTGATATGGGGGGAGTGTTGATGTGGGGGTGTCGACATGGGGGAGGTGTCGGCGTGGGGGAGGTGTCGACGTGGGGGAAGTGCTGACATGGGGGGAGTATTGATGTGGGGGTGTTGATATGGGGGGAATGTTGATGTGCGGGTGTCGATGTGGGGGTGGTGTTGGTGTAGGGGGAGTGTTGATATGGGGGGAGTGTTGATGTGGGGGTCTCAATGTGCCGGTGTTGATGTGGGGGAAGTGTTGATGTGGGGGGAGTGCTGATGTGGGGGGATTGTTGATGTGCGGGTGTTGATGTAGGGGGGTGTGGATGTGGGGGTGTGGATGTGGGGGGTGCAGGGGGTGGGGTCACCACTGCTCTGTCCCACTCTGGAGGGAAACCCCAGGCATCAGCTCACTTCTCGCTGTGACAAGCACCCCCTCGTGCTGCACACGTTCCCTGGGAAGCGAGAGAGAGCGCGTTTCCCACCCAGCGTATCCAGCAGCCCCTTTGCCACAGTCCACAGACCACCGCGGCCGTTGTCAGGACCCACGCTCAGGGTCTGTCTCTCCCTTGCAGCGCCCTCACTTCAGAATCAGGGACACGAGTGGGGCACAGTCTCCACGGCTTCTCTCATCTCAGCCCTGACGGCCACCTTGGCACGTCTGCCCCACTCTTGGAACTGGCCTGTTAATTTACAACAATAAACAGTGTGCACGCAGGGTGTGCACCCGAGACTGCCGGTGCTGTGCCGCTGCCCCCTGCCTCGGCGGCTAAAGCCGGGAGACTGGCGGCTCCGCGACACGGGAACCTCTGATCCACGCGCCTCCACTTCCTCCGCTTAATTAGGCTCCTTTTGTTTCTCCGCAGTCTCCTCTCTAATTGTCCTCAGTGGCGGTGTTGATCTAAATTAACTTGCCCACCACTTCCAGAACAATCCATGCCTGCGCTGTCTTCATTTACATGAGGAGTACAATGCTAACGGCCTGAATTCTATTTTTCACTTATTTATTCAACTCTACAATCCATGTTGATTTACGAATATCTACTTTATTGCTTCTAATTGCTCCATAGTAATACAGCAATCTCCTAAATATATAAGGAGATCTTACAAAATAATAAAATTAAAAAGCCAATAAAGGGATAAGAATGAGATGAGGACATAAAATTCCCAGAGAAAACCAAGCAAATGGACAATATGTGCGCGGAGATGCTGGAGCTGGCTAATAACCAGAGAAATGCGCATAAAAATAATCGCTACCTCTGTTCCTATCGGATTAGCAAAGACCTAAAAAACAAAATTCTTATTACCCAAATTATGAGAGTGTGGAACAGCCCCTCCGACTGACTGCAGCGGCAGCTTTACATCAGTTCTTAGAAAGCTCACGAAATGAAAATCGTGTCTTCTTCACTCGCAGCGGATTCTCTTCCTTGTTGTTTATCAAACAGATGCACCATCACTCACTCGCCAATGAGTCCGTAAGAATATCGCCACGCAGCTCTGGGTAAAATGGAAGGAATAATTCAAGCAACTCGTCTGTCCATTAATCGAAGGCTATGTAAATGCTCGGTACGATACTTGTTAAACCATAAAACAGCATCTAAAACTCTGCACATAGAACGCCTCCGCGTGGGCTGGGCTGATGTGGATCCCGGCAGTGCGAGGGTTTCGTCTCCTGCCCAGCAGCTGCAGTTGCCATAAACACGGCGTGGGAGTGGCCGGGGCAGCACCCAGCAGCCGCTGCCCGAGTTCAGATCCCAGCTTTGGGCAACTCTCCCTGTTCCCAGAAGCTCTCTGTGTCTCCCGAGCTATCTGCAACAGACCCTTGGATGCAACGGCTCCTACGAAAAATACTGAGGGAGCCGCCCGTGGTCAACACACACACTGCATGACAATGCGCGTGCAGGAAGCTCCCAGACCAGACACGTGCTCTCGTGTAAGCCTTGGAAAATGTATTTATTTGAAAGGCAGAGAGACTGAGAGGCAGACAGAGCCTCCATCCTCTGGTTCTCTCCCCGAACGCCGGCAGCAGCTGGGTTTGGGCCAGGTCGATGCCAAGATCCTGGAGCTCCACCCAGGTCTCCTGCGGGGGGTGGTAAGGACCCAAACACTTATCGTTTTGCTACCTCTCAGGGTCTGCATGAACAGGGAGATGAAATCCACAGGGGAATGGGAACCCCAGCACAGGACGGGCGCCCCAGGCCACGCACTAACCACTGCGCCACACTCTCACCCCAGCCACGCTGTGTCTGCCTGTGGTTATCTCTGGCTTGTATTTCTGAGTTAACTAAGATTGTAGACTTTGAATTTTAAAATGTACATTTGTTATTTCCCCACCTTTCGTATTCGGACGGCATAATGGAAATGGAATTTTTGCAAAGGAGAAAGTGCTGTGGGCACTCGGGTGCCCATCCCACGGCCTCGGTGTCCCTGGTGGGACAGCAGCTTCCTGTGGAGCCGCCCCTGGGGAACGAAAAAGAACTGCGGAGGCTTCAGCACCTGCCCCCCAAACGCACCCGACGGCGGCTCCGGGGGCTCCCGGCCTCGGCACAGAGTGGCTGCCTCCCTGCAGCCCGTCCGCGCTAAGTTGCTGTGCACCGAGCCTCCATTAAGAAGGTGGATAGATAGTAGCACAGCTGGCATTAAAGGGGGTGAATCTCACGCCAACCTCGGGCTGGCTTCTCTTAGCAACGATTCACGGCTTTCCTGTGGAGCTTTTAGCTTTTGTTTTAGCAGCTCACGTGAGGAGTGCGTTTGGCTCATTTAAAAGTGAACTCAGAACCCAGCAGGGCTGATGGGAAGCCAGCTGTGGCACCCTCTCCAGCCTCGTGGGACGTGGGTGCAGGCAGAGCCGCGGGGTCTCCATCACCTGACACCCGGGCCGCCCTAGCCATCACCTCCGACCCCGATGCTCTGACCCAAACCTTCTCAGGACGTCACACCCACACTGTGCGCCACACCTCTGCAGAGCGTGGGCAGATAAGCGCCAGGGAGAGGACCACTGACAGGCACAGACTGGACAGGGGGAAGTTCCAGGGGTGCTGTCTGGGGCAGTGTGGGGCAGGAGAGGACCCCCGTCTCAGGCCTTCCGGGGTGGTGGCAGGCAGG
Organism: Lepus europaeus; assembly: GCF_033115175.1. Classification (NCBI taxonomy): domain Eukaryota; kingdom Metazoa; phylum Chordata; class Mammalia; order Lagomorpha; family Leporidae; genus Lepus; species Lepus europaeus. The sequence goes on along the minus strand of NC_084843.1, from coordinate 1,225,593 downwards.
GAGACCCCAGGAGGGGACTGAATGTCTCCATCCCCCCGCCACTGGGCTCCTCCCTCCTCCGGCTGCTTCCAGGGCCTCGGCCCCAGCACTCCGGCACTGGGCAGTGACCTCCAGAGTCCGGGGCAGTGGGAGGCTCTGAGTGTGGCCAGCATGGCACTGCCGCCGATCACGGATGCTGCCAGAATTCCTCCCAGTGCCCAGGCGAGAGGATGCGGAGGCTCACCCCGGCACGGCTGCCGCCGTGGGCCAGGTGGTCGGCGCGCAGATACCTGGCTTCGGCAGCAGGCCTGGCAGCCAGGACCTGACCAAGAAGGACACGGGGTCCAGAGATCTGGGCGCCCTATGTGCCCCCCAATCCCACTGCATCTGCTCTCTGTGCGCTCACGCCAGTGACCAGGGGCTGTAACCAACACCAGATTCTACGGCTGCTCTGGTTCTCAGGGCTCTCGGATCGGCTCTCAGCCTTGAAGGAAAGGCTGGGCAGGCAACGTCAGTCTGTCCACTCTCCCTGGCCTCCTCCGCTGCGGTCCCCAGCCTTCCCTCCCATCAGCCCCGAGCACGGCACTGCCTCCTTCCTCAGGTGCTGTGCCTCTGACCTGGCCAGGCAGGGTCCCTGCACGGGGCCACGTCCCTCCTCCTCCTCGGACAGCCAGGGTGCCTGCAGCCCACAACTGCCCAGTGGTGGCTTCTGCACTGTCCGAGCCAGCCATGGAGTCCTGTCCTTGCGCCCACGTGCTGGCCACGACTGGAGTCACAGCCCTTGCTGGGGATGCGCCCAAGCGTGACCAGTGGGGTGGGGCAGGGGCTGAGCAGGGGGCATGGACCCACCCCTGCACCTGTCATTCCGTCACAGCGCTAGGGGGAGCCACCTCCAAGGACACAAAGGACCCCCAGCCCCCTCTCGGTTCTCTGTCTGAGCCCACCCCACGGTGGGGTAGGAGTGGAGCAGACACAAAGGAAGAGGCCCCTGAGGTCCCCAAAATCAGCAGTGGGGGCTGGGGTGCTGCCAGGCTTCGTGGGCAGTGGCCGCTCAGCTCCCCACCTGGGCTTCCAGGGACGCTCAGGATGTGGAGGGTGGCCGCTGGGGGGCTGGGGGTGGGACGGCAGGGGGGGCGGGGAGGGAGCGCCTCTGCCCTCACCTTCGCACAGAGACGTCCAGCCTGGACTTACTCCGGTGGGCTGGAGGCGCCAGGTCCGGGCAGCTGGCCAAGTCTGGGCCAGGACACAGTGGAAGCTGCTTCGAAGGCCTCTGCCATCGCTGTTTAAGTGCCCATCACTCACGGGAAGGGGCTTGTTTTCACAGACGAAAGCTGGAACCCGCGGCTTTGAGGCCAACACCTCGTGACAGAGCTGTGATGGAAGGAAATCAAGTGGCCCTGGCCAGCACCAGGGAGCGAGCAGCAGACAATGCAACCTGGGCGCCCAAGGAATCCGCTCAGGCGCTTGGGGCACCGGCATTCAAGGCGGCACGCGGCACCAGGGCACACGCCCAGGGCATCCTCGTGGCGAGACCTCCGCACAAGACAGAGCACGGAGTGGGGGCACGCTCTCCTCACCCCACCCTGCTGCACAGGCAGAGCAGAGGCTCAGGGCAGCTAGGGAGCCCTGCGGCCAGTGCCAATCAGGACGGGGAGAGTGAGCATGAGGTGCAGGGGTACGAGCCCCACCCCACCCACTCCTCCCTGCCCCGCACTCAGCTGTGGTCCACGCCCACGGCTGCCCCAAGGCTGCTCCAGTCCTGAAGTTGGGAGACACCCAGCCCAGAGGGTGCAGCTGCTCTGACCTCCCCCCAACCCCAGGCGTGCGCCTTCCTGGGTAGAAGCCCTGCGGGGCTACATTGACCTGGGCTGCGGGGAGAGGCAGAGCTTCTGTCTGCTGGGGTGGGGGTGGGGTGGGAACAGGGTGGGCGGTGCCCTCAGAGGGGATGGGGTGTCGCCAGCACCTTTGCAATCCCACAGCAGAAAGCCCACCTTTCTTCTTCCTGAACGCCAGGCCCGGCCAGCCTGGCCTCCCTCCCGAGGGACCTGGGCCTGAGCGGCCCTCCCCAGGGCTGTGGTGCACACAGCAGCAGAGCTGTGATGGGCATGGTGGAACCTTGGGCGAGACTCCGCAGTCCCTGGCGTCGGGGGCGGGGGTCCCCTGGGATGGTAGCATGGGCTACTCAGCCCAGACCCTAGAGGGCAGAGCCCCGCCTCCGAGCCAGCAGCAGGAATCCCAGAGCCCTGCAGGCAGGCGCTTGTTTCCACTGAGCTGTGCAGGGCAGCAGAGGCCTCCTCTGGACAGCGAGGGACACAGTGGAGTCCTGGGGCCCGCAGGCCAGGGCTGCCCACATTCTGTGGCCTCAGCAGGTGCAGAGCTGGAGACTGGACGATGGCCTGTGTGATGCACATTTGTGTGAGAGGAATACACGTTAACCCGGGCACATTTCCCGTCGGATCAGACGATTTCCCGCCAGGATCCCGAGCCGTCACACGGCGGCTCGTTCCCACCCGTGTGGAATGCGACTGCAGCCCGCCTCCACGAGGGGCCCACTGGGCTCCGGCAGGGAGGAGTGGGGCGCGCCCCCGCCCTGCACCCTGGCCTGTGCCCCCTCCCTGGACTCTGGATTCGGCCAGGTGGCCCCAGCCGGGCCTCCGGGCAGGGCGAAGGCCGCCTCAAGCAAATAAATCAGTCTGTGAGGGAAGATGACCCGTCTCCAGAAGTCATCAGAATGAGGGAATCGCAGACGCCAGCCCCACTCTGCTTCCTGCCCGAGTGACCCCACTGTCTGACAGCTGTGGGATCTGGCTTTGCACAGAGACGCCCAGGAAGGCCTCAGGAGGGGCCAGCACTGCCCCCAGGGTGCACCTTGGTGAGGAGCTGCATGGGAAGTGGAGGGGGGGGGGCTCGAACCCAGGCACCATGACATGAGATGTGGGTATCCCAAGCGGTGGCCCTGCCCACTGTGCCACACTGCCCACCCCACACTCCCCAGTTTCTGCAGTTAAGGAAGGCATTGTTTTCCTACAAAGGAAAGGTTAGACGTACCTAGATGCTTAGGGAGAGGCTCGATGCACATCTGGGATTAATGATGACTTCGTGTATTTCTTATTTCATCAAACCTTTACTAAGAGGCTTCCAAGAGAGGCCAGTGCTGTGGCGTAGCAGGTAGAGCCACCACCTAGCAGTGCCGGCATCCCATGTGGGTGCCAGTTCGAGTCCCAGCGACTCCACTTCTGATCCAGCTCTCTGCTGTGGCCTGGGAAAGCAGCAGAAGGTGGCCCAAGTGCTTTGGCCCTGCACCCACGTGGGAGACCTGGAAGAAGCTCCTGGCTCCTGGCGTCGGATGGATGCAGCTCCAGCCATTGCAGCCAACTGGGGAGTGAACCAGCGGATGGAAGACCTCTCTCTCTCTCTGCCTCTCCTCTCTGTGTAACTCTGACTTTCAAATAAATAAATAAATCTTTAAACAAAATAAAAAGAGGCTTCCAAGAAACAAGCATTTGTTAAGTTCTGGATGTGAAGTTGAATAAACGGAAAACAAAGCCCTCACTTGGAGGGGAAGACTTCACCTTACCCGTGGCGGCAAACAGGACACCGTGCTGGAGTGAAGTGGATCGGACGAGACCCACTCGAGACCCACGAGCATCCGTGCCAGGCCAGGCCGGAGCTGGACCCTGGGGGAGCCCGGCCCTACCAACGTGGAAGCTGGCAAAGGTGGGACAGGCCTCAGCGGAGGGCGCTGTGTACCACGCATGTGTGGTACAGGGATGTCTGTGCTCCTGCACACACACACACACATGCACACACGCACACGTGTGTCCTCATGTGGGACCTCACTCAGAGCCGGAGTCTGCTGGGGGACACAGGAGACGCATTTACCACAGAGGCTGCTGGGCGAGTGGCTGGGCCCGACTGGGGGTGGCCGGGGGAGGGGGCCACGGGCTGAGCTTCCGAGAAGTCTGGGGTTCCCGGGTGAGCAAGGGCTGAGAAAATCCACACGGCCTGGGGCGGAGCAAATGCACTCAAGAGGCGCACAAGAGACAGAGGCAGTCAGAGGGCAGAGGCAGTCAGAGGGCAGAGGCAGAGAGCGAGGCAGTCAGAGGGCAGAGGCAGAGAGCAGAGGCAGAGAGCAGAGGCAGAGAGCAGAGGCAGTCAGAGGGCAGAGGCAGTCTGAGGGCAGAGGCAGAGAGCAGAGGCAGTCTGAGGGCAGAGGCAGAGAGCAGAGGCAGTCTGAGGGCAGAGGCAGAGAGCAGAGGCAGTCAGAGGGCAGAGGCAGTCTGAGGGCAGAGACAGAGAGCAGAGGCAGTCTGAGGGCAGAGGCAGAGAGCAGAGGCAGTCAGAGGGCAGAGGCAGAGAGCAGAGACAGAGAGCAGAGGCAGTCTGAGGGCAGAGGCAGAGAGCAGAGGCAGTCAGAGGGCAGAGGCAGTCTGAGGGCAGAGACAGAGAGCAGAGGCAGTCAGAGGGCAGAGGCAGAGGGCAGAGGCAGAGAGCAGAGGCAGTCAGAGGGCAGAGGCAGAGGGCAGAGGCAGAGAGCAGAGGCAGTCAGAGGGCAGAGGCAGAGAGCAGAGGCAGAGAGCAGAGGCAGTCTGAGGGCAGAGGCAGAGAGCAGAGGCAGAGAGCAGAGGCAGTCAGAGGGCAGAGGCAGTCTGAGGGCAGAGGCAGTCAGAGGGCAGAGGCAGAGAGCAGAGACAGAGGGCAGAAGCAGTTTGAGGTCAGAGGCAGTCAGAGGGCAGAGGCAGAGGGCAGAGGCAGAGATCAGAGGCAGTCAGAGGGCAGAGGCAGTCAGAGGAAAGAAAACAGGAGCAGTCAGAAGGAGGAGGCCAGCAGTGGTAGTCAGCAAGACAAGGCAGCCAGAGGCAGTCAGAGGGCAGAGGCAGACAGAAACGCTGTGAGGAGGCAGGAACGCCGTGGACGTGTCCACTGAAGCAGCTGCAATTATCCGGGAAGGTGATGGCCCAAGGTGGCCAGCGGCCGGAGGCCAGCTCTGTGACCGGCTGAGGGTGCTCACCAGGCGTCCATGTGCTCTGGGAGACGTCCAGGCCCCGCCTGATGGACACCTCCGGAGGAAAAGCGCTCTGGTTTCATTTCCAGAACATCTAACCACACAGCCCCAACCCCCGAGCAGAGGAGCGGCCGATCCCACGCCAGCCCCTCTGCCGGGCCGCCACGGAGGACGGCTGTGGGGCTGGTCATCGCGACCACGACACAGACGCTGGGCAGGCGTGGGAAAGGTGGAGTCGGCCCCACCTCGCCTCTACCCTCCCTGGGCACCTGAGGGTGACCGAGCAGCTGCCAGTGGCTCACGAGCTGTGCCCAGAGGCCACACACACCTGCCACGGCTGGGGGCAGGCGGCCGAGTCTGCAGCTCTGGCGTGGAGAGGTCGGGCTCCGAGCCAGCAGCTCCCTAAACACGCACCTGCTCCCGGGACAGCCCATGCCTTCCTGAGCCCGAATGCATTTCAAAGCCAGAAAATCGTTACCCACGACAGCCGAATGTCCTTCCCTTCCGCGGCGGGAATTGATTCTGCCTGAATGTTGCTAACGAGCCGATCCGGATGTGCGTGGCACTCGGCGTGCTGAAGATTCTAAAGGGGGTCTGGGCTGGGCGCAGGGCCAGCTTGCCTGGAAGAGGGGACGGGCAGCGTCACTGGCCCTCCCACGGGGCCTCCCCCGGGCACACTTGCTCCACGTCTAGGGCTCTCCCAAGACACCAGCGTGAGGGACAGACCCGGAACTGTCCCCAGCAAGGGACACAACACTGAATAGGACCTGTCTCCCTCCCTGCCCGGGGAGACGGTAAGCAAACAATGCCGGCCAGTGAAACGCACAGAGAGAAGAGCCTCGGGGCAGCACAGGCAGACTGACCTGAACCACAGCCGGGACAGGCCTCGTCCGAGGGAAGACAAATGGGCAAAGTTCCCCAGGCTGGGGACGCCAGGGACGCTGGGGACACCGGGGAAGAAGGCCCAAGGCCAGAGGAGATCAAGAATCCTCCAGGCCACAAAAAGGCCCTGTGGCTGCCACAAGGAAGAGGGGAGTGAGATAGCCCAGGGAGGTGTGAGATAGCCTGGGACGGGCAGCAGGAGCTGAGGTCCTCAGGTGGAGGACACAGCCAAGGACAGGCAGAGGCCAAGTGGAGGTTCTGCAGGCAGACTCCCGAGTTGGGAGCTCGCTTGTACCTTCTCTCCCTCTCTCCCTCTCTCCCTCTCTCCCTCTCTCCCTCTCTCCCTCTCTCCCTCTCTCCCTCTCTCCTCTCTCCCTCTCTCCCTCTCTCCCTCTCTCCCTCTCTCCCTCTCTCCCTTTCCCCCTGCCCTGTCTCTCTCTCCGTCTCTCCCAGCCCCCACTGCCGGAGTGAGGACGAAGCAGCAGACACGGGTCGGGGAGCCACGGCCGCCACCCAGGTAGGGAGCCTGGGCCTGAGGCGTGAGGGTGGCGGCGAGGACGGGCTCAGGGGATATCCCATTGGAAGAGCGGTGGTGCTTACCTCCCGGTGTGGGAACTTTGCCCAGGGCCATGTGGATATTTGCGACATCATTCCCAGGCCACACAGAACCGTCGACTCACAACCAGCCCATGGCAGATTCCCCGAACGTCGGATCCCGCACACAGTGGCCTCGGCAGGCCCCGACCCGTGGCTCCTGGGGCCTCACACGGCCAGCAGCCGGGCGCTCGGAGAACGCGTGACGAGAAGAAATGAGGAGCAGTTCCCTGGGCAGGGCCTCAGGGCGCCCGGCCCGGACTCCGCCTCCTCGGGCCCCAACTGCTGATCCTGCTGATGCAGACCCTGGGGGCCAGCGGGGACAGCTCGGTGACGCCGCTGACAGCTGTGCCGCACGGCCACGCAGGGGAAGGGCAGAGCAGAGCACGGTGGGCCCGTCGTCCTCAGAGCGGACACTGCGTGGCCAGGCCCCCGTCCTGCCCTCCCCGGCCCCACAGCCTGGGCTGCAGGGGACTCTGGCAGGTCCGAGGGGGGAGAACGGCTTTGCAAAGTCTGTTGTTCAGGGAAATGCATTAACCCGAGAGGAGACGCAGGAGGCCGTGGAGGGAAAACGCTCGTCTCCGAGGGCGGTCTCACACCCGGCACCTGACTGGGTTCTCCTATCGAATCCAGCGAAGACTGGCGACGACCAGCAATGACCCCATCTGACGTCACGGTACGCCCCAGCCTGGGAAACTCGCCTGCCGGGGGTGAGACCGGCCCGGGCACCGAGCGCCTGTGTGCTGGGCGGCAGCGTTTCCGGGCCCTCCTGGGACGCCGAGCCCCCGCAGCGCCTGGGACAGTGCAGTTCCACCCATGGTGGAGGTGCAGCACCCACAGAGTCACTGGGGGCGCCTGAGCAGGTGGGGCCTAATTAGAGGGCAACAGGCACAGAAACAGGTGCAGGGGCACAAGCGGGGTGGACGGCGGGGTCTCAGGGGAGGGGGGGGAGTGGGGAGGCAGTGGCCCCGCAGGAGCAGAGCCGGGCTGCAGGCTGCAGGCTGCGTAGACAGCACTGACCTCGCCCACACCTGACTCACCCTCGGGGCCCAGCAGGTGCTTGGCCCAGACATCCTGGGGACAGGTGATGCCAGGCTTCCGAGCCCAGAGACGCTCCCTGCTGGGTGCGACCTTGGCCCCACGGCCTGCAGGCCTGGGGTAGCGAGCACCAGACCCAGGCTGGCCTGGGTCCCTGCGCCTGCGAGGCTGGGAGGACCCCACTTTGCGTCCAGGGAACAAGGCCCAGGCAGGCTGGGTGCAGGCGGCTGCAGAGCCGAGGCCCCGCTGTGCGGACTTAGCGGTGCGGTCAGTGTCACAGGTGGCAGGAGGCCCAGGCCCGTGCCCAGGGTGGGAGGGGCCGCTGCACCTGCCCCCCTGACGGTAAAGGAGCAGACGGTGCCCCTCCTGCCCCAGCCTGAGCGCAGAGAGCAGGACACAGACAGCCGGGCTCGGCGGGGCCACAGCCCCTTTCCAGGGACTGCAGCTCGACTGTGAGTGCCATGGGCTCCTCCCTGGACCAGTGAGGACAACAGGGGACAGCAGAGTGGACAGCAGAGGGGACAGCAGGGGGGACAGCAGGGGGACAGCAGTGGACAGCAGAGGGACAGCAAGGGGACAGCAGGGGACAGCAGAGGGACAGCAGGGGACAGCAAGGGGACAGCTGGCGCCTGTGTGAGTGGAGAGCACACGTGTGCCCCATGTGAAACAGCCCTCACTCCTCCCCCTCTCGGGGCAAACGCCCCAAAGCTAAGCTGTTGATGGACAGAGGCGGGGAAATCTCGGGAAGACGGGCCGGCGCACGGCGGCAGCAGTGCTTTCCCGGGCTCTGAAGGGCTCTGGTCACGGGAAGAAAGGCGCCCACGGCCGTGGGGACCTGGGTGTGGCAGACACGAGTGAACAAATCACCCACCCAGGACGGGGCGGGGGCAGGAACTGGCCAACGCCATGTGAAGTAACAGCCTTGCTATCTAACACTGGTCACAGGGAACACACGTGTGCGTGCACACACATGTGCATGACACACATGTAGCACCGGAGGTCATATGTGTTTTCCTGAGGCAGAGAAGCCCGGATGGCCGAGTGGCTGCTCCCGGCTTTGTCCCCGGCCCCCAGCTCTGAGCCGGAAGCTGAGCCCAAGCCCCCTCGCCCTGAACCGTCGGAGCCCCCTGAGTTCCGTTTGTATTTCAAGGGACCCCAGCCAGGCTGTCCAGAGAGAAGAGAGGAAGCCTTGGCCTTGTCAGAAGATCTCCAACACGCAAGGCTGCAAGGTCAGAGGTGGCCCGGCGGGTTGGGCCGCCCACCCGGCAGCCCGCAGGCACCGGGCAGAGGCACGGCCGGGCTGGCTCAGCACCCGGCCTGTGCAGTCTGCGTGTGGCATCCGTCAGAGGAGCAGAAAATCAGCCGCGCGGTCATGTCCGCACCAACCCGGCAGCAGAGTGTGACCGGGGCTCTCCCACGGCCCGCCCAGACCTCTCCCCAGGCCTCACGGCGACGTCTTCAGTTCCGCGGCTCGTGCGGGTGCACAGCAAACGCTGCTGAAACCAGGAACTGGGCTGCACCGGGCGGTGACACCGGCAGCTGGGGCCTGCGTGCGGCTGCTGCCTCCATAGTTACTGCTGTGTTCTGCCTGCCGTGTTGCCGGTCTTGCCGTGTTGCCACTGCCTGTGGTTGTCACTGCCGTGCTGATGCTGCCGTGATGTCACTGCCGTGTTGTCACAGCCGTGTTGTCACAGCCGTGTCGTCACAGCCGTGTCATTGCTGCCGTGTTGTCACAGCCATGTCATTGCTGCCGTGTTGTCACAGCCGTGTCGTCACAGCCGTGTTGTCACAGCCGTGTCGTCACAGCCGTGTCATTGCTGCTGTGTTGTCACTACCGTGTTGTCACTACTGTGTTGTCACAGCCGTGCTGTCACAGCCGTGTCATTGCTGCTGTGTTGTCACTACCGTGTTGTCACTACCGTGTTGTCACTACTGTGTTGTCACTGCCGTGTTGTCACAGCCGTGTCATTGCTGCCGTGTTGTCACAGCCGTGTTGTCACAGCCGTGTCATTGCTGCTGTGTTGTCACTACCGTGTTGTCACTACCGTGTTGTCACTACTGTGTTGTCACTACTGTGTTGTCACAGCCGTGTTGTCACTACTGTGTTGTCACTACCATGTTGTCACAGCCGTGTTGTCACAGCCGTGTCATTGCTGCCGTGTTGTCACTACCATGTTGTCACAGCCGTGTTGTCACTACTGTGTTGTCACAGCCGTGTTGTCACAGCCGTGTCATTGCTGCCGTGTTGTCACTGCGTGGTGTTGCTGCCGTGTTGTCACAGCCGTGTTGTCACAGCCGTGTTGTCACAGCCGTGTCATTGCTGCCGTGTTGTCACTACCATGTTGTCACAGCCGTGTTGTCACTACTGTGTTGTCACAGCCGTGTTGTCACAGCCGTGTCATTGCTGCCGTGTTGTCACTGCGTGGTGTTGCTGCCGTGTTGTCTTTGCTGCCGTGTCGTCTGCTCTACCTCAGACTCGGATCAGAGGGACAGGCCGCTGACCCCTCTCCCAGGGACAGTGTCACTCAGGAGAGGAGCTCCTGTGGCTCTGCTGCTGGGACAAATCTCAGACACAGACACCACGGGGCCCCGAGGCTCAGGCTGGGCACCTGCTGGCAGCCCCAGACCCCCCTTGGCTTCCTGGCCGAGGCGGTTTTGAAGCTTTGTAGTGGCTGCACACACTCCAGAGATGGCGGCGAGAGGGGCGAGGCTGCCAACACCCCCACGCGCAGGCAGGCACAGCCCGGCAGTGGCCGGCACACTCGTCCCCGACGTCCAGTGGGCAGCACTGGTCCGGAACCTGGGCTCCAGCTGGGGCAGACCAGCCGCAGATGCCGCTTTCCTGAGCCCAGCAGGGGCTGCAGGGCTGCCCTCACCACCCATGGGCGTGTGATGGGGTCTTCCAGGGACCACCGTCCCCTGAGAAGGTCACGCATCCACTTGGAGCACTCCGAGCACCGATGAAAACCTTGGCTTGGAAAATAAAATCCAGGCTTCCCAGGGTCCACACAGAGACTAACGGAGGTGGGGTTTATGGATGAGGAGGGCGTGGCTCCTACTGACGTCTCCAGGATCCCATCATCTTAAGAGTGGAGCCGTGGTCCCTGGGGCCGTGGGGGCTTCCCTGTGGTCCCTGAGGCCGTGGGGGCTTCCCTGTGGTCCCTGGGGCTATGGGGGCTTCCCCGTTGTCCCTGGGGCCGTGGGGGCTTCCCTGTAGCCGGGGAGAGCTTTTCGGTCGCAGGCACGACTGGCGCGCCCTTGCCTTGGCATCACTGGGATCTGCCTGCGTCGGAGTCATTTGTGAAGTTCGTGACCAAAGCCGCGCGTATATTCCCGGGGTGAGAGCCGGTGCCTCCTTGCTGGGTGGCTCGGGCTGGGCAGTCACACTGGCCAAGGTCACGTGTGGGGCCTCCCCATCTGGCTGCGCCGGGCACCACACCCGGCTCCCCCTCCGCCAGTCTTCTCGGTGTGGACACAGGAGGTTCTCAGCGGGCGCACGTGTCCCCTGCAGCCTGCGCTCCCCGACCAGCACCAGGCCCTTGATCAGCTCCCGCTGCCTTCCCACCCAGACCCTGACCCTGGCTCAGACCCAGCCCTGGCTGCAGCTCTTCCCAGGCTGCCCGGGCCTGGTGGGAACACTGAGCTTCCGCCAGCAGCCAAGGGTGGGGGATCCCGGTGGCGCCCCTTCCCCTTCTCCGTGTCTGATGGACCACAGGCAGGACAGAGTGAACGCCAGCCCTCGGGGCTCTGGCCACTGTGAAACAGCTCCTCCCATGGTGGCGCCTAAATCCTTAGTTAATTGCAAGTCCAAACGACAGGCAATCTGATCGTGTACCGCCTCTGAATTCAGACTTTGCCAAGTCTTTGGACATCACCTGTCGGCTGAAGTCCCACGGATCTCCCCACCCTCCTGTCTCAGATGCACCGGGGAGGGGTCACCGAAAGGTACAATGGCCTCGGTCAGAATTAGAGTCCCCAGGGAAACAAGGAGCCACCTCTCCCCTTCTCTGATGCCTGCCCTTGGCTAAAGCCCCTAGAGCTGGAGGCTGTGCCCCCTGGTGCCCCCGACCCCGCAAGATGGACAGGAGAGGAAGGGAGAGATGAGAGACGAAACCCAGGTCGGGATGGGCAGGGGGGATGCTGTGGGTGGACTCCATGGGGTGGGCACCCGCGCTCTGGAGGGGCAGGCGGAGCTCGCGGAGCCCAAGCCACAGCCACTCCGGGGCCGCGGTGGGATGTGCTCAGCCTCCCCAGCTACAACGGCAGCAGGTGGGCCGCCCGGCTATGCATGGCCCCTCCCCGCCCCCCGCAGCCGGAGGTGGAGGGCGGGGATGGGAAAGGAATGTGGAGAAGGGACAGGAACACTGGGGCGGAGATGCGGCCGTGGGGAGGAAGGCTGGAAGAGGAGGCCCCTGCACCTGGGGGGGCATCCCTGGGGCGGGCGAGGTGGGGGTCCTGAGCTCTGCGGGGGCCGGGAAGTCCTGGGCACCGAGCTGACCGTGGGCAATGGCTGGAGTCACAGGTTCCTTTCTCCACTGTTACAGCCACAACAAGAGCATTCGACAGACAGACAGACGGACCGAGAGACAGACGGACAGAGCAGACAGCGCCACTGGAGTCAGCCCCGCACAGCTGAGAAGGGGCCTTGTCGGGGTTTGAGGGCTGACTGGGAACACGGCGTCACTGGGTGCAGGAATTAGACTGGGTGCTTCGATCTTGGACCCGGCTGCCACGAAAAGTGAATGCCACCATCATTCCTTCCAGGGCGCCGCCTGCCTGGGTGCTGACAGAGCCGGGCCAGGGTCCTGGTGCACAGGGCGGGGACTGGAGCTGGAGCCGGGGGGTGGACGTGGACTGGGCAGAGAGGCGGGCACAGGCAGAAGCCAAGGCCAGCAGGGCTCCGTGGTGGGAGCGGGCACAGTGGGGCTTCTCGTGGGGTACTGCGGGCTCCAGGGGCACCTTCCCCACGGTGTCACTGCCGCTCCAGCTGTCCTGGTGGCCTGGGGGGCTGGGTCGGCAGCAGTGGCCAGCGTGTGCCCCCACCCCGGCCTCACGTGTCCAGACAGCTGTGGCTGGAGGAGCTGAGTGAAGTGCCAGTGGCCTGTGGAGGTGACCTGTGTCAGTTTAATGAGGAAGTGAGACCTTTCGGCTTCGGTTGCCTTTGGAGTCGTAGTGCTCACCGGTGGACAGTCTGTCACTTCCACCCAGGGACTCCAAGGCCATGACGGAACCGAGCACCCTCCCACCTGCCCGGCCCGGGTCTCCCGGGCTGCATGGCCGCCATCCGCAGCCCCACCAGTGACTCAGGAGCGGTGTCACCGCCGTGATGGATGGCTCAATAACCCACGCCGGCCGGCAGAGCGCATTCTGGGGACTCGGGCTGTGTGAGTCAGATCAAACCCATCATCAAGACAGACAGCAGGGCCGGAAGACAGAGGTGAGAGCTTGATGCGGTGCTAAGAATTCTGCACGTGTGTGTTGATGCGTGGAAGGAAAGAGGATGCTGGCACGTGTGGGAGGCGGGATCGGCGGGAGCAGAATGGGGGCTACAGGGGAGGCCCCCAGCATGGGCATGGGCAGTGCTCACCGGCTCCGGCCCTGGTCTCTCCCAACCTGAGCCTCACCTCACTCCTCCGAGTCTGACCCGTTCGATCCCTTGAGCCCTCCTCCCAGGGGCTGCTGGGGGATCAGAACAGCTCTTGGGGCAGCTGCCCGGTGTCCAGCCCCATCGTAGCCCTGGGGGCACCATCGCCAGTGGAGGGGAAAGAGAAAACAATCAAGCTAAGGCCGAGGCCGCCCTGCACTTTACATAGTGTGTCCTTATCAGAACACGGGCACTTCACACGTGGCTGCACGTAGGAAGCCGTGGGTCCACTTCATGTGTGATTGACTGCACGTAGGAAGCCGTGGGTCCACTTCATGTGTGATTGACTGCACGTAGGAAGCCGTGGGTCCACTTCACGCGTGATTGACTGCACGTAGGAAGCCGTGGGTCCACTTCACGCGTGATTGACTGCACGTAAGAAGCCGTGGGGTCCACTTCACGCGTGATTGACTGCACGTAGGAAGCCGTGGGTCCACTTCACGCGTGATTGACTGCACGTAGGAAGCCGTGGGTCCACTTCACGCGTGATTGACTGCACGTAGGAAGCCGTGGGTCCACTTCACGCGTGATTGACTGCACGTAGGAAGCCGTGGGGTCCACTTCACGCGTGATTGACTGCACGTAGGAAGCCGTGGGTCCACTTCACGCGTGATTGACTGCACGTAGGAAGCCGTGGGTCCACTTCACGCGTGATTGACTGCACGTAGAAAGCCGTGGGTCCACTTCACGCGTGATTGACTGCACGTAGGAAGCCGTGGGTCCACTTCACGCGTGATTGACTGCACGTAGGAAGCCGTGGGTCCACTTCACGCGTGATTGACTGCACGTAGGAAGCCGTGGGTCCACTTCACGCGTGATTGACTGCACGTAGGAAGCCGTGGGTCCACTTCACGCGTGATTGACTGCATGTAGGAAGCCGTAGGTCCACTGCTGGGGGCATCGTCATGTGTATGGCCTTTCTGTGCTGTACTATGAAATGTGTGTGGTCAGCAAACGTTGCTAAGGGCCATGCTGGGCGGGGCCTCACAGGTGAGTGACGTGGGAGACCTGTCTCTGTCTGACCCTTTGCTGGGACCGGGCCAGCCGCCGCTGTCCGGGGCCTCCAGTCAGAAACAAGGGATGCGTCCCTTCCCCCGAGTGCTTCCACGGGTTAAACCGCGCCTGCGGGACTTGGCAATGAACTCCGGCCACGCCGCTCCCTCTGCCACTTCGCAGGGGCGAGAGACGTCCTGGGAAGCAGCTGCGGGGTGCCGGGTGTGGGGCCCACTCTCGCACGCACACTCGCACTTGGCTGAGCCGTTTCAGCGCTGACCAAGCTCGGAGATGCTCAGAGCCTGCGTTTCCACATCGCCGGCCTCAGGACGCTGCCCCACCACGAACGTGGGACTGACAACAGACCTCCCACAGCTGCGGCCAGCGTGCAGCCAGATGGTGGCAGCCTCGGGCTCGCTGCAGCCACGACTCGTGGCCTTCCAAACCGACCACGCAAGGCTCTCATGGAAACACGCTGGTTTCACAACGGCAGCTGTCCGTCAGAGTCACCCCCACCCCCACGCCGGTTCCCAGACCCAGGCAGGTGCCCACAGCCCCCAGGGACTGCCCAAGTTTCTCTTTTCTCATCCGAGTTCACAAAGAAAAGGCAAAGGCAAACAGAGGCAAGGCACAGGCTGTGGAGAGCTGCAGAGACCTGGGCGCTGGCCTGGGGAGGGGTTCCCCACAAGGCTGCCTGCCCCTCCAGGGCCCCCTCCCCACTGTCGTCCCAGCACAGGGCTCGCTCTGTGGTCTGGAGCTGCCGGGGCTCTGCGCCGTGCCGTCCCCCTCGGGGATCCGGCACTCTTGGCCTGGGCCTCTCTGCCGCCCCACAGGGCCACCCTCTGGCCTGCTGGTGAGGAGGGAACCGTGGGCGGGACGGTGCCTCCCCAACACAGCCCACAGCCCTCCTGGGGGTGGGAGTGGTCCTATCTCCAGGAGGGGAATAAAGACCAAGTGGTGATCTGGAACTTTAAGGCTAAAATGAATCCACCCAGGAGCTGCTTCTCTGCTGGGCCTTCGCCAGGTCTGCCTTGTGGGGCCCGCAGGTCTCGGGGGAACGGAAGCCGGCCTGCGGCTGCCCTTATGCAGACTCCTCCTCCCGCAGCTCCTGCTGTGCCTCCAACCCTGCTCGGAACCGCTGGTCTGTGGAACCAGAAATCTGCTCTGTGCGGATCCCAAACCGTGGCCTAAAACACCACGGAGCCACGGAAACAGGTCGCACTAAAGTGATGTTCCTTTTTAAGGATCATTTCAAGGCATCATAAAATCAGACACGATGCTGTGTCTTCTCAAATCAGCCACACGGTGAGAAGTGTGCACCCCAGGCCCTGTGTGTCCACCCAGGACCACCTCCCCAGCATGTGGCCCAGCTTCTGCAAACATGCAAGCAGTGGGCTCCTCCCCTGGGGACCACAGGACACTGGCAATCCCACCCCAAACCAGGCTCCTGCAGACAGGAGAATTGATTGGCAGTGGTGAGAGCCAATCACACTCCTGACCTCCTTTCCAGTGGGTCCAGGGATAACCAGCCTCTCCTGGTCTTTTGGCTCTAACATACATGTGCACACACACAGGCACATGCGTGCACATGTATGTATGCCCGGGCCGTTACAGTAACGTGAGACTAAGAACGGTGAAGAGCAGATCCTGGTGGGACCCCGCCCCCGTTACCGTCCACAGAGACAGAGAAAGTGCACGCCTGTGTGAGGGTCTGGGCTCGGGTCTTCCAGGGTCAGCAGGGCGGGGGCACAGTGGCCTGCTCCTTCTCAGAGGCACCCCCAGGCCCACTCCAGCCCTGCGCCTCGGCAGCCGCCAGCCAGCCTGGACCCCTGCCTCTTGGCTTACTTCCCACCATCCCTCCTAACGCTCAGACCTGACCCTCGAGACGGCCTCTGCCTGGGCCCCCTGCTGCCCACTGCTCTCCCCTGCTGGCTGGACCTCTCCCGCCCGCACGGCATCCCCGGCCCCCAGCCCCTCCTCACCAAGACCACGCACCCGGGGCAGAAGGCGGCAGGACTCAGTCCCGATGGCGTCGTGGCTCGGAGAGCTCTGAGCTGCTGGCTGCCCGTGCCCATAGCCCAGGCCCCATGAGACCCTCCCAGCTGAGGGGGCCAGGCTGCCCCTGGTCCTGACCGGGCTGTGCAAACTCAACCTGAACTCGTGGGGTGTGTGCGGCACTGTCAGCACCAGCCGGGCTGGAGCGCCTCTGTGCCGTCTGGCTCCTGATAAAAATGCCGCCCCCTTCAGGGTTCTCAGGAGCATCAGGGAGCGGCCCGCCTCCCACTCCCCTGAGCCCCTCTCCTGCACCCTGGACCTGCACCTGCAGGATGGACAGCTCCCTGCTCTCGCGCGCCCATGTCACTTCTCACCTGTCCCTGGCTGGAGGAAAGGTTCTTCTTGTCTTTGCTCATTTCCGGGTGGCCGCCTGGAGTGGGAATGTGCGCGCCGTCCTCATACCTGTCCCTGTGGAAGTCCCTGCCTCTGAAACCCTCCCCAGCTGCCGGAACGCCCTTGGCTGGCCCCTCTGTCCACTGTGGGCAGCAGCAGACGCGCACTTCACAGTATAATTAGGTTCAATTAGCTTTGGCAAAACAAATTCCTGGCAGCAGCGAGAGTTGCTCGCTTCACCATGAAACTCCGCCCAGGGGAGGGGGAGGCAGCCGGGCAGCGACGGGGCCTCCTCTCTCACGTCCATCGCCTGTGGGGAGCAGCTGAGCCTTCTGCCACCTGTTGCACCTCGGCACAGTCAGGGGAGCAGGGAGCGGCAGGGGTGACGCCCACGGCCTCAGCCGCAGGAGCTTCTCCGTGGGAGAGAACGCACCTGTGTCGACCACCCTCTTCCAACCCCTGCAAGGCGCCCACTCTCCCCCATCGGGGTCCTGAGCATCAGGAGGGGCCCTCGGGCCCCCTTTTCTGCAGCGAGACTTGCACAGCACCCCTAGACGTCCCAGGCCCCCCACCGTGGCTGCCTGGACCTACCCCCTGACAGTGCCGAGCCCTATGAGGGCAGCCCGTGTTCCACTCAGCAGGCGCACAGCTGCAGCCAGTGTAGCTCCTAGGAACAGCACCACACACACATCAACCCCTGCTCAGGATGCTTGTCCTTTCGTCAAGAGAGAACTTTCATTTACAGACGGCGTCTCCCCGGCGTATTCAAACTGCCGCACCTCTGCTGGCACTTTCAAGCTGAATCTTGTGCGGTACTGAGTCAACTCAGGGCGCTCGGGTGCAGGCACTGGGACTCCTGTCCCATTCAGTCCATCAGCCAGGCAGCTACTACATCAGCTGGCAAGGCATGCGCACAGCGTGCACACTGCGTGGACTCCCTGCACGAGGCCTGGCTCACGTCCCAGGCAGGAGGGCTGCGGATTCCCCCACACTACTCAGAAGAGCCCGCGATAGGAAAATTATGAATTGCTTATTTCTAGAATTTTCCACTCAGTGTTTTCCGACCAGAATTCACCACGGACAACTGAAAGCAAGGAAAGACGAACCAACCGTCAGCAGTGGGCTCTTCTGGGACCCCCGACGCAGCCCAGTGGGCCCTCTCCCCTCACGGCACCCCGGAGTGCACCTGCCCAGCACAAGTCTTGTAACTGTGGACCCGGCTCTCCACAGAGCAGCGCTCCTGATCCAGACAGAGAACACACATACTCACACCCTTCATGTAGCAATCCCGGGGCGCTGTGCTCACTCCTCAGGGCACACGCAGGAGAAACACAACCTCAGCTAAGCATTTGCTTCGGAAGTAAAAGTGACCTGACCACAGCCACAGCCAAGTTTCTTTTGTGAACTGTGACCCTCCTTGGAGGAAGCAGCTCTCAAGCTGTTGGATCAACAAACACACCTGCCCACACCTGCCCCGCACCTGCCCCCCACCTGCCCCGCACCTGCCCACACCTGCCCCGCACCTGCCCCGCACCTGCCCCGCACCTGCCCACACCTGCCCCACACCTGCCCCGCACCTGCCCCACACCTGCCCCACACCTGCCCACACCTGCCCACACCTGCCCCACACCTGCCCGCACCTGCCCCACACCTGCCCCACACCTGCCCGCACCTGCCCCACACCTGCCCGCACCTGCCCGCACCTGCCCCACACCTGACAGCAGCAAACCTGCCCCACACCTGCCCCACACCTGCCCACACCTGCCCACACCTGCCCCACACCTGCCCACACCTGCCCACACCTGCCCCGCACCTGCCCCACACCTGCCCCGCACCTGCCCCACACCTGCCCACACCTGCCCACACCTGCCCACACCTGCCCCGCACCTGCCCCACACCTGCCCACACCTGACAGCAGCACACCTGCCCCACACCTGCCCCGCACCTGCCCCACACCTGCCCACACCTGCCCCGCACCTGCCCCACACCTGCCCACACCTGCCCACACCTGCCCCACACCTGCCCCACACCTGCCCACACCTGCCCCGCACCTGCCCCACACCTGCCCACACCTGCCCACACCTGCCCCACACCTGCCCACACCTGCCCCACACCTGCCCCACACCTGCCCCGCACCTGCCCCGCACCTGCCCCACACCTGCCCACACCTGCCCACACCTGCCCCACACCTGCCCACACCTGCCCCACACCTGCCCCACACCTGCCCACACCTATCCTGCACCTGATAGCAGATCCACACCCGACAGCAGCACACCTGCCCCGTAGCTGACCTTTTAAAAGAAACCCCAGGCCGGCGCCGCGGCTCACCAGGCTAATCCTCTGCGGCGCCAGCACCCCGGGTTCTAGTCCCAGTCGGGGCGCCGGATTCTGTCCTGGTTGCTCCTCTTCCAGTCCAGCTCTCTGCTATGGCCCGGGAGTGCAGTGGAGGATGGCCCAAGTGCTTGGGCCCTGCACCCGCATGGGAGACCAGGAGAAGCACCTGGCTCCTGGCTTCAGATCAGCACAGCGCTGGCCACAGTGGCCACTGGGGTGTGAACCACCGGAAAAAGGAAGACCTTTCTCTCTCTCTCTCTCTCTGTCTCTCACTGTCCACTCTGCCTGTCAAAAATAAAAAAGAAACCCCCAGACAGCATCGCTGAGTGCAACTCCTATGCCCTCGGATGGACAGGACTTCATCTCCAAGGCTGGACCCGTGTGGCTGGGCGTGCGGGGCGACAGGTGCGAGGCTAAATGTGCCCAAGCCCTGCCCTGCTCTGCGGGTGGTCAGCACCGGCCCTGTGGGTCAAGCCCGCCCCAGATGTGCACACAGCGGGCGGGTGGACGCTCTATCCATGCAGGCATGCTGCATGGGGAGGCCTGGCTCCCGTGCACGCCCAGCCAGGGAGTTTCCCCAGAATGGGTTTGAGGGAAATGAGCAACTCTCAGCACTGCAGTGGCCGTGAACTCCCTCCTGCCGCCCCGTCGCCCCACAGAGCCCCGGCCGGACCCGGCCTCGAACGCTCCCCCTGCTCAGGGTCTGCATTCCACGAGCAGCGTTCGCCAGAGGCGTCAGACGCGACGGCAAAGCCGCTCATTGCAATGTTTGAAGATTCAATTTAAAAACCGAGCGCAGTCAAGAGTGGCCCCAGGGGAGGGCAGGTGGGGGCGTCCAGCTCCTGCACAGTCTGTCTGAGAAGCATCTTTAAATATTAACAACACAAAATGCCATCCCCCGCTCCTCAAGGCTCCCGTGCGTGGGCCACCCACAGCTGCGACTCTGGGGATTGGAGCGCCCAGCGAGTTTCTGAGCCAAGGTGACCCCAGACGTGGCAGCCCTGGTGACCTGTGTGGCCGTTCACGGTGCGTCAGGGACACTGGGAGGGGAGGGGAGTCCGATTCCTCACCGCAGCCCGTTCCGTGCCGTCCCCGAGACGCCATCACCAGCTGAGCCCGACGGCCACACCGCCTACCTGGAAGGGGGATCAAGTTTCTCGGGGGCCCCCATTCTGGCTCCTGGTAGCACAGAGATGGAGGCCCTGGGCCGGGGCGGGCAGTGGGATCTCGGGCAGCCACAGTGGTGATTCCCTCCGGTGGGGGGCTGGGCTGGGGAGCCCGGGGGACGCAGCCCCACAGCACTGGCCCAGGGGACGCCCCCCACATCGGCCTTGCAAACTGAGGCTCTGCTGGCCTCCACGGCCTCGAGTGAGGCCCCATCTACACCGGCACTGCCCGGCGTGTCAGCTACACTGTGCGACCATCTGGGTACCTTCCAACTTCCCTCCTTCCCAGATGATTTCAACAACTTTGTCCTTGGCTTTTCCTTACTCCACGTGCGACCGGCTCCCCGTTCCTACTTGAGGAGCTGGGTGGGTCGCGATGACTCCGTGGGGCTACCTGGGGAGACCCACGCTGAGTTCTCGCCGTGGTTCCTGGTTTCTCTCCGCGACACACTGTCGCCTCCGGTGCGTGAGCCTGTGTGGCTCTGATCAACTTGCCCCAGGTATTGTGTTCTGTGGATGCTGCTGTGAGTGGCATTGCTGCCCTGGTCTTGTCTCCACACGGCTGCGTGCAACCTTGGCGCTTTCCCAGTCCCACGCCTCCCGCCCCGGGCGCTGCCGGGCTTGGGCAGAGCAGGGCAGAGCGCGTGTCCTGGTCTCGCTCCCTCGCGGGAAAGGCAGCCGGTCTTTGGCCGTCGGTGAAGGCTTCCCCGAGGTGCTCTGTGGAAGTCCCTCCCGAGAGCGGGGTTCCCGTCTGCTCCGTCCTCACGGTCGCTGGTTTGTCCAGGCTCATTCTGCAGCCTTGGGTTCCGCCGTTCACCGTCCTGTGATTGGCTGATGTTCAGTCGCCCAGCCTTGTATGCGGTGGCTGATGTTCAGTCGCCCAGCCTTGGATCCTCGGGCCCCGCTGCTCTGGAGTCCGGCTGTGCGTTGCTAGATTCCGCTTGCTCCAAGTTCGTGAAGATGTCTTCCGTCTGCGGTCACGAGGACGGCGGGACGGCCGCTTCCTGTCCTGGGGGCTCGTCCTCAGGGCCCCACCACTCCTGCAAGGCATGGGCTGCTGTGGCTCAGGTTCCGCCTGCCGCAGTCTTGTCCTGGCCTGGGGTGGCTCTGGGGCAGCCAGGGAGCGCTCCTTCCCCTCATCGCTGTCAGCCGAGCTGCCCAGGAGACACGCCCAGCTCCACAGAGCCAGCAGCCAGCCATCAGCCCCCCCACTTCCCGCTCTCAGCCCCTGGAAACCTCCCTCCTTCTCCGCTTCTGTGAACTCTGTGGCCGGGGACTCCATGTGGGGCGAGATCGTGCGGGCTTGCTTGATGTCAGGCTTATGTCACTAAACATAATGGCCCAGTTTCATGTCTGCTGTCCCATACGGCCAGGGTCCTCTTGTAAAACTGAACAATATCCCAGTGTATATATGAAGCGCATGTGCCGTGCACCTGCCAACGTGGAGCATGTGTGCCGTGCACCTGCCAATGTGGAGCACATGTGCCGTGCACCTGCCAACGTGGAGCACATGTGCCGTGCACCCGCCAACGTGGAGCACGTGTGCCGTGCACCTGCCAACGTGGAGCGTGTGTGCCGTGCACCCGCCAACGTGGAGCGTGTATGCCGTGCACCCGCCAACGTGGAGCGTGTGTGCCATGCACCCGCCAATGTGGAGCACGTGTGCCATGCACCCGCCAACGTGGAGCACGTGTGCCGTGCACCTGCCAACGTGGAGCGTGTGTGCCGTGTACCCGCCAACGTGGAGCGCGTGTGCTGTGCACCTGCCAACGTGGAGCGCGTGTGCCGTGCACCTGCCAACGTGGAGCGTGTGTGCCGTGTACCCGCCAACGTGGAGCGTGTGTGCCATGCACCTGCCAACGTGGAGCATGTGCCGTGCACCTGCCAACGTGGAGCGTGTGTGCCGTGCATCCGCCAACGTGGAGCGCGTGTGCTATGCTTCCATGCCGTGGCTGTTGTGCTGCTGTGAGCACGTGGGCCGCTGTCTTCCACAGCAGCCTCCTTCCTCTGGGTGTGCACCCAGCGACAGTCCGTGACGGATGATTTCTGGACCTCCTCTCTGCTGCTGAGCTGTGTGAATCCCTTCAGTCTCCGGGACCCGAGCCCCTCGTGGTACCCACAGGCAGCGTCTCTCGGCTCCAGCTCCACCGCCTCGTCCTGCCCCGCCCAGGGACCCAAGAAGAATTCTCAGCTTCGCAGTTTGTCCAGCTTCGTGCTTGTGCACAGCTGGCGTGGTGGTGTCCAAGCCCCTGTGCGTAAGAAGCCGACACTCACTCGCTCCACCTGCTGGTGCAGGTGCACCAGCACAGGGCACCGGGCTCCGGGGTTCCGCCTCGCCTGCGCCCTGGTGAGTGACTGGGTCACCAGGGGCCACTCACGGGGGTTCTGCTGTTCTCCCCTTCCTGTCAGAAGCAGCACCCAGGGAAGGGCCTCGTCTGGGCAGAGAAAGACCACGGAGGGGAGGAGACGCAGAGCTGACCCCCATGCGGAGCGGCGCTTAGAGGACCTGGGTGTCCTGTGTCCGTCTCCAGGTGGAAGTGGCTGCTGGGAGGCGCTGACAGGAGCTCAGTGCACTGCAGGGAGCTGGCAGCCTCCAGCGCTGGGAGCCTTGAGGACTGGCCACACCCCGTCCCCAGGGAGCAGACGTGAGCCTGGAGGTCCCGCCCTGCCTGTGACTTTGGGTCCACGGGGTAGGAAACACCCTGTCTGGCCGTGTGTGACATCCCCAGCCACCCACAGGAGGGTGGAGGAGGCAAATCCACTCCAGTCTCCATCCACCAGACCAACCACGCCCCCCACCCCAGCACAGCCTGCTCCCCGGCTGAGCCGGGTGGGGGTGCTCACGCAGGGCCTGCTCCTGGGCTGCCTCCCCGCCCGGCACGGCCAGCGCTCATTAGAGGCGCCCGGCACATCCAGGAGGGAGCAGAGGGAAGGAGTCCTCCAGAGGCCGCTGGGAGCCGCAGAGCCAGCCTCGTTAATTATTAACTGCACCGCGACCTGAATAAATCTTAGGGTCGCACTTCATTTAAGCGCGGTTTGTCACACATCGCGTTCAGGCGGCCTCTAAATTGAGAAAAAGAGATGCTGCCTTTCTCGGCAATTAGGACCCCGTGACTATGCAAATGAGCGCCGCCCTCCCCGGCTGCAGGGAGCCAGGGTGCCAGAGGGGGGACCACGGGAGGATGCTGGCGTACCTCCCGCTCAGTGAGCAGGATCTGACCGTCTCCTGTCCATCTGTGATGGATGGGGCTTTGTCAGGAAGACGACCGCTGGGCCTTCACCACCGACATCAGTTTTGCCAGCAGTTAAATGACAGTTGAACGACACCAATTAGAATAAATTGCACACTTATGAGCATCAGGGCTGTCCTCACGGCTGAGCCCCAAGACCCTCCCCACGGCCCTCGCCCAGATCGCTGCCCAGGTGCAGAGCCTGGTGCCTGGGGTCGGCACCTCTGCCCGCAGGGGGCGCCTTTGCAGTTCCACCCCTCTGCGAGGGGCAGCCACGGAGACCACGAGTGGCATCCACGCCAAGGGTCACTGGGAGACCATGCTGCCCTCTGCCCACCGGAGCAGGGGCAGCTTAGCCAACTGTCCCCCTCAGCCTCGCTGGGGGACCCCGGGAGCCTGGGATAGAAGCAGAATCCACTGCGGGCGATGGTGGCACCGGGCCTCCCTGGCGTGTGTCTGTGAAGCCATCAGTCCTGATCAGTGGGGCAGAGCAGGCCTCGCGGTCCCAGGGGGCAACCCACAGCTGCCCAATGATCCGGCAAGGGACGAGGGCCAGTGTGGGCTCAGCACTGGAGGGGAGGCCCGAGCCCCCAGCCTGCCCAGGGCCCATGGAGCAACTGAGAAGGGAAGGGCAAGGGAGGGAGGCGCCCAGGGAAGGGGCAGCTGTACTGTGTGGGACCCTCCCCTCTGCTTTCTCTCCTGAGCCCATACCCGGCTCCCAGACATTCTTGGTCCTGCTCCCCCCACAGGAAGGCCACGACCTCCGAAATCTTCCCGGCTTCGTACCTCAGGCCGGCAGATCCCGGCGGGACACCAGCCGTGTCTATGGCCCCGCGAGGTGCTCCTGAGAACACGAGAGGCCTCCTGTTGCCCTGGGGACCCCACAGCCCTGTGGGCTCCACCTGCTCCCTGCCCCCAGCTGCTCCCCCAGCTGCTCCCTGCCCCCAGCTGCTCCTCGAGGGAGGCAGAAGGGGTGGGGAGTGTGGTTTGGTTTCCAGGGTTCTCAGCATTTACCCCAGAGCCTGAGGGGGTCAGAAAACCATTGTGTGTGCCGTTGTGTCAGGGTCTTTCCCTCCAGGGACCCCGTGCCCTGGGAGCGAGGGAAACACACCACTCGCTCTGAAGAGCAGCAAAGCTTCTTTGAGTCCCAAAAACCTCCCAGAAAGTAGGGGTCCAGACACCCCGCGGCTTGTCTGGTTTTTCATGTCCGCCCACCTGGGACTCCACACAGACTGCGTGGGGCCGACAGACCCATCGGCTTCATCATTGCAAGGGCCGCCGGCTGCTTCCGAGTGCCACGCCCACTGCCACACCGAGAGTGCAATGCCACACGCCGAGCAGCTCTGGCTGGACACGGCCTGGAGGCCACAGCATGCTGGACATGACGCCGTGACACTTACAGGCCCATGGCCCCCACAGCTGGAGGATGGAGGGTGAGCAGACCAGGCCTCCCCCAAGCCGGGAATCAGCCCCAGCGGGCAGGGACCTGGGGGACCGGGAGACACGCCCCCCTCGCCTGGGCTACAAACACCACCCGGCCGCCCCGTCACTCCAGGCCATGACAGGCATCCCGACAGACAGCCCCAGCCCACCGAGACTGCGCGTGGCGTGGCTGGAGCAGCGCCATGGAACTGTCACTGCCCCGCTGTCGTCTCTAATCGGAGGCTGAGCAAGGGTTGCCAGCCTCCTCGTTGGGGCTGCTCATTTGCATTTCTCTCGAGTTTCCCGGCGCTGAGCTGGGTTGGCGGTGACTTCAGTCTTGTACGGGAGCAAGGACAGCGCTAAGTGGCCAGGGGCCAGGAACTGGCAGCGCCTGCCGCTCCGAGCCGGCTGCCAACGCGCTGCTCCCACAGGCTTGGGGCTCCAGACGCTCATTACACGCGCCGTCTCCCGCCCACGAGCCGGCTCCCGGGGACAGTTCTCTGACACAGGCCGCTGTGATCCAGGTCCACGAGCCACGTGCTTGCCCCCTGCTCTGCAGCACCGCCTGGCAGGAGACGGGGGTGGAGACGGCTGGCGCCAGGGCAGCCGGGAACTGTCCTGGGCTCTGAGTCAGAGCTGAGCGGCCCCACCAGGAGGGGGCTCTGCTGCTGCCGTGGTGTAGCCGGGAGGAAAACCAGTGTTCTCGGCCCCGAAGCTGTGAACAGGACACGCATGTCACAGGCCACTGTGTGCGAAAGGAAAACACAGCGAACCTGCGGGTGAGGCCGAGTGGGGGCGCCCCCCATGCATGGAGGTTCTGTGGGAGTCACCTGCAGAGGCCAGCGGGCCGGGCCTGGGGCCACGCGATGCCACACGGCAGGCAGCTCCCGCTCTGGGGCCCTCAGCCCGGTCGCCGGGCTACACACTGGCCTCCTCCCGCTTGTAGGCCTGGTGCTGGCAGACCCATTTTGGTCTGAAATGACTTTGACAGGCTCAGCAGAGGACTGGTGCAACAGGAGGGGAGAGGCTGTGGCCCCAGCACAGAGAGCCTGCGGTGGAGACAGCCGGGGAGAGACGCGCAGCAGGGGCAGCCACGTGCAGCTCCCCCGTGTGGCGACTCCTGGAGACGCAGCCTGGAGAGAGAGGGACAGCGCCACACCAGCCCACAGGCGCCCGACGCTCTGGAGGTCCGACCCCAGAGAGGGAGCAGCAGCGCCCCCATCCTGTGGGTAAAGAAGATGGGGAAGAGAAGCAGGAAGACGAGGACACAGAGCCCCCGTGCGCAGTGGGGGGAGGAGGACACGGAGCCCCCATGAGCAGTGTGGGGAGGAGGCCCTGTGCGCAGTGGGGGGAGGAGGACACGGAGCCCCCGTGCGCAGTGGGGGGAGGAGGCCCTGTGCGCAGTGGGAGGAGGAGGACACGGAGCCCCCGTGAGCAGTGGGGGGAGGAGGACACGGAGCCCCGTGCGCAGTGGGGGGAGGAGGACACGGAGCCCCCGTGCGTAGTGGGGGGAGGAGGACACGGAGCCCCCATGCGCAGTGGGGGGAGGAGGACACGGAGCCCCCGTGCGCAGTGGGGGGAGGAGGACACGGAGCCCCCGTGAGCAGTGGGGGGAGGAGGCCCTGTGCGCAGTGGGAGGAGGAGGACACGGAGCCCCCGTGAGCAGTGGGGGGAGGAGGCCCTGTGCGCAGTGGGGGAGGAGGTCACGGAGCTCCCGTGCGCAGTGGGGGGAGGAGGACACGGAGCCCCCGTGAGCAGTGTGGGGAGGAGGCCCTGTGCGCAGTGGGGGGAGGAGGACACGGAGCCCCCGTGCGCAGTGGGGGGAGGAGGCCCTGTGCGCAGTGGGAGGAGGAGGACACGGAGCCCCCGTGAGCAGTGGGGGGAGGAGGACACGGAGCCCCCATGCGCAGTGGGGGGAGGAGGACACGGAGCCCCCGTGTGCAGTGGGGGGGCTCCTGCAAGTGCTCCATCGCGTGCTCCCAGCCGAAGGAGGTGCGGCACGAAAACTGGAAAACGCACCCACGGCTGCCTGCCACGGCGCCCACAGACCCACGCCTGAGACTGCTTAACCTGCGCATCGGACGCCGAGCCCCTTCCCCAAACCTCAGCCAGGAGTCCCGCTGCGCCCCCCCCCCCCTCGTGCGGCCGCACGGATGTCTGGTCGGCGCCGTGGGGCGGAGGCAGCAGCGATGGCCCCTCGGCAGGCAGGAAGTGCCCGATCTCGGCGAGGCCTAAGGGAGGCCCGGGCAGCTGTTGGAACTTAGTCCTCCGCTCAGAAATGCCGAGAGACAGCAACACCGCGCAAACCGCCCCGGCTCTACACTGTGGCAGCGGGAAACCGAGAGCGAAGTCGAGACAGTTCCATTTCTAACGGCAGAGAGAGATCTTGGTTCTCAGACGATGTCGCAGACGTGGGAAGTCGCTCTCCCAAAACCCCAGAGCGTCCCTGAAGGAGCCGGAAGACCTGCCCGTGGGCCAGGCCATCTCAGTCCGGAGCCGGAATCCTCGACCGTCAAGACCCCAATGCCCCAGTCCACCCGGGAGCCAGCACAATCCCTAGCGGACGCCCCCATCCGCCGCTGTGGAAAAGGCGACTCCAGAGACGGCGTCGTCGGAACCGGAGAAAGCTGGAGGCTCGGGGTTCCAGTCTCAAAGCTCGCCGGGAGCCAGCAGGGCCGGGACAGCACACCGCCGCGTGGGCGTGGCCTGCGCACCAGGCACAATGGCGTCCAGCACCAGTTCGTTTTGACACAGGTGCTACAGTGATTCCACGAGGAAAGGATTGGATTTCCCAGAATGGAGCCGGGACAGCCCAGTCAGGCAGGAGGGTGCAGTCGGCACAGCGTCGCACCCGCCACGCTCCAGCCACCTTGGCAGAGACCAAGCCCTAAATAGCCCACTCAGCAATAACAAGACGGTAACCCAACTGAAGATGGAGAAGGCGTGGATGTTCACTTCTGGAAAGAAAACAGAAAACGGTCGACAGCCCTGAGAAGATGGCCGGCTGGCTAGCTGTCAGCAAAAGGCAGATCGCAGCCGCGAGACACAGTCCACGCCTTCCTTCCGGGCTGGCGGTGAAGACAACCCCAGAGCTGCTGAGCAGGTGGGAGAACCAGGACCTCAGCAGCCCGTGGAGCCGGGGAGTCCAGCAGCCCTCGGGGTGAGGCCCGCAGCCGCCAGGCGCCCAGGACACAGGGAAACACGCCTGAGCACGGAGCCTCGCGCACTGGGTGCCGTCACCCCAGGGGCAAACCGCGAGACGTCCACCTGCCGAGGAGTGCGGACCAAGCGCGCCCCCTCTGCAGATGAACACGTTTGAGTAGAACCCCGTGTGTGTGTGCACTGCGTGTGTGCCTTGTGTGAGTGATTTGGTAAAGCGGGTCACGGTGGTACCGGGAAGGGGCGGAATAACTACACCACGAAGCGTCTCTGGTGACTCCATCTGAAGCTTGACTCGGGAGCGGAGCTCCTAGGCCTCTGTGACTCGGTGGGGGGGTGTCAGCCACTCTTCCCGGGAAGACGCAGGCAGCGTCACTCTTCTACGTGGACTGGGACAGGGAAGCGGGCAAGGCCTCCCAGCAGGTCCAGAAAGGGAGCACCCACCTGTCACTTAGCCACTCTGCGCATCTTGTGCCAAAGCCACAGCGTCAGCCCCCTCGGGCACAGCCAGGCGCATGTCCAGTGGGGTGACCGCGACGTATGGCCAGCACCACTAACCAGCAGCT
This sequence comes from Lepus europaeus, assembly GCF_033115175.1. NCBI lineage: Eukaryota > Metazoa > Chordata > Mammalia > Lagomorpha > Leporidae > Lepus > Lepus europaeus. The sequence continues at coordinate 1,197,193 of NC_084843.1, read as the reverse complement.
GTCCTGGGCTCCAGTTACTGGGGGAGGCCTGCAGAGACGGCTTGTGGTAGACATGAGAGGGCCTGTGGGGGTGGCTGCGCGTGGGCCTTGACCCACAAGCCCGGGGCAGGGGCCTTGCCTCACTCAGCAGGCGTCCCCTGAACACAGCCAGCGAGTTTCCTTCCATCCCCAAGTCCCACAGAAGCCCAGGTGCCCAAGGGTGCAGACTGCCCGCCTTGCACTGACCACCCCTCGTCCCCCAAGGCCCAGTGTCCTCGACCTCTCCTTGGCCGCAAGACTCAGGGGCTCTGTCAGGCACGCCAGGGCTCACGCTAATCACAGCCTAGGCCCACGTCACACCGGCAAGCTGCGGGCGGCACAGCCTTCCCGGCACTGCCGAGGTTGATCAGCGACCCCAGGACACCTGCGCTGGCCCAAGTCCCAGCTGAGAGTTCGGGCTCCACCTCGGCCTCTGCACCACCCGGCCTGGCACCACTGCAGCCACACTCAGAGGTCAGAGGTCGGTGCACACGTTCACCGCCTGGGGAGCTCGGAGCTCGGCGTGCCGTGTGCTGATGGCAGTGGAGGCGACATCACCGAAGCAACGCCATAGAGGAGAGGCAGAAGCCAGGAAACCCGCGCAGCCCCTGCACTGCTGGCCTGGGCAGACGAGAGGAAGCTCCTGGGCGGCACTGGGGACCCCGGCCCCAGCCCCCCGCCCCCTCCCATGCCCGCCAGCGAGCTGTTTACAGGGCCGAGCCCGGCTTGTTCCCCCAACCATCACAGGCACAGATAACAGAGGATTCCAGTTAAAGGGGTAATCCCCGCAGAAGCCGGGCAGCAAGCAAGTGAGTAATTCAGAGAGCTTTGGGGACAGGTTTACCCCTCTCCCCGCGAGCAGCAGCGTTGATGACTTTGATGAACAGTTTGAAAATAGAAGCCTGTGCATTTTTATCATCGCTCCTTTTCCAAAATGCTGTCATTGCAGAAAGCATCCCTTCTAGTAGCTCTCCACAGCCCCGGTCGAATCCGCTGTGCTCTCACCGAGCGAGGAAGCAGGAAGTGGGCAGGAGGACACGGGGTGCGGGCGCCGGACGCCTCCGCGGCTATTTGAGGCCTGGGTCATCTCCACCTCGTGGGCAAGGACGCGTTGCGTGAGAACGAGGGTGGGGACCGGTTAGGACTCCGAGCTCGTCCGTCGTGGGGAGGGCAGTCATTTGGAATCAATTCCTGGTGCTGATTCGAAACGAACTGATTTGAAATTGCAGGGCTGCCTCCTGGCCCCTCTGTGCCTCCCTCGTGTTGGGCCTCAGATGCGAACAGAACCTCTGCGCTCCAGCAAGTTCCGGAAGACAGGACGGAGCCAGCCGTGTTCTGTCAGGTTCCCCTGGGCTCCCTGGTGGCTTCTGGGGTGAGCGGGTTCAGGGAAGAAGGCAGCTGCCCAGCGCCATGTGACAGAGGGGGCGCCGTTCGCACCTGCACCCAGCACGCCCGCCGTGTTCCTTGTCCCCAGCCTGTCCCCGAGCAGCCGCCGTCTCCAGCAGTCCCAGAACACGTTCTCCTTGTCAAGCCACAGTCAGCGAGAACCACGCCCGACTCCGCCCCTGGTCTGAGCGGGTCTTCGTATCGCGCCTTTGCTTTGAAAACTCTGGGAACTGGAACGGGCAGACGCGTCGGGGAGGGGCCCCCTGAGGGACGGAGAACGAGAGCACGCAGAGACCGAGTGCAGAGAACCACCAGGAACCACCCGTGCCCACTGCCGGTCCTTCCACGCCCTCTCCCAGCAGCCCCGGAGCGAGGTGCAGCCTGCAGGCCTTCGAGGGGCCGTCAAGGCACGGGCAGCGCAGAGCTGGGAGTCGGGTCAGGCGCACGTGTCCAGGAGCGCCCGGAGGACGCCCAGGTGGGATTGGTGCATCCCACTCATGCGTAAACCCCGCACCCGGGCTTGGTTCCTGCTCACGTAGCAGCAGAAAGAGCGGCGCATGCCTGAAAACAGCACAGGTTCTTCCGTGCCCCCCCCGCCGTGCCAAGCCCCGGGTTCCCCTGCTGAATCCTGCGCAGTCCCCAGGTAGAGGCTGCCGCTGAGGACGTGTGGCCAGCTTGGCGCCGACAGCGTGACCTGTGAGCACACGGAGGACCCCGGTCACGGCACACAGGTGACAGACGCCTTCAGCCGTGCCCAGACGCTGTGCCAGCAGCCGTCTCGTCGGCGGAAGCTGGGGACCAGCTATGTCCTCGAGGACGATTCAGCCCTCCGAATTCCGCTTCCGTGTTTGTGCTCAAACTTCCTAGAGTGATGGATGCCCAGGGAAAGCTGCCACTCTGAAAACAATAAACTCAGCGGTGAATGACGGCTCCGTGGAGACAAAGCTGCGAACCCCAGAGCCCCGTGGCACGTGAACACTCAGGGAAAACCTGCATTCAGGGGAAGCTCACGGAGCATTGCTTCCTAAAAGAAACAGAAAGGAAGCAGTGTGCCAAGGTGGGGAGAGACACAGGCCTCCCACTGCCCCCAGACGCCCGCAACAGCCAGGGCGGGCTCGGCTGCAGCGGGAGCCAGGACTCCAGCAGATCCGCTGGCAGCGACCAACCCCGACCGCCCCTGCTGCCCTCCAGGCTGCAAAGCTGGCCTAGCTCCCACATCTGGATGTTTTTACAAGAGCTAGTACAACCCTAAGCTGAAAAAACTCAGAGTGAGTGTGTGGGGTAACAGCAGCAAAGCTAATTTCTGACTGTTTAAACCAGCAGATGCCATGGTAACAAATGTGCTTCTGCCAGGTTTCCGGGCCGTGAGCGAGTCTTACTGTGCACCTAACGGAGCATTTTCCCTGCAGGTGCTCCCCGGCCAAACGGTTCCCCTGGAAGCGACTCCATGGGCTGCAGCGGGCCCGACGTGCGCTGGCCTCGGGGTGATCTGTGGCAGCTTTGGCCTATTACAGTCACAGTTAGAGAGAGAGAAACTTCCATCTGTCGGTTCACTCCTGGGGCTGACCCAGGGGAAACCAGGAGCCAGGAGCTTCCTCCAGGTCTCCCACGCAGGTGCAGGGGCCCAAGCACTTAGGCCATCTTCCACTGCTTTCCCAGGCCACAGCAGAGCGCTGGATCGGAAGAGGAGCAGCCAGGACTCAAACCGGTGCCCATGTGAGATGCTCCTCCTGCCTGCTAGGCTACAATGTGGACCCCTGGGCTGTTAGTTTTCAAACATATCCCATTCTTCCCCAGGGAGAGAGGCAGCCTCTTCCCTACCCAGAGGGAGTCTGACGACGGGAGCCCTTGTCCAGCTCAGTCCTCACGAGCCCCGGGGTCCCGGCCCCCACAGGGTCGGCTCCACCTGCAGCCTGCAGCACCAGGGTCCTGTGTGCGCCCGGCGAGTTGTCACTCGTCACGCTGCCTGCCCCGTGAGTTGTCACTCAGCACGTCGCCTGGCCCGCACGGGTCAAGGGGAGAGGGAGCCGCAGCTGGAGCGCTGCCCGCTGGCCGGGGCCCAGGCAGCGGCTCTGATCGATGGCCGCCTCTGCCCATTGATCCGGCCCTGCGCCCTGGACACGTAATTGCTCAAATGTGCAGCAATGGAAAACACAAGTGTTTCAGACGCAAATAATAACAGGTGTGAGGTGCTGGTCAGGACAGCCACAGCCGTCAGCGGGCACTTACGCCGGGACGTGGACCGGGCTTCCCGCACACGGTTTGTTAAGATTTCAAAACCGCTGTGAAAAACAGCATTTGTTGTGAGTGTATTATTTACCATTTCACACTCAAAACTGTGTGAGTGGCTCCTCCTCTTTTTGCTTTCTCTGAAAATGTGGGGTTTCCTGGTGGGCCACGCCCCCGGGGCCTTCCCTGCCGGCTCTTAGCAGGCCCTGGGCTCCGCCCACACCAGCTGAGGTCAAAGGGCGGTGCGGCCGCCTCCAGGCGCTGATGCTGACTCTAGTGGGGAAGGACCCATCCCACAGAAATGGCATCCAGAAAATCTGGAAACGCGATGTGCGATGGATGGGCCCGGTGTGCACGCTCAGCGGGCCCAGGGTCCGGGTGGACGGGCCCAGTGTCCACGCTCAGCAGTCCCGGGTGGACGGGCCCGGCGTCCACGCTCAGCGGGCCCGGGTAGACGGGCCCAGAGTCCACATTCAGCGGGCCCGGGGCCCAGGTGACGGGCCCGGCGTCCACGCTCAGCGGGCCCGGGTAGACGGGCCCAGAGTCCACATTCAGCGGGCCCGGGGCCCAGGTGACGGGCCCGGCGTCCACGCTCAGCAGGCCCGGGGCCCAGGTGGTTGAGCTGGGCGTATTTGCAGTCTGGAGTGAGACAGCTCGGCTGGGAAGCAGTCTAAGGCTGCACCCCCAGACCCAGCCTGGCGGTGTTGGAGGCCCAGGCTCCCAGGCACCTGCACGGGGCTGGGACCCGATCCGTGAGCACAGCTGTGGAATTGTCCCACTGGGCATTTTGCAGACTTGGGAGCATTTTGTTTCCAGATGTTTCGACCAAGGATGTGCGACTCCCAGGATGCCACGGCTCGGGGTCTGTACCTTTTAATGGAGAAATTACACTGCGTTTGTCCGAGGGATTTTCGTCCACTGATCCTTGTTGCATCCGGGGCTCCTGGTGGCTCTGGGAACAGAGTGTGTCACTCACACCCCAGCATTCCTCCTGGTGCCCGTTTGATTGACACATCAGTGGTGCTGAGGAACCCAAGAGGGAAACAGCTCACCTTGACACGTGTCTCTAAAAAGCAATAAGAATTTAAGGTAAGACAAAGTGAAAATCACACTTTTTATGGTTTGTATTTACTTATTTGGGGGGGGAGGGAGAGAGAGAGTGGGGAGAGAGAGAAGGAGAGAGAGAGGTTTTCCACCTGCTGTCTCACTCCCCAAAGGGCAGCAGCAGCCAGACTTGGGCCACGATGAAGCCAGGAAGCGAATCCAGGTCTCCCATGGGGGCGGCAGGGACCCAGCTTCTTGGCCACCACCACGGCCTCCAAGGTGAGGAAGGAAGCTGTGTCAGGAGTGCACGTGGGTAGCAGGTGCTGCCCCGCGGGGTCCGGGTGTCCCCCGCCCCCGCACCCCAGTCCTCCGATGTGGGGTCCGGGCATGTGCAGCAGTGTCAGGAACACGGGAGATCACGTGCAGATCCACGCCTTTTCTCGGAGCAGGCAGAGAGCGCGGCGCCCGGAGACTGTGGGCTGAGTCTCAGAGACCAAGGGCCCCTCTCGGACATCCCGGAACCATGGCCATGGCCCCGCCCAGCAGGGGGAGCCAGGCTGCAGGGGCCTGGGCACCGGGGAGGCCATGCAGGACAGACACGCGACGTCGGCAAGATCACCAGCCCAGAGTTTCCCACGCACCGTCGCCCAGGTTTTGCCAAAAACCAGCAGTGGAGCAGAGGCAGGGCCAGGAGCAGAGTTCGGATCCATGGGTCAGATTCGGTCTTTTTAGGGCTGAGTCCAAAGACGAGCTAAAACTACACGGAAATGCAGCAGCCCCTGCGGGGCCAAGTGCTGCCGGTGACGGACAAGTGGAGATGACGGCGGAGGCGCACCCAGCACGCTCACAAGTGGGAGGCACCGCCCAGAACCGCCCAGATCCACCCAGAACGAGTGAGGACAGCAGAACCAGGCCGGGCTTCAGTCCCTCCCTTCCCAGAAGCCAAGCAAAAAAATCGAAAACTCACAAGGAAGACCTCAGGCGACAGGAGTGCAGGTGCGCCCGGAGCAGCCGGCTGCACAGGCAGGCGAGGGCGCTGGACAGTGGGCAGGGGCTGGTGTACAGGCAAAGTAGGGGTGTGGACAGGCTGCTGTACAGGCATAGGGGGGTGGAGGGTGTAGACAGGCTGGTGTACAGGCAAAGTAGGGGTGTGGACAGGCTGCTGTACAGGCATAGGGGGGTGGAGGGTGTAGACAGGCTGGTGTACAGGCACAGGGGGGTGGAGGGTGTAGACAGGCTGGTGTACAGGCACAGGGGGTGTAGACAGGCTGGTGTACAGGCATAGGGGGGTGGAGGGTGTAGACAGGCTGGTGTACAGGCATAGGGGGTGTAGACAGGCTGGTGTACAGGCATGGGGGGTGGAGGGTATAGACAGGCTGGTGTACAGGCACAGGGGGTGGGGAGTGTAGACAGGCTGGTGTACAGGCATAGGGGGGTGGGGGGGTGTAGACAGGCTGGTGTACAGGTGCAGTGGGGCTGGAGGGGTATAGACAGGCTGGTGTTCAGGCACAGGGGGTGGGGAGTGTAGACAGGCTGGTGTACAGGCATAGGGGGGTGGGGGGTGTAGACAGGCTGGTGTACAGGTGCCATGGGGCTGGAGGGGTGTAGACAGGCTGGTGTACAGGTGCCATGGGGCTAGAGGGGTGTAGACAGGCCTGTGTGCAGGCACAGTGGCAGGGTATAGACAGGCCGGTGTGCAGGCGCAGGGGGTAAAGCCACACTTGGGACCCCAGCATCTCTTATCAGAGCACCGGTCCCGGTGTCAGTGGCCCCACTTCCTACCCAGTTCCTGCTGATGCATCCAGGCAGGAGGGAAGATGGAGACCGGATGGAGCTCCCAGCCCTGGCTATGGCAGCCATCCAGGGAGTGAAGCAGCAGATGGAAGACAGCTCGCTCTCTCTCTCTCTCTCTCTCTCTCTGCCTTTCAAACAAGTAAATAAATCTTTTGAAAGCGAGGCGCTGGCTGCTCTTTGCAGGAGGATGCCAGGACCTGAGGCGCGCAGCAGGGGACCTGCAGTACCGAAGCAGGCCCGCAGGGGCAGCAGATCGCAGTCAGCAGACGCAGCAAGCCGGAGTTAAGGACCCCAGAGAAGGACCGGGCAAGCTCCCCGCCGAGCTGAGCGTACCCCACGCTCCCTGACAGACGGCGCTGTCTGAGTTGATGGAAGGCAGGGACGATAATCTGTAAGGCCAAAGTTCACTGCCCACAAGGGCCACCTGGGGAGTGGCCAGGAAGGACCCTCGGCACAGCCACCACCAAAGCCCACTGAACGTGCCCGGGGTTGAGGTGCGAAGGGGCGAGTCCGTGGCACCCCAGGATTCGGGGAATGGAGGTGAGATATGGTGGGATTGGGGTGTTGTTTTTCTTAATTTTTTAATTTATTTGAAGGCCACAGTTATAGTGAGAGAAGGAGAGGAAGAGAGAGGTCTTCCATCTGCTGGTTCACTTCCCAGATGGCCGCAATGGCCAGGGCTGGGCCAGGCCACAGCCAGGAGCCGGGAGCTTCTTCAGAGTCTCCCACATGGGTGCAGGGACCACAGCACTTGGGGCATCTTCCACTGCTTTCCCAGGCCACCAGCAGGGAGCTGTATTGGAAGTGGAGCAGCCGGGACTCCAACCAGAGTCCACGTGAGGTGCCAGGGTCACAGGCAGCGGCTTTACCCACCACACCCCAGCGCTGGGCCCCTGAATCAGGTTTTATTATCTCCACCATCGGGGCTGACTTTTCTGGTAATTTCTCTGTGACTTCCGAAGGTGACAGCGCACTTCTTAAAGAACAGGAAGTCAAGGGCCGTGAAGGTGGGACCCAGCGCCTCGGACGGAGCCTGGTCTGACTCCTGCAGGGAAAGGCACCTGCACGGCTGCCCCTCAGCGCCCTGCACCCCCTCCCCACCCCCTCCCCACCCCGGGTGCTGAAGGCGGGGCCCAGCAGGTGCTGTGCCTGTACTGCAGTGAGCGGCAGACACCACCACTGTTGGAAGAAAGTAACAAGCGGAGGGAACAGGCTCAGAATCAGTGAGACGCGGGGATCTTGTGGTGAACTCAACCGGCCCTGAACACTGACGGGAGAGAGGCTGCCTCCGAGAGCCAGGGCGCTGGGGAGCGAGGGCACCGAAGCTTGGTGACACCGCAGAGGGGGACAACTGGGCCGCAGCCAGGGACGCCTGGCTCCTGCTCCAACCACCAGCTCCCCTGTCGCCCCAGGGCCCGGAGACTGAGAAAGTGAAGGGGTCTCCTGGGATCTCGCTGGGCCTCAGCACCCACCGGACAGGGGCTGCAGGTGCCCGGGACTAACGCTGCCGCCATCGGGGTCCCAGCTCTGAGTGACGAGGGTCCTGTGCCACTTCCTCACTGCTTGCTCCTCCACCAGAAGGCAGAGGGAGGCCCTGGCCAGGCCACTTCTGGGGGTCTTGCTCAACCAGCTGTGGCCCTATCTTGCCCGCGGCTCTGAGGAACGCCTGCCAGCCTAGACACCACCTTCCGGCCACATCTCTGTGCACCTGCAGCCCCCAGACTGCTCTCGGGGGGTGGTCTCAGGCCCGGGCCACAGCCAGGACTTGCAGGGGCCCAGCGAGGGAACCAGGGTAGGGCAGAGGCCATTGCACCAAACACACAACTGGGGTCCCAACTGTGTCCACCACGGGGCCCGGAGCTGCTGGAGGATGCCCGCGGGCTGGCGCCCCGCCCCCACCCCCGCCTGCAGTTACCTGGGTGCTGTTTCTTCTCGGTCACTGGAGCCGGCGCTGTGTCCAGAAGCAGCTGCGAGGGGCCTCCTGCAGGGCACCGACACGCTTGTCTCCTGCACGCACCCAAGTGCGCCATCGCCCAGCCCGCTGCCGGCCCAGGGTTCTGCTGCTCACTGCACTGTCCTGGCAACACTCTGCTACCGTGGGAAAATGGGTGTCGCACACCGAGAGTCCAGTCCCGTCCTTTGCCGCACGCCGAGCCAGGGACGGGCTTCTGTGCAACCTCAGCTCCCACTCTTTCCAAACCATGGTTCCCACAGCAGGTGCACAGCTTCTCAGAGCTGGACGGGGCCCAGGGGGGCTCAGACAGGTGCACGGCTTCTCAGAGCAGGACACGGGCACAGGGGGGCTCAGGTGCACAGCTTCTCAGAGCAGGACACGGGCACAGGGGGCTCAGACAGGTGCACAGCTTCTCAGAGCTGGACGGGGCCCAGAGGGCTCAGACAGGTGCACGGCCTCTCAGAGCAGGACACGGGCACAGGGGGCTCAGACAGGCACATGGCTTCTCAGAGCTGGACACGGGCACAGGGGGCTCAGACAGGTGCACGGCTTCTCAAAGCTGGATGGGGCCCAGGGGGGCTCAGACAGGTGCACGGCTTCTCAAAGCTGGACGGGGCCCAGGGGGGCTCAGACAGGTGCACAGCTTCTCAGAGCTGGACATGGGCACAGGGGGCTGAGAGGTGCACGGCTTCTCAGGGCTCTCTCCTCACATGGTACCATGAGTCAGGGGAACCATGAACACGCTAGTACACGCGAGCCATCACTGGGACACGTGTGCCCGGCAGGGGGCTGCAGTTGAGGCGCAGACCCCACCTGGAGCAGCTCGCACAGCTCAGGGCCCCGGAGTGGGCGCCATCTGGGCACAGGTGCTCAGCGGGAACTTCACACAGCCCTCACCTCTGCACGTCTGCTCCCGGTCAATGATCAGAGCCACTGGGACCTGGGCCCCCGGGTGGGACAGTCCTTGTAGGAGACAGAGGCGCGGACTCGGGGAGAGGCCACCGGAGACGGGACAGAGCCTGGAACCCCTGGAGGCCCCAGGACTGGGACTGAGGGGAGGCGTGAGTGTCCCAAACCCCCAGTGCCCTGGTGAGGGGCCGCCCAGAGCACTGAGCCACTGCCTCGGGGATCCATGGGGATGAGAGGCACAGGGCATGGCACCCAGGGGCACCCGCCCTTCCTCCTCCTCTGAGACCATGGGTGACCCTGGCCCCAACACTGGAGCCCCATCTCTCCCTCACCAGGACACAGTGCCTGCACCTGCTCCTCACCCCAGACTGGGAGCAGCTGGGGACAAGGGCTCCCACCAGGGCCAGACTTCGGGTCCTACATGGGTGTAGGGTAAAAGAAATGGGAACTGGAGACCTTGTCCACAGCAGGGCTCCACGCAGCTTTAAGCCACTGCCCAGACAGCCATGGCTGTGTCTTTCCTGCCCTGGCGTCAGCCGCTCCTCAGCTCCGGCCATGGTTCTGAGACCCAGGCTCAGGTGTGTCTAGGCAGAGCCTCAGCCCAGCGGGGTTCCTCCCCAGGAGGCCAGGGATGCCTTCCAGGCTGGGCCCACGCACGAGGGCCACGGGGAGGAACCCCCTCCCCAGCCCAGGCTTGTTTGCAGAGGGGCCTCCCCTAGCACGCAGCTCCTGTGGCCTCCTGTGGCCTCGCCCATGCTGGGTGCAGAGAGCGTGGGTCGCAGATGTCCCAGGAGTGGACGCCCTGCTCACCGTCAGGGTGACTCAGAAGCCCCACCGAGAGTCCTGGTCAGAGACCAGCACTGCCCGGCGCCCCGGGCACCTCCGCTCATGCCAATCGTCCTCCTGCGGCCCTGCAACACCAGGCACCGGCCACTTGGGTCAGGCGGGCGCGGGAGCCTGAAGCTGGCCAGCAAGTCGCCGCAGCCACCTCCTATGTAGGCTTCACGGAAGCCACCGGAGCAGCTCCGGCCTGCTCATACCTGGATCAACGAGGACCCCCAGGAGAGAGACGGCGCTTTAAAAGCCGTCGTCTGAATGGACCTGAGGTTTTTATTGCAAAAATACATCACAACAGCTTTATGGGGGGTGTAGCTCAGGAGCCGTATGCGCTGCTCGAAGTTAACACGAGAACCGCTGCCTTCCACATAATCCAATAAAAAGGTTATTAATGTGGGGGAGGCCGGCTGGGTGTCGGCTCCGAGTGCCGATTGCACCGGGTGTGACACGCACGCTCTAACGCCAGCGGCAGCTCTCACCTTGGCTCAGCTTCCTCGCTGGGGCGACAACCATGCTGCGTGGGCCAAAAATGCAGCCTGGGGGCAGGCCTGCCCCTGGCCAGCCGCCCCTCGCTGGCCACCCCTGGGCAGGCGGGCAGCTCTCTCACCTCCAGCCTTCAGCAACTTCCTGGGGGTGTGGCCAGTGGGCTGGGGGAGGCGTGGATGGTGGGTCTGGGCGGGGGTCCGGCTGGTGGGTCTGGGGTTATCCAGCAGAGACTTTGCAGGGGTTACCTCGGCAGGAGGGAGAGGGCTGTTTCCTCGGACCTCCGACCTGGAGCCACCGTGGGGGAGGAGGCAGGAACAGCCCCGATTCTCCAGGACCTGGCTCGCCAGTGATGTCCCCTTGCTCAGCCCACAACCTACGGGGGCCCAGATCCCTCACCTGCGTCACGGCCGGGAGGCTACCTGGCTCCAGGTGTGCTCGGGTACGAGCCCTGAGCAGGCAGAGCCTCCTACACTGTGCTCAGGTGTGGCCATCGCTGCCCCACTGCCCGCTCCTCTCCCCACAAGCCTTCGCAGGGTCCCGCTGCTCGGCCACACTCGCGCACAGATGCCTGGCGAGCACTCTGGGAGGAGGAGCGGCCTGCGGCCTCGGGCAGCCCTCGAGGACCGGGGGTCGGAGAAGGGATGTCCAGGTGTGCTGAGGAGGCCCAGAGCTGCCACCCGGCCTCCCTGCTCGTCCCCATCCCCGCGGTGGGGTGGATCCGCTTCCCAGCTCTCGCAGACCCACTGACAACTGCGCTGACCGGAGGGGCAGACTGCCCAGCCGGCCCTGCCCTTCCCTGGCCCCAGCTCTGGTGGGGCGGGCAGGGCCTGTTACGCTTCTGTCCTGTGTCATTTTTAAGATGAACAAAAACTTTTTCATAAGCAAAATGCTTTGCCTACCCCTTAACTCCCAGGCTGTCTTTAACCCAAGCGCCCCCTGAGCTGGAGGCTGCTCCCGCCCTCCAGATGAGTGGGGGTGGCTTCCCCACCCCGGGCTGGGTGCTCCCAGTGGAGGGGCCGCCAAGTGCGTCAGACCCACTCGTGACAGGGTCGGACAACTCACCACGACGTCCCGCGGCTCCCAGTGCTCGTGCTGTGGGACTCCACTCAGAGCAGGTTCACCCTCGCCTCGCTGAGCGACCGAGGCGTCCACGGAGTGAGGGGCTTGGGACTCCAGCAGCGGTTATCAGAGGCCGCTCGGCTGGCCACCCAGCCCCCTGTGTGTCTGTCTGTCTGTCTGTCTGTCAAATACAGAAATCAGTGAATCCTTTGAAAAAGCCCAGTGGCCTCTCATGCTCCGGTCACGCAGTGCAGAGCGCACCCAGTCCTGGGGGAGGCAGAGGGGGCAGGGGGCAGGAGGGTGGGGGGCAGGGGGGTGGGGGGCAGGGGGCAGGTGGGCGGGGGGCAGGGGAGCAGGAGGGCAGGGGAGTAGGGAGGCAGGGGCAGGTGGGCAGGGGGGCGGGGGGCAGGGGGGTAGGGGAGCAGGGGGGCAGGGGAGTAGGGAGGCAGGGGCAGGTGGGCAGGGGGGCAGGGGAGCAGGGGAGCAGGAGGGCAGGGGAGTAGGGAGGCAGGGGCAGGGGGGCGGGGGGCAGGGGGGTAGGGGAGCAGGGGGGCAGGGGAGCAGGGGGGCAGGTGGGCAGGGGGGCAGGGGAGCAGGGGAGCAGGGGAGCAGGGTGGCAGGTGGGCAGGGGGGCAGGGGGCAGGGGAGCAGGGGGGCAGGTGGGCAGGTGAGCAGGAGGGCAGGGGAGTAGGGAGGCAGGGGCAGGTGGGCAGGGGGGCGGGGGCAGGGGGCAGGTGAGCAGGAGGGCAGGGGAGTAGGGAGGCAGGGGCAGGGGGGCAGGGGGGCGAGGGGCAGGGGGGTAGGGGAGCAGGGGGGCAGGGGAGCAGGGGGGCAGGTGGGCAGGGGGGCAGGGGAGCAGGGGAGCAGGGGAGCAGGGTGGCAGGTGGGCAGGGGGGGCAGGGGGGCAGGGGAGCAGGGGAGCAGGGTGGCAGGTGCACTCAGCATGGGAAAGCTGTGCAGCCCCACCGGGGTCCTAGGAAATTTGGGAAAATCAAATTCTTGTCAACTGCTTAGCGCGGTGCATGGGTGCTCCAGGTGCTCGGGCGTCCTAGGTGAGCTGTCTCTCCCCTCCTCATCTCTGCACTTTCCCTGGGGAGGCAGAAGGGGAGGGGTGCAGGGCAAGGGAGAGGATGGAAGGGAGGGAAGGCAAGGCGGAAGGGGCAGGGAGGGGGACCCCCGGGGGGAGGGGAGGGCACAGCTGGGGAGGGCGGGGAGCACCAGCAGGCTTTCCCGCGCCTGGGATGCCCGCAGGGTTGGCTGATCAGCCCCAGAGAAGCGCCCTCCTCTGAAACCTGGCCCTGCCCCTGGCCTCAGCTGACCGCCAGCCAGCAGCAGTGGACTTGGGAGAGCTTCCGCTCCCACACAGCCAGCACCGGATTTGCATATGAAAAAGGAAATTGATTTCTCAGTGGGACTTCAGAACATCTCTCCCCACAGCAGGAGACGTCTGTGTGGGAACAGGGATTAAGAACATAAGCCAGGCCCCAGCGGGCTGGGCTCCCGGCCATGCCAGAGCAGCGGGAAGCGTGGCCCACCACCTGCCATCTGCATTTAGGGGCACCTCCAGCCCCTTTAAATCGCTTGACACAGAGGGGCCGGTGCTGTGGCACAGCGGGTAGACCTGCCACCTGCAATCCAGCATCCCACCTGAGCACCGGTTCTAGTCCCAGCTGCTCCACTTCCAATCCAGCTCCCTGCTGATGGCCTGGGAAGGCAGTGGAAGATGGCCCAGTGCTCGGGTCCCTGCACCCACGTGGGAGACCTGGATAAATCTCCAGGCTTCAGCCTGGCCCAGCCCTGGCCGGTGTAGCATCGGAGGATCTCTCTCAGTCTCTCCGTCTCTCTGTAACTCTGACTTCCAAATAAATAGATCAATCTTTAGGAAAAGGATAAATGACTCCACAAATGTTAGGTGCCGTCTGCCCCTCCCCTGGTGTCTCCCCGCCTGCGGGGCCACGGAACCATCCCCGGAGGCTGAGGCTCCGGACGGGGTCAGGAGCCCATGACGGGCGCCTGCGGGGCCTCCGGGGAGGCACGAGCTCCCACAGCCTCCTGCTCAGCTGGTGGCACAGACGCCCCCGGCCCCGCCCCTCCTCACCCACCGCTCCTCCGTTCCTGGGCAGACCCCTCACTAAGGTGGTGCAGCCTCGGACCACACCGGACACAGCCAGAGTGGACAGTGGCGTGGGCTCGGCCTGACCGCTCTGTGTGCTGTGGGTCACTGTGTCCTCACAGCGCTTGCCCTAAAAGGACCCCACGTGTCACTAACAGCGTGAGCCCCGTTTTTGATACGCACAGGGGATGGGCCGACCCCACAGGACAGGGCTCTCAGACCTGGCCAGGGCGGGTGGGGGTGTCTCTCCTCCCCCTGCCCAGGAGCTCCTGTCCCCTGGGATCCCAGCCCCGCCCTGCCCGCAGCTCCCTCCAGGGGCTCTGGACCTCCCCCCACCCCCCACTCCCGTGCCCTGCAGCTGGTCCAAGGCGAGGCCCGTGCCTGCAGGCTGGGGTCGGCTCCTACCTCGTGGCTGATCTGCTACAAACACAGCCCCCTTCCTCCTTACTCTCCCTCCCACAGGAGCCCCAAACACCTCCTGTGCCACCCCTCACACCACCTGCCGGCTGCAGCCCCCCACCTGCCCCACGCGGCCGCCCCATGTTTGGGCTCCTCTCCAGCTCCCTGCTTTGCCTGTGTCGCGAGCCCCCTCCCCCCTTCTCCGTCCTTCCGGGAGCTGCCCTGAGCCCACACCTGTCTCCTCCCGATGCCCCCACACCGCAGGCTGGGACCCCAGGCTCTGACCCACAGGAGAGGGTGCCGAGGAGGAGCGGTCTCCAGGAGCCCGGGGCGGCCTCACTCCAGGCAGGAGCTGCAGGCCAGGGCGTTCCCTCCCCCGCCCCCACCCCAGGCACTGTGGACACTGGGAGCTCCTGGACGGCCCCAGCTTTGCCCTGCACCCCACGCCTCCCTCACCCAGCGCCCTCCCAGCCCTCAGGGCCTCTTCCCCTCACCTGGTTCTTGGTGAAGTAGAGTCGCCTCCTGTGCGCGTGGTGGCAAAGTCTCAGGGCTCTCTGGTCCCTTCAGCCCACGTGCGCTGCTACCCACACTCCAAGATCGAGGACCCTGGGCCAGGGCGGCCAGACCCTAAGGGCTTCCCTGGGGCCTCATCATAGCAGCACCCTGGGCTGTGCCCACAGCGCCTTTGCCACTCACTGAGCCGAGCCCTGAGGGCCCGGGACAGGTCCTCCCTTCAAGAGGGACCCTCACTCACCTGCACAAGCAGCTCACCTGCGCGACCTCCGCTCACCTGTGAGACCCCCACTCATCTGTGTAACCCCCACTCACCTGTGAGACCCCCGCTCACCTGCGTGAACCCCACTCACCTGCGTGACCCCCACTCACCTGTGTGACCCCCCTCACCTGTGAGACCTCCACTCACCTGTGTGACCCCCACTCACCTGCGTGACCCCCATTCACCTGTGTGACCCCCCTCACCTGCGCGACCTCCGCTCACCTGTGTGACCCCCACTCACCTGTGTGACCCCCGCTCATCTGTGTGACCCCCACTCACCTGTGAGATCCCCACTCACCTGCTCATCCTCCCACTCACCTGTGAGACCTCCCACTCACCTGTGTGACCCCCACTCACCTGCTCATCCTCCCGCTCACCTGCGCGACCTCCGCTCACCTGCATGACCCCCACTCACCTGTGTGACCCCCACTCACCTGTGTGACCCCCCTCACCTGTGAGACTTCCATTCACCTGTGTGACCCCCACTCACCTGCGTGACCCCCACTCATCTGTGAGACCCCCACTCACCTGCGTGACCCCCACTCACCTGTGAGACCTCCCACTCACCTGTGTGACCCCCCGCTCACCTGTGACCCCCACTCACCTGTGAGACCTCCCACTCACCTGTGTGACCCCCACTCACCTGTGTGAACCCCTTACCTGTGTGACCCCCACTCACCTGTGTGACCCCCACTCACCTGTGAGACCTCCCACTCACCTGTGTGACCCCCCTTACCTGTGTGACCCCCACTCACCTGTGTGACCCCCGCTCACCTGTGTGACCCCCCCACTCACCTGTGTGGCCTCCCCTCACCTGTGTGACCCCCCTCACCTGTGTGACCCCCGCTCACCTGTGTGACCCCCACTCACCTGTGTGACCCCCCGCTCACCTGTGTGACCCCCCTCACCTGTGAGACCTCCACTCACCTATGTGACCCCCACTCACCTGTGTGACCCCCCGCTCACCTGTGTGACCCCCACTCACCTGTGTGACCCCCACTCACCTGTGAGACCTCCACTCACCTATGTGACCCCCACTCACCTGTGTGACCCCCCGCTCACCTGTGTGACCCCCACTCACCTGTGTGACCCCCACTCACCTGTGAGACCCCCCGCTCACCTGTGTGACCTCCCGCTCACCTGTGTGACCCCCCCCTCACCTGTGAGACCTCCCACTCACCTGTATGACCCCCATGCACCTGTGAGACCTCCCGCTCACCTGTGTGACCCCCCTCACCTGTGTGACCCCCCCTCACCGCAGGAGCAGCTCACCTCCTGGGCACAGCCGCTCCACCGCCGTCGGAGACCCAGGGGCTCCGCCTCTCCCGCAGGCAGCACGGACGTGGGCAGTAGTTTTTGCAGCAGCAGAAACCACAGTGCCCGCGGCTCCCGGCTGCTGGGACAGGAATCCGCCCGCCCCCCCGGTGCTCACTGCCGAGTGCCGGTGCCGTCAGCTGGCGACTGTTTGGGCAGAGCGCTGATCTCAAAAGCGCCACGTTGTGGTCAGGAGGCGGGGAACATCCACACACACCCTCATCCCCGCATCCAGCCAGAGCCGGTGCCCCAGGCCGCCAGGAGCCGGCCCATTCTGGCTCGTTCCGCGGCCTCTCGGGCTGCGCTGACTCCTGGCAGGGCCGCTTCTCCCTCCGCTGGCGGCGTTTGAGGAGCCAGGGACAGCTTCCCCGCCCTCAGCAACAAGCCCGCGTTGATGGATTTTTTAAACTCTAATTTATCCTGAATAAAATTCCAAAATGATGCCTGTTTATATCTGAGCCAACCAAACAAGTCACAGTTGCCAAGTGAGAGGAACGAGCTGCCGGCGGAGCGCAGGGCCAGGAAGGGCGCGTGGGCTGCTTACGGAAGTTAAACCCAGGTCGGAGGTCGGGGGTCGGAGGTCGGGGGTCGGAGGTCGGGGGTCGGAGGTCGGTGCTTTCCCAGCAGTTAGGGGGCAGTGTCCTTGCTCTCTGTGACTGACGGGACGACTCTCAGGCATGACCCCCACCTGCTCCCTGGCCGCTTCCAGCCCAAACCCAAGTGCTGAGCCCACACTCTGCTGGGTGCAGGGGCAGAGGCCAGTGCTGGGCCAGGAGGAAGACAGCTAAGGAATTCAAACAACAACCACAGCCTCAAATGTAACCACCCACGGCCGGCCACGGGTGACCACAGGTGTGACCGCCCACAGCCAGCCACAGGGACCAGCCCCCTCTAGCGTGCCGTCTGCACCAAGCGCAGGAAACCCTGCTCCCCACTCCCCAGCACAGCCCCCCCGATTCAGCCAAGCAGACCCCAGATGCAGAAGGCAAAGGTGAGCAACACCCGGGCCCGGCGATGGGGGGACAGGCACAGCGGTGGCCAGGAGCGAGGGCAGAGAAGGGCCTCTGCTCTTCAGGGGAGAATCCACGGAAGGAGCTGGTTCTTGGGCCAATTCCACGACGTCCCTGGTGGGAAGCAACGGGGTCCCCAGCCCAGGGCTGGTCAGGTGGGGCTCCTGACGTCCAGCTGTCCCAGAAGCAGCCACAGGGAACAAACCCTCCAGGAGACGGAATCTGGCGGTCACGGCCGGGCGGTGTGGTGGTCACCTTGTGTACACGCAGAGGGCCATGTGCAGCCCAGGAGCTGGCACGGTAGTGGCCACACTACAGACCCCGGGGATGGACACCAGGATCCCAGGCCTGTGGGGCAGGAGGGTGGCTTCTAATTATGACGACAAACGCCACCCCCAGCCCCTCTGTGTCCTGTGTCTACACAGCAGGCATCCAGGATGGAGAGCTCCACGCTGGGCTGGGGCTGCCCCTTTCACCTCTGAGTCCTGCCCCCGCCTTAGAGGCTCGGGATGGGCCTGCTCTGGGCTTCCCGTCCTGTCCCTGCCCAGCAGAGGGTCCAGGGCCGTCAGTGCCGGGACTCAGGCTTGGTTCGCGGGAGCCTGACCCGGAGCCGGATGCTGCAGGGGTGCCTGGCCCGCCCCTGCGGACAGAGCCGTTCCCACTGCAGGGGGAGCCTGCTGCCCTCAGCACAGGGCCCAGAGGGAGGCACAGCCTCAGGCCAGGCGGACTGCCCAGACTTCACCCCGTCTCACTCCACCTTCCCAGCTCAGGGAGAGGAGCCTGGGCCAAGGCATCTGGGCCCCAACGCAGTGGCAGAGAGCCCCCTCCGGGTGCAGCTGCCCCCCACAGCCGGCAGGAGGGAGCCGGTGGGGAGGAGGAGGTGCAGAGAGGCCACGGCTGCCCAGCACCAGAGGGAGCTGGGACACACGACCCCCCCCCCGCCCCCGGGCTCCCGCTCTGCTGGAAGAGCCCTGGGAAAGCTTCCGCACTGCCCAAAGAGAGAACAACTTGGGGGTTTCTCCTGGGGGGGAACAGCCAGGGCTGCCACCAAGCTGTCCTGAAAACACCCTTGAAAGTCACGGCGGGAGCCGGCAGCTGTGGTGGGCGCCAGGTGCAGCAGGGGAGGCGTGGCTCAGGCGGGGCCCGCGCAGCTTCTGTGTGGGTGCAGGGAACCGGCAGGGAAGCAGCCCGGCGTGGCAGAGCTGCCCTGAGGCCACACGGCAGGGACCAGGGGCAGCCACCAGGCTGAGGGGCCTTCCCTGTGCAGACGGCACCTGGGGTGGGCCTGAGCACCGGGAGCCACCAGCCCGCAGGGAGGCACGCCCAGGCGCGGGGACCGCAGAGCGGGCGTCTCTGAGCAAGCACGGGCAGTGAGAGTCAGCGCTCTCTCGGTCATGGCAGTGACCCCGCCCGGCCCACAGCAGGAAGGCGCGGGCAGTGGGCCAAGGGCCCCCTCCTGCAGGGTCTGAGAGGGGACGAGCCGGTGGGGGTGAGCGCCAGGAGCTGGTCACACCAGGAGTCGGCTTGCAGGGCTGCAGTGGGCACAGCACCCCTCAGGGGTCCCTGCAGACAGGGGAGCAGAGACCCAGCCCTGCGGGAGAGAGCAGAGACCACAGACACGAGTGCCTGTGCAATCCAAGTCCCTTACGCTCTGCTTCCCGGCCTCCGCCAAGGCGACCAGAAAAGCCCACTGCAACAGCCCCCGGTGGACCAGCGGGACAAAAATACCCCAGGGACCATGGGGCACACGGGTTGAGGGGGGAACAGCTGAATCTGCATTTGTTTGGGGAAGAAGAATCAGGGTGGAGCGTGCACACGTGTGCTGGGGGCAGGCCCAGGTAGAGCGTGCACACGTGTGCTGGGGCAGGCCCAGGTGGAGCGTGCACATGTGTGCTGGGGCAGGCCCAGGTGGAGCGTGCACACGTGTGCTGGGGACAGGCCCAGGTGGAGTGTGCACACGTGTGCCGGGGCAGGCCCAGGTGGAGTGTGCACACGTGTGCTGGGGCAGGCCCAGGTGGAGTGCACACGTGTGCTAGGGCAGGCCCAGGTGGAGTGTGCACACGTGTGCTGGGGCAGGCCCAGGTGGAGTGCACACGTGTGCTGGGGCAGGCCCAGGTGGAGCGCACACATGTGCTGGGGGCAGATCCAGGTAGAGCGTGCACACGTGTGCTGGGGCAGGCCCAGGTGGAGTGCACACGTGTGCCGGGGCAGGCCCAGGTGGAGTGCACACGTGTGCCGGGGCAGGCCCAGGTGGAGTGCACACGTGTGCCGGGGCAGGCCCAGGTGGAGTGTGCACACATGTGCCGGGGCAGGCCCAGGTGGAGCGTGCACACGTGTGCCAGGGCAGATCCAGGTAGAGCGTGCACACGTGTGCCGGGGCAGGCCCAGGTGGAGTGCACACGTGTGCCGGGGCAGGCCCAGGTGGAGTGCACACGTGTGCTGGGGCAGGCCCAGGTGGAGCGTGCACACGTGTGCTGGGGGCAGGCCCAGGTGGAGTGTGCACACGTGTGCCGGGGCAGGCCCAGGTGGAGTGTGCACACGTGTGCTGGGGGCAGATCCAGGTAGAGCGTGCACACGTGTGCTGGGGCAGGCCCAGGTGGAGTGCGCACGTGTGCCGGGGCAGGCCCAGGTGGAGTGCACACGTGTGCCGGGGCAGGCCCAGGTGGAGTGCACACGTGTGCCGGGGCAGGCCCAGGTGGAGTGCACACGTGTGCCGGGGCAGGCCCAGGTGGAGTGCACACGTGTGCCGGGGCAGGCCCAGGTGGAGTGCACACGTGTGCCGGGGCAGGCCCAGGTGGAGTGTGCACACATGTACCGGGGCAGGCCCAGGTGGAGCGTGCACACGTGTGCCAGGGCAGATCCAGGTAGAGCGTGCACACGTGTGCCGGGGCAGGCCCAGGTGGAGTGCACACGTGTGCCGGGGCAGGCCCAGGTGGAGTGCACACGTGTGCTGGGGCAGGCCCAGGTGGAGCGTGCACACGTGTGCTGGGGGCAGGCCCAGGTGGAGTGTGCACACGTGTGCCGGGGCAGGCCCAGGTGGAGTGTGCACACGTGTGCCGGGGCAGGCCCAGGTGGAGTGTGCACACGTGTGCTGGGGGCAGATCCAGGTAGAGCGTGCACACGTGTGCCGGGGCAGGCCCAGGTGGAGTGCGCACGTGTGCCGGGGCAGGCCCAGGTGGAGTGCACACGTGTGCCGGGGCGGGCCCAGGTGGAGTGCACACGTGTGCCGGGGCAGGCCCAGGTGGAGTGTGCACACGTGTGCCGGGGCAGGCCCAGGTGGAGTGCACACGTGTGCTGGGGCAGGCCCAGGTGGAGTGCACACGTGTGCCGGGGCAGGCCCAGGTGGAGTGCACACGTGTGCCGGGGCAGGCCCAGGTGGAGTGTGCACACGTGTGCCGGGGCAGGCCCAGGTGGAGTGCACACGTGTGCCGGGGCAGGCCCAGGTGGAGTGCACACGTGTGCCGGGGCAGGCCCAGGTGGAGTGCACACGTGTGCCGGGGCAGGCCCAGGTGGAGTGCACACGTGTGCCGGGGCAGGCCCAGGTGGAGTGCACACGTGTGCCGGGGCAGGCCCAGGTGGAGTGCACACGTGTGCCGGGGCAGGCCCAGGTGGAGTGCACACGTGTGCCGGGGCAGGCCCAGGTGGAGTGCACACGTGTGCCGGGGCAGGCCCAGGTGGAGTGCACACGTGTGCTGGGGGGCCTTGTCCGGGTCGTCTGTGTTCAGGCCCAGAGCAGCCTCCGTTCAGGGAGATGGGGCAGGCCCAGGTGGAGTGCACACGTGTGCCGGGGCAGGCCCAGGTGGAGTGCACACGTGTGCCGGGGCAGGCCCAGGTGGATTGCACACGTGTGCCGGGGCAGGCCCAGGTGGAGTGCACACGTGTGCTGGGGGGCCGTGTCCGGGTCGTCTGTGTTCAGGCCCGGAGCGGCCTCGTTCAGGGAGGTGGGGCCGGTCTGTGATTGCCGCTGCCTTAGTGGCCCTCAAGTGGCAGTGGACAGACACCAGCAGGAGCTTTGTGTCTGTGACGCCGAGGCTGGCGCCCAGCCTGGCCAGGACGGGGGAGTCTGGGCATTTGGGGCTGGATGACATTTGTGTCCAAACGGGACAGTGGAGACGCCGGCTCTGTCTCGCTCTGCCCTGGTCAGAGTGGCTGCGTCCAGGGGTGTTGGTGCAGTCCCTGGGTCATCAGGAGACTCCCGGGCGTTTCAAGGTGTGGGCTCAGCCCACTGTGCTTCGTCTTAACCACTTGGCCGGCACGGAGCAAACGCCACTGCTCTGCCAGACGTTTCCCGGCCGCACTGGGTGTGTAATGAGGGGAGGAGTGTGTGGTCTCGGCCAGTGGGAGGTCTCCCGGGCGGTTCGCGGCGTCAGGAGGGACTTAGGCTCCTGAGTGGGATCCAGGGCGCGGGGTGGACGCTGGGGAGGCTGCGTGGGAAAAGCCAGGACGAAACGTGCCGTCCGGTCCCAGGCAGCCCTGCGGGGCACGGCGGTGTCACCTGTTAGGATTCAGTGGAAAGAGGCTCATTTCCATGGCCAATGGGTATAAAACAGACTCCACCAATAACCTCACTCCGCCAACGTACAAAATGAGTGACCTCTTAATATAATAAAGCCACTGTCCTCTTTGTTTGCCGTTTATATTAAAACCGCACTCGAATGTGATTTCCACACAGGGTTCCTGAGACACTCCCTTGGGACAGAGCAATTCAGTGACAGTGGATCGTGTACCGGAAATATTAAAAAAGGAGCTCTCTCTGCTATCGGGAAAGACCCACAACATCGGATTAGGGGATGAATTATTCATTGGAAGTTCCGGGAAAGTCCTGGGGTGGCAAAACCAAGTTTCTGAATAAAGAAAGAAGAGAGATTGTTAGATGCAGAAAAACACCCTGCCTGGGCAGGAGATGGGGTTGGCACCCAGTTGCTCACTGGGCAGGCTACCCTCCACCCCTGCCCCAGACTCCGCCCCCACCTGCCTTGGGCCCCAGAGGAAGGGGCTGCCCAGAGTATGGTGAGCCTGCAGGGGGCGCAGGAGCTCACGGAAAGGCGGGGGAGGGGGAGAGAGGGAGAGAGGGAGAGAGAGAGAGAGGAAGAGGGGGAGAGAGAGAGAGAGGAGAGAGAGAGAGAGAGAGGAAGAGGGGGAGAGAGAGAGGGAGAGGGAGAGAGGAGAGAGAGGAGAGAGAGGGAGAGAGAGGGAAAAAAAGAGAGAGGGAGAGAGAGGGGGAGAGAGGGGGGAGAGAGAGGAGAGAAAGAGAGAGGGAGAGAGAGGGAGAAAAAGAGAGAGGGAGAGAGGGGGGAGGGGGGAGGGAGAGAGGAGGGGGGAGAGGGGGGAGAGAGGAGAGAAAGAGAGAGGGAAAGAGAGAGGGAGAGAGGAGGGGGGGAGGGAGAGAGAGGGAGGGAGCGAGAGAGGGAGAGAGAAGGGGAGGGAGAGAGGAGAGAGAGGGGAGGGGGGGAGAGACAGGAGAGAGAGAGAGAGGAGAGAAAGAGAGAGGGAGGGAGAGAGGGAGAGAGGAGAGAGAGGGAGAGAAAGGGAGAGAGGGAGGGAGAGAGGGAGAGGGGAGAGAGGGAGAGAGGGAGAGAGAGGAGAGAGATAGCATGTTCCCTCCACTGATTCACGACGCCCCAGATCGCTACAGTTACAAGGGCTGGTCCAGGAGCTGGTGGGGGCGCTGCTCAGTTCCAGGCTGAAGTTAAAGCTTGAGGCTGTGACCTGTGACCTCTCTGTCCATGGGCTCAGACCCCAGGGCAGGGGACCCTTCCCCCACCCAGGCTCCCGTGAGAGCCACTGTCCCCCTGAGCAGGACAGTGACCCCGCTGGTCCCGGCTCTGGCATTCACCTTGCAGTGTGCCCCAAGGCGACACCAGTGTGGGGGACCCCAGGCGACCTCCACTCCAGGCTCACTGCCTACAGCCGGCACCGCAGCAGCCACGGGTCCAGTGCTGCTCCTCCCGCCCGCGCCCCCCAGGCTGCTGTCCCACAGCCACTGGACCAGCTGCTGGAGGGCCCCACGTGGAAAACAGGGGCCTGAGCCCCTCCTGCTCCACCCGCCACCAGTCCTGTGCTCGCCACGGCAGCACAGAGAGGAAGGGACACTGGCCAGATAGCCTGCTCCTCTCACCCTGTCCGGCTCCTGCCCAGCCCCCAGCCCAAAGGGGCCTCTGCTCCCCTCCTCCCTGCACGGGCTCAGCAGTGTGGACAGTGGGGACCCTGCTGCCCCCGCTGAGGGGCAGTGCTGTCACTGTCACCCAGCTGAGGCAGAGGCCGAGGGGGCTGGTGTGGCCTCTGCTCTGGTGGCGTCAGAGCCATTGCTCATGGCGCCGTGTTAGCTCGCATGTTAGCAATCAGGCACGGGCGGGCAGGCACTGTGGCCCAGTGGTCAGGTCTCCACGTGGGACGCCTGCAGCCCACATTCGAGTGCCGGGGAGCGAGCCCAGCTCTGCTTCCCATCCTGCTTCCTGCTGGCAGAGGTGCTGGGAGGCATCAGGTGAGGGCTCCGGTGCTCAGGCGCCTGCCATCCACGGGGGAGGCCGGGATGGAGCTCCTGGCTCCTGGTTTTGACCTGGCCCTGCCCTGGCACATGGAAGATCTCTATTTCTCCCTGACATTTTGCCTTTCAAATAAATAAGTGAACTTACACAATTAGACACCTGCATTTTTTTCTTCTTCCATGAATTCCTTATCAGAATCTGATCTCCATAAAGACGCATGCTTTGGGCCAGTCCAGGCAAAGGTCACGCACTTGGAAACGCAAAGGAGAAATCACTTTGAGCTATATGCAGTCACTCGATCTCCAAGACGGAAGCAGTGTTCTCAGGGTCCCCTCACTGTCCTAAGCACTCGACAAAGGGGAATTTCGTTGACCCCCATAACAAACCCCTTAGACAGGCGCCATGACTCCTCCCCTTCTGTGGGCTGACAGGCTGAGGCACACGGAGGCCATGTTACCGCTGACACACACATCAACACCTCCTGAGACCACGGACAGACTCCAGGATGAGAGTCAAGATTCAGACCTGGGCGGCCCAGCTCTGGGTCCTGCCCATAACCAAGAGCTGCGGTGACAGCACCATGCTGTGTGCTCTGTGTCTCCTCATCGTCTCTCCATCCATCCATCCACCATCTATCCTGTCCATCTCTCCACCCATCCATCCGTCATCTATACATCCATCCATGTATCTATCTATCCATCCATCCATTATCTATCTATCCATCTGTCTAGCCCATCATCCATCCACCCATCCATCGATATCTATCCATCCATCCATTTCTATCTATCCTTTATCTATTTATAACCTATTTGTCTATCCATCTATCCATCTATCATCCATCTATCAATTGATCTAACTATCCATCCACCACCCATCTATATCCATCTTTCCATCCATCCATCTTCTCTCACGTCTATCATCTATCATCTCTCCACCTTTCTACCACCCACCTGTCATCTATTTGTTTATCTATGTACATTGTGCATCAAGCACACACAGGGTGTGAGGCTCCCACAAAGTGAATAAATCCATAAATGTTTGAAATGCCACGCCGTGGCCGTGCCCATCCTGTGTAGGATGTGCCTTTCTTTGACGTGTATGCATGGTGCTAAGGTGATTTTTGTCATGCATAAGTTTTATTTAACGTTTATTTACTTTTGATCTACTTGGAAGGCAGAGAAGGTGGGGGAGAGAGAGAGGGAGAGAGAGTCTTTTATCCATAGGCTCACTCTTCAAACGCCTGCAATACCCAGGGTTAGACCAAGCTGAGGCCAGGGCCTGAGGACTCCATCTGGGTCCCCCACATGGATGACAGGGGCCCAAGCACTTGAGCCGTCATCTGCCACTTCCCAAAGTACATCAGCAGGAGGCTGGACCGGAAGCGGAGCAGCCAGGACTTGAGCTGGGGTCCAATGTGGGACTTCGCCCACCGTGCCTGATGGCTGCCCCATAAATCATTGTGAAAGCAGCAGTGAGCCAGCGCCTCTGTCTCAGAGACACAAGTGCTCTGCCCGGACACCCGGCAGGAGGGGAGGGCCGGCCGTGGCCTTGGCGCAGGCCCAGACCAGTGCTCCCCCAGCCTGGCAAGGCCTCTCGGCACAGGAACCCACTGGTGCCCACTTTTCTTCTCCTCACGGACACCACCGGCCAGAAGCTGCTTGGTTTTGTGGTTTGAGCGCCTGGTTGAGCTCACCTTTCCCCATGGCCTCCCTGTGGCTCTGATGGCCGCCCGTGCGCCCCTCCCGCCCCGTGCACCGCGCTCCGAGCTCCACTGCGCCGACCACTCGTTCTCGGCCTGGCCTAAGCCTCACCCCATTGTGACCTCGGCTCGTACCCCTTAAATCAGCAACTCCATGGTGCGTTCCGGGGTCCTGAAAACCGACAGGCTCGCTGAGGGGCCACACTGCAGAAATGAGTAGAGAGACGGCGCCTTCGCCCTATCGAGTTAACGATCCTTCCCTTCGTTTGTCTTATTTTATTTCCTTCAGTAGAATTGTATCGATTGCTTTGTATGGGATCGCAGATCGCTGAGGCTCGCTCCCAGGAACTGCTGGGCGGTGCGCGATGAGGCCGTTTATTGATGATGCTTGCTAACGGCTTCCAGCGCGGGGCGTTTCCAGAGCCGCTGGCTGTGGTGCCTTTATTGGCTGTTCTGCTTTTGTACTCATTTTTATAGTTTTACAGATGATTCTCAGGCTGTCAGACGGACGCGCGTGGGGAATGTTCGGTGTGCTCTGGACGCGCGTGCCTGCGTTTCTAGGACCAGAGTCCCAGCTTGAATCAGACCCTCTTTTCAAGGTGATTTTGTAAACTTTCTTCTTCAGACAATTAATGTGATAAATTATATTAATATATTTCCTAATATTAAACCATCGTTAATTCCTGGAGTAAGCCACGCTTGTGTGTATTGCATTAATCTTACAGGCTGAGCGGCTGTGGCAAAGTGCCCCACGCCAGGCAGCCCCAGCCCACAGGGCGGTGGCAGCCGGAGGCCGGGGAGTCGGCAGTGACCACACGTCCTCCAGGGCCGCCAGGCGCTGCTCTCACTGCAGTGTGCACCTGCTCTGCCCGGGCCGCCTCCCTCATACAGCGTGGCAGGGGGTGGGGGGCCGTGCTGTCTCGGGGTCACCCGTCCCAGGGTGACCTCATCTTCACCAATGACCCTGTTCTCTTTTTTTTTTTTTTTTGACAGGCAGAGTGGACAGTGAGAGAGAGACAGAGAGAAAGGTCTTCCTTTTGCCGTTGGTTCACCCTCCAATGGCCGCCGCGGTAGGCGCGCTGCGGCCGGCGCACCGCGCTGTTCCGATGGCAGGAGCCAGGTGCTTCTCCTGGTCTCCCATGGGGTGCAGGGCCCAAGCACTTGGGCCATCCTCCACTGCACTCCCTGGCCACAGCAGAGAGCTGGCCTGGAAGAGGGGCAACCGGGACAGGATCGGTGCCTAGACCGGGACTAGAACCCGGTGTGCCGGCGCCGCAAGGCGGAGGATTAGCCTAGTGAGCCGCGGCGCCGGCCTGACCCTGTTCTCAAACGAGGCCACCTTCCAAGAGCGGGGACCTGGGGCTCCCAGTGTCTTCTTTTGGGGGTCGGGGACATCGCTGAAGCCCTGGCAATGGGGTTGTTCAGAGTGAGTGCGTCTGATATTCATAAATGGGGTTGGACTGCATGGGGCCTGGGGGTGGGAAGTGTCGCCACACCTGGCCTAGGACTGTGCTAACTTGCAGAACTGACCATGAACAACTTCCCCTAAGTCCTGGAGAACACGCAGCCTGGGAATGCCAGCTCCCCTTGGAGCGCGAGGGCCGGGGCCTTCAAAGACAGCTGGGACTGACAGCGCGGCACAGTGCACAGCGCAGACGCCATGCCCTTTGACCCCATGCAGCACTGTGCACACAGCCATGCTGCACTGTCTGAAGGCACATGTCAGTCACCGTGTCGACTCAGTCACTGTCAGCACAGCACCAGGGCGGCTCGAGGAGTCCAGGAAGGTCCCGGGGCACTGGGCAGTCAGCGGACCAATGTCCGGGCTCGTCCCTGTCCCTCCTTTGGCTTCGCCAGCTCGGCTAAGCCCATGGGGACCCAGACTGAACGGGAGGCGGCTGGCGCAGCCCCACAGAGGGCAGCCAGGCCAGAGCTACAGGAGGATGGGGTGCTGGGGGAGGGGCACACCGGCCCCTCCAGGCCCGGACACGGCTGCGGGGAGAAAGGCCAGCCCTGCGGAGGGCCCACTGTGCTCAGGAGCCAGCCTCACCGCGCGGGGAGCTGCAGTGGGCTGGAGGGAGCAGGGGCTTGGGGGTGTTGGAAAGGAGCGAAGCTTTGGTCGGGTACAAAGGTGGGGTGGTGGCCGCAGTCGATCATAACGGATTCGCTGTGCGCTTGCAAAGGCTGAGCTTCAGATACTGAGTGTGCCCAGCACAAGCACACGCTAAGCACGTGAGGCCATGCGTGTGCATTCCCATCGCCCCCCAGACACAGGAGCCCACACGGTTGTCATCTGTCCGCTTAAATCATTGAGTGTCTTAAGAGCAGAAATCGCCAGGGCGGCCCGGCCTGCCCGAGTCAGGTTTGTGGCCCCCAGACGTAGCAGAGGCGTGGACAGGAGGAGCTGGGGGACGGAGGCACCACGGTGGGTGGGCGGGGCAGGGGCAGGCCTGAGGGTGCGGCCCCCTCCCCCACACCCCGGAGCTGCATGGGCCTGGCCTCCTCGCTGCTGCTGTGCACCCAGTGGACGCAGGGCCCGTCATCCCCCTGTCCCTGTCCTGCTCGGCCTGCCCACCATGTGTGGCCCTGAGGGTGTGAGCGTGGCTCCTGTGCCCTGGGCTGGGGGTGGGGGTCCACACCGCTGGCCACTCAGCTGCAGGGAGCACGGGGCCAGAGCATGGAGCCTCCTGGAGCCCAGGGCAGACCGGCGGCCGAGGCCTCAGCAGATCCTCTGGAGTCGGCCCCCAGCTCAGGGATCACGGAGAGGGGGCAGGGGGCCGCTTCATCCCCGGCACCCTGGTGGCTGGTGCAGGGCTGGAGTGAGGAACCCGGGCATCAGCCTGGTGCCCCGCCCCTGCCTCTGCCCCCACGTGTCACGGGCTGCGGCCCTGCAGCGGCCGTGGTCAGCACAGGTCCCCCCACCCAGGGCCTGCCGTCTGCAAGTTGCCTGAGGCTGCTTGGGGTGCTGAGAAGAGCCCTGAAAACAAACCTGGACCCCACGCCATGGCGGGGACGCCCTCGCGGGTCATCATCCCCGAGTGCACAGCGAGGGCCAGCCAGCGTCCAGCCCTGGGGGCCTCAGCCAGGAAGGCGGCCAGCGGCGCTCACAGCCAGCTCCTCTCGGGGAGACACTGGGTGCCGCTGACATCCACGGCTACAGCCCTACCACACGCTGCAAATAGCATCTCATCAATGTGCTATGCAAATGAGACCCAAATGCAGCATCTTATGCAAATAAGGCCCAGTTTCAAAAACGAGCTGTGGAGGCAGAGAGCTCCTCGCCGTAAACCCCACGAGGCTTGCCGTGGCACTGGGGCCGCTGGCGCTCCCCCTGCTGGGCGATAGTGACAGTGACGCAAGGGGATGCCAGCCGGGGGCGAGACCTGGGTGAAGGCAGAGCTGTTTCCCCTCCTCCTGCAGACCTACTGTGCATGCTCGGCCCTGGACAGCAGCCGACGCTCCCCACGGGGCCGGACTCTGCCCCACGGGGCCGGACTCTGTACCACCGGGGCCGGGACTCTGCCCCACGGGGCCGGACTCTGCCCCACGGGGCCGGACTCTGCCCCACGGGGCCGGGACTCTGCCCCACGGGGCCGGACTCTGTACCACCGGGGCCGGGACTCTGCCCCACGGGGCCGGACTCTACCACCGGGGCCGGGACTCTGTCCCACGGGGCTGGGATTCTGCCCCAAGGGCCGGACTCTGTCCCACGGGGCCTGGCCTCTGTCCCACGGGGCTGGGACTCTGCCCCACGGGGCCGGACTCTGTACCACCGGGGCCAGACTCTGTACCACCGGGGCCGGGACTCTGCCCCACGGGGCCGGACTCTGTACCACCGGGGCCAGACTCGGTACCACCGGGGCCGGGACTCTGCCCCACGGGGCCGGGACTCTGCCGCGTGGCCGGCTATTCTTTCCTGTGCGGGTGCAGTCAGCTCCCTCTTCCTGTTTCTACCAGGAAGCAGCTCCTCTCTTTGGCCACTGGAGAAGAAACTGCTCAGGAGTGGCCTCTGGGTAGAGTCGGGCCCGTCCACGCCCCTCGACAGCCGCGGACCCCACTCGACACCCTCGGCCCGGACTCAGCTGCTGGTCTCCTGCATGAGCTGAACCTCGGGCCGGGGGTTTCAGTCCGAGACGGCTGAACCCTCTCAGCCCTGGAGGTCACTGATGGCAGCTGTGTGAGCGCCTGGGGCACAGAGACCCCACCCCCACCCCAGGACCCAGAACACAGCACCTGGTGCACACGGAGCTCCCGGGGCCCAGGGCACAGCGCCTCCCGTGCACACGGAGCTCCCGGGGCCCAGGGCACAGGACCTCCCGTGCACACGGAGCTCCTGGGGCCCAGGGCACAGCACCTCCCGTGCACACAGAGCTCCCGGGGCCCAGGGCACAGGGCCTCCATGCACACAGAGCTCCCGGGGCCCAGGGCACAGCGCCTCCCATGCACAGCACCGGGTTTTATGTTGTTTTAGTTGGGAGAGTAAACCTGGTCTCCACTACTCCAAGCTGGCCAGCAGTAGAGACAGGGGAATCTTTACGTCTGTCATTTATTCAACACTCTCAGAACGCAGGCTCACGCTTAGTCACAGATGTATTAAAATTTAGTGCACAAAGAGCCACGTGACATCAAGACCGGCCAGGTCCACGCACGGCCGACAACGGGACGTCCTTAGCTCTGAGGGAGGATCCACTCCTGCACACCCCCGGTTAATGTGAAACGCGGGTCACCTCCCGGCTGTCCCTGTCCATGGGGACGCATTGCCCTGCAATGTTGAGACATCCCCGCTCCATCCTGTGGACGGGGCACTTCCAGAGGCAGCCTCACAGGATCGGTGTCGCCGACGACACCGCAGGCGCTCTGCTTTCCAGCTCTGTAGCTTGGGGAAACGTCTTCATCCCGCTCTGCCGAGGGCAGCTCTCCGTGTACCGATTCCCTCCCGAGAGCGTGAGGCAGCCCTAAACCAGCTCGCCTTCCTCCCTTCCTGGCTTTGTCTGTTCCCTTTCCCCTGTAACAAAATGTGTAAAACCACCAAACACAACGCCGAATTGATCTAACGCTTCTAAGTCGCAGTGGTTCTGGGCTAGGGTGTTAATTTCTGCCTTCACCTTTGCTAATGGCTCCTCCTGAATTCTTAGATTTAAGTTTCTGGTGGAGTTTTCGCCGGCTTCCGATGAGTGCGTAAACCAAAGTGGAGAAGAAAGCTGTAAGACTAGGACGTTCGCAGAATGGGAAATACATTACCCCAGCAAGAAAAGCAACTATGACGCTACCCACGCCGTTCGGGGAACAGAATCTGCTTCACACACCCTAAGCAGATCGAATGCCAAGGTCGGCGCGAGCCGGGGTCGGTGCTCTGCCTGCGCTCCGACGTGGCGCCAGGGCTGACGATTCCGGTGAAACTCCCAATATTGTTTCCCGGCATAAGAAAAGCGCTTGGAATAGCTAATAATGACAGCTGTCACCATGATTACGTTTTAATGATGCATCTCTTAAACTCCAAGTGCTATTATCTGCATTTTCTTGTTTAATTTAATTTGCACGTCAGCCCCAAGAATTGGCGTTTGACGCGGAGGCTCAGGCCGTGCTGTGTGCAGCCGGTGGGAGGCGCAGGCTCCGTCGGGCTCCGATGCTGTGAAGGACCCCAAATCTGGGAATCCAACGCGCTCGGGTGGTCGCCCAAAGACCCAAAACTCCAGCCCAGTAGATGCAAAAGCAAGAGGATTTTTATTAGGAGTTTGTGCAAACGGGCTCCCCAGCACCACAGGCGGTTGAGAGAGCAAGAGAGCCCCGAGCAGGGGTTACAGCAGTTTTTAAAGACAATAGCCACCAGATTAACATATGTATGCGGGGCATTTGGTGATTGGCTATTTTGAAGGGCAAACTCTTGTTGCGATTTTAGTGAGTGAAGGGGTAAGTTTATACAATGGTCACAGAACCTTATTGCAACTCTTTTCTGGACTGCTGCAAGTGTTATCGCGTGAGACAGTTACACAGAGCAGTTTCCCAAGGTTATTCTGCAGGCGGGTGGAGACACAGTTATTTTAAGGGATGTCTACTGTCAGCAGCTAAACTTTTTAACCCTTTACTATAATATTTTAATATTTACTTTTAGCAGGGGTCTTACAGCTGTGCATCGGCGCTAGGGTGCTCTCCCCGTTCTCGTTTCTGCGCAGCCACTGCGTGTGCTGGGTTTCACCTTCGCACCTGGGCATCTGGCTTTCTCCGTGTGTCGGGCAGCTCCTGCTGCCTGGCTCCGGCTGGCCTCACTGCCGGGGCATCCACAGCCCAGCAAGCACGTGGGACAGGAAGTCACCCCCGGGCTGTCCCGGGTCCCGCGGGCTCAGACAGGAAGTCGCCCCCGGGCTGTCCCGGGTCCCATGGGCGCAGACGGGAAGTCACCCCCGGGCTGTCCCGGGTCCCGTGGGCGCAGACGGGAAGTCACCCCTGGGCTGTCCCGGGTCCCGTGGCCTCATCAGGAAGTCACCCTCGGGCTGTACCGGGTCTCATCGGCCTCCTTGCGGGTTTGCTGTCTGCAAACCCTGGGACTCTTCAGCCTCCGTGGCCGTGGGAGCCAGCTCCTTGCAGTGGATACGTGGACACCCCTGGTGGCGCTGGCCTTCCCGACCCTGCAGGGTGGTCCCGATATAAGCCACTCCCAGCCCGGCCCTTAGCTCAGGTGTGGTTTAATGGGGACGGAGCAAGAGCCGAGCCTCCCTCACCAGAGCCCACCGAGCCCCCAGGGTCGGCCGCGTGCTGCGGGCTGGGCTTCTGCTTCGCGTGGCGTGAGTGACGCTGCCGCTCTCCCCGAGAGAGGAAGCCTGACACAGCCAGCAGCGCGTGCAGGGCCCTTATCTCGTTCCGTTCGCTTTCTCTCCCGAACACTCTGAGCTGAATTTAATTTCCTAGCACCGGCCTCCGTCTCGCCGTCGTAAAGGGACGCTGTCTATTTATTAGCGTGGCTGATAGGTTATTTCAGCTTTATACTAAGACAGCTTATTTATGCTCCCTTCTCCTGTGCCTTTTGTGTCATTTTATTGGCTTTTGATTCTTGCTTTGCCTTTACAATAATCTCTCTTAATGCTTTTGTGCGAAGACGGAGGCGAGGAGTCGGGGCCTGGCTGCCTTGCCCCGCCCTGCAGCAACGGCTACGGAGTTCTGGCCACGAAGGCAGTGGCGCGTGGGCAATTACCGAGCAGGTGAGCGGAGCCGGCCCGGGCGCAGGAGGCACAGACTACGTGGTGGGAAAGGCGGCGTCTTCCTGATATTTTTTTTAAGATTTTATTTATTTACTTGAGAGGCAGAGTTACAGAGAGAGGGAGGGAGAGAGAGAGGGAGAGAGGTCTTCCATCTGCTGGTTCCCTCCCCAAATGACCACAACGGCTGGAGCTCAGCTGATCCAAAGCCAGGAGCTTCTTCCAGGTCTCCCATGCGGGTACAGGGGCCCAAGCACTTGGACCATCCTCCAGTGCTTTCCCAGGCCATTAGCCGGGAGCTGGATTGGAAGTGGAGCAGCCGGGAAAAGAAGTGGCATCCATATGGGATGCCGGCGCCACGGGCAGAGGTTCAGCCCACTATGCCACACCTGGTGAAATAGGAGAGGTCCTGGGCAGAGTGAAGCCAGGGTGCTGTGGCAGGTGGTGAGGACTGGTGTGGAGCGGGAGGAGCTCGCAGGCCAAGGTGAGAGCTGAGGTGTACAGTGTGGGACCAGTGATAGAACAGGTGTGGGGCCAGGTGACGGTTTATTTCTAGGCACATGGAGGCCTCCGGTGAAGTGTCGCTAGGGCGGGTCTTCCTGGGAGAGGAGAGGCAGCTATGGGACCAGACGTTCACTTCCTGTGGAAGGGACAGCGGCCCAGGGAATCTGGACGCTGAGTGGGATGTGAGGGCCACGGGTGCAGGAGGCCAGCATGGAGTGGAGTCTCCAGTGGGGGCTCTGGGTGCCCAGGACACTGCCCACTCGCTAGCCCAGCCCTGGGTCAGGACCAGGCTCGCTGTGGGTGGCTGTGGGTTGACGCCCAGCGGCTTATGCACCACAGGCTCCAGCTGCAGGGCACGGTCTTGGCCGACCCTCCTGTGCACTGCCCTCTGCCCTCTGCCCCCTGACCTCTGGCCTCAACTGGGCCATCTCACCGCCCACCAGCATCCTGGTCCCGTCCATCCCTGCCCACTCTTTCACCCCCACCCGTCTCCTGGTCTGGGACACCTTCCTGTGCTCACAGCCGGCTCAGCCTCCGAGGACACGCCCAGCCTCACTCCCTCGGCAGCCATGACCAGAACCTGCCCTCCCCTCCCCCTGCAGTGTGCTACACAGTGTGCTAGGGACAGTGGTGTATGTGTGGTGTGTGTGGACGTGTGTGACTGTGGGGACAGTTAGGCTGGGACCCGGCCAGCGTGCGACGCCATGGCCACCGGAAGGAGTCTGGATTTAATGCTAAACGTGGGAAGAAGCCGTCAGAGAGCCGGAAGGCTGAGGAATCACACGGTCCACGCCGCTGTTTAAGACGATCAGACGGGGCGGGGGCCGGGAGGGGCTGAAGTCTCCCCCACAGACTCTGGCCACGGCAGACTTTTCCACGTGCCATGCCGCCCACGTCTGCCTCTGAGATCCAGACCATGCAGCCACTCACTGTCAGCCCCAGAGCCGGGCAGACAGGAGCCCGCAGAGGGGCAGGCACTGGGTGTGCACCACACTCTTCCTCGAAGTCTGAGGGAAAGGCAGGAACGGAACGCACGCAGGCAGGGAGCGTGGGCACAGTGGGAGGTCCCCGTGGGCCCCTTCCCTGCAGCCCGTGGTCTGAGCCCCCACGGGGACCTCTGTCTGCCTCTCTGGGGGACCCCCACCTTCTTCAAGAACCAGTTTTCAGTGGGGTTCAGGGGTGACTTCTGAAAGCGTGACCTTCGCACCCCGAGCGGCAAATGTTAAAGCTCACGTTCGTGGAAGGCTGTTGCCTGGGATCAGCTTGGCCAGTACCTATGGCCCTGCTGACCACTGAGCCATGGAGCCAGCGGGCACGGAAGCATGGGGCCCAGCCACGCTCACGGAGCAAGTCCACGCCTCTGCCCACAGTGCGTTTCCTGCCATTCTTGACCTTTCCTGTTCCAGGAACATGGACGTGGGCAACACTGATGGGGCTCCATGCTCGTAACGGCACGCATGCGCGTGTGTTCCTACGCGTGTCTGTCAGTCGGGGTTTCGGGGAGCAGGGCCCGTGGCCTCAGTGTCGCCCCCACAGTCCCCTCCTAAGGCGTCACAGGGTTCAGTGAGGCTCATTTTGGACCTGCATGTTTCGTGGCGTGGAAATGGGTTTCCAGCCGTTACCCTAGGAAGGAGTGGGTGTCATTAAACACCTGCAGCTGTGTCGTGGTGGCTGACCCCGCGGAGATTGCCGGGACGCCCGTCGCTCAAAGGCAACAGACGCCGATCACGCCGACCGCTCCCTCCCATTCCACGTGGCGTGAGATTTGCCGTGCTCATTTGCAGCCTAGTAAGCTGATGCAATGGGAGCGTGGTCTCCTCGGGCCACAGACGAGTAGAGGGACCCTCAGACAATGACTTCCTGCCTGAGGGTCCCTCCACAGAGCTGTGCAGCGGTGGTCGCTTTGTGCCGAAGCTGAGCGGTTGCACATCCTCCACGAGGGACAGCCACCGCCGGCCACCAGCAGCCGGGCCCTCGGCTCCACGAGTGACAGACACCGCCGGCCACCAGCAGCCAGGACCCTCGGCTCCGCGAGGGACAGCCACTGCCTGCTCTGTCGACTTCTCAGGGCGGCCCTGGCTCACGGGAGTTCCGGCCAGCAGGCCAGGTGGCATTCATTCCACAGGAGCAGCTGCAGGTGACGCCGTGGGCTTCTCGGGCACCGCGTTGGCGATCTGCCAATTGCCCCTGGTGGGCTCGTTGGGTGCCCGGCCAAGGCGGTGGCCCCTAGGTTTCTCCACACGTTTCCATTTCTCCTTTGCGTTTAATGGTGAGTGTTTTGCAAGGAGGCGGGCGGCACCGGGTAATAGGGTGGCTGTATGTTATCACACTCTTACCCAGCGTTTGCCCGCGCCTTGACAAGTGACAGGAAGGCAGCTGTGGGGCGCACAGCCAGCAGTCCCGTGTGCACAGTGGATGCAGGACGGGGCTCCCTGCCCGCTGTAGGTGTGCCTGGGCGTGTGTGTGAGGGGTGTCGGTGTGTCTGTGTGTGTGAATCCATGGGTATGGGTGTGTCAGTGTGGGGGGGTGTGGATGTCTGTAAGTGTGTGTGTCTGTGTGTGTCTGTGTGAGTGTGTGGGTGGATGTGAGGGTGTGCATCTGTGTGTCTGTGTGTATGATTGTAGGGCATGAGTGTGGGTATGGGTGTGTGTGTGTGCATGTGTGTGTGTCTGTGTGTGTGTGAGTGTGGGTGTGGGTGGATGTGAGGGTGTGCATCTGTGTGTCTGTGTGTATGATTGTAGGGCATGAGTGTGGGTACGGGTGTGTGTGTGTGTGTGTCGGTGTGTGTGTGAGTGTGGGTGTGGGTGCTTTGTTCCACATGATCTCACAGATCCTTGTCTTTTCGCTGGGTTTTACTCCACAGCTGTTGTGAGTCTGATGCTCACGTGGTTCCCTCCGTGGCCAAAGGCCTTTCGCTTTCTGGGTCTTTCACTCTCTGGGTCAGTCCTTGCTCTCTGAGCCAGAAAGCTTGTCTTGCCCAGTCCAGCGCAGCCCAGCGTAGCCCAGCCCAGCCAGTGCAGCCCAGCCCAGCCAGCGCAGCCCAGCCCAGCCCAGCCAGTGCAGCCCAGCCCAGCCAGCACAGCCCAGCCCAGCCCAGCCCAGCCAGCACAGCCCAGCACAGCCCAGCCCAGCCCAGCACAGCTCAGCCCAGCCCAGCCCAGTCCAGCGCAGCCCAGCCCAGCCCTAGTGAAGGAAATCCTACACGAGCTGATTTTTCTGACTCCTTCTGTGAACACTGCACACCTGCATGCAAGCACACAGGTCAGCTGTGCACATGTACCCCGTCCATGTACCCCTGTCCGTGTACCCTGTCTGTGTACCCCTGTCCGTGTACCCCCATCCCTGTACCCCATCCATGCACCCCATCCATGTACCCCTGTCCCTGTACTCCCGTCCCTGAACCCCATCCATGTACCCCTGTCCGTGTACCCCTGTCCATGTACCCTCGTCAATGTACCCCCATCCATGTACCCCTGTGCGTGTACCCCATCCCTGTACCCCATCCATGCACCCCATCCATGTACCCCTGTCCCTGTACCCCCATCCCTGTACCCCCATCCCTGTACCCCCATCCCTGCACCCATCCGTGAGCTCACAGGCTCCTGAGCCAATCCAGTGTCGGGACGGTGACCCCCAGGCTCCTCTCTCCGCGCTGCTCTGACCCACACTCTGCCATGGTCACCCTGGACGTGCCTGTCCATCGGCTCAGCTCCACCGAGCACACGGGTGCTCCAGGATCCGGCGAGTGTGTCCATCGCCCTCTCCGTGCTCCTCCTGCAGGCGGAGGGGAAGCCGTGCGCGAGCCCTGGGACAGGCCCTGCTCCGGGGCTGCGTTATTGACTTAAAGCACAGTTGGGTTTATTTCTCTGTTTGTTTATCCGCTGCACTGGGTGAGAGGGGCTCGCTAATTTGTGCTAATTAGTAGTTTGCATTAATTTGTGTTTCCTAATGACTAATGACGTGAGCATAATTCATGTGCTTGTTGGGCGTCCGTACGTGACATCTGTTCGAGTCTTTTCTACAGTTCTACTGGGGCTTCTTTTAAATTCTTATTACTAGGTTACAAGTGTTCCTTATAGATTCCACATCCAATCTCTATCAGGGGCCGGCGCTGTGGCGCAGTGGGTAAAGCCCCCGCCTGTGACATGGCTTTCTGTATGGGGACTGGTTCAAGTCCCGGCTGCTCCACTTCTGATCCAGCTCCCTGCTAATGGCCTGGGAAAGCAGTAGAGGATGGCCCAGGTGCTTGGGGCCCTGCACCACGTAAGAGACCCCAGACGAAGCTCCTGGCTTCAGATCGGCCCGGCTCCAGCCATTGTGACCATTTGGGGAGTGAACAAGAGGATGGAGGACCTGTCGCTCTGTCTCTCTCTGTCTCTCCCTCTCTTCTGTAACTCTGCCTCTCAAGTAAATAAATAAATCTCTGCAAAGATATGTCTCTATCAGACACAGCTGTTTGAACAGGCTCTCTCCCAGACTGCGGCTTGCCTATCATTGTTCTTACTAACGTATTTCGAATAGCAGAGGTTTTATATATGTGGACGCCCACTTTCTCAGTGTTACAGTTTGGTTTATGTCTTTGTGTCCAATATATGAAATCTCTGCCTCCCCCAAAAAGCACACGTTTTTTCCCTCTAGCTTCTTCAAGAAACTTTAATTTAGATCTCTGATTCATTTTCCGTTACATTTTGTACATGGTGTAAGGTAAGCATTGAGATTCAATTTTTTATATATTCAACTTTTCAAAAGCATTTGTTAAAGGCAGAATCTTCCCCTCGGATCACCTTGGTAGCTTTGTGGAGAATCATTTAGCGACTGAGGTGCGGTTCCCTCTGGGAGGCTGTCCTGTTCTGTTTCTCTGTGCACCTGTTCTTATGCTAATACCACCCACGCTGATTAGCACAGTTCTCACCGCCCCGGCAGCGGGCACACACATCATCCGGCCCTGCGCAGGGGCGGCAGGGCAGGACCGGCCATGGCTCCCTGCTCCCTGCTTCCGGCCTGACCCCAGGCCCCGCCCCTTCACCCAGGGGCGCAGAGCTCCGTGAAGACCCTGCCCCCAACCTGCAGGGGGAGGGGTTGCCGGTCCCACACCTGAGCCCCTTCCCAGGGCTGTGCCGTCTAGTTGTCCCCAGGAAGGTGCCACTCGCTCCTGCCCTGTCCCCCAGGGCAGAGGCCGGGCCCCTCACTGCGGCTGATGGGGTCCATGTAGTGGCCAGTGAGGTCCTGCAGCTTTATTCCCCTCGCTCACCTCTCCGGGGGCCTGGCTTTTCCTTATTAATTCCCCCTCTCTATTTTGGCCCCAGCACAGGGACCGCTGTGTTTGCTTTGGCTGCCCCCCACCCCACCCCATCCCGCCCCGGCTCATTCTGTAAGCTGAAGGCGCCTTCTTCGCCCGCTGGGAAGGTTTCCTTTGCTTGAGCTGGGTTTGGGTTTGCCTGGGTTTGGCGGGGCAGGGGGCGGGGGGCAGGGCGCAGGGAGGGCCCCATCTTCTCCTGAGGTCATCACGACTCCATGCGGCCGCCGTTCACCTGGAGCAGCGAATTCTCCACTTCCCACAGGTCGTCCTCGGCGGTGGGTTTCTTTCTGTTAATAGACAGGGACCCACCCACCTTTCCATTTGGGGGCCAATTCTCCCAGCACCACTCACTAAACACTCGCCTGCAGCCACCCCCGTGGAAGTCCACGTCCTGACGTGAACCGGCCGGGGTCTGGTCAGCGACAGGGCTTTGGGGTCCGCCTGCTGTCCCGCCAGGGCTCGGCCGGTTATCCTCAGCAGCTCCATTGGAAGCTCGGGGTCTGGAGCCGAGACTTCGCGGCTGCCCTTCGACCCTTGACGTCAGAAGCGCCCAGAGGCAGCGCGGCCAAGGATCCCTGCAGAGGAAGAGAGCAGGCGAGGTGGAGGTGAGCCTCGCGTGGGACACGCGGACGGCAGGGGTGTGCAGGCTCGGGCTGGGCAGAGCCGAGGGCTGGCCGCAACCAGGAGATGGAGCAGGCGAGGAAGGCACGGAGGAGCCGGGAGCCGTCCAGGGCCAACTGCCAGCCCCACCCGACAGAAGCCCTGGGAGGCGGCGAGCAGACCACGGGCACCGGTGCCAGGAGAGCCCCAGGGTTTTCTCGGGAGTGGAGGGCTCTGACGAAAGGCGCTAAGGGGCAGCCTTCAAGAGGCATCTGCGTGGCCGCCCTGTGGCCAGGATTCCCAGACCACGGGCTCCTCCTGCCGCGGAGAGAGGAGAGCTGGTGACAGGGCTGGGGCGGCCGTGCGCCCAGACTGCCACTGCGGGACCCTCCAAGCCCCACTGGACTCAGGGCCAGTGCAGCCGGGGTGCAAGGCGGGGACATCCCCTGCGGCCAGGGCGGGAGTCCACTGCCCAGCGCCCCTTTCCTTCTCTGGAAACAGGACAGAAAAGGAGGGGCGGGGGAGGAGCCCACATAAACCCCTAGCGCAGCGCCAGGTGCCCTGGGCGGCAGGGAGGCGGGGCCAGGCTCAGGTGCCCAGCGGGCAGGGAGGTGGGGCCAGGTTCAGCCGGGCCTCCTGCTCTGCCCCCTCAGGGTGGCATCTGTGGTTCCTGCAGGAGTCCCGCACCCTGCAGTGTGGCCCCATGGGAACCCAGCCACACACCGGCCAGCTGCCCCCCCCGACCCAGACACAGCCCCCGCACCCTCAGCCGCCTCACCCCGCACTGTGGTCACCACAGGAGCCACTTCTCCACAGAACTCAGCCGTGGGGACTCCCAGGACCTCGGCCCACCTCCTGGCTGCGGGGCAGTCTGTCCCCACAGTAGCCGGATGGGGGTGGACGGGCGGGGTGGGAGGGCCAGTGCCCTGTGACTCACAACAAGGACGGTGCAGGGGCGGCAGCTGGCATCCCTGGCGCTGGTTCCAGGACTGCTCGGATCCTGTCCAGGCCACAGGGAGCTCAGGACCCCGTGGTTCCTCATCGCCCCTCGGTGTACCGCACACCAAGCAAGAGCGGGGACACCCACTGTGTGTCATCCAGTGTGGGGAGGGGCAGGGCCAGGACTGTGAGTGACAGCCTCACCCCTCCCCCGAAGGCGGAAGTGCAGAGAAGCAAGACTTCAGAAGGTCTTGCAGGCTGGGGTGCCCGGTGGTCTGCGGAGAGCTGAGATTCCCTCCCCCAGGCCCCGCCCCCCAGCCCCTCTCTGGCCGAGCACTGTGGGGGGAGGGTCTCCCCAGCACCTGCCACACCTGACCTCCTGCTTGCCTACGAAGCCTCAGGTGCGTGCGACTTGGCTGTGGTGCCTGCAGGTTACCTGCAGGTGCCTGCTCTCAGCACAGCAAACGTCTCCCACGGACACAGGGCGTCCCCTGGGGGCAGGGCTACCAAGGCTCTACCGCCCCCCAGGTCGATGACGTCCGTGTTGGCCCCTGTGATGGGAGGAAGGGGCTTGCTTCCTGCCTCCCTGGGAGCCTGGGGTGTGGGTCTCACGTCCTTCCCAGGACTGACGGGGGCACTGTCCACACACCCAGGGCCACCTGGGGCGGGGGCAGCTCAGCTCCGTGGGCTACACCAGCGGTCCCCACCCCGGGGGAGGATGAACCCAAGGCTTCATCCCTGTCGCCCCTCGGACTTTCCCCAGCCAGCTAAGCTGACCCACCTTCCAGAAGCTGCCCTGAGCCGGCTCCCACGCCCCGCCTCGTCCACAGCACTGGGCTCCTCTGAGACCCCCGCCACGTGCCCCCTCCCCACGGCGCCGCCCCGGCCACCAGCTCTTCCCAGCTCTGTAGAACGGGAGCACCTGGAGCTGAGAGCGAGGGCAGGAGCAGGGCTTC
The DNA here is from genome assembly GCF_033115175.1 of Lepus europaeus. Taxonomy (NCBI): domain Eukaryota; kingdom Metazoa; phylum Chordata; class Mammalia; order Lagomorpha; family Leporidae; genus Lepus; species Lepus europaeus. The sequence goes on along the minus strand of NC_084843.1, from coordinate 1,156,188 downwards.
TGCTGTGCCTTGGGCCGCGTGTCCACCCAGCCCGCCTGGGACAGCCCTGGAGGCCGAGGGACACCATGGAGCCCAGTTCACAGCCCCCGTGTGGGGCCACACCCAGAGGGAGCACAGGAGAGAGATGCTGACCCCTGGGGGGGGGGGGGGCGTGAAGCCTCTACCCTCCCACGACGGGGCTTTCTGCCCTGATTCTGCCTCCGCACCGGGACCCCAGGCCTGGCCAGAGGGGGCTGCTGGCCCGCGTGGGGTGGCCCAGCTCCGTGAGCCGGGGTGGGGGGTTCCGGGGGAGACACTCCTGACCCATGGCCCTCCCACCCCCTCTCTCCCACCCAGGCTCCCCTCCGGCCATGCAGGAGGAAGGGGACCTAGACGATGCAGGCCGGGGCTCTGCCTACTGTGTCCACCCGGGCACAGGGTGGGCAGCACAGGAAGAGGCAGCCAGCACACGGGTGTCAAACAGCGGAACAAAGCAAGGGTTTCAGCAAGGCCGGGAGGAGTGACCTCTGAGCGTGGTCCCCTGGCTGCCATGGACCCCCCTTAGGAGGCTGAGAGGAGCCACGCCCTGCCCTCCCCACACCACAGGCGACCCTGCGACCCCCACCAGGTCCCCAGGTGGCAGAGTGCCCCAGCCTGCCGCCAGCCTTACTCCCGGGACCTGGCCAGTCCCCGAGGCCGGGCGGGGAGGCCGGGGCAGGTCTCCCGCACTGGGATGAGAAGACGGCCTCTCTGTTCTGCGGGCTCAGGTCTGCGGCTGAAGCCCTTCACTCGCTGTTGCAGGCTTTAGCGCTAGAATTTCTGGTGCTCTCTGCAGCGTGTATCTCCTTATTGCTGTACTTACTGAGATACTGTTCTAGTGTCTGGTGTTCTTTGTCCACGGTTGCCTACAGCTCTTTGAGGATATTTTTAAAGATCTATTTATTTATTGGAAAGTAGAGTGGCTGAGATGAGACAGAGGTCCTACATCCACTGGCTCACTCCCCAAATGGTCAGAACAGCCAGCCAGGTCTGGGCCAGGCCAAAGCTGGAAGACAGGAGCTCCATCCGGGGCCCCCAGGGGTGCAGGCGCCCACCTTCCCTGGCGCATAGCAGGGAGCTGGCGTGGAAGTGGGTGACATGGGACTCAGACCAGCAGTGGGACGTGGGACGCAGTGTTGGAAGCAGTGGCTCCGCCGCTGTGCCACCGGCCAGCCCCGTGTCTGAGCACATTAACTACGCATTTGACAACAAACTGTCCTAAGTTACCTCCGTGCTCCCGCCAGGACACTGTCAACCCAATTCTTCTTCCTTTGACTGAGCCCTGCTTCTGTGAGGGTTTTTCTGCATGTCTTGTAATTTTTTGTTAGAAAAAGAAATTCTGAATATGATAATGTGCTGTCTCTGGAAATCAGATTATTCCTCTCCTTGGTGATGTTCTTTGTTCTTTGCCGTGGGTCGCTGGCTTTTGTCTGTGACTTTTCCGAACGGCTGTTACAGACGACCCTCGTGATGTGTGGCTCTGAGTCTGCCTCCTTGGGGCCTCATTCCCTTGGATTCCCCAGGACCCCTCCCCCAGCCCGCAAACAGGAGAGAAACCGAGTCCCTGCAGGTGGGCTGTGTGCTGGAGCTGCCCCTGCCCGGCTCCGTCCTGGAGCTGCCCCCTGCCCGGCTCTGTCCTGGAGCTGCCCCTGCCCGGGCTCTGACCTGGAGCTGTCCCTGCCTGGGCTCCGTCCTGGAGCTGCCCCCTGCCTGGCTCTGACCAGGAGCTGCCCCCTGCCTGGCTCCGTCCTGGAGCCGCCCCTGCCCCGGCTCCGTCCTGGAGCCGCCCCCTGCCCGGGCTCCGTCCTGGAGCTGCCCCCTGCCTGGCTCTGACCAGGAGCTGCCCCCTGCCTGGCTCCGTCCTGGAGCCGCCCCCTGCCCCGGCTCTGACCAGGAGCTGCCCCTGCCCGGCTCCGTCCTGGATCTGCTGCTCCCTCATGCCAGTGCTGCCGTCCCCTCTCCCTGGTGCCCAGCCTCTGAGTGCAGCCCGGGCCTCCCGGCTCTGTGTATAGCCCGGGCCTCCCGGCTCTGTGTGCAGCCCGGGCCTCCCGGCTCTGTGTGCAGCCCGGGCCTCCTGGCTCTGTGTGCAGCCCGGGCCTCCTGGCTCTGTGTACAGCCCGGGCCTCCCGGCTCTGTGTATAACCCGGGCCTCCCGGCTCTATGTGCAGCCTGGGCCTCCCTGCTCTGTGTGCAGCCCGGGCCTCCCTGCTCTGTGTACAGCCCAGGCCTCACCAGCATCCACACCCTCTCCTGAGCCACCCAATAGGGGGAGGACTCTGATTTCTCCGACAGGTGCGCCCTGAGTCATTTCTCTCAATGACGGTCCATGAGCCTGGGGTCTGCCAGTGTCGCCGTGGCCCAAGGCTCCAGAGCTGCTGATTGGCAGAGGGAGGACTGAGCGCCAGATCCCCCCTCGTGGCTACAGACCCCATGCCCTCACCCTGTGCCCCTCTCTCGAGGGGCTGAAGTCCAGGAGCCCCAGGTTGCTTCTCTCCGGCTTCCTCCACCTCCAGCCCTCAGATCCTCTCGAAAGCTGAAAACCCGGGGCAGGGGAGTCTGTGCGGGTTTGACCCGGCCTCTGCCCTGAGAGCTGGGGCGTCTGCTGTGCTCCGGCTCAGACACAGAAAAGCATTGGACGCGGCTGCGTCGGCTCCTGGAGTTTGTTTCCATTTAGTTGGGAAATGTCTTATTTCTCGCAAGGAATCGAGCAGCTGGTGTTCATGCTGCACCACTCATCCCGACTTCCCAGCTGCTCAGAGTAGGGTGCTGGGAATGCGTGTGTGCTCGCTCGTGGTCCAGGGTCAGAGGTCTCGAGGTCCGGCTGGCCCCTCGGCAGCTCGGGGCACGCGGCAAGGCCGTGGTGGCCTAAGTCAGTGGTGGGGAAGCCCCTCTCCCCGCGTTACGTCGCCACTCTTCCTAGGCTGTTGGACCTGTGGTGTGGATCCCGCGTCCAGCGTCCGGCCCCCTGTGGAGGCCCCGGGGTGCACTGTGCATGCAAGGAGCTGACAGAAACCGAAGTATGGAGCGCTTCAGACTGACCTTGAACATGGGAGCAGGCACCTTGCCGTTCTGACGGTTTTCCTCCTTGGCGTTTGTGTTGTTTTAGAATCACGATGTGGGGCTGGCACCTGCAGCACCAACATCCCATGTGGGCGCCAGTTCGAGTCCCAGCTTCTCCACTTCCAATCCAGCTCTCTGCTAATGCACCTGGGAAAGCAGTAGAAGATGGCCCAAGTCCTGGGGCCCTGCACCCGCATGGGAGACCCAGAAGAAGCTCCTGGCTCCTGGCGTCAGTCTGGCCCAGCCCTGGCTGCTGTGGCATTTGGGGAGTGAACCAGTGGGTGGAAGATCTCCCTCTCTCTCACAGTAACTCTGAGAATCAAATAAATCACAAGTAGCAGAAAGTGGAAGAAGAGGTGGTTTGCAGGTACAGGGGGAGCTGGAATTCTGAGCCCTGCAGGTGTGCCGCTGTCCACGCAGGAGCAGCCCTGGGCACCGCCAGGTCCCCGCGTGCGTGCTCCGTCTGCTCTGTGAAGGAAGTGTCCCGTGGAGTCCTGTGCTGCTCACTTGGGAGGCAAACAGGGCACCAAGCTAGACGCACGGCGCCTTCCTGGGGACCCCCGCACGGCCTTGGAGCAGCAGCTCTCGAGTTGGCAAGAGCTGACCTCCACCAGAGTTCCAGCCCAGCCAGCGGCCAGACCACCTGGGCAGGCAGGGACCCAACCCCTGAGAAGGGACGCAGGCGTCAGACATTAGGGAGCCGGGCAGTGTAGGCCCCACAGGGAGCTCTGGAACACGGCAGACGCCCGCGGTCACTCACGGCTGTGCTACCCCAGGCCGGGCCCGTGTGGGCAGGCCAAGGTCAGCAGTGGTGCGATGGCGCTCGGGGGCCCTGAGCAGTGTGCCCAACAGGACGCAGTGAGTGTGGGAGGGCAGCCGGCAGAGGGCCCTGGAGCCGGGCGTGGGTCTGCCGCTGGCGGCTTCCACAGGCTGTGCTGTCCTCAGGGTGACCCCGCCTGCAGCAGCCCTGCCGAGCTGAGCGGCGACGTCACCCTCCCAGCGTCCATCACTGCTCCGGCTGCAGCTGGCTGTCGTGCACCGACCCTCCTGGTCACCACACTCCTGTGATCGGCAATGACCCGGCCACTCTTGTCCCCACCTGGCGCACAGCCATGGCCTGCCCGGGGCCCCACGTCTCCCTGAGCTGTGGCCTCTGCTGTGGCTGCCGCGGACATGGGCATGTACCCCGAGTGACGTCCTCCGCTGTGGCTGCCGCGGACATGGGCATGTACCCCGAGTGACGTCCTCCGCCGTGGCTGCCGCGGACATGGGCATGTACCCCGAGTGACGTCCTCCACCGTGGCTGCCGCGGACATGGGCATGTACCCCGAGTGACGTCCTCCGCCGTGGCTGCCGCGGACATGGGCATGTACCCCGAGTGACGTCCTCCGCTGTGGCTGCCGCGGACATGGGCATGTACCCCGAGTGACGTCCTCCGCCGTGGCTGCCGCGGACATGGGCATGTACCCCGAGTGACGTCCTCCAGGACCTCCTGCTCCCGACCCAGGCTCTGCGTTCCTGGCTGCGTGGGGGACACAGCTGGACCCAGGCCATCCCTGGAGCTTCCCCTCGTTGGAGGAGGACACGGAGCAGAAGAGTCCCTGGGCGAGATCCAGGATGCTGCCTCCCCAGGCCCCGCCCGCCAGGAGCCCCGAGCACTGGCCACGCGCTGGCCCCGCCCCAGTGCACCGCCGGGGAGGGAGGGACAGGCCCCTCCGCCAGCTCCCCCATTACGAAGCCTTTATGTCCAAATCAGTTTCCATTCACTTTTTAATTATGTACACAGCTTTCTTATGTGAAGCTTCTGGCTAGAAATATGTATCTCATTTTATTTTATGTTATTCAATTGACCCAAACACAAAGGCATTTTTCTTAAACACTGAGTGCTCGTGTACCTTTTTAATTAAAGCTTAAAAAGCCCTTAATTAAAAGCATAAATCACAGGCAGCAATTTCCACCTCCACCGTCTCGCACGACTTCCCCAGTCCCAGGAGGCCGCCGAGGGTGACGGTGACTGCACACAGGCGTCTCTGCCGCGTCACCGTCACCAGCGGGTCCCGTGGGCTCGCCGTCTGGGAGCCGTCGGTGGTGGACCTCACCAGCCCCAGGCCCCTTCGGCTGTGATGGACAGCACAGCCCTGGCCACTCGCCCCGCGTGGGGCCAGCTTCCGAGGAAGACCCCGTGGGTCAGAAAACATCCAAGGAGCAGCTCCGAGACCCGCCCCGTTCTCTGAGGAGTGACGGGCACCTGACAAACCGCTCACACCCAGGGGACGATCTGTGACGCTGTGGAACATGTGAGCACCTGGCTTCCTCGCCACAGTCCAGGCAGTCACCGTGCCTCCTTCCCCCAGGGCCCCTCCCGACCCGCGGCACCCGCCCATCCCAGGCAGCCCCCACCCTGCTTCCTGTGACCAGAAAACAATGTGTATTCCAGAATTTCTTACCGACAGCCACAGAGGATGCACAGTTTTTGACTGACAGCTTTCAGGCAAAATGATTTTGCGTTTCCTCCATGTTGTAGTTCGTAGATTTGATTTATTTTATTTTATTTTAGCATTTATTTATTTTATTTTATTTCATTTCATTTCTTTTTAGAGATAGAATTACAGAGAGAGAGAAAGAAGGGTCTTCTATCTGCTGGTTCACTCCCCACGTGGCCGCAATGGCCGGAGCTGGGCCGTTCTGAAGCCAGGAGCCAGGAGCTTCTTCTGGGTCTCCCACGTGGGTACAGGGGCCCAAGCACTTGAACCATCCTCTACTGATTTCCCAGGCCATGGCAGAGAGCTGGATCGGAAATGGAGCAGCCGGGACTCGAACCAGTGCCCATGTGGGATGCCGGCACTGCAGGCGGCAGCTTTACCTGCTACACCACAGCGCCGGCCCCCACAGATGTTTAATGTGGTTGATCTGTGAGTCGTGTTCCCTCCCACGGAGGTTTTACCGCGTTTCCTCTCACCTGTGGAAGAGCTCGGAGCTGCTCCGGGTCGCAGGGATCCTCAGTACAACGTGTGCGGCGGCTCAAACGCAGGTTTGTACGGGGATTTCCGCTTTCTCTTCCCTTCGACAAAGACTGAGAGTGGCTGGTCTCTCCCAGGTGCGTCTTGAACTTCTGAGGAAATGTTCGGAGTGTTTCCCGAGGGTCACTCACCTCACCGGCGGCAGGGTGAGTGTTCTGGCCCCTGCACGTCCTCACTGACGCCCGGCTCCGTTCTCACGGCCGTGTGAACGGGCATTTCCCGTCCGTGGTGCCGAGTTATCTTTGGGTACTTGTTTGCCATCTGCCCGTCTCTAAGTAAATTATCAAAATCGGTCGCTAGTCCTTGCCAGTGAGCCATTCCTGTTCTTATTGTTGTGTTTCAGAGTTTGTTTTATGTCCTGGATTCAACTCCTCTCTCAGAAATGTATGGAGGCTGGCGCTGTGACAGTGGGTAAAGCCGCCACCTGCAGTGCCAGCATCCCATAGGGCGCCAGTTCGAGTCCTGGCTTCTCCACTTCCAATCCAGCTCTCTGCTATGGCCTGGGAAAGCAGCAGAAGATGGTCCAACTGCTTGGGCCCCTGCACCCACACGGGAGACCCAGAGGAAGCTCCTGGCTCCTGGCTCCTGGCTTCAGATCGCTGCAGCTCCGGCTGTTGCGGCCATGTGGGGAGTGAACCAGCGGATGGAAGACCGATCTCTCTCTCTCTCTCTCTCTGACTCTGACTCTCTGTAATTCTGCCTTTCAAATAAATAAATAAATAAATCTTAAAAAAATAAAGATAAAAAACAAAAAGCTGCAGCTGGCGAACCCTTCCCCTCGGTCGCGGCTTGTTTTAATCTTTTCTCAATGCCGACCTCACTTTTGGTGAAGATGAATTCACCCCCCACAGATCGCACTTTGGACGTCCTGAGCGAGCGGCTACCGCCTGTCCCAGGGCAGTCACGGAGCGTTGCAGTGCCGCTCTGCGGGCCTTCGGTCTACACTGCGTGTGTGAGAAACGCCTCCTCGCCGTCACACGCGTTCTCGCTGTGTGGTTGTGGCTCCAGGACCACATGCGGACACTTGGGACTTCTCTCCGGATGGACCCCGCGGGCTGTGAGAGGCCTCCTCGTGCCCGGCGATCCCCTCCGCTCGGCGCTCGCCCTGACGTCAGCACACCCACTCACTCATCCTGCTCACAGCGTCACTGCTGCCTCTGCACTGACCTGAATCCGCTTGTGTCTTCCGTCCCACGGGCATCCTGAGTCCTGACAGCCCACGCCCTCCGCTGGGGCGTGTAGACCACTCCCACTCGGGGGGGGCCAGGCCACAGCGTCTCCCGTCTGGTCCCTCCCCTCACGCCATTCATCCCCTGTTCCCTTTACCTCCCTCCACACTGGATCTTGATCACGACGCCGCCTCTCCTCCTCCTCGTTTGTTGTTGGCTCGGACGCCCGCGCTGTTTCAGTGGCCTTTTTAGGGCTTACACAAGGGCACTTCACAATACTCGTGAAAAAGTCAATAAAAAGCTAAGCGTACTCTGATAAAAGGAATTTTGAAACTCACATATCCTTTCTCATAATGTGCATTTTCCATAAACTTTTTGAATATCTCTAACGTGCATGGACTTCAAATATTTTACACAGGTAAGCTTGTCTTTTTATTCCATTTGCCCTGAACTTTTCTAAGCACCCTCACACACATCTCTGCGTACCCCGGCCCGATCCACGCGGTAGAAGGCCAACTCCACCAAAGAGCCTGCAGCAGTTCATGCCCAGGCTATCATTTCTCCTTGTGCCACAGACTCCCAATACAAGGTCCTAGCTTTGCTTTAAATATCATTTAATTTGAAAACAGACTGAGATAAAACGATCTCTACTTACCCATGCAGTTAGGTGCTCTAGAATTCCTCGTGGGAAGCTGTTTCTCCTCTATCTAACACCTCCTCCGTGCAGCTCTCCAGGGGTGCCTCTGACGAGGCCTTGAGTGACACAACATTAACGACAGCTCCGGTTAGCAGGCTTCGCTTTCAGCTCCTTAGGAAGCCTGGGCGTGGAGAGACCTGCCGCGCTCGCCTCTCCCCCTCCGGACGCCTGCACCCTTCCTCTCCGGAAGCGTTTAAGACGCGCTGTCCATCGCTTGTTTTTAAATGGCTTCGTTTTGACGAACGTTTGTGTGATTTTCTTCTTCTTTTTTTTTTTTTGCTTGGGTAGTGCTGAGCTTGTAGCACCTGTGGCTCTCAGCAAGTTGGAGCATTACCAACCACTTGAATTTTAAAAAAATTATCTGTCTCACCTTTCCAAAATTTTAATTATAAATTTATTAGGTTGTATGTGTTCACTTTTTCAATCTTGTCTGTTTCATTTGGATCATTTCCTTTTCTTAGATTTATTTACTTGAAGGGCAGAGTTACAGAGAGGGAAGAGGAGAGGGAGAAGGAGAAAGAGAGAGAGGGAGGGAGGTGAGCCTTCCACCCGCTGGTTCACTCCCCAAATGGCCACAACAGCTGGGGCTAGGCCAGGTGGGAGCCAGGAGCCAGGAGCTCCATCTGCCTCCCACGCGGGTGCAGGGCCCATGTACCTTGGGCCATCTTCCACTGCTTTCCCAGGCCACAGCAGGGAGCTGGATCAGAAGTGGCACAGCCAGGACTGGAACCGGCGTCCATGTGGGATGCCCCATCACAGGCAGCGTGTTAAGCTGCAGGCCCATGGCACCGCCCCCTTCCCGCAGACTCCCCATCCAGCCCTGGCCTCACAGCTGCAGGGCGCGAGGGACCCCGGCCGCCCTGGCATCGCTCGGGTGCCCCCCGGCAGGAGCTTGTGCCGCCCGGGGCTGAGCCTGGTGAGCAGGCAGAGGGGCGTCTCGGCCCCAAACCCCCAGGAGCCGGGGCTGTGGCTGCGGCTCTCCAGAATCTAACACCCCAGCCTCGTCCTGTGATTGCTAAGTGTGGGGTGGGGGTGTCGGCGTCACCGTCCCCCCGTGCAAGCTGGTGACGCGGTGTGGCCCCACACAGACGGCCCTGGTCAGTCAGCAAGCGTCTATGGGCCACGTCCAGGAGCACATGCAGTGGAGCCTGTTCTAGAAGCTTCCTCCCGACGCAGGTCTTAAATGTTAATGTTGTGATCTCAGAGGTGTTTGCAGAGCTAAAGGGGAGCTGATGACGTCCCACCAAGGAAGCAGCTCTTAAAATGTGTGAGCAAATTATGTTTGCAAATCGAGGGAAGGAGCGAAAGCAACAGAAATGCTTCATAATCCTCAAAATAAATAAATAAATGAAGCCAGCCTCTTTCCTACTGCTTGCCGTCCCTGACTGCACCCCGGCGCGAGCGGCGTCACTCGGCGTCCCTACAGGCGCGGGGCCACGCGTGCACCCTGGCGGCCCTGCTGCCGCCCTCCACGGCCGCGGGGGCCCCCACGCCGGGGCTCTGCACGCCCACCGCCCCTCACCGGGCAGCTCCGGGCACAGCCAGGGTCGCGCCAGCCACACTTGCTTCTGCTCTGGGGAACAGAGCCCTGGAGACTGGAACCGCTACGGGACAATCGGGGCTGGGCGGGGGTCCCGGCCCAGCCGCCCACCCCGCTCCCGAGCACCGCACCGGCCAATACCGCGCACGCGCACTCAGCTCCCGTGGTGGGGAGGGGGCGGGGAGGGGCCGAGGGGGCTGCGGGTGTCCCGAGCCAGCTGAGTGCTGTGGTCTCGTTCTTCCCCGCCCTGACCTGAGCACAGTGCCTCTCGGGTCTGCACATACGTTAGCTACGTGTGCACACGCACATTCACACGCATGCACACCTAGATGCATGTTAGTGTGTGTGCATGTACATACTAGAACATGCGTGTGAATTTCAAAATAAATAAATGTTTTTTTTAAAAAGTGGAAGAAAGGTACAGTTAGGGAGAGAGAGACAGAGAGACAGTGAGACAGAGAGACAGAGACAGACACAGAGACAGACAGAGAGACAGGGAGAGAGAGAGACAGAGACAGACAGAGACAGAGACAGAGAGACAGAGAGTCTCCTTGGCCGCTGAGCAGGTGCCCGGGTTGGCCCGTCTTCCTCTGCTTTGCCATCAGCAGGGAGCTGGATGGGAAGTGAACCGGTGCTCACAGGGAGGCCGCGAGGCGGGCTGTGGCGGGCTGTGGCGGGCTGTGGGGGTTTTGGCGTGACCACAGTGCCGCACGCCGGCCCTGACATGTGTGTGAAGATTCCGAGGCCGAGAGGGAGCCCGGGGAAGCCGCGGACGCGCGCTCCCGAGTGAGGGCGGAGCGCAGCACGGCAGCCCCGGGCCCGGACGACGCAGCTGTGAAAAAGAAGAAAACTCTCGACTCCGTTCTCCGAGCTCCAACTCGGGGGCGGGAGAGGAGCGAAGGGAGTCAACGCCAGCAGACGGAGGAACGACAAAACCGGGACAGGATGCACCAGGACACGGTCTGAGCCATCAGACACGCGTCCGTCCGTGAAGGCGGCCAGAGGACAGAGCAGAGTGTCGGGGTCAGCGAGCGGCCTCCCTGCCGAGGTCAGCGGGATCCAGGCGACGGCTCGCAGCCCGACACGGGAGCCGGGCCAGCTTCTCAGAACGTACAAACGGCCACAATTCATGTCACGTGAAATAGGCCGCGTGAACGGCCCGACAGCTATCAATGCAATCAGAAAGCACAAAACGACAGACCAGTACCTGTCGTCACCTTCCACAAAACATTCAATGAGAATATTCTGACCCAAACCCACCAGTGCGTGAGAAGGAGTGTGTGTAATAACTGAGCGGGAGTTATTCCAGCCGCGGAAGGCTGACTCAACGTCTGAAATCAATTAACGCAATCCGCTGTACCGACAAGCCGACGGCTGGGCTGGGGCCATCCGGGTCTCCCACGTGGGGGCGGGCGCCCAGTTATCTGAGCCATCACTGCTGCCCCCAGGGCGCACGTTAGCAGGAAGCTGGAACCAGCACTGGGAACTGAACCCGGGCCCTCTGGGGAGGGACGTCAATGGCCCGACTGCTAGGCTAAATGTCCCCTCCGGCAGCGTGAGATCTGCGTGGATCTGCGTGGACGCCGTGTCACAGGCTTGGCACGCCACTCGCCCAGAGGAGCCTGCAGTTCACGCTCAACAAGGCTGCGAGCCACGCTGAGCCCGTGACGCCGGTTCAAAGCCTCCCAGGGGGAAACACGCGAACAGAACCCACACAGCGCCCAGCCTGGGCTCCAGGGCCAAAGCCACGGCACCACCCGGCCACAGTCTCCACTCAGGCCCGGCGCCTCTCCCCAGCTGGCTCCAGCTGCCCCCTGCACTACAACGGGCAGGCGCCCACCTTCCGGCTGGGGCCTGCGACCACGCGGGGTCACTGCCCTGAGGAGGCGGCAGAGGCTGGGAAATCTCCATTTTAAGGGCAGCGCTGCCCAGGGCGATCCCCAGGGCCCTGCCCAACCCCTACAATCTCCCCAGCTCTGCCCTGCCCAGGGCGATCCCCAGGGCCCTGCCCAACCCCTACAGTCTCCCCAGCTCTGCCCCACCCAGAGCAATCCCGGGGTCCTGCCTCACCCCTGCTGCGGTCCCCCTAGCTCTGCCCATTCTGGGCCATCCTCGGGGTCCTACCTCACCCCTGCTGTGGTCTCCCCAATTCTGCCCTGCGAATCCCGGGGTCCTGCCTCACCCCTGCTGTGGTCTCCCCAACTCTGCCCTGGCCAGGGTGATCCCGGGGTCCTGCCCCAGCCCTGCAGTCTCCCCTGCTCTGCCCTGCCCAGGGCGATCCTGAGGTCCTGCCCCAGCCCCGCAGTCTCCCCTGCTCTGCCCTGCCCAGGGTCCATCGTGGGGCTCTCGCCCACCCAAGCGTGGGTCAGGAATGAGCAGGAGGCTCACCCCTCAGACGTGGCGGCCAGGTCGGCGCCAGTGAGCAGAGGGCACAGCCCCAGCCGCCCTGCGAGGGACAAGCCCGGCCTCTTCTCTTAGTGCCGACCTAGGACGGAGAGGAAGAGCCCAGGGGATCTGCGCCGGAAACTCGGCACTCAGAACTAAACCGGCGGGAGGGAAGAACTGGGCCCCTCCCCCTCCAGCACCCAGCGCCCGCCCCTCCGTCCTCCAGGCCAGACACTCAGTTCAGTTCCTATTGGGAAGAAAACTCAACGAGAGAATGATTGGATGGGTGGGGGGTGGGCGGATGGACAGAGGATGGAAGGAAAGACAGAAGGAAGACTCATGGGTGGATGGGTGACAGAGGGCAAGTGGGTGATGGGGGTCGGGGGTGACGGAGGATGGGGGGTGATGGAGGACAGGGGGGTGACAGGGGACGGGGGGGTGATGGAAGACGGGTGGGTGATGGGGGATGGGTGGGTGATGGGGGATGGGGGTGACGGGGGACGGGTGGGTGACGGGGGGTGGGGTGACGGAGGATGGGGGACGGGGGTGACGGAGGATGGGGGGGTGATGGAGGACAGGGTGGTGACGGGGGACGGGGGGGTGATGGAGGACGGGGGGTGACGGAAGATGGGTGAGTGATGGAGGACGGGGGCTGACAGAGGATGGGGGGTGACAGAAGACAGGTGGGTGACAGGGAACGGGTGGGTGATGGGGGATGGGTGGGTGATGGGGGACGGGTGGGTGACGGGGGACGGGGGGTGATGGAGGACAGGGTGGTGACGGGGGATGGGTGGGTGATGGGGGACGGGTGGGTGATGGAGGACGGGTGGGTGATGGGGGATGGGTGGGGGATGGGAGACGGGGGGTGACGGGGGGGCAGGGTGACGGAGGACGGGTGGGTGACGGGGGATGGGTGGGTGATGGAGGACGGGGGTGACGGGGGATGGGTGGGTGATGGAGGACGGGTGGGTGATGGAGGACGGGTAGGTGATGGGGGTCGGGGTGACGGGGGACGGGTGGGTGACGGGGGGCAGGGTGAGGAGGACTCTCTAACGCCCGTCCTTCCTCTTCCCGGACGCCCAGCCCAGCCGGCTGCGCAGCTTCTCCTGCAGACGGGGCCCTTGAGCAGCTCAGGGCTCTTCGGCAGCGCCGGGCTGGGGGCTGCGACCTTGCGGCCCAGGCCTGGGGGAGCTGTGTCCCTGCAGTGAGGAGCCCGAGGGGACAAAAGGCTCCTGTTTGCCATCTGCTTTGCACCCCCCCCAGGTGGCCACAGGCCTCCCCACGGTGTGCGGTGCAGCAGGGCCGCCTTGCCAGGTCGCCAGGGGTAACCTGGGGTGCCCTGCTGCTTCACTTCAGAACACACAAGGTCCCGGCTCCTTCTGACCTTGCATGAAGGCCAAGGCCTGGACACGACTCCTGGAGGGAGTAGCTGGAGCGTGCGCCCCCTGCCTCAGCTCAGGGGCCCCAACTCTGCTCTCAGCACAAACCCAGTGAGCACCCCACAAGAGCTCTGCAGGCTGACATCACGCAGACCTGCCGTTGCTGCGGGAGCCGCGCTCTGCACCCACTGTGCCTGCAGGAGGGCGGCAGCCGGTGCAGGGCTGGCTGGTGATGGCCCACAGTCGGCTGTCGCAGCCTCACAGGCAGTGCCCCCCCCCAACCAAGGCACCTGGGGCCGCCCTACACAGGCCACAGCACCAGCCCCCGGAACGGAACCAGCATTCTTCCCAAGCAGGTGCAGCAGGCCTTCCAGGGAAGCCTCGCGTGTTCCTGGCCAGAGGCCTCGTGTGCTGAGAGCAGGTGCAGGGAGAGACACTGCCCAGATGTGCCAGGCCACGCAAGGACAGCCAGGACACCATGCATCAAAGTGCAATAGTTTGGACCTTTCCAGCTGCTGCTTCAGGGTATTTTTGAATTTTTATTTATTTCCATTTATTCATTTATTTGAAATCCAGGAGACAGAGATCTCCCAGGCTCTGATTTATTCCCCAAATGGCCACAACAGCCAGGAACTCCACCCAGGACCACCACGGGGGTAGCAGGGACCCGGGCATTCTGCCAGCACTGGTGCCTCCCAGGGTGCGCATGGCGGGGAGCAGAGCAGGGACGCACACCGGGCACTGACGTGGACAGAGGTGTCCCCGACTCACACCGGGCACTGACGTGGACACAGCTGTCCCAGGACTCACACCGGGCACCGTGACGTGGACACAGGTGTCCCCCAACAAACACCAGGCACTGTGACGTGGACACAGGTGCCCCGGAACTCACACCGGGCATTATGATGTGGACACAGGTGCCCCGGGACTCACACCGGGCACTGTGACGTGGACACAGGTGTCCCCCGACTCACACTGGGCACGGTGACGTGGACAGAGGTGTCCCCGACTCATACCGGGCACTGTGACGTGGACAGAGGTGTCCCCGACTCACACTGGGCACGGTGACGTGGACAGAGGTGTCCCCAACTCATACCGGGCACTGTGACATGGACAGAGGTGTCCCCCGACTCACACCGGGCACTGTGACGTGGACAGAGGTGTCCCGGGACTCACACCGGGCACTGACGTGGACGTGTCCCCTGACTCACACCGGGCACTGTGACAGGGACAGAGGTGTCCCAACTCACACCGGGCACAGTGACAGGGACGAGGTGTCCCAACTCACACCGGGCACTGACGTGGACAGAGGTGTCCCAACTCACACTGGGCACTGTGACATGGACACAGGTGTCCCAGGGATGCACACCAGGCACTGTGACATGGGACACAGGTGTCCCAAGCAGGCTCCTAACAGCGTCAGACCCCACCCCAGGCACCAACATGTCTACCACGTGCTTCTACACACACAGAGACACACACAGAATAGACACACAGAAACACATGCATAGACACACACAGTCACAGAACACACACACAACACACAAACACATAGAAACACAGACACACACACAGGCATGGAATAAGCACACACAGACACACATAGACATAGACAACAGAAACAGACACAAGTGCACACACACTCCTACTAGGACCCAGGCCTCGGATCAGTGGACGTGGCCCAAGAGGTGAGGCTTGGCCCAGCCCCCAAGGTGCCCACATCGACAGGGGGGCAGGCAGAGCCCAGGCAGGTCCAGGGCCCAGCGCCGAGGATGGGGGGGGGGAGGGGCAGGTGGAGCCCAGGCAGGTCCAGGGCCCAGCACCGAGGATGGGGGGGGGGGGGGCAGGTGGAGCCCAGGCAGGTCCAAGGCCCAGCACCAAGGATGGGGGGGAGGGGCAGGCAGAGACCAGGCAGGTCCAGGGCCCAGCACCAAGGATGGGGGGGGCAGGTGGAGTCCAGGCAGGTCCAAGGCCCAGCACTGAGGATGGGGGGGGGGCAGGTGGAGTCCAGGCAGGTCCAAGGCCCAGCATCGAGGATCGGGGGGGCAGGTGGAGCCCAGACAGGTCCAGGGCCCAGCGCCAAGCATGAGCGGGGGCGGAGGGCAGGGCGGAGCAGGCGCCCTTGAGCCTGTGTTCTTTGCCGTTTGGGACGTTCTAGAGGGCGGGAAGAAGCTGTTTTTAAGGATGAGCTGAACATCAAAGCCCACGGCTTCCCCAGCCTGGAGATGACCTGACTTGCTGGTGAAACGCAGCAGGAAACACAGCAAAGCACAGGACCAAGTTCCAAGTTCTGGAACCAGGTCCCGGGAGAGGGCACAACCTCCCTGCTCACAGCCTGTGGGCGTCCAGGGAGCACTGCGGGGGGCCCTGTCTGCAGGAGGAGGCAGGGGGCAGGGAGGAGGGCGCCTCCCCACACCTGGCCACCATAGCGCCTGCTCCTTCCCAGCCCATCTTCCCCTGTCCCTGCAGCCCCCCGGCCCCGGCAGCTGGTCAGCATGGACTCCCTCCTCTTCAGAGAGAAGCTTCTAGAAACACCCCAACATCACCTCTTCCCAGCCTGGGAAAGCATTCGAATCCAGGGTGCCACCTGTGCACTGAGGGGACAGGGAGTGGGGTGACAGCAGCCCAGATGGTGGCCTCTGAGTGGGGCAAGGCAGGCGGCTTTGAGTCACACAGGGTGGGCTCGGGTGAGGTGGAGGAGGGGCAGAGGACCCTCAGGGAGGCCGGCAGGGGGTGCATCTCCTGATAGCCTTGGGCTCAAGAGAACAGGGACTTCGGCCGGGTTCCACATTTCCATTTATGCTACCTACCGCCTCCCTGCCTCCTCTCCAAGAAGCCCTTCAGGATTGCACTGGGGGCAGAGCCTCACTGCCTGAACCTGGGGGCTTAGAATGAGGCAAAGGGGCAGAGTGAGAACGGGCTGGGGGGGGGGGGGTCCTAAGTGGGGCTGGGGGACGGGGTGCTGCAGGCGTCACGGTGCAGAAAGAGGGGCGAGAGCTGACCCAGGGTTGAGGAGGGCCTGGCCACATTGGGGTCTCCCAACGCTGCACCCCAAAAGGAGGTGGGCTCCACAGTCACACTGGTCAAGAACATGGCCATTTCTGCCCCCAGCTACACCGAGGGTCTGAATTCGAAGGTGTCCAAGCCCTCGAGGTCCCCACGTGTCCTCCTAACCTTGGAGTAAGGGCAGGTGCTGTGTCAGTCGGGAAACCCACACAAACAAACACACCCGGCACATCCCGGTGGCCCATGGCAAAGCTGAGCCCGCCCCGGCACCCGCTGCACAGCTGTCACCTCGCTGGCCAGGGCCCTGCTCTGCGCCAGCCCCCTCGGGGCCTCTCTCTACCTTCAGATCCCGTAACTGCTGAATCGCAGGAGGAAGTGGCCGTCCTGCAGCTGGCCTCCGGCCCGTACAGGTCCTGCCCACGCCACTGCCCTGCTTTTCCCCGCCCACGACGAACACGGATCTGCAGGGCGTCAGCAATGGGCGAGAGAAGGAACCGGGGCAGAGGGCTCGCAGGGCTCCGTGCACCTGTCGGGGCTGAGGCTGCTCCCGCCACTGGCTGAGGCTGGAGGCGGCACTGGGGCAGTCAGCAGCTCGGGGTGGACACGGGCAGAGGGCAGGCTCGGGGTCTACACTCAGTCTGTGGAATGAGGAGGGAGACGCAGCTGCTGCTGGAGGGGCCCTGGCCTGCTGAGACCAAGCCTCGTGCTCTCCCCAGGCCCCGCGGCAGGACCAGGGGTGGCCGTGGTCTGGCTCCTTCTGGTGGCAGCTGCTGAGACGGGTCCAGCCACGTTTGGGCTGAACCCACGGAGCTCGGGTAAGAGAAGAGGTGCTGGCCACTCGGGCCGGGGAGCAGCTTCTCCCACCGGGGATAAAGGAGTCGGACCGCTGGGGCTGCTACAGAGACAGCGCCCGGGTAAGCACGGGTCCCTGAGCAGGGGACACGGCCTGGGAGAGGCCGCCCGGCTCCCGGCCCCCCAAACCTCCTGCCGGGCAGCACCGACTACAGAGAGGGCTGCAGGATCCAGACAGCCGCGCCGGCGCTGGGCTGGCTGCCGGGCCTGATGGATTTCCACGGAGTCCTCCCCGCTTGTCCCAGCCCACAGTCGCACTGCCTGCGCATCTGTCGGCTTCCTCCTGCACAGCGCCACCCGGTTCTCTGTCGCTGCTTTGCCACGTTGGTTACTTATTTGGTGAACACAGCAGCCGTGGGAGGACGGAGCCAGGAGCCGGAGATGGTTCGGCACTGCAGCGATCTGCAGGATTTTAGGGGTGAGGTGCTCGGGCCAGGTGACAGAGGGACGGGGACGCGGCAGAGGAGGGGGGCGAAGCCGGCCCAGACCTGCACAGTCCACAGAAATCCCTGCAGGCTGCAAACCTGATGAAGAGGCCAGCGGACCTGGAGCAGGGAGTGGCTGGTTGCAAAACGGCCATCCGTGCACTCCCGTGGGGACTGAGATAATCACTCCCCACTTGCAGTGGGCACAGTAAGAATGTGGACGCCGACTAAGTGAACAGCTGCTCTAATTCCCTCCCGATCGCACCATCTATTCTTCATCAGGATCCGCCCAAACCCCCTGCTCATAGCCAGGTCCTAGAGTGGGGGTGCAGTCGTCATGGCAGCCCTCATACGTGACTGCACACGCAGCCACGTGGCCGCACACATGCCCACACACTCACCTGGGAGACCCAGAAGAAGCTCCTGGCTCCTGGCTTCAGATCAGCCCAGCTCCAGCCATTAAAAACAAAAAGAAGACCATTCGGCAGCACAAGGGGGCACCAGAAAAGGCAGCTCTGTTTCCCCACCGCAGCCCCTGGCCTGGCACGGTCAGCAGTGTCCACACATGGCTAAGCGTGTGTGCACGCGGGCCACTCCTGCGTGAGCTGGGTGCTCTCGTCGGTCCCTCCCAGCACAAGGAGGCGTCCTCACTGGCACCTGCCTGGAACCTCGTGCGCGGCTGAACCCACGTCGCCCAAGAGCCTCAGGTGTGGACGCCGGATCCATCCTGTTTACCTGGCTGTTACCAGCACTGCCGCTTGCCCCCCGTGCTGCCCTCGTGTGGCCACATCCTGCAGGCCCAGCCCTGGGCTGCCACATCAGAGTTCTGCCTTCCAAGTCAGAATCAGCAACCGGCTGACTCCGCTTCGAGGGCAGGGCCCCCCTTGCTGGGCCCCCACAACTCCGAGGGCAGGGCCCCCCCTACTGGGCCCCCACAACTTCGAGGGCAGGGCCCCCCTGCTGGGCCCCCACAACTGGCCCGCAGTCCAGGGCAGAGCTGAGCGAGGAGTGGGGTGGCAGCCCTCGCGTGCTGTCCAGCGGCAGAGCTGGGCGAGGAGTGGGGTGGCTGCCCTCACTTGCGGCAGAGCTGGGGGGGGGGGGGGTCGCTCCTCTCACCTCCTCTCCAGCGGTGGGGCTGGGGGGGGGAGGGGTCACTGCTCTCACCTCCTCTCCAGCGGTGGGGCTGGGCGGGGGGGGGGGGGGTCGCTCCTCTCACGTCCTCTCCAGCCATGGGCGGCCGCGTTTCCTTACAGGAGCTTTGCTTCCTCTGCTGCCACCCGCCTCCCTCCAGCCCCCGGAGCTGTCATGTCCTCCCCGGAACAGCAGCGAGAGCAGGTCCCGGCCGCCCTCCCTCTCCTGTCTGCGGCCCAGGATGGCTTGTCCCGTGCCCACCTGCTGTCCTGAGGAGGGGCCCCTGCGAACGCAGCAGAAGCAAACTTGGCAACTCCCAGCCAAGGTCACCACAGGCCGGGAAATGTTCGCGCCCTCCTGTGCACCAGCTCTGGGCTGCAGCGTGGGAGCAGGGCCTCTGGGACCCGGGCGAGACCAGCCCAGACCCACGCGGCCAAGCCCAGCCCAGTTGTCAGGCAGTGCGGGGCGGGGGGAGGGGAGAGGGGGGAGTAGCCATTGTTTTAACTCAGTGTTAAGTCCAAGTGTAGAAACCCATTGCCGGGGGTGGGGGCAGGTTGGATACAGCCACGGGCCGGGGTCACGGGGTCACAGCACACACTGGTCAGACAGAACCAGCACACACTGGTCGTCAGTTTGTTCCATTCCATTTCCAGGAAGATGGAGGGCTCGTGGGCGGCGGGGGCAGCAGGTGACTGGCAGGCTTCACACACAGCCAGCCGAAGCTCTTCTAACAGGAATTTGCAGGCAAACCCACACCTCCCCCCAGGATGACCATCCACCCCAGAGTGACTCCCACCCCAGAGTGATCTGCACCTCCCCCCGGGGTGATCTGTCCACCCAGAGTGACTCCCACCTGCCCCCGGGGTGATCCGTCCACCCAGAATGACAGGTTTTCCAGACTCACGCCGACCAGCATGGAACATGACAAACACATGAACACACATGTGCCAGAGACACACACACACCACTCACACGAGCTATATACACCCCACAAACACACACACACACACCCCAGCCCAGACACTGAATGAGAGAGAGCCTCCACCCACGCCGTCCACGCCCCAGACCTGCAACAACCAGAGCTGGGCGGGGCTGAAGCAGGGGGCAGGGACTCCACCCAGGTCGCCCACAGGAGTGGCAGGGACCCCGCACTTGAGTCGTCACTGCTCTTCTCAGGTGCACGGCCAGGGAGCCACATTAGGAGCAGAGCAGCCAGGGTTCCACCAGCACGTGGGTACGGGGTGCCAGCCTCCACTCGGCCTGACCGGCTGCTCCACTGCCAGCCCCAGGGTTTGCTTTTTCCACCCGGGGGCCTGCGAGGTCTCCTGGGCCCCTTGGCGTTTCCGTCCCACTGAGGATGCACTGTGCAGCCTCTCGGCTGAGGCGCCTGCAGCTCCTGTCCCACGGGGCAGCCCCCGCCGGGCACCCGGTCTGCAGCTGGCTCCCTTCCTGTCCCTGGGCCTTCCCAGAGTGGCCTCTGACCTTCCGTGAGGTCCGGCTCAGCCCTCCTTCTCAGCCCACGCGCTGATGTCAACTCTGGGAACTGCCGGCCGGCTCGAGACCTGAAGATTTCCTCCTTTCCCTGTCTGAGTTCTGTTTGTGCTTTTAAATCTGGGGCCCACTTGGAGTTACTTCTGGGATAAGGTTTAGGTTCGGATCAGGTTTCTCTCGTTTTATTTCTCTATGGTGTCCAGGTATTGCAGCTCCGCTGTAGAAACCACCCTCCATCCCGCACTGAACTGCTTTTGCACCGCCGTCCCAAATCCGGCAGGTGGAGTGGAGCGGGTCTCCCGCTGGGCTGCACGCTCTGTCCCATGGCAGGTCTGGGAGACGAGTCGTCAGCTGCCTTGACTGTCAGGTGGACACCACGGAGTGGACTCACACAAGCCACAGCCCGTGCCGGGGGACACCAGTGTCCCCAGCTGAGATCCCAGTCCCACTGCGTCACGGGCAGTGAGCACGCCCCTCCGTGCCCCCGCTGTCAGGCTCAGTCGGGCAGAGGTCGTGTGACGGTGACTGCGTGCCTCCGGTTAGCACAGGGCCTGGTGACTACGGCGACACGGTGAGTCCCCAGTCGGCGAGGCTGTGTCCTCCCTCCTTGCTCTGGGTAGCTCGGGAGCCTGAGCCTTTCCACAGGAACGCTGGCGAGGGCCTGTTGACGGCCACAAAACGCTCTTCTCAGACTCTGATGGGAATCACACGCAACCCGTAGAGCGGTCGGGGTCAGATGACGCCCCACTGGGCCAGGTCTGCAGGCTCCCGGGTGACACCTCACTGGGCTGGGCTGAGTCCGAGTCTCCAGGCTCCTGGCGCAGTGCCTCTTCCATCACCGGCTCTGATTTTCCCTCTGCAGCCAGCGTGCCGTGTAGCAGGGCTGTTACCCGCGTTCCTCCCAGCTAACAAAGGGCTCTCCTCCGACCACCGCCTCGCCAGCATCCCCATCCCACCGTCACTCCCAGAAGCTCCACATTTGCAGGTTCCACACAGAAACCAGCCCACGCGTGTTTGTCTTTCCGTGCGTGGTTCATCCGCACAGACACAAACGGCCAGGTTCCCCGACAGGGAGAGCAGGTCTCCGCTGCTGGCTACGCCACCACTCCTTACCCATGTATCCGCTGCCTCCGTGCTCGGGCCGCTGTGAACGAGGCCACAACGCACACGGGGTACAGGGATCCCCTGCCCCGGCCGTGTGCCCGGGGGCGGGGCCAGGTCGGATGGTTGCTCTGGCTTCAGCGTTTCCAGGAGCCTCGACTCGGCTTCCAGGACGGCTGTCCCAATTAGCGCGCTTTCCTCTCCTCCGCTCCCTGCTCCACTTGGCGTCCCTCATCTCTTTGATAATGGCCTCGCTAACAGGTGTGCGGGGAAGGCTCTGTGGTTTGACTTTGCATTTCTCTGATGAGCGGCGGTTCTGAGCCCTGTTTCATCTGCCTGCCGGCTGTCTGGGCCGTGCCTGTGCGGGTCTCGCCCGTCTTCTAATCAAGGCGCTCTGGCTGCTGAGCTGCGTGAGCTCCCGACACGCCGGCACACTCACCCCGCCGCCCGCGCAGCTGCACGCGCGTGCCCCCTCCGTGGCAGCCTCCTCGGCGGTGCACAGCTCTCTGGTGCCACGCCATCCCATCAGTCACTTTCGCTTTTGTTGCCTGTGCCTTTGGGTTCATAAAAAAAAAGAACAGATCATTGCCCGGGCCAGTGTCAGCCGGCGCTCCCCCCGTTTCCTCCTAGCGGCGGGCAGTTTCGGGTCTCCCACGACATCCTCCTGGGCACAGGAGCACCTGCCATGGGGGGCTGAGAAACCACAAGGTGCAGACGCACACACTTGGGAGACCCTGAGCCATCCAGAGCCCACGCCACAAGCATCAAGTGGGGGCAGTGACAGCCCTGAGACCCCTGTGAGTGCCTGAGACAAGTGCCACACAGCCCAGTGTTTCTGTACCGCACAAGGCCTGCTGCGGAGCGTCGGGCAGCTGCCGGAGCAGTGGGAACACAGAGCCCTCTCGGCACCTGCAGCACCCAGCCCAGGGCTGGCAGGTTGGAGAGCCGGGAAGCCCAGCGAACACATGGTGAGATTAGGGACGACTTCCAGCAGCCAGACCTGGAAGGCAAACTCAGGGCGACGGGAGGAGTCAGTGCTGGGTTTGGAGCGGCAGCCGCTGGGCACAGCCGGGGGCGACAGGGGCAGTGCGGCAGGAGGGGGTCTCAGAGGCCCCTGGTAAGAGCCTTGTCCTTCGGAAATTCAGACAAAGCCCATCAGTGCCCAGGGAAGGAGTGAGCCCACTCCCCTTGGCTCCTGCCCTCCTGCCTCCACCCCAGGCCCCAGTGGCACAGCAGAGCCGACATCCAAAGGCCGGGAAGCCCACACGCTCAGCCGTCCTGGTCGGGGGCAGTCAGAGGGTGGGGAGAGGGCGTGGGAGTCCAAGAGAGCCTGGCCAGCCTCTCCACCCTGGGAGCTCAGAAGCCGGTCTCTGGTCAGTGACCGGTGGTTTGTAGATTTGGCCAGCACTGGCGTGACGGGTCTTTCTCGGCACACTTGGTCTCGAGAGCAGCTGCGGGGGACACTTGCGCCACCTCATGGCAGGTGCACCTGGCACAGCTGAGCGGTGGGATGGGGGACACAATTCGCCCTGAACATCCGCACCTGCACGGTCCCGGAGCTGTAGGGAGTAGGGGGGCCTGTGAGGGAGCCTGGGGGTGATGCCCGCGTTTGCCCCCCGGCAGTGTCCCCAGCTGAGATCCCAGGCCCTGGCTGGCTCTGTGGTGCGTGAGCTGCCAGCCTTTGTGCTGGCCAGAAACACGGGGTGAGGCCCCGAGGGCCACCCTGGGCACCCAGACAAAACCCCAGGCACCCGTTGCCACCACTGTGGGCTGCCTGTGGAGCCCAGGCCACACACGGAATGTTCCACGGAAGGGCCACGGAATGTGGATTCCTGCACGGGAGGAGCTCCGCCTGCTGTGAGTTCTCCGCCCCATGGTGGTGCAGCGGGGAAGGATCCATCAGCGCGCCCAGGGCACTATGGAGCGAGAGCGCCCCCCGTGGTGGCTCAGGCCGCTCCTGATGGTGGCAGAAAACCCGGACTCCCGCACAGCCGAGGATCCGCGTGCAGGAAGTTACCCGGCTCCGCTGAGACAGGCGCGAGAAAGGACGGCGGCGTGCAGGACCGGCAGTGGCAGGAGGGGGCCCGAGCAGGGGCAGCCTGGCTGGCCACAAGGTCCCATAGCCAGGAGGCAGCAGGGTCAGGGCCGAGGACTGGGGAAGCTGAGGTCAGAGACGGAGACACAGTGGCTGTGAACATGCAAAGGCCCCCCAGGCCCCAGGAAAGGCAGAGCCCGCGAGGGAACACGGCTGCCCCCGGCTGTGGCCGCAGAGCCTCAGGCTCCCGTCATCCTGAGCCGCCAGGCATGGGTGACCAGTATGGCAGCTACGTAAAGCTGGATCAGACTGAATTCTACCGGAACCACTGACCCGGAACAAAATCCCAGCGAGTAACCGACTGTGACCACGTGATTTCCAAACACCCTTCAACAGACAGGCCAACACCACGGAGGCTGGGACAGCCACGAAGCCACCGAGGGGTCCTCTGTGTGGCAGGGCCGTCGTGGAGCCTGGGGCGAGCGGGCAGCGAGCCAAGCGCACCCTCCAGGCCCCTTGGTGGTTGCTCAAGTTCAGCTGCCCATCACTGGTCACAAAACAAAACACCATTTTCCCGCCAATCAGTGGCCATGTGTGAGCACGTCCTGTTCTACACGTTCTACATGGGTCAGGTGCACCTGAGGGTGACAGCATTGGGGGATCAGCAGGGGGCTGTGCTTACTCCTGGAGGCAAAGCTGAGGGGCTTCTGTGGCATGACGGATGGCCCAGGCCTGGGGGAGCAGGCAGCCATGGCCAAGGACACAGAGTTAGGGTTTGACGCAGGCGAGACGCAGGGTGCAGATGTCAATCTAGCACCTGTGTGGTTCCCACTTGTGAGGGAAACCAGTGGGAGCCAGGTCCAGAGGAGGCCCAGGGTAGGAGGAGCCCACGGTCACCCTGAAGAGATGTCCTGGCCCCCGGGTGTCCAGGCTGGGGGGGGCATGGAGAACAACAAAGCAGAAGCCAGCATGGGAGACCGCAGAGGGGATGGGGAGCTGGGGGCAGGAGGTAAGTGAGCTGGGGGCAGAGGAGCTGGGGGCAGGGGGTAAGCGAGCTGGGAGCAGAGAAGCTGGGGGCAGGGGGTAAGTGAGCTGGGGGCAGGGGAGCTGGGGGCCCCAGGCTCACAGCGAGGGGCCGGGAAAGGACACCCCTGGGGTGGAGCTCTGGGAGCGATGAGATCCTGAGATCCCGTGAGAGATTCAGGCTGCCCTGCAGGACGGCCATGCTGCCGTCTCTGCACCCCAGACGTCACTTGAGGCATTTGGAGGCCCCCTGAAGACAGCGGAGTCTCTGACAAGGAGGGACGGCCTGCACCTGCAGAGAGAGCCCCCCACCCCTGCACAGCGGGGCTCTGTACTTCAGGGTCTTTATGTAAAGACGTGGACAGATGCTTGCAGCACTGGGATATCCCTGGATGGCAAAGGGGTGCACAGTCCCTGCACAGCCTCCTGTCCCCATCTGTCCCCTGCTGTCCCCATCTGTCCCCTGCTGTCCCAGCTACCACCTGCTGTCCTGTGCTGTCCCCCTGCTGACCCTTTACTGACCCCAACTCTCCCCCTGCTGTCCCCAGCTGCCTCCCTGCTGACCCCAGCTGCCCCTGCTGACCCCAGCTGCCCCCTGCTGTCCACCTGCTGACCCCAGCTGCCCCCTCTGTCCACCTGCTGACCCCTTCTGACCCCAACTGTCCCTTTACTGACCCCAGCTGCCTCCTGCTGTCCCCCTGCTGACCCCAGCTGACCCCAGCTCTCCCCCTACTGCCCCCAGCTGCCCACTGCTGACCCCAGCTGTCCCCGCTGTCCTTCGGGGTGCAGCGAGGATGAGCAGGGGAGGAGTGACCACAGCACGTTTGGTGTCTTCTCTGCTGAGGATGGAGGAGGAGACCAGACTCAGCGCTCAGTGTGGGGTGACGGCGGGGCTCCCACCTCCGGGAAGAGGGCTCACCTGGGGGGTTCCCACCTCGGGGAAGAGGGCTCACCTGTGGGGCTCCCACCTCGGGGAAGAGGGCTCACCTGTGGGGCTCCCACCTCCGGGAAGAGGGCTCACCTGGGGGGCTCCCACCTCGGGGAAGAGGGCTCACCTGGGGGGCTCCCACCTCCGGGAAGAGGGCTCACCTGTGGGGCTCCCACCTTGGGAAGAGGGCTCGCCTGGGGGCTCCCACCTCCGGGAAGAGGGCTCACCTGGGGGGCTCCAGCCTGGGGTGAGAGACTCACGGAGGGGGGGATATCCTGCCTTGGGGGAGGGATTCACAGGGGGCCCCTGCCTGGGAGAGGAGTTGGGGGGCTCTTGCCTCAGGGAGGGACTCAAGGGGGGGCTCCTGCCTGGGGGAAGGGGCTCACGGGGAGGAGGCGCTTTTGCCTGGGACCATGGGGCTGGGCTCGCTCCCTCCCTCCTCACTGCCCACTGCCTCTGCATCTGGCAGGTTCCATTCTGGTTTCCATGGAAACGGCTCTCTGAGGATGGGCAAGGGAGAGGGCCAGGTTCTTCAAAACAGCGGAAAACTTCCAGGGCCCGAGTTTCCAGCTACCTGGTGGTTTCCATGGAAACTAAGCCAATGACACAGCCTGATGGAGGAGGCTCGATTCCCACCCCCACCCCAGGGCCCCCGGGAGGAGAGGCCCCCCACCCCTGCACCTGGGCACAGGTCCACGCCCCGGTGTCCCACGGGCCCTGTGGAGGGACAGGAAGGAGGGGGCTGTGGTGCCATCGGCCCCACCCCGCCCAGGCCCCCAGAGCAGGCAGGGCATCCTCCAGCTGTCATTCCGGGTGCAGTTGGAGCCCAGCCCATGTGAGCCCCACCTCATGCACCCCACAGGGCACCCAGAGGGGGCCCTGCTGTGCCTCGGCCCCACAGACGGCTGCCTAGGCAGCAGACAGGGCCCCAGCTTCCTCACGGCACGGCGCAGCCGCAGCCGCTGGGGACCCCCGCGTCCCACTTGACAGTGCGTGGGTTCGAATCCCGGCTCCACTTCCAATGCAGCTCCCTCCCTGCTAACGCACCCCGGGGGGCAGCAGGGACCACTCAGGTGCCAGGGCTCCTGCCACCCACGAGGGAGACCGGATGGAGCTCCTGACTCCAGGACCACTCAGGTGCCAGGGCTCCTGCCACCCTCGAGGGAGACCGGATGGAGCTCCTGACTCCAGGACCACTCAGGTGCCAGGGCTCCTGCCACCCACGAGGGAGACCGGATGGAGCTCCTGACTCCAGGACCACTCAGGTGCCAGGGCTCCTGCCACCCACGAGGGAGACCGGATGGAGCTCCTGACTCCAGGACCACTCAGGTGCCAGGGCTCCTGCCACCCACGAGGGAGACCGGATGGAGCTCCTGACTCCAGGACCACTCAGCTGCCAGGGCTCCTGCCACCCTCGAGGGAGACCGGAAGGAGCTCCTGACTCCAGGACCACTCAGCTGCCAGGGCTCCTGCCACCCTCGAGGGAGACCGGATGGAGCTCCTGACTCCAGGACCACTCAGGTGCCAGGGCTCCTGCCACCCACGAGGGAGACCGGATGGAGCTCCTGACTCCAGGACCACTCAGGTGCCAGGGCTCCTGCCACCCACGAGGGAGACCGGATGGAGCTCCTGACTCCAGGACCACTCAGCTGCCAGGGCTCCTGCCACCCTCGAGGGAGACCGGATGGAGCTCCTGACTCCAGGACCACTCAGCTGCCAGGGCTCCTGCCACCCACGAGGGAGACCGGATGGAGCTCCTGACTCCAGGACCACTCAGGTGCCAGGGCTCCTGCCACCCACGAGGGAGACCGGATGGAGCTCGTGACTCCAGGACCACTCAGCTGCCAGGGCTCCTGCCACCCACGAGGGAGACCGGATGGAGCTCCTGACTCCAGGACCACTCAGGTGCCAGGGCCCCTGCCACCCTCGAGGGAGACCGGAAGGAGCTCCTGACTCCAGGACCACTCAGCTGCCAGGGCCCCTGCCACCCTCGAGGGAGACCGGATGGAGCTCCTGACTCCAGGACCACTCAGGTGCCAGGGCCCCTGCCACGCTCGAGGGAGACCGGATGGAGCTCCTGACTCCAGGACCACTCAGCTGCCAGGGCCCCTGCCACCCTCGAGGGAGACCGGATGGAGCTCCTGACTCCAGGACCACTCAGCTGCCAGGGCTCCTGCCACCCACGAGGGAGACCGGAAGGAGCTCCTGACTCCAGGACCACTCAGGTGCCAGGGCTCCTGCCACCCTCGAGGGAGACCGGATGGAGCTCCTGACTCCAGGACCACTCAGGTGCCAGGGCTCCTGCCACCCACGAGGGAGACCGGATGGAGCTCCTGACTCCAGGACCACTCAGCTGCCAGGGCTCCTGCCACCCACGAGGGAGACCGGATGGAGCTCCTGACTCCAGGACCACTCAGCTGCCAGGGCTCCTGCCACCCTCGAGGGAGACCGGATGGAGCTCCTGACTCCAGGACCACTCAGCTGCCAGGGCTCCTGCCACCCTCGAGGGAGACCGGATGGAGCTCCTGACTCCAGGACCACTCAGGTGCCAGGGCTCCTGCCACCCACGAGGGAGACCGGAAGGAGCTCCTGACTCCAGGACCACTCAGCTGCCAGGGCTCCTGCCACCCTCGAGGGAGACCGGATGGAGCTCCTGACTCCAGGACCACTCAGGTGCCAGGGCTCCTGCCACCCACGAGGGAGACCGGATGGAGCTCCTGACTCCAGGACCACTCAGCTGCCAGGGCTTCTGCCACCCACGAGGGAGACCGGATGGAGCTCCTGACTCCAGGACCACTCAGGTGCCAGGGCCCCTGCCACCCTCGAGGGAGACCGGAAGGAGCTCCTGACTCCAGGACCACTCAGCTGCCAGGGCCCCTGCCACCCTCGAGGGAGACCGGATGGAGCTCCTGACTCCAGGACCACTCAGGTGCCAGGGCCCCTGCCACCCTCGAGGGAGACCGGATGGAGCTCCTGACTCCAGGACCACTCAGCTGCCAGGGCTCCTGCCACCCACGAGGGAGACCGGAAGGAGCTCCTGACTCCAGGACCACTCAGCTGCCAGGGCTCCTGCCACCCTCGAGGGAGACCGGATGGAGCTCCTGACTCCAGGACCACTCAGCTGCCAGGGCTCCTGCCACCCACGAGGGAGACCGGAAGGAGCTCCTGACTCCAGGACCACTCAGGTGCCAGGGCTCCTGCCACCCTCGAGGGAGACCGGAAGGAGCTCCTGACTCCAGGACCACTCAGGTGCCAGGGCCCCTGCCACCCTCGAGGGAGACCGGAAGGAGCTCCTGACTCCAGGACCACTCAGGTGCCAGGGCCCCTGCCACCCTCGAGGGAGACCGGAAGGAGCTCCTGACTCCAGGACCACTCAGCTGCCAGGGTTCCTGCCACCCTCGAGGGAGACCGGATGGAGCTCCTGACTCCAGGACCACTCAGCTGCCAGGGCCCCTGCCACCCTCGAGGGAGACCGGAAGGAGCTCCTGACTCCAGGACCACTCAGCTGCCAGGGCCCCTGCCACCCACGAGGGAGACCGGAAGGAGCTCCTGACTCCAGGACCACTCAGGTGCCAGGGCCCCTGCCACCCTCGAGGGAGACCGGAAGGAGCTCCTGACTCCAGGACCACTCAGCTGCCAGGGCTCCTGCCACCCTCGAGGGAGACCGGATGGAGCTCCTGACTCCAGGACCACTCAGGTGCCAGGGCCCCTGCCACCCTCGAGGGAGACCGGATGGAGCTCCTGACTCCAGGACCACTCAGGTGCCAGGGCTCCTGCCACCCTCGAGGGAGACCGGAAGGAGCTCCTGACTCCAGGACCACTCAGCTGCCAGGGCTCCTGCCACCCTCGAGGGAGACCGGATGGAGCTCCTGACTCCAGGACCACTCAGGTGCCAGGGCTCCTGCCACCCACGAGGGAGACCGGAAGGAGCTCCTGACTCCAGGACCACTCAGGTGCCAGGGCTCCTGCCACCCACGAGGGAGACCGGAAGGAGCTCCTGACTCCAGGACCACTCAGGTGCCAGGGCTCCTGCCACCCACGAGGGAGACCGGAAGGAGCTCCTGACTCCAGTCTAGCTCAGACCAAGCGGCTCCAGGCATTTAGGGGATGAACCCCCAGGTGGAAAGTCTCTCTCTCTCTTTCAAAACAATGTATACTTTAAAACCTTTTATTTGAGGATATTTCACTGCAAGGCAGGAACACTTCTGTCTGTGAAGAACGCGCGCTGGACCCACTCTTCCGGTGGAGGCCACAGCCACCGTCTGTGTCCACCTCCGGGGCCTCGTGCCGGGCTCACTGTGAGTCTTCCAGAAAGATTCGTCTGCAGGATTACAGCCCTACAGCAACGCCAGGTCCGGGGGAGGGGGCGTGGCCAGCTTTCCAAGGGGGCGGAGAGGAGGCGGTGCCTCCACCACGCCCTGGGCTGCGCCAGCCGGAACAGAAGTGGAGGACGAATGCCTGTGGAGCGTCCAGCCGGAATCCACGGCAGAGGCTCCCTGGGCCCAGGCTGCGTCCCCCGGCCGGGCGCTGGCCTAAGTGGACATTGGACAGCCAGGGAGCGAGGCACAAGGACTAGGACAATCCCCGTCCATGGGACACAACCCCAGCCCCAGTCACTCCTGGCCCTGCGGTCACAGAGGGAGGCCCCCTCCGCCCCCTCCACTGTGGCCACTGCTTCTGAGCGTGCGCTGTGGTCACCAGTCCCTGAGGCCGCCAAAACAGGCCAAGGTCAGCGGAGGGAGAGTGTCCGGGGGCAGGGAGGGAGGGGGCACCTGCGCCAGGGCCCTCACTGGGGCCAGCACGGAGAGTGGACAACGAAGTCCATCTCCTCGGGCTGCGGGCCCCGGCGAGGTGGGCAGGCGGGCGGGGGCTCGGGGCCAGTAAATAGGACGCAGCCTCGCGTCAAATTGTCTCACACCCAGGTTCCAATCTGAGCCGGGAGCAGCGCAAGGACATGGAGTCAGCTCTGCTCCCAGCCTGCTCTCTGCACACGGCCCTCTCTCTGCACACAGAGAAAACAGGCGGCCTTGCAAGGCCTCTGTTGGGGTTCACGCTAAGGCCACCGCCCCAGCCGCGGGCTCCCTGCTGGCCCAGTCCCTCCCTCCACCCCCTCCCCGCTGCCTGGCCTCGGAGGCCGGATTCCAGGCTGCAGCCGAAGCCACCGGCGCACACGTAGGGGTGGGTCTTCCCGAGGCCCTCGGGACCCTGTAGCGGGGTGGGGTGGGGGTGGGGTGGGGGAGGGGGGTGGCTCCTCTGCCACAGCCAGGGGGCGTCCACCTGTAGTGCATTCTGGGTAAATACCAGAAACGGCAGTAAGACAGACACTCGGACAGAGGATCACAAAAGGAAGTACTTCATACGGAAACCATCCCTTTTTAGCAAAGATTTTTATACATATTTATTTATTTGAAAGAGTTACAAAGAGAGGAGGAGAGACAGAGACAGATCTTCCTCCTGCTGGTTCACTCCCTAAGTGGCTGCAATGGCCAGGGCTGAACCAAGCCGAAGCCAGGAGGCTCCAGGTCTCCCACGCGGGTGCAGGGCCCAAGCACTTGGCCGTCTTCCACTGCTTTCCCAGGACACAGCAGGGAGCTGGGTGGGAAGTGGAGCATCGCAGGTGGCGACTTCACCCACTACGCCACCACACCAGCCCTGAACCTGTCCTGTGGTTAAACTCTACCTGGGAGCAGGTGTTTGGCCCAGCAGAAAAAGTGCTCGCATTCAAGTCCTGGGTTCAAGTCCTAACTCAGGCTCCTGAATTCAGTTTCCTGCCAGTGCAGATCCTGGGAGCCGGCAGTCACAGCTCAAGAGATGAAGCTCCTACCGCCGACAGGGGAGACCTGGGTTGAGCTCCTGGCTCCCGGCCTCAGCCTGGCCCAGCCCCGACCACTGCGGGCATTCGGGGACTAAACCAGCACATGGGGGCGCTCGCTTGCTCACTCTCCCTCTCTCTCCCTCATAAATTTTAAAAGCAAACAAAATAAAATTCTGCTCAATTTTTTTAAGCAAAGCACTCCCCAGCCCAGCGCGCAGGCAGAGCCTTGAGCACAGAGCGACCTGTCCCCAGTGGACCCTGCTGGCTGACCATTGCTGAGGGTCAGGAGGGCCACTGCCAAGGGCGTGCACAGGACTCCGAAGACCCCTTCCTGCTGGTGACCTCTGACCCCAGACCATCAGTAAAAACTCATGCTAATCCTCGGATGCGGCTGGTTTATTTCCAGTGAGTTCAAGTCAGCCCTCGTGGATGGATTGCTGGGTCTCTCCAAGTCAGCCCTCGTGGACGGATTGCTGGGTCTCTCCCAGGGCAGGCAAGGGTTCTCGGGCTCACTTCAGGGGGCAGCAGGAGCCACGTGACCCAGGAAGAGTGCCCACAGGTAGTACAGGACCTGGGCCGCCAGTGCGTCCTTGCTCCTAACGCCTGAGTGAGGGTGCGCTCTAATTAAGGCTCAGCGTGTGAGAGGGGCTGTGTGTGTGTGTGAGGGCTGTGTGTGTGTGAGAGGGCTGCGTGTGTGTGAGGGCTGTGTGTGTGTGTGAGGGGCTGTGTGTGTGTGTGAGGGCTGTGTGTGTGTGTGAGAGGGCTGCGTGTGTGTGAGGGCTGTGTGTGTGTGTGAGGGGCTGTGTGTGTGTGTGAGGGCTGCGTGTGTGTGTGAGGGCTGTGTGTGTGTGCATGAGGGCTGCATGTGTGTGTGAGGGCTGTGTGTGTGAGGGCTGTGTGTGTGTGCGTGAGGGCTGCATGTGTGTGTGAGGGCTGTGTGTGTGTGAGGGGCTGTGTGTGTGTGTGAGGGCTGTGTGTGTGTGCGTGAGGGCTGCGTGTGTGTGTGAGGGCTGTGTGTGTGTGAGAGGGGCTGTGTGTGTGTGTAAGGGCTGTGTGTGTGTGTGAGGGGCTGTGTGTGTGTGTGAGAGGGGCTGTGTGTGTGTGTGAGGGCTGTGTGTGTGTGCGTGAGGGCTGCGTGTGTGTGTGAGGGCTGTGTGTGTGTGAGAGGGGCTCTGTGTGTGTGTAAGGGCTGTGTGTGTGTGTGAGGGGCTGTGTGTGTGTGTGAGAGGGGCTGTGTGTGTGTGTGAGGGCTGTGTGTGTGTGTGAGAGGGGCTGTGTGTGTGTGTGAGGGCTGTGTGTGTGTGTGTTAGGGCTGTGTGTGTGAGGTCTCTGTGTGTGTGTGAGGGCCTGCGTGTGTATGTGAGGGCTGGGGGGGGCTGTGTGTGTGAGAGAGGGGCTGTGTGTGTGAGAGAGGGGCTGTGTGTGTGTGTGTGAGAGGCTGTGTGTATGAGGGACTGTGTGTGTGAGAGGGGCTGTGTGTGTGTGAGAGGGGCTGTGTGTGTGAGAGAGGGGCTGTGTGTGTGTGAGAGGGCTGTGGGGGGGCTGTGTGTGTGTGAGGGCCTGCGTGTGTGTGAGGGCCTGCGTGTGTGTGAGAGGGGCTGTGTGTATGAGGGACTGTGTGTGTGTGAGAGGGCTGTGTGTGTGTGAGGGCTGTGTGTGTGAGAGAGAGGGGCTGTGTGTGTGAGGGCCTGCGTGTGTGTGTGAGGGACTGTGTGTGAGAGGGGCTGTGTGTGTGTGTGAGAGGGGCTGTGTGTGTGTGAGGGCTGTGTGTGTGTGAGGGCCTGCGTGTGTGTGTGAGGGACTGTGTGTGAGAGGGGCTGTGTGTGTGTGAGAGGGGCTGTATGTGTGTGAGGCTGTATGTATGAGGGACTGTGTATGTGTGAGGGCTGTGTGTGTGTGAAAGGGGCTGTGTGTATGTGAAAGGGGCTGTGTGTGTGTGAGAGGGGCTGTGTGTGTGTGAGAGGGGCTGTGTGTGTGTGAGGGCTGTGTGTGTGTGAGGCTGTATGTATGAGGGACTGTGTATGTGTGAGGGCTGTGTGTGTGTGAGAGGGGCTGTGTGTGTGTGAGGGCCTGCGTGTGGGTGTGAGGGGCTGTGTGTGTGAGAGGGGCTGTGTGTATGAGGGACCGTGTGTGTGTGAGAGGGGCTGTGTGTGTAAGGGCTGTGTGTGTGTGAGGGCTGTGTGTGTCAGAGGGGCTGCGTGTATGTAAGAGGGGCTGTGTGTGAGAGGGCCTGTGTGTGTGTGTTAGGGCTGTGTGTGTGAGAGGGGCTATGTGTGTGAGAGGGGCTGTGTGTGTGTGAGGGGCTGTGTGTGTGTGAGGTGCTGTGTGTTTGTGTGTGAGCTGTGTGTGTGAGCTCTCTGTGTGTGAGGAGTGGCACGTGTGTCCAGGCTGCATGTGTGTCAGGAGCTGTGCACTTGCCGTGAGCTCAGGTGTGTAGGAGCTGGGCTCCACCTGTCCGCAGCCCGAGGGGTCCTCACCGCACAGCCCCCCCCCCCCCCCCCGCTCACCGCGCTGCTCCGGCAGCTGAGGAAGCCTCTGGGGACTCCTCCACGCGGCTGTGTTGCGTGTTTCTGGGGAGTCCTCCACGCGGCTGTGTTGCGTGTTTCTGGGGACTCCTCCACGCGGCTGTGTTGCGTGTTTCTGGGGAGTCCTCCACGCGGCTGTGTTGCGTGTTTCTGGGGAGTCCTCCACGCGGCTGTGTTGCGTGTTTCTGCGGAGTCCTCCACGCGGGTGTGTTGCGTGTTTCTGGGGACTCCTCCACGCGGCTGTGTTGCGTGTTTCTGGGGACTCCTCCACGCGGCTGTGTTGCGTGTTTCTGGGGACTCCTCCACGCGGCTGTGTTGCGTGTTTCTGGGGAGTCCTCCACGTGGGTGTGTTGCGTGTTTCTGGGGAGTCCTCCACGCGGCTGTGTTGCGTGTTTCTGGGGACTCCTCCACGCGGCTGTGTTGCGTGTTTCTGGGGAGTCCTCCACGTGGGTGTGTTGCGTGTTTCTGGGGAGTCCTCCACGCGGCTGTGTTGCGTGTTTCTGGGGAGTCCTCCACGCGGCTGTGTTGCGTGTTTCTGGGGACTCCTCCACGCGGCTGTGTTGCGTGTTTCTGGGGAGTCCTCCACGTGGGTGTGTTGCGTGTTTCTGGGGAGTCCTCCACGCGGCTGTGTTGCGTGTTTCTGGGGACTCCTCCACGCGGGTGTGTTGCGTGTTTCTGGGGACTCCTCCACGTGGGTGTGTTGCCTGTTTCTGGGGAGTCCTCCACGCGGCTGTGTTGCATGTTTCTGGGGAGTCCTCCACGCGGGTGTGTTGCGTGTTTCTGGGGAGTCCTCCACGCGGCTGTGTTGCGTGTTTCTGGGGACTCCTCCACGCGGCTGTGTTGCGTGTTTCTGGGGACTCCTCCACACGGGTGTGTTGCGTGTTTCTGCGGAGTCCTCCACGCGGGTGTGTTGTGTGTTTCTGGGGACTCCTCCACGCGGCTGTGTTGCGTGTTTCTGGGGACTCCTCCACGCGGCTGTGTTGCGTGTTTCTGGGGACTCCTCCACGCGGCTGTGTTGCATGTTTCTGGGGACTCCTCCACACGGGTGTGTTGCGTGTTTCTGGGGAGTCCTCCACGCGGCTGTGTTGCGTGTTTCTGGGGACTCCTCCACGCGGCTGTGTTGCGTGTTTCTGGGGAGTCCTCCACGTGGGTGTGTTGCGTGTTTCTGGGGAGTCCTCCACGCGGCTGTGTTGCGTGTTTCTGGGGACTCCTCCACGTGGGTGTGCTGTATGTTTCTGGGGACTCCTCCACGTGGGTGTGTTGCCTGTTTCTGGGGAGTCCTCCACGCGGCTGTGTTGCATGTTTCTGGGGACTCCTCCACGCGGGTGTGTTGCGTGTTTCTGGGGAGTCCTCCACGCGACTGTGTTGCGTGTTTCTGGGGAGTCCTCCACGCGGGTGTGTTGCGTGTTTCTGGGGACTCCTCCACGCGGCTGTGTTGCGTGTTTCTGGGGACTCCTCCACGCGGCTGTGTTGCGTGTTTCTGGGGACTCCTCCACGCGGCTGTGTTGCGTGTGTCACAGGTTCTTTTTTGCCTCCCTCCCCGCGAGCTCATCACATTCATGGCCCTCGGCAGGTGAGACCACGGAAGCCACGGGGCTGCCCAGCTTTCCACGAGTCGCCCTGGGAGGCAGAGCCGGGCCACGGCGAGGGTGGGGTGGCTTCCAGCTCTCATGCACCGGGGAGAAGCAGGAGTCGCTGTGCTGCTGAAAGCCCCGTGGAGCGTCTGGGGGTGGCTGGGGCGCCCCGGGCGAGTCCTCGGGTGTTGACGTCCCGGCCTCCCTCAGAAGTCCCCGGAGCTGCCCCAGCGCCAGCGCCCACCGCCCGCTCCTGGATCCCGCCGCTGTGGATCCCTGGCTGGCTGCCAGCCGCCTCTCCTGAACCCATCGATGGCCAAGATGAATGATTTCTGTGTGTGAAGCCCAAATTGCCGTCTCACTCAAAGCAACGCACCATTCCTGTCTCCCTGACAATGTTAACATCCTCCGTGAGGGCCCCACCGGGAACCCTAACCCTGGTGATGGAGGGGCGGGTGGGGCGAGCCACAGCCTGTGTGCTGGCTCCCCCAGACCTGGGCCTGGGCCTCTCTGCCGTGGCTGCTGGTGGACGCCCAGCTGACCGGCAGCCCACAGAGACCATTCCCTCTGCATACCGTGTCGTGCTGGGTCTGAACTCTTCACGCAAACCAACTTTTCTTTCCTCCCTTAGATGGTGTTCTGGGTGCAGGCAGTGCACCTGCTGGCCAGGCGCTGGGTGGGGTGTGCGGTGAGCACCTGCCCCAGGAGCTCACAGGGAGGGAACCTGTCCTGAGACAGGAGAGGGCAGGAGCCCAGCGGACAGGCACCAGGGACTAAGCAGCAGGAGCGGCCCGGCTGGGGACGAGTCACCCCGTGGAGGGAACACCTTTCTGGGAAGCCACTGTACCACGAGGCGACATGAGGAAGGGGCGAGGAGAGGGAGACTGGCTCAGCTTGGCCGGGCTGCCGGGCCACGGTGTGCAACCTCCTCCTGTGGGAAGGGGACCCCAGCAGCAGGAAGGACCTCTGGCCTCCAGGGTGGCCCGGGGACCAGGGCAGGAGGGCCACAGAGCACCTGGCACCGGGCACACAGGGGCACAGAGGTAGGGCGAGGAGGGGCGCACAGGACGGCCAAAGTCTCCACCCCCACCCCGTGGCCCCTCCCAGCCATGAGGCCGCAGGTGAGGCCCGAGCCCAGCACCACGCAGGAGGGGCTTGGGGCTGGCCCTGGAGCTCGAGCCTGGCGCTCCCAGGGCTGTGGAGGGTCCCGGTACCCCAGCCCGTTCACTTGAGGGCTGGCCCAGACGCTGGCCCCACGGTGCCCTCCACTCGCCCCCTCCAGTGGCCTCGAGACGAAGGAGCTGCAGCCCCACCTCCGTGCCTGGGAATCAGGCCATGCTTCCCGGGTCTGACAGCCGAGCCAGTGGTCTGAAACCCCCCTGAGACAGCCCGGGGGATGGGGGCCCGAGAGGGGGGCTCTGGCTGGCCGCAGAGGATGCTGGGGGCCACTACCCAGGGCTGGACAATGTCGGGGTGGGCGCAGAGCTCACCCTGCAGGGTCTGGGGAGACACAGGATGACCCCGGGACAGACACGTGGACGGGTTTGTCACTGAGTGGCCTCAGGACCGTGGCAGCCTGGCCCTGAGTGCTGCCTCCTCGGTGCCAGTCCCCTTGCTGGGCGTGGCACCCAGCAGCACCCACAGGCCAGCAGGACCCAGGAGGGGACAGTGTGTGAACTGGGGGCACCAGAGCCCCGCCCCTCAGGGTGGTGACTCCCGGGTGTGCACCCTGGGCGTCCTGCCAGCTCAGCCCTGGGGGCTTCTGCCCAGGGAATCTTCCCAGAAGAGCCCCTGCCTGGGGCGGGGGTGGGGGCTTCTGGCCCCTGAAGCTGCGGCGAGTGGTCAGGACGGGGCTACCAGAGCATGAGCTGTGCAGGTGGACGTGACGGGGACAGAGGCCACGGTCACGCTACGCTTAGGGAGGAGGGAGGCCATTTGAAAATGGAGACGCCCCACTCAAACACCTGGCGGTGATGCAGCCACCCGTGCCAGGCCTCAGGCCTCAGAGAGCGCTCTCTCCCTCGTCTCAGCCCTGAGGAGCCCCGTGGGTAGCTGTAGCAGGAAGGAAGTGGTGTCCCCGAGACACCTGACACGTGGGAGCCAGCGGTGGGCGTGTGCTCGTGGCTGCGTCGGGGTTCCCTCCTCTGTCTGAGCCCTCGGTCACTCGGCATTGGCCACGGAAAAGGAAACTGAGTCCCCCCCGGCCACCCGCTGGTTTAACCAGGACGCGAGACAGCGCTGTGTGTGCGCACTGTGCCCAGCAGAAGCAGTGTCGTCCGCCTACGCCGCCGGTCACGGCTCTGCCGAGGTGCCCCGGCCCCCAGGAGACACTGGGCAGGGGCTGGGGGAGGCACTGTGCCTCTGTCACTCCTGGGAGGGGCTTGGTCGGTGTCCGGCTGGGGTGGAGGGCGGGGGCAGGGATGGCTTCCTCCTGCCCACACAGGACACGGCTGCTGCCAAGGGCAGCCAGCCCACACCACGCCCGAGCTCCCGGCCACACGAGGCGCATTCCTGTCCCTCCGGGAACCCAAGGCTTTGTTCAGCCATGAAGGATGTCTGCCCTCCTATGCACACGTGCACACATGTGTCCATGTGTGCACCCTCCCACGTACACACATGTGCACACAGACACATGCACGTGTAGATGTGCACGTGCACACGCGTGAGTCCAGACCTGCACGCGTGTGCACATACATGCACACCACATGTGCATGGAGACATGCATGCTCACGTGTGCAGGTGTGTGTTCCTACACACATGTGCGATTGTGTGTGTCCATGTGTGCACCCTCCCACGTGCACACGTGTGCACACAGACACATGCACGTGTAGATGTGCACATGCACACGCGTGAGTCCAGACCTGCACGTGTGTGCACATACATGCACACCACATGTGCAGGTGTGTGTGTCCATGTGTGCACACATGTCCAGACATGCACATGTGCATACAGAAGTCCACACCCACACGCACATGTGTGCACACTCATGGATCTCCACGCAGTGCAGGCATTGCTCCCCTTTTCACCCGGCCTCGGCCTTCCCCGCCTCCCACTCGGCCACCTGCTGCCCACCCGCACAACCCCACTGCGTCGAGTGGACATCTGTAAGGCCCGCCCCACCATTGCCTTAAGACAGGATTTGAAAAAGACTTGGACTCACAGCCCCTCTCCGCCGGCTCTCGGTCCTTGGAGCCGCCTGGCGCCCAGGCCACGGCGCTTTTCTGGCAGGTTCCACTTCCCCCAGGACTGAGCAAGCCCCCAAAGCAGCAGCCACGTCCACCTCGTTCTTCTGGAAGAATCCAATGGATGGAGGGAGGCGCGGGAGGCACTTGACTAAATGAGCCGTGGCCGAGGGCTGGGGGCGTCTGTGGACAAGGGCTGCAGACGGAACATCGATATTTTAATAAGTTCCCAGAAGACACATCACCGGGCCATGCTCATCTGGTCCGAGTCTCGCCCGGGCAAGGCCATGGCAAGGCATCTCTGCTGCCTGGGAAGACCCCACCTCACTCTCACGAGGCCCAGCCCTGGGGGAAGAGGGAGGAGTCGGCACCAGCCTGGCTGGGCCCTGTCCCCAGGTCAGTCATCCACCTCCAGGTGGGAGCCTCCTTGCGTGCCGCAGTGGGGTTCAGGCCCTGCCCAGGTGCCCCCGGGCTTGTGCTGCGGTTCACATGCAGGTGGGGTGACTTGTAAACCAGGGTGAGGTGCACCCCCACAGCAGCCGAGCCCGGCAGCAGTCCATGCGCCAGCCAGTTCTAACAAGACCTGCTGCTCAGGTTGGACAGGGCAGCTCAGCCCCACAGCTGCTGGCACTGGGGGCTGGGGGAGGGGGTTGGGGGGGTCCTCTGGGCTGTGGGCCACTTAGCAGCACCCCTGGCGTCGGCCCATAAGTTGTGATGACCAGAAGTGTCCCCAGACACTGCTGAGTGTCCTCTGGGTGCAGAACAACCTGGCCTGAGAGCTGCCGAGTCAGGTCAGGGAGAACTGCTGAGTCAGGCTCCAGGAAAGCTGCCGAGTCAGGTCAGGGAGAGCTGCCGAGTCAGGTTCAGGGAGAACTGCCGAGTCAGGTCAGGGAGAGCTGCCGAGTCAGGTTCAGGGAGAACTGCTGAGTCAGGCTCAGGGAGAACTGCTGAGTCAGGCTCAGGGAGAACTGCCGAGTCAGGTCAGGGAGAACTGCCGAGTCAGGCTCCAGGAAAGCTGCCGAGTCAGGCTCAGGGAGAACTGCTGAGTCAGGCTCAGGGAGAACTGCTGAGTCAGGCTCAGGGAGAACTGCCGAGTCAGGTCAGGGAGAACTGCCGAGTCAGGCTCCAGGAAAGCTGCCGAGTCAGGCTTAGCGCACAGGCATGAGGCTTGGTCAAGGGCCCCAGTGGCCCAAGCAGAGGGAAGCAGGCTTCTGGCAGGCAGGGCTGCCCACAGTGGGCGTGGTCAACAGAGAGGAGGAGAGAGCAGGCCAGCCCACTGTGACCGTGGCCTTGGATGGAGATGAGCATGGCCCCGTTAGTGCCCCACCCCCTCCCGACATGTTCCACAAGCAGCTCCTGGCTCCCTAGGCACGCCCACGGAGGGAGCCGGCGTCGGCTGAGGCTGTGGTGGCAATGACGTGGACGGGCAGTGGCCACCGACAGGTGAGAGCTGCACGTGCATCCCCGGGCGCCGGCCGCCCCCAAGGAGCACAGTGGGAGCCGCGGAGGCTCCCCGGGGGCCCTGCCTGGTCTCAGCCCCAGTGGCTTCTGTCCGTGGCCCCGCAGGAAGGGGAGTTGTATTCAAGGAAGCAGAAACAGGAGGGAGCGCCGGTCAGAGCTCGGCCCAGCTTGGTCTCGTCCAGGCTTCCCTTGCTGGGGCCCGGGCGCAGGCAGAGGCACAGAGGCCATGCGGCCGTCCTGTGAGCTGTGTCCGAGGCTCCACTGTGGGCCTTGCGCTCCCTGCTCCCAAGGCCCTCCGCTGGGACGGGCGGGGTCAGCAGCAGAGCCAGCCGGGCGCAGCACCATGTGGCCTGGACCCCTGGGCGGGCACCCTGGCTGAGCGTTTCTGGATCCAGGAGCTCAGGGACCCGTAGATTTCCCTGATTGCCTAACTCCTGCACCTGCCGAGCCAGCACGGCAGGGCAGGGGTGTGGCCGTTTCTGGAAGGGAACGAGGGCTGTCCCTGCCCCTGCAGGGAATCTAGGCTCCAGCAAAGCGGCCGGTATGCTCAGTCCCCGTGCCGAGACGGCATTGATCGGCATGACGGGAGCCCAGGGGCTGTGCTGGGGGCTCTGCTCCTGCCTCCGGAAACCCCGACCTCGTGGCTCTCACCGGCCCCTCCGAGACGGACTTGGGGCTGCTGAGTGGGAGGCTGGGGGTGCACCTGGCATCCTGCCTCGGTGCCAAAGTAGACAGCACCCCTGCCTGTGGGACCCCACCCAGTCTCCCCCTCGCCACATTAGCCACGTTAGACCCCTGTGTCTGGACCCAGAGCACGTCCCATCCTCCCAGCATTGTTGGCCGGAAGCCCCAGCTCAGCCCCAGCAGCACCGGGGAGTCCCCTCCGCACCAGCTCCCACCAGCCTCTCCCCTGGCCTCCCTCAGCCTGGGCAGGCGGGACACTCACCTCGTCTCCGGCTCCTCCCCACGCCACATCCATCCAGCTGGTCCCGTTGTGTCCACCCCAATGTGGACAGCAAGTCCTCCCGTCAGCTGGCTGCAGCCCTGGCCCCAGCACTGAGTGCCCTCAAGACAAGCCTGGCTCCTACCCAGGGGGACAGCTCAGGCCTGGGGGACGGCCCACCTACAGAAGCCACGCCCATGGTCCACCCCCTGGAGGGCGGAGCCAGGACCCTGAAACCCAGGTCCCGGCTTGCAGCCTCACAGCTGTGGCCCTGCCCAGGCCTCTCCCAGGTTCTCTTGCGTCCACTCCCCATGGCCCAGGCTCGACCAGCTTCCTGGAAAGTCCGTCTGGCCCCCCAATCCCTGCTGCTTCTGTGGTGACTCCTGGCCACTCGATGGGCCGGGCAGAGCCTGGCGCCCACGAGCCCGTGGGAGTTCCCTGTGGGGGTGCGGCCGACGGGCTTCTGCTGGCTGCGTCCACACAAGGCTTGGATAAACCACTCTGAAAGCTGACCTCTGCATGTCCGACACACCGGGCCTCTCACGTCCACCATCAGCAGCCCTGAGGCCGCACTGACACCGCCCCACTTAACAGACGGGACGAGACCAGAGACCCCATTCTCCCCAGGTGACAAGGATGGCGAGCCGCAGAGCCAGTGCCCCTCACCGGTCCCCGTCACACAGGAGCGGGAAGGGAGGTGTGGCCGCCCGAGGCAGAGCTGCTCTTACCGCACGCCTGGCCCTGGAGCGAGGGGACGAGGAGCGCCCGTGGTGGACAGACGCGGGCGATGACCTGGACACTCACCGGTGGTTCTCCAGAGGAGCCGCGTCTTTCAGCGGAGCAGGCGCGGAGTCAGGCGGGTGGGGGCGCCCACCATCCTCGGGGCCGGGCCAGGGGCTGGGGCCGGGCCAGGGGCTGGGCCGTGAACAGGAAAGGCTGAGTGGCAGGTGGACGGAGCGGGGATCTGCACCCGGCCTGGTCCGCTGGGAGCTGTTCCCGAGACAAATGCGCGTCTGGAAGCCCTGGGTGTGGCCCCTCCAGGACAAGGCGACTGTGCCCTTCCTGGACAGGCCCAGCTGCCCCGGCCACTCTGTGGGGAACTCAGGCACGCCAGTGGCTGAACGCGGGCCAGCAGCAGCACACAGGGCACCCGCACGCTCACGAGAAATCGAATTGAAAGAAAACCAGAAGTCCATGCCTGGCTATTCCGTGGACTGCTGGCGTGGACTGCTGGTGTGGGCTGCTGGTGTGGGCTGCTGGTGTGGGCTGCTGGCAATGCCTTCTACACACGTGTTTCCCACTCAGTCTTGCACCAAAATACGAGGCGTCCTCAAAAAGTTGATAGAAAATGCTTACTATGAAAACCTTTGTAGCAAATCCACTTGTCTTTCAGTTCCATTTTCCATGAACTTTTGTTTGGTTTCCTGTTCCAGACATGGCCACCACTGGAAACCAAATCTGTGAGGAGTGTGCACTGTGGCCGGGGAGGGGGGGAACCGGGGTCAGCATCCTGCTCACAGGGAGCGGTCGCCCTGCCGCTCACCTGGGGGAGGAGGGACATGCGTGTGTGTGTTCACCGTGAGCACCATGTGATGCGTCTCCACCTCGCGGAGACCACGGCTGCTTTTCAAATCTCCGCAGGGCCTGGGGGCTCCTGCCCAGGAGTTACCAGCCTGGCAGAGCCGGGGACAGACACACGAGCCGGGGACAAACACACGAGCTGGGGACAGCCGTGCAGTGTCCTCTCTGAGGCCCGGCGACAGCGAGGGAAGGGCTGCGGCATTCCCAAGGGGTTGCAGCCCAGGCGTCTCTGTTCTGTTTTGCTGTCGGTGCCACACAAGAGGCACACGGGAGGCAAATGCGTATAGATCATGTGGGAGCATTTTGTCCATAATTATCGAGCAAGGTAATTGATTGAATTCCATGCCATAGTCATTTATCATTTATCACACGGCCGCACTGGCCGCTGGGCCAGGTGCTGGATGCTTGGAGAATGAAGACACAAATTCTGCCCTCCAGAGACCAAGAGCCTGCATGGACCCGCAAATGATAACTGGGACCCGGCACAGGAAGCGCTCGTGCAAAAGCAGCATGGGCGGTGGGGAGACACAGGTGTGGCCACGCCCCCAGGTGAGCTGGGGAGATACAGGTGTGGCCACGCCCCCAGGTGAGCTGGGAAGACACAGGTGTGGCCATGTCCCCAGGTGAGCTGGAGAGACACAGGTGTGGCCACACCCCCAGGCGAGCTGGGGAGATACAGGTGTGGCCACGCCCCCAGGTGAGCTGGGGAGATACAGGTGTGGCCACGCCCCCAGGTGAGCTGGGAAGACACAGGTGTGGCCATGTCCCCAGGTGAGCTGGAGAGACACAGGTGTGGCCACACCCCCAGGCGAGCTGGGGAGATACAGGTGTGGCCACACCCCCAGGTGAGCTGGGAAGACACAGGTGTGGCCATGTCCCCAGGTGAGCTGGAGAGACACAGGTGTGGCCACACCCCCAGGTGAGCTAGAGAGACAGGTGTGGCCACACCCCCAGGCGAGCTGGAGAGAGACAGGTGTGGCCACACCCCCAGGTGAGCTGGGGAGACACAGGTGTGGCCACGCCCCCAGGAGAGCTG
The DNA here is from genome assembly GCF_033115175.1 of Lepus europaeus. Lineage (NCBI taxonomy): Eukaryota > Metazoa > Chordata > Mammalia > Lagomorpha > Leporidae > Lepus > Lepus europaeus. Next base: position 1,112,811 of record NC_084843.1, on the reverse strand, counting down.
GAGAGACACAGGTGTGGCCACGCCCCCAGGAGAGCTGGGGAGACACAGGTGTGGCCACGCCACCAGGTGAGCTGAGGAGACACAGGTGTGGCCACGCCCCCAGGTGAGCTGGAGAGACACAGGTGTGGCCACACCCCCAGGTGAGCTGGGGAGACACAGGTGTGGCCACGCCCCCAGGGGAGCTGGAGAGACACAGGTGTGGCCACGCCCCCAGGAGAGCTGGGAAGACACAGGTGTGGCCACGCCCCCAGGTGAGCTGGAGAGAGACAGGTGTGGCCACGCCCCCAGGTGAGCTGGGGAGACACAGGTGTGGCCACGCCCCCAGGTGAGCTGGAGAGAGACAGGTGTGGCCACGCCCCCAGGTGAGCTGGAGAGACACAGGTGTGGCCATGCCCCCAGGTGAGCTGGAGACAGGTGTGGCCACACCCCCCAGGTGAGCTGCAGAGACAGGTGTGGCCACACCCCCAGGCAAGCTGGGGAGACACAGATGTGGCCACGCCCCCACTCACAGGGAGCTCAGGGCTCTGGGCTAGGTGGAGGCTGGGCCCCCAGCTGTGTGGCGTGGACACCATAGCTCCATGACCTGAATTTCCCTGGGGAACGTGGACTGTGCCCAGAGCCACCCCCACTGCCCTGACCCAGGACAGGGGCACACCTGGCGATCCTCACCTGTGCCGTCTGTACTGCAGACAGAAGAGGTCAGGCTCTGCAGAGTCACAAGCACTTGTGGCCCCCAGGCCTCCCCACCCTGCGCTCCCCAGGCAGGTGGGGCAGGGACCATGAACTGGCACGGCTGCCCACCCTCACACAGGAAACGGGAACAGGGTGAGCCTGTGCTGCCTTCTAAAGCTTCTGCTTAGGAGAAGCAAGTCACATGACCACGCCTACCACCTGACACCCTGCTCTCCTCTCATTGGCCAAGGAAACTCACATGACCACGCCTAACACCTGACACCATGCTCTCCTCTCATTGGCCAAGGAAACTCACGTGACCACGCCTACCACCCGACACCCTGCTCTCCTCTCATTGGCCAAGGCAGCTCACAAGGCCAGGCAGCCACACACACCTTTCATTTCACTGGCTAAGCCAAGTCAGGCGGCCATGCCCACATTAGCGAGACATCCGGGATCCTCATGGTCCTGAGAGCGCCGTGGCCGCCCTGGCTCCGCCCTTTCTCCGTGGGCCTTTCCTTAGTGGGCAGGGCACCAGAGGGGTTCATCCTGGACCCAGGGGGCCGCACTGCGCCAGCTCCTCCCCCCGCAGAGAGACTGCCCCCACCATTCACCCAGGGCCCCCCATGCCGGGCTCCTAACTGGGGAGCCCAGACATGGAAAACGAGAGCCTGAGACCCCACGGAGCCCACACCCTCCGCAGTCAGTGCCCTGGGAGGGAACAACAGCGTGGAGACGGCGGCCACGCCTGCTTTCACCTCCCTTCTCACAGACACTCTGGGTCGTCCTGGGCTGTTTTTGCTTTTTAAGATTTATTTATTTATGTATTTGAAAGGCAGAGTTGTGGAGACAGAGAGAGAGAGAGAGAGCGAGAGCGATCTTACATCCGCTGGTTCTCTCTCAAATTGGCCGCAACAGCCAGGGCTGGGCCAGACCAAGCCAGGAGCTCCATCCAGGTCTCCCACGTGGGTGCAGGGGCCCAGGGACTTGGGCCGTCTTCCGTGCTGTTCCAGGCCACAGCAGAGAGCTGGATCGGAAGTGGAGCAGCCGGGACTCCAACCAGTGCCCACAAAGGTGCCAACACCACAGGTGGAGGCTTAGCCCAACTGCGCCACCATGCTGGCCCCTGGTTTTTTATTTTTTTAAATGCTGTGATTAATGCTGGTTTTTTAAATATTCCTTGAAAAACCTTTGTGAGGAGGTCACTCAAGAGCTCAGCACCAAGAAAGCCTCCGGGGGGCTCGGGCTCTGGGAAGGACCTCGTCCCGGCTGCCCTGAGCCCCAGCTGCCCCTCGTCCTGGCTGCCCCACATTCCAGCTGCCGGCTGCCCCATGTCCCTGTGTCCCCACGTCCCAGCTCCTGGCTGCCCCGTGTCCCAGCTGCCCTGTGTCCTGGCTGCCCCGTGTCCCCACATCCCAGTTCCTGGCTGCCCCACATCCCAGCTGCCGGCTGCCCCGTGTCCCTGTGTCCCCACGTCCCAGCTCCTGGCTGCCCAGCGTCCCGGCTGCCCCGTGTCCCAGCTGCCCTGTGTCCTGGCTGCCCCGTGTCCCCACATCCCAGTTCCTGGCTGCCCCACATCCCAGCTGCAGGCTGCCCCGCGTCCTGGGCAGGATGTAGACAGGAGACCCCGGTGCTGGCCCGGAAGTATCCAGATCAGGGCAATTTTCACAATTAAATAAAATTTAACTTTTGGTTCACGTGATAAAGACCATATCCGATTTCTCACTCCTTGGAAAATCAGAGGGAACTTAATAACAAATACCATAATTACGTGAGGACTGAGCAGTGATTAAATTATCAGGAGCCCGCTCCTCCTGGAACCGTTTCTTTAATTAGCTGAAGCCGGTGGTATATGTTAATATTTCCAGAGATATTTGCATACGTTCACAACAAGCCGACCAGATATTAGCTGAAATATAATTTTTCTCATATTATGTTAGAAAAAAATTTAAATAAATCATATTATCATGTTTTTCCTATGATCATTAGGGTAGACTTTCTGGATTTATTACCACAAATTCTCTAATTTAGAAACTGAAATGCCCCTTGTTTTCCATGGTAAGATTTTTCGGTTCCACTGACAAAGGAAAGGCCGCTCGCTTGGAAGCCGGTATCTGCCGTTTTAAACCATCCACAGCCCAGACGCTCACGGACGGACGCGAGCCATCCACAGCCACCTGCTGTGCGGCCCGTCCCTCTCCTGGAGGATGACGCGACTGGACTCAGGGACCCACAAAGGCCAGCATGGCAGCCTCACGTGTGTGCATACACAGAGACACGGGGACATGGAGACAAAGGGACATGGGGACACAGGGACACGGGGACACAGGGACACGGGAACACAGAGACACTGGGACACGGAGACACAGAGACACAGGGACATGGAGACACAGAGACACGGGGACACGGGGACACAGAGACACAGGGACAAGGAGACATGGGGACACGGAGACACAGGGACATGGGGACACAGGGACACGGGGACACAGGTACACAGGGACACAGGGACACAGAGACACGGGGACACAGAGACACAGGGACATGGAGACACAGAGACACAGGGACATGGAGACACAGAGACACGGGGACACAGGGACATGGGGACACAGAGACACGGAGACACGGGGACACAGAGACACGGGGACACAGAGACACGGGGACACAGGGACACGGAGACACAGGGACATGGGGACACAGAGACACGGGGACACAGGGACACGGAGACAAAGGGACATGGGGACACAGGGACACGGGGACACAGAGACACGGGGGCACAGGGACACAGAGACACGGGGACACAGAGACACGGGGACACAGGGACACGGAGACACAGGGACATGGGGACACAGAGACACGGGGACACAGGGACACGGAGACAAAGGGACATGGGGACACAGGGACACGGGGACACAGAGACACGGGGGCACAGGGACACAGAGACACGGGGACACAGGGACATGGGGACACAGAGACACAGAGACAAGGAGACACGGGGACACGGGGACACAGGGACATGGGGACACAGAGACACGGGGACACAGAGACACAGAGACATGGGGACACGGAGACACAGGGACATGGAGACACAGAGACACGGGGACACAGGGACACAGAGACACAGGGACAAGGAGACATGGGGACACGGAGACACAGGGACATGGAGACATGGGGACACAGAGACACAGGGACAAGGAGACACAGGAAAACAGAGACACGGGGACACAGAGACACAGGGACAAGGAGACACGGGGACTAGGGGACACGGGGACACAGGGGCAGCCCACCTGTGGCCCCCTCTGAGGCAGAAAGTCTGTGTGCACGAGGCAAAAATGTTCAAGGAGAGATGCTTCCCTTCCCATCGAGATGGGCCGCGTGTTTTAGGAATTAAAATGCAATAAATTCAAATTATGGCGACTCAAATCATACTAAAAAGGAAATGTAATATTCATGCTCAACTTGTTACCCTAATTAATTTGTCCCTATTATTTCAGGAGTTCTAAAAAAACCGGGCCGTCATCAAGCAAAAATAGGAGAATAAATAAGGAAAAACCGGGCCGTCATCAAGCAAAAATAGGAGAATAAATAAGGAGATTCACTGACTCGCTCTCCATCCGGGCAGATGGGAGGGGGGAAGGGAAGCAGGCCAGGGACAGCGACTGGAGGACAGCACTGAGGAAGCGTGGCCTGCATGAAAAGGCGAGAGAGAGAGAGAGAGAGGTCTTCCACCCACTGGCTCACTCCCAGGACAGGGCCACACAGGAGCCAGGAGCTTCCTCCAGGTCTCCCACCGGGTGCAGGGGCCCAGGGACTTGGGCAGTCACCACTGCCTCCCCAGGCCATGAGCAGGGAGCAGCCGGGACTAGAACCGGCACTGTGAGATGAGGTGCAGGTGATGCCTGAGGGAGTGCAGAGGGGGCCACGCCCTGATAAGCTCTGGGGTCCTCCGTTGCGGCGGTGGAGAGCGGCTCGTGCCCTGGAGAACGCTCCACCCCAATCAAAGCAACAGGGTTTATAAAGGCGAAAACCACGGGAGCGGACGGGAATCCGTGGCTGCTGGGGTCAGGTTGACCCACGGCCTGTGCGAAACTACCACGGATTACAGTCCTGATAATACCAGTTACAGTCCGGACAGTCGTCCCTGCCGACCTCTGTCGTCTGGACCACAGACAAGTTGCAATCTTTTTTTTTTTTTTTTTTTTGACAAGCAGAGTGGACAGTGAGAGAGAGAGAGAGAGAGAAAGGTCTTCCTTTTGTGTTGGTTCACCCCTCAATGGCCGCTGTGGGCGGCGCACCGCACTGATCCGAAGCCAGGAGCCAGGTGCTTCTCCTGGTCTCCCATGGGGTGCAGGGCCCAAGCACTTGGGCCATCCTCCACTGCACTCCCGGGCCACAGCAGAGAGCTGGCCTGGAAGAGGAGCAACCAGGACAGAATCCGGTGCCCTGACCGGGACTAGAACCCGGGGTGCCGGTGCCGCAGGCAGAGGATTAGCCTATTGAGCTGCAGCGCTGGCCAACAAGTTGTAATCTTAACATTGGTCCGGGACAGCCCGCCTGTCTGAAGCTTGAGCGACCACGCGGGGGAGTGTCTGTGCTCTGCGAGTGGGAGGCAGTGGGCTGTTGTCTGAGTTTCAGATCAGGCTCCCGGCAGGATGCAGTCCCGGGTGCTCTGAAACGGAGTCCTGCCGTCAGGATGTCACTACGGTGTCCCGGGCAGAGGCTTAGCTGTGCCACAGCGCTGCCCCGAGGGTGACGTCGAGGTGGTTCTACAGAGTCTTCCAAATTGAGAAGTCAGCACGCTTTTTTCTGGAATTCTCTGTTAGTAAACTTTAATGCTTAGAGCAGCTTCAAGGTTCACAGCAAAATTGAAGGAGACGCCAGGGTCTCCCGTGTGCCCCTCCCCGACTTCCACATGGCTTCCCCTTGGAGCACCTCCCCCAGAGCACCACGCTGTGACAGGCGAAAGCCGACACTGTCCCCTCCCTCTGTGCTGTCCCTTCCGGGGGCACCACTGCCATCAGCGGTGCAGCCAACCACATGTCCACCCGGCACCCCACCGTGCCCTGCCCCCGCTGAGCCTGGACGCCACTGTTGTCTCGTGGCCCATGTAGTGGTGCCGTGGCCTTTCCTGCACACGTGTGAGCATCGTCCACGGCGTTCCAAGGGTGGCCGGCTCAGCTCTTCTCAGCTCTGAGTGACTTCCCGCTGTCCGGCTGCACCACAGATACACCACACCTGCAGGGCACTGCTGGCTGTGACAATGGCGACCACAGGGGCTGTGGACACCACGACCGTGCTGCTGTGTGGACCCACGCTTCGCTGTGCTTGGGTAAAACCAAGAGGGTGGCTACTGAGTCAGGGGCTCAGAGCAGGCTCGGTTTTGTGTGGAAACCACCGCACCCTCCCCCACCTGTCCCCCACTTGTCCCCCACTTGTCCCCCACTTGTCCTCTACCTGTCTCTGCCTCCCGCCTGTCCCCACCTGTCCCCGCCTGTCCCCCAAGTGTCCCCCACCTATCCCCACCTGTCTCCACCTGTTCCTGCCTGTCCCCGCCTGTCCCCTACCTGATCCCACCTGTACCCACCTGTCTCCACCTGTCCCTGCCTGTACCTGCCTGTCCCCCACCTGTCCCCTACCTGTCTCTGCCTCCCGCCTGTCCCCGCCTGTCCCCGCCTGTCCCCACCTGTCTCTACCTGTCCCCGCCTGTCCCCACCTGTCCCCACCTGTCTCTACCTGTCCCCGCCTGTCCCCTACCTGATCCCACTTGTCCCCACCTGTCCCCGCCTGTCCCCCAAGTGTCCCCCACCTATCCCCACCTGTCTCCACCTGTCCCTGCCTGTCCCCGCCTGTCCCCACCTGTCCCCCACCTGTCCCCTACCTGTCTCTGCCTCCCGCCTGTCCACACCTGTCCCCGCCTGTCCCCACCTGTCTCCACCTGTCCCTGCCTGTACCTGCCTGTCCCCTGCCTGTCCCCTACCTGATCCCACTTGTCCCCACCTGTCCACACCTGTCCCCACCTGTCCCCCACTTGTCCCCTACCTGTCTCTGCCTCCCGCCTGTCCACACCTGTCCCCGCCTGTCCCCACCTGTCCCCGAAGTGTCCCCCTCCTATCCCCACCTGTCTCCACCTGTTCCTGCCTGTACCTGCCTGTCCCCCGCCTGTCCCCACCTGTCCCCCGCCTGTCCCCTACCTGTCTCTGCCTCCCGCCTGTCCCCACCTGTCCCCGCCTGTCCCCCAAGTGTCCCCCACCTGTCCCCACCTGTCTCCACCTGTCCCTGCCTGTACCTGCCTGTCCCCCGCCTGTCCCCTACCTGATCCCGCTTGTCCCCACCTGTCCACACCTGTCCCTGCCTGTCCCCACCTGTGCCCACTTGTCCTCACCTGTCTGTCCCCGCCTGCAGCCAGGGAGGCCCTGTGGCCAGGACGCCGCTGCTGTCAGTGTTGGATTCTGCCCACTCCAGCAGGCATGCAGTGCCGTCCACTCTGCCACTGCTGTGACGCCATGGAGCTTCCTGTCCTGGGATGTGGGCCTCTGGGGGGCGGGGCCTCTGTGTGGGGTGCACCTGTCATTTATGTACCTGACGCCTCTGTGCCCTCGGGACAAGGTGTGTTTTAGGGTTTGTCTTGTGTTGTTTGGGTTTGGAGATCCTGGATGAGCTGTGCCCCCACCATGCTCCTGCCTACCCTGCGGCTTCTCTCACCACCCAGAAACTGCCAAGGTTAACGGCGCCATCGTGTTCATGCTCTGGGTCACCCAGGCCACCTGTGTCGTCTTCCCGGAGCTCTGCACTCGCACCTTCTGCTTCTGGTCCGTGACCCAGATGGAGCAGCTCGCGCTGGTTGAGCCCTGATCTGCACTCATGCGTCCACCTGTGTCTGTGCATCCGCCTGTGTCCCAGCGTCTGTCTGCCTGTGTCTGCGTCTGCCTGTGTCCCAGCGTCCACCTGTGTCCCAGCGTCCGCCTGTGTCCGTGCATCTGCCTGTGTCCGTGCGTCTGCCTGTGTCCCAGCGTCCGCCTGTGTCCCAGCGTCTGCCTGTGTCTGTGCGTCTGCCTGTGTCCCAGTGCCCGCCTGTGTCCCAGCGTCCGCCTGTGTCCGTGCATCTGCCTGTGTCCGTGCATCTGCCTGTGTCCATGCGTCTGCCTGTGTCCCAGCGTCTGCCTGTGTCCCAGCGTCCGCCTGTGTCCGTGCATCTGCCTGTGTCCGTGCGTCCACCTGTATCCCAGCGTCCGCCTGTGTCCGAGTGTCCAGCACAATTCGCTGAGGAGACGATGCCGTCTACATTTGCTGCCTTTGTTCCTCCATCAAAGATGAGTTTCCTGCAGTCATGTTCCATGTCCCGTGTCCGTCTCCTGCCCCGTGTCCCATGTCCATGTCTGGTCCTGTGTCCATGTCTGTGTGCTGTGTCCATGTCCCGTGTGTGTCTCCTGCCCCACGTTCCGTGTCCCGTGTCCATCTCCTGCCCCGTGTCCCATGTCCATGTCTGGTCCTGTGTCCATGTCTGTGTGCTGTGTCCATGTCCCGTGTCTGTCTCCTGCCCCATGTTCCAGGTCCCGTGTCCGTCTCCTGCCCCGTGTCCCATGTCCATGTCTGGTCCTGTGTCCATGTCTGTGTGCTGTGTCCATGTCCCGTGTCTGTCTCCTGCCCCATGTTCCAGGTCCCGTGTCCGTCTCCTGCCCCGTGTCCCATGTCCATGTCTGGTCCTGTGTCCATGTCTGTGTGCTGTGTCCATGTCCCGTGTCTGTCTCCTGCCCCATGTTCCAGGTCCCGTGTCCGTCTCCTGCCCCGTGTCCCATGTCCATGTCTGGTCCTGTGTCCATGTCTGTGTGCTGTGTCCATGTCCCGTGTCTGTCTCCTGCCCCACGTTCCATGTCCCGTGTCCATCTCCTGCCCCGTGTCCCATGTCCATGTCTGGTCCTGTGTCCATGTCTGTGTGCTGTGTCCATGTCCCGTGTCTGTCTCCTGCCCCATGTCCTGTGTCCGTGTCTGTGTCCGTGTCCCATGTCCATGTCCTGCGCCCTCCCTGCCCCTCAGCGCCCTGGCTGCCCCCACCGTCCTGGTTACTGTGGCTTCACCACGAGTCCCAAAGCTGGGTGGCGTCAGCCGCGACTTGTGCCAGCATTGTGCCAGCTGTTCTGTGTTTCTGACTTCCATAGAAACTTTAAAAACAGTTTGTCAGGGCCGGCGCTGCGGCGTGGCAGGTAAAGCCGTCGTCTGTGGCGCTGGCATCCCATATGGGCGCCTGTTTGAGTCCCAGCTTCTCCACTTCTGACCCAGCTCCCTGCTAATGGCCTGGGGAAGCAGTAGAAGTCCTGGGCCCTGCACCCAGGTGGGAGACCCGGAAGAAGCTCCTGGCTCCTGGCTTCAGAGTGAACCAGCAGGTGGAAGACCTCTCTCTCTCTCCCTCTCTATCTCTCTGTCTCTACCTCTCTCTGTAACTCTGCCTTTCAAATTAACAAAATAAATCTTTTTTAAAAAATTCAGACCAGGAGACCCAGAAGAAGCTCCGGGCTCCTGGCTTCAGATTGGTCTATCCAAAGCCTTTGCTTTGGGGAGTGAACCAGCAGATGAAAGACCTCTCTCTCTCTCTCTCTCTCTCGCTCTCACTCTTGCTCTCCCTCTCTGTACATCTGACACTCAAATAAATAAGTATATCTTTTTTCAAAAGTTGGTCAATGTCCCATACAAAATAGTTTGCTAGGCCAGCATTCTGGCACAGCGGCCAAACCACTGCTGGTGGTGCCAACATCCCATATGGGTGCTGGTTCAGGCCCCGGCTGCTCCACGTCTGATCCAGCTCCCTGCTGAAGGCCTGGGAAAGCAGCAGAGGGTGGCCTAGGTGTTTGAACCCCTGCATCCACGTGGGAGACCCAGATAGATCCTGGCTCCTGGCCTCACACTAACCCAGCCCTGCCGTTGGGGCCATCTGGGAGTGAACCAGTAGATGGAAGACCTCTCCCTCCCTCCCTCCCTCCCTCCCTCTCCCTCCCTCCCTCCCTCCCTCTCCTTCCCTCCCTCTCTCTCTCTCTCCTCATTGTAACTCTGACTTTCAAAATAAATCTGTAAAAGGACCACAGCCGGGGGTGACGCTGAGCTGAAAACGGGACGGAGCGGACGGAGAAGCCGTGGAGAACTCGCACGGGAGAGGCACGGCCTGCGCAGCACCGAGCATGGAGAGAGAAAAGACCCAAGTCGAAGCCTCAGCAAATGATGCCAGAGCAGGGGAGCCGTCGGGGACATGCAGCGAGCGGTGTGCATCCGAGACGTCGCCAGGCTCAGGCCTCGCGCAGAAAACCCAGTCTCGACCACAGCAGGAGCCACCGAGCGTCCACCAGGGCGGCACTGGAGACACGGACACCACAGCCACGGCGGCTGTAGCGTCCTCCACCCCCGGGTCGCAGACGGCGCCGTGGCCGCGAACACACTCAGTGACGCCACGCCTCAGTGTTCGCCAGCGACCTGGAGCACGTTCCCACGCAGGCACGCCGGCCAACGCGGCTCCAGCTTCACCTGGAACAGGCAGAACCGAGAACGCACCCGAAGCCCCACCGCCCGCTGCAGAGCCAGTTGGTGTGGCCTGTCCCCTGGCGGAATACTAGGCAGCCAGGAAAAGGCGGGACCAGCGAGGCTGGCGACAGCTCGTTCTCAAAGCTGCCGCGTGCGGTGAGAGGCACAGAGGCTGCACGCGCGGAGTGCCCTGCACAGGGAAGTCTGGGAAAGGCACAATTTCAGGGCCGCTGGGAGGGAAGGAGTGAGAGGAGGGGACGCCGTGGGGGCGTGGCTGGGACTCTCTGAGCCTCAGGTGGGCGGAGGTGTGGCTGGGACTCTGAGCTTCAGGTGGGCAGAGCTCATCGTTGCCAGTTTACCTGAAGCTTGGGCACCCCCGGGCCCCTCAGGTCCTCCCCGGTGGGGCCGCCAGTCGCAGGGGCTCTGTCCTCCCTCCCCGTCCTACAAATCTGCCTCCGTGCTGCTCCTGCCCCGTGCCCCTGGCCCAGGTCCCCTGCCTGGAACTCCGTCTTCCTCCTTCTCCGGCCGCTGTGCAGCCTCCCTGCAGAGGCCCCGCCAGAAGCTCGCTCAGAGACCCCTGGGGGTTGTCCCGGATGAGGCTGGGCTGGAGCAGGACCCCAGGCCAGGGCCCCCGCCAAGGCGGCGGTAATGGGGAGGACGGAGCGCACGAGTGTGAAAGAGAACCATGAGCAGATTTGTACAGCTGCATCTGAAGAGGATGGAAGGACTCTGGGGAGGGGGGAGGCTCGGCGGAGCTCCGCCTGGGAAGCGAGCACAGACGTCAGCCCTCCCAGCAGGAACTGGGGGGACGCGGGGCTGGACCAGGAAGGTCTCACCCGCAACGGCAGGGCCGGAGCCGTAACCACGCAGGACCAAATCCAGCAGGCGAGGTTGGAGATCTTCATGGGGGAAGTTGTAAAATATTACACAAGGACATTTTTTATAAAGTGATTGGAGAGACGCACAACGTTGATGAATGTGAAGACTCAATTTCATAAAGACGTCAGTTCTCTCCGTTAATCTATAAATTCAAGGCAATTCCAGCCCAAGTCCCGGAGGCCTTATTTCCGTAGAACTTGTACAATATGTTCTAGAACTCCTGCGGCAGCACCAGGGCTGGGGCCGGTGCTATGATGCAGCTGGTAAAGCCACCGCCTGCAACACCTGCACCCTGGCTGCTCCTCTTCCGATCCAGCTCCCTGCCGTGGCCTGGGAAAGCAGCAGAGGACGACCCAAGAGCTGGGGCCTCTGCACCCGTGTGGGAGACCCAGAAAAAGCTCCGGGCTCCTGGCTTCAGCCTGGCCCAATCACGGCTGTTACAGCTATCTGAGAAGTAAACCAGCAGAGGGGAGACTCTCTCTGCCCCTCCATTCTCTCTCTCTCTCTCTCTCTCTCTCTCTCCAACTCTGCCAATAAACCAATGTATCTTAAAAAAGAAGAAAGTGTGATTTTCCTACGAGTCGACCAGAGAAGACGAAATGCAGAGGAGGCCGCCCACGAGCCGGACAAGATCGAGGTCCCCGGCGCTAAGGGAGACATGGATTAGAGCAGATGCCACTTGTGCCCGGGAACCTGGTAGGGGCGGAGCCTGTGTGGGCACCGGGGGATGGCCGGGCCGTGGGCTGTGCGTGGGGAAGCCACTCTTCGGGCCCCTGTGTCGCGGGGGAGGGCAGGCAGGGGACTTCCTGTCTGGAGGCCAGAGCTCTCCAGAGGGCTCCAAGAGAAACAGGGAGCAGAGAGCAGACATGTCTGCTGGGGCCTGGGGTCGGGACCCCCATCACCGCTCTCAGCCCAGGATCGGGGGCCCTGAAAGGGCCCAGCCTTTGGAAGGGCAGCGAATCGAGGGTGGAAAAAGCCGTGAGCCAGAGGCCTGGGGAGGCGGCCACGGCCCAGACAGACACGGATCCCAGCTGGACACGGATCCCAGCCGGACACGGATCCCAGCCGGACACGGATCCCAGCCGGACACAGATCCCAGCCGGACACGGATCCCAGACAGACACGGATCCCAGCCGGACACGGATCCCAGCCGGACACGGATCCCAGCCGGACACGGATCCCAGACGGACACGGATCCCAGCCGGACACGGATCCCAGACAGACACGGATCCCAGCCGGACACGGATCCCAGCTGGACACGGATCCCAGCTGGACACGGATCCCAGCCGGACACAGATCCCAGCCACAGAGACGGAAAGCCTGCTCCTCAACCCCGGACCCTGGGGGACCCTGGCCGGCAGGAAACCAGGCCGTGTCCTCAGAGCCACCGTCGTCAGCCATGGGCGGCTTCACTGCGTTATCGTATCGGCTGGTTTGAGAGCACTGCACACGGGGAGCAGGTGCGAGCTCCACAAAGTTAGAAATTAAATGACTGCTCCTTCTCCGAGACATATGTCCTCATTAATCTTCTCTGTGCTCAGACTGGAGCAGCCTGGCGACTAAATCTTTCAAGTCACCGAATCGTTACTCTTTTATAATCTCCAGCGCAGGCTGGGAGACGCTCATCACGCTCAGGGCACCCAGAGCGGGGGTCCCAGGGAGGTGAGGCCAGGCCACAGCTGGGGGAGGCAGTGTGGACAGAGTTGGCCCACGGACTATAGCCAGGGTGGCAGAGGAGGAGCACAGGGGACAGGAGCCCTGGGGGGGAGGCAGCGTGGACGCCACCCGGACCAGTGTGGACGCCACCCGGACCAGCGAGGATGCCAGTGCACCAGCTCCGGGAGGCACCGGCAGAATCTAGAGACGGCCATGGCAGCTGTCTGTAACCCGGATGTGTTTCCCAGGTTCGTTAGAGAAAGCCCCGAGGACTCAAATGAGCCCACAGAGGGGAGCAGCACCCCCCGGGCAGCTACATGCCTCACGGGCTCCTCACCCAGGCGCCAGGTGAGCCCACCTGCCACCACCTATCTCTCTGAATGTGTGCGGGCACCCCTGCCTCGTCCCTCCCCCAATGCTGGGGGGGAGCCAGCCCTTACCCAAGTCCACTGTGTGCAGGAGGCGACCACCCCAGTAGCACTGGTCCCCCCACCTCCAACAGCACTGGTTACCCCCCACCCTGCAGCACTGGTTCCCCCCCATGGCGCTGGTCCCCCCACCCTCACCCCACAGCGCTGTCCCCGTACACGAGCAGTCGTTGGGCGTCTGCCTCCACCCAGAACCACAGGACTGGAAGATGAGCCTGGGACACTTGGCATCGAAGGCCCAGCTGTCCTTCCAGAAAGTTCCAGCCCCTCCACACCAGTCCAGGCAGCAATGCGCCCGACACGCGCTGAGCCGTCCCTTGCTCCCAGTGACACAGCAGCTGTTCATCAGCACCCGCACAAGGTGGCCTCTGGCCGTTTCTCCAGGACGGGCTTCTGGAAGCGACCACGCTTGGTAGAGGCCCTGCCGCTTCCCGCACCGCCCGCGGCTGCCTCGGCCCACCTGCCTTCCAGTCCTGGGGTCCCGCTGCTCGACATGGCTCTGCGTGCTGCTGAGCTCCGAGCTCGGGCGTCCCCTCCTGGACGTGTCTCTTGCCTTTCCGCACAGGCCTGTCCGACTTGGCCGGGTACAGCCGAGTCCGCGAGCGGCTCGCCCTCCTCCCCACCCGCCCCCTCCTCACTGCCTGGACCCCCATCATCCCCATACCGTGGCTACCATTTACAGATGCTGTCGCCGGAGCCACAGGTGCCGGCTGGGCCCTCAGCCCCGAGTGGCCACATGTGGCCTGCCCTCACCCACGCTCCCGTTAATTCTAAGATAAAGGGTAACTTTCAGGAGTTAATCAGGCCTGGGTCACAGGTGCCTGGGAGGCCCCGGGGATTCCTGGGCGCTGCTTCCTCTCCCCAGGGGGCCCCAAGGCTCTGACCCCTCAGCCACTCCGCAAGCCTGCACTGAGAGCCCAGCAGTTCCCACACCCCGGATTCGGATTCCGGTTCTGAACCTGCCAGGGTGGGAACACAGGTAACCAGCAGACTGATTAAATCACCCACATGAATATTCATGGGGTCACCTGGGCTCTGCTAATTCTGTTCTTTCCCTGCCGCTGGGCCTGAATACCAAAGCTCCCGCTGATCAGAAAACAAAGGGAAAGGCTGAGCTTTAACTCCTTCAGTGCCGGGTGATCGACCTTTGCATTTACCGCCTTGCCCCTTCAAACCCGGGCACAAATTATCCTGTGAGTGGGCGTGGACTCAGTGAGGCTGTGCCGCTGTCTCTGGGAAGCCATCGCCCTTAGCGCACGGCTGGGGTTTCCCTGCAGATTTCAAACCGCGTCCACCCCTGACCACTCGCCCTGGGGGAGAGCCTGGAACTTCAGGCAAAACCTGCACGGCAAAGAAATTAAAATCGCTGGCCTGTGGCCTAGCGGGATCAGCCACCGCCTGCTGGCCGGCAGCCCGTAATGGAGCCTGTCCTCTTCCTTGCAGCTCCACCTGGTCCAGTGCCCAGCAGGACAGAGCCCCACTACCCACCTGGGCCCTGCTGCGTCGTGGTCCCTCCCTGGCCCACGCTGATTCCTGAGAACCAAACTTGCTCTTCAGCCCTTGTCACGGAAGCACACGCGTGTCCTGGCCACTGCTGCCGACCTCACGGAAGCACACGCGTGTCCTGCTGCACTGAAACTGTTGCACACAGCAGCAAGGGTGTGACTTCGGGAAAAGGTGACCTTGGGACGGAAACTGGTGATGAGAGCAGAGCTCGCTCTAAATTAACCTGCTCCCTGCAGGGGAAGAGTCCCCCCAACACACCCCCGCCAGATCGGGTGGCAAAGCACTCCCACCTGCTTCCGGAAGGTTCCGGCCTCAAACAGACACACACGGGTTGCCTTGGGGTCTGAAGCACTTTTTGAGGGGCCCCCCCATGTCGACAACACGCATGTGCCACGGACCTAACCGTGGGCGTTGCATGCACCCATCATCCCCTGCAGTGAGCTTTGAGATGGTGCCGCCCACCTGCTGCCCTTCACACTGCCCCCCCCCCCCCCCGGAAGCTCCCCAGGCCCAGAATCTGCTATTTTGCTTGCTCTGGGATAACAGCCATTCATTTGCAAGGGCTTTGGCTCAGCGGTAGGGATGCCTCTTCAGACACCCACACCCCACACTGCAGGGCCTGGGTTTAATGCCCAGACCAGGTGCGGCCCCAGCTCCCTGTGCGTGCAGACCTGGGAGCTGGGTCCCTGCACCCGCACGGAGACCGTGCTTGAGATCTGACCCCTAGCTTCAGCCTGGCCCAGCTCTGGTGGGCATCCAGGGAGTGAACCAGCAGGTGGACGCATCCTCTCCTCCCTCTCCCTCTCTGAGACTCTGAAACAAATGTTACGCTGTTGTCAGCACCACATAACCTCCCCGGTCGTCTGGTTTTCTTGTTATATTTTCTCATTTCCCTGCCTTATTTTAAAGCATTTCAGCTATTTTGAAAATGGATAAAGTATATCGACCTATACACACACACATACATATGCACACACACTCACGCATGATGCACGCACACACATGTGTGTGCACACACGTGACACTAAATCCAAACTTGAAGTCAGAGGGATCTGGGCTTTGGCTGTGATTATGAAAAGGGGGCGAAAATACTGATACAGCCGACAAGCGTTCAGAATTTATGTTTAAAAAATTAAATATACAAATTGGACAAGACGGGGCCATCAGGGAGACGCAGAGACTGGGGAGGCTTCCGGGGCAGAGAGCAGAGCACCTGGGGGCTGGAACTCGCTCAGGGCCTGCTGACAGCTCCGGGAGAAGAAAATCAAGGCCAGACGGCAATGGGCTCCGCCAGTAGGTCAGCCGAGGACAGCAGCCTGCACTGTGACCTGGGCAAGGAGACCGCAACGGGCACACCCACTGCAGGGGACAGGGTGCACGGGACGGGCACACACAGCTCTGGGCACAGGGAGCACGGGACGGGCACACACAGCTCTGGGCACAGGGAGCAGGGGACGGGCACACACAGCTCTGGGCACAGGGTGCACGGGACGGGCACACAGCTCTGGGCACAGGGAGCACGGGACAGGCACACACAGCTCTGGGCACAGGGAGCACGGGACGGGCACACACAGCTCTGCACACAGGGAGCAGGGGACGGGCACACACTGCAGACTTTGGCCTCCTGAGGTCTCGTGGTCGAGGGCTGGGCCGGCCACTTTCTCTGGCAGGGTCAGGAGCGCTGGCTCCTCTGAGGAGTGCACCGGTCACAGCTGCTGAGCCCTGTCCCCAGCAGCCGGGCAGCCGGGCACGAACGTGTTCCAGCAAAGCTCTATTCCTAAGAGCAGGGGCAGCTGGGCCTCCTGGCCCGTGTCTAAGACACCAGGTGCCTGGGTCCCAGCCTGGGCTCTGCCCTGTGTGGGGCCAGCAAGGGCCAAGGCTCCCAACCCCGGCTCTGGCCAAGGAGAACCACACGCCTTTCACTCATATGGGGGCCTCCGCCCTCAGACACTGCGCAGGTGCGACCGGGAGTGAGCAGGCAGCGCCCGGGCTGGCTCCTGGGGATGAGACAGGCGGGGAGCCTCAATCTGGTTGGAGGCCCGGGGCCTTCACAGCCAGGGGGCTTCTCTCTCCTGAGTGAGTGGTGTCTCCACGGGCGCCGACGTTGCTACTTCCTGTGAGCTGAACATGCACGTTTCTACATCCTCCTCTCTCTGATCTATTTCATAGCTTATTTTAATTTTTAAGAGACGGAATGAAGGGCCCCAGGCAGCGGCAGAATTTGCATCAAATTCTGAGAGGAGTGAGGGCAGCAGGGGACAGGCCAGCAGGTCCCAAGGGTCCCGGGGGGCGTCAGGGATGTCAGCAGGGGTCGCCGAGGCCGTCACGGGCCTGGAGCTACGGGGAGAACAGCCGGGAAGTGGAGTTCTTTGACCCCCTTGGCCAGGGCAGGTGCACTGCGTGTCCAGGTCGGATGGGCAGAGGGGGACCCCCTGCCTGGGGGCAGAAGGAAGCCCCCGGGCCCACAAGCAGGGTCCTGGGAGTGGCCACCCCCCCTGTTCCCATGGCCCCACCATGAAGCCTGCTCCTGACCCCGAGCTTCTGCTGCCCCTGGGAGAGGAGGGAGGAGGAGTCCCCCAGGCTGGGACCATCGTGGGGCCGACATGACCACAGGCGCCTGCTCCAGGTTCTCCCGCGGAGAGCACAGGTGTGAGGCAGGCACTCCTGCTCCGTGTCCAGGATACTGTGTCGGACAAGGGCCGCGGGTGTCCCCGGTGCAGGTCAGGTTCTCCGGGACGCAGGCTCCTGTCCAGACGTCAGGCGCCCAGGGTGTGGAGCAGGAAGGATGTGGGTTAGCGGCTGGGAAAGGGGCCACCACACAGACCCCGCAGCAGCACCAGGGCCAGACCGGCCAGGCCTGCAGACCAGTGCACACCCCACAGCTGGGAACGGGGCAGGTGCCGCGGCAGGCACGCCCGTGGCTGCCGTGTTGGGGTCACCATGGGCAGCAGAGCTCCAGGGGGAGGAGCTCAGGGCGGGGCAGGATCAGGAACCCAGCCAGGAGACCGCTTGCTCTGCACCCTCCAGTGAGGTGGAGACGCCCACGCTGGAGCTCGGGGGTGGCCGGCCGGGGGACAAGGGAGGGGACGGCCTGGGAGTCACAGGTGTGCGGCCCAGGGGAAGAGCAGGTGGTGGGAGCAGAGGCAGCAGTGACGGTTGGGGGATGGCCGTGCCCCCAGGCTGCCGGCGGGCGTGATAGCCTGGGCTGGCCGGGATGGAAGCCCATCGCTGGGGAAACAGCGCTGCCTGAATCCGGCTGGGAGCCTTTCCCGCGGGGAGCCCTTGGAGGCGCCTCCACGCCAGGTCTGAGCCGCAGGCCCCTCCTCTTCCTAGCCCCCCGCACCTCCAGACCTCCCCCAGAGGCCGGCGTCCAGCCAGGTCCCCATCCGGCCCTCGAGTTGGGCGGGCTCAGGCCAGGGCAGGTGTAGCCTGCGATGCTCTCCCGCGTCCACTCTGCCCACGCGCGCCGCGGGGAAAGCTGTGCGCGCTCTGGACCTGAATCAGCTGTGATGCCTGCCCACGGAGACGTCGGTCAAATCGGAGAAAACCGAGCTCTTCCCGACCGCGCAAGGCACCGGGGTCCAGGCGAGCGGCCGTGGCCGGGCGTGCGGCCGACGCTGGCCTCACACCCTTGACTGCCGCGTGTGCTCCAGTTCCCAGGCAGCTCCAGACCTCGGCCTGGGGTCTGGGAGCAGCCGTGGGCGTGGCCTCCGCCACCAGGTCTGTGCTGGACTCAGGAGGTGGGGGCCCTGCCTCCTCCAGCGGGAGAATTTCCGACTCCTGCTTTGGAGCTTTGAGTCTCGGGGCTTTGCCACTGTACAGCTCGCACCTGACAGCACAAATGTGTTCCTCAAAGAAGGACATCCTGGGCGCTGGTGTTGTGCCGTAGAAGGCTGAGCCTCCACCTGCAGCACCACCATCCCATGTGGGTGCCAGTTCGAGACCCGCTGCTCCACTTCCCATCCAGCTCCTTGCCAATGGCCTGGGGAAGCCATAGAAGATGGCCCAAGTCCTTGGGCCCCTGCACCTGCGTGGGAGACCCAGAAGAAGCTCCTGGCTCCTGGCTTCTGCCAAGCCCAGCCCCAGGCATTTTGGAGTGAACCAGAGGATGGAAGATTTCTCTCTCTCTCTCTCCATCTCTCTCTCCCCCTTTCTGTAACTCTTTCAAATAAATAAAAAATAAATGTAATAAAATAAAAATGAAATCCTGTTCTTCAAGAGGTAAAATATAACCACACAAGTAGTTTTCGTTAGAATAAATAGCTAAGAATGTGTCCCAGGGCGGTTCAGTCAGCACTCGAGACACCTGCGTCCTGTATTGGAGGGCCTGGGCTCAAGCCCCACCCCTGCCTCTGATCCAGCCTCCTGCTAACACCCCTGGGAGGCAGCAGGTGAGGGCTCAGGTGCTAGAGTCCCTGCCCCCCACGTGGGGCCCCAGGTGGAGCTCCTGGCCCCTGGTGTCAGCCTGGCCCTGTCACTCCCTGGGGGGTGAACCAAAGGATAAAAGATCTCTCTCTCTCTCTCTCTCTCTCTCTCTCTCTCTCCTGGCTACAAGTGGGTCTCTTTCAGTTCTAGCCTAGAAGTAGGAAGGGCTCTTTCTGAAGGCAGCGTGAAGACCCGCAGTGTGACGGGGCCAGCCGGCGTCCAGCGTGGCATCCTCGGACCTCAGCCTCGCACCTGCTCCCCTCCCCAGGAGCTGAGCACACGGAAGACGCCCCTCCCTGAGCCGCTGCGGCAGGGTTCTCTCAGGGGCTCCTCCCAATGGCCAGTTTGGGAGCCGAGCTGCTCCTGTGTGAAGGAGTCCACTCACTCACAGTGACCTGGAGGCGGAAGCTGGCCCCTGGGTCAGTCACAGACAGTGCCGAAGCCCCCAGGAGGCCCTGCCCCCGGGCCTGGGCTGACGGGCAAGACCACCGGCACCGGCACCAGCACCAGCCGAGTCCGGTGAGCCGGGCCCGCACCACTCCCACCCCGTGGCCATGGAGGGCAGGATGTCCTCGTGCATCTGCTGTCCTGGACAGATCCCCAGGCGGGAGACACCCCAGGACGCGACCCCCTGTGCCGTTGCTCCGACGGGCACGTGTGGCACGGATTCCGCTTCTGCAGCAGCGACTCCCACAGCTCTGCTGGATTCTGCTGATTGTAGGAATCTCGCTCTCCTTTAAGCCGCAGCCAGGGCCAGGGCGGGCGATGGCACCTGGCGGTGAGCAAGCCAGGGCTGCGTCGTCTGCGTGTCCTGCACGGCTCACGCCCTCCGTGAGGCTCCCGTGTGGCGCGGATCCCACAGCTTCGCTCCCACTCCCCAGAGCCCGAGGCACCCCTGGTGTCCCTGGTGGGTGAACGGCTCGGGAGCTGCCGTGCACCGGACCCTGGGAGATCTGTCAACGCCAAGCAGAAGTGGGCTGCAAGCCAGGAGCAGAGGGGGCGGAGTCACTGCAGGAGACACTGGGGGGGGGGGGGGCTGCGTGGGGAGGGGCTCCAGCTCCAGCACATTCTGGAGACCCCAGTGCCTCCACTGAGAGGCCACTGTCACCCGGGACGCTGGCCACACGAGACCAGGACCCCCGAGGAGGTGACCCCAGGTCAGCTCATCCCGCCCTGCCTGGCCACAGCCCTGTCCTGCCATCTCCAGGTGCTGCAGCTTCCGGATCCAGGAGAGGCAGGGACATGGCACCCATAGCGGGTGGGGGAAGGGCACGGCCATTCCCAGAGAGCAGGACTCTCCCCCCTCACCCGGCAGCCCCACCGTGGGGACCCACGCCAGGGAGGCGGGGCTAACGCCACACAGGCCCAGTGCAAACCTTCCTGGCAGCCTGGTTCAGAAGGCTGGGGTCACTTGCACACGGTTGGCACACACACAGGGCAGTGAGCAGCCCACACGGCCAGGCCCGCACAGAGTCGGCACACATACGGGGCAGTGAGCAGCCCATATGGCCAGGCCCGCACAGGGTCGGCACACATACGGGGCGCCCTGTGAAACACAGGCGGTGAGCAGGGCGGCTTTGTGACCCTGGCTCTCGCCCACCGTGTGAGGCCCCGCCTTCCTCCCCGGCTCCACGGGCTTCGTTTTTGCGAGGGTTCCCACCAGTGGCCGTGTTTCATTCTGCCAGCTTCCACATCCATAAGCTTTAGGCAAAGGCAGCCGAATCCTGTCCTGTGTGCAAACGCGGACGGCTTGCTCACAGCCTTTGCAACGTGTGCACGGGGACAACACGCCCTGAATGCCTGTGGGAGGAGGCGGGGAGAGGGGATCCGGACACTTCAGGTTTGCCACGGGAGGCGAGCTCAGCTACACGGGCGTGGGTTTGGGGCGCTATTCTGTGTTTCTTATGCTTCAAAGAGTTCATAACTTAAAGGAGTAAAGCATGCAACAGAGAAATAACAGTCTCCATCTCAGCAAATAGCACTGGCACACACACACACGTGAGCACCCACGCACAAGCACACACGTGTGCACCCACACACAGGTCCCCACACATCCACAGACCAGGCAGGAGGCAGTGGGAACAGGAGCCTGGTTCTCACGCTCACTCTGTTGGTTTCTGTGTGCATGTGTTATTTTCCGTGTGCGTGTGATATTTTCGGTTTTTAAAAGGCTTGACTGTTTCTGAAAGAAAATTGCCCTCTGCACCCAACACCACGTCCCAACCCCTCTCCCAGGGGCCCTGTCTGCCTGGCGGCTGGCAGTTAAAAACCACCTGGGGACACTTCATTTAGGCCCTCCAGCTCTGCACCCCAGGGAGGCAGAAGCCAGGCCGGCCTCCCTCCTGGGGCCGGGACGCCAACGCGATCGCTGGTGCACCTGCCGCTCCTGTTCAAAGCCTTCTCAACGCTGGGCATCTGCTCCACGGCGAGCCCGCAGGTGTGAGGAGGACAGAGCAGGGCAGAGGGAGGTCCGGGAGGGGCCGCGTCCTGCAGGTTCCCTCCTGCCCGTGCAGCCCCCACCCAGCTGGGCACAGGGGCCCCAGGGAGGGCAGCTGCTCACACACCTGAGAAGTGCTGGAGTGGATGCACTGAGGCCGTGGTCAGGCCAGAGAAGAGGAGGCCAGGAACGTAGGACAAGGACAGCTGACAGGGACAGCCCAGGGAGATGCCTTAAATGTATGCACAGACGCCCCCAGGTCAGGGTCTCCTCCTGTCCCCCAGGCCTGAGATGGACCCCCGCCCTCTGTGAGGTGCTCCTGTGGCCACGTGCGTCCGCTGTCCACCCGTCCTTTGAGGACAGAGCGCTGTCCCGTTGAGTGGACGTCCCAGAGCGGCCTGGTGGTGGAAGCTGCCCTGTTTCCCGTTTGAGACCCTTGCGAATGGGGTGGCTGCACGCCCGGAGGCGGAGGTGTTTCCCTGAGCGCCCGCCCCGGGGGAGGACCCCAGACTGCTCCCAGGTGGGCTGCCACGCCCTGGCACTGCCAGCAGCAACGTGCGGCCCCCGTCCTGTCCCGGCCACAGCGCTGTCTGCTTTCTCCGCCGTGGGCCTTTCCTCTGCCCCTTGCTGACGTCCACCGCCGCGACGGCCGACCCCACACTCAACCGCCACCCGCCCCCCGCGCTGGCCAGTGTGTGCGCACGCTTCCTGCCGCTGTTTCTCCCGGAAAGACCGCTGAGAGCAAAGGCTCAGGGCGGTGCGAGAGTTCTCAGGGCAAACCCCTCGCTTGACTCCTTCCCTTGGCACTGTCTTTGGAAGAGCAAAATCAACTCTGATGGAACCTGCCTAATGCTCAGGGCTGCTTCAGGCCAACAATCTGAGTTAATTTTCTATTGGGTTGAGAGCCTTCCTTCTTCCTTGCACAGAGACTTCCAAGTTCTAGTGCCACGGTGCAAGCGACGGCCCCGCCCCGCACCCGGAGGGTGTGTGACACAGGGCAGGCGAATGTCCAGCGTGGGGGCCTCGGAGCGCCCGCAGAGAGCAGCTCAAAGACCCCGTGGTTTCTGGGTCCCCAGATCCAGGTGACAGGAGCAGCACTTCCTGCTGGAGAAGCTCAGCCGGCGTCACGTGCTGAGCGTGTGAGGACGAGACCGACTTCCAGCCTGGAGGGTGGCAAGAGGCTGAGCGCGCAGATGCGAGCTGTCGCCCCGACGGCTCCTGGGGTGCACAGAGATCAGAGCCCCCCACAATCACGTGCACTCGCACATGCATGTATACGTGTACATATGTGTGCAGGTATAAATGTGTGTACCTGTGTGTGCAAGTGTCACATACACACGTGTGTGCAGGTATAAGTGTGTGTACCTGCATGTACAAGTGTTGCATACACACGTGTGTGCAGGTATAAGTGTGTGTACCTGCGTGTACAAGTGTCGCATACACACGTGTGTGCAGGTATAAGTGTGTGTACCTGCGTGTACAAGTGTCGCATACACACGTGTGCAGGTATAAGTGTCTGTATCTGCATGTACAAGTGTCGCATACACACGTGTGTGCAGGTATAAGTGTGTGTACCTGCGTGTACAAGTGTCGCATACACATGTGTGTGCAGGTATAAGTGGGTGTACGTGCATGTACAAGTGTCGCATACACACGTGTGCAGGTATAAGTGTGTGTACGTGACGTGTGTGCAGGTATAAGTGTGTGTACCTGCGTGTACAAGTGTCACATACACACATGTGCAGGTATAAGTGTGTGCACCTGCGTGTACAAGTGTCGCATACACACATGTGCAGGTATAAGTGTGTGTACCTGTGTGTACAAGTGTCGCATACACACGTGTGTGCAGGTATAAGTGTGTGTACGTGCGTGTACAAGAGTCACATACACACGTGTGTGCAGGTATAAGTGTGTGTACCTGCGTGTGCAAGTGTCACATACACACATGTATCAGGCATGCACACACACTTGCATGCATACAGTCGCATGCACACACGTGTTCGCCCCCACACACGTGTTCGCCCCCACACACATGCTTTATAAACACAGGACCTCGTTGGCACCAGGTGGCCACACCCAGAGCCTCTCCTTGAAGGGTTTTATTAATAATTGATTGGGTGATTACCTCTCCCTTTGCCCACTTAGCACTTTATTTGCTTTGTGTACGGCACAATTGATTTTTGTAAACAGAGCATATTTAAACATAATTTGACAACAGTGCTGGCTTGTTTGATGTTATCCTGCAAAGTATATTTATCAAGCCCTTTATCTTTGGCACTCGTGATAGCTGAAGGCCAACAAAGCCATCTCTGGCCAGCGCGAGCCCAGCCGCAGGCACCTCATCCTGCTCCTCGGAGGGAGAGGAGAATTCATTCACAGACTCGTTGCAGAGGCAAACGCCCCACACGTCCAAGCCCCAACAGCGCCTGGGCCACACAGGGCCCGAGTGCGGGTGGTGCCTTCGGTCAGGGCTCAGTGTGCACCTGCCTGTGCCGGCGCTGGAGCCCGGTCAGGAGAGGCTGCCAGAGAACACGGCCGCCGAGGTCCCCGGGCACAGCCAGGGCTGGGTCGGGCTCCACGGAGTTCAGTCCGCAGACTCCCCAGTAGTGCCGCAGACCAGGTCCCCTCCATCTCCGTCCCTATCCTGCCCTCCCCCGTGCCGCTCTGGGGCCTCGGCACACGGCTCTGCCTGGAGGACGCCGCCTGCTGCTGTGACCCCCACCCTCCCGCCCTCCGGGTCTCAACGTCCCCCGTCCTCAGCAGAGGGACGTCCCTCGCAGCGTCGTCTCAGTCCAGGGCGGGACACGCCACGTGAGGGTCCCCCGTCCCGGGGCCACACGCTGCCGGGCTAGAGTCCAGGAAGCGTCCTCCGCTGCCCCTCGGCCTGGTGTCGGCCGTCACACACCGTGCCTGGACCGGCAGGCTTCTGGGAGGGCGGCCAGCACGGATGGCCTGAGACCCAGGTGGCCAGCGTGGATGGCCTGAGACCCAGGCGGCCAGCGCGGATGGCCTGAGACCCAGGCGGCTCTACGGGGCAGGACTTCCAGCGCTGAAACCCAGGAACGCCAAGGGCAGAGAGGAGAGGACGTCCCGAGGGCGTCCACGCTGGCCAGGGTTTGCAGCAGCTCTGGCGCTCCCAGGGTTCCTCGGAACACTCTGAGAAACGGGGCGACAAGGTGGCTATCAGAACCTGAGTGTCTCAGAGACACCGCGGCCCCCAGCTCCAGGGGGTGCCGACGGGCTTCCAGCGAGCCGTGCCACTGCCCATGCCAAGTCACCGGCTTCACCCACGGATGCTGTCCCATGCCAGATGGCAGCCTGGCCTGTCGGTCACGTCTGGTAACCTGGAGGAGCTGGCAGGAGCGGGGGTGTGTGGGGGAAGGCGGCATGGTCAGCCTCCCTCCCACCTCCGGGGAACGCGGCGCTTCCATCGCGGCACAGCCCCTCCCCCCTTTAGACTTAGTGCTGTGCATTTTAGCAGAAATGCAAACGTCAGAGGCAGGCGTTTGGCACAGCAGCCGCGGCATCGGCTAAGACTCAGGTGCTGCCTGGGACGCCTGCGCCCGTCAGAGTCCCGGCTGCTCCGCTTCCCATCCAGCGCCCTGCGGCTGCACCTGGGAGGCAGTGGTGAGGGCTCAAGTCCCTGGGGCCTGCACCCACGTGGGGACCTGGATGGAGCTCCTGGCTGCTGGCTTCAGATCAGTGCAACTCTGACCATCTGGGGAGTGAACCCGTGGATGGAAGACCTCTCTCTCTCTCTCTCTCTCTCTCTCTCTCTCTCTCTCTGCCTCCACCCCTCTGTAACTCTGCCTTTCAAATAAATAAATAAATCTTAAAAGAGAGAGAAGCAGGTGTCTCACACCAGAAGATCTGGGGTTAATGCCTGACCCCAGCTTTCTGCTGGTATAGACCAGGGAGGTGGCAGTCAGGGCTCAAGTCCCTGGGTTCCTGACACCCACGTGGGGACCTGGATGGAGCTCCTGGCTCCTGGCTTCAGCTCGGGCCTCAGTGTTTGGAGAGGGCCTCTGGGGTGTGAACCTGCACATGGGAGACCTCCCCCCACCTGTCTTACTCTGTTTCTCCAACAAATTCATAAACAAATAGTTTTTAAATAAGTGTGATAACTTTGTTAGCCCTTGGTAAAGACACAAGAGAAAACAATTCTGTCTAATGTTACAACAAAGAAGGGAGCAAGGTGAGGACACTGCTGGCTTCCACGGCAATCCCACGGCACCCCGGGAAAGGCGGTCCCGTCACCAGCTGCAATGGGCAGCAGCTTCAGAACAGGCTGGGGATGCAATCCCCGCGTCTGGGGGAGGCCAGGCTGGAGGTCACTGCGGCGTCCAGTGAGAGGCACAGGGCCACACACAACGGAGGCGGCCAACAGTCGGCAAACCCCCACAGCTGCGTCCACCCAGCCCACGTGGCACCCACAGACGTCCACCCAGCCCACATGGCTCACACAGGCCCTGTAATGGACACACAGGCTGCGTCCACCCAGCCCACATGGCATACACAGGCCCTGTAATGGACACGCAGGCTGCGTTCACCCAGCCCACGTGGCACCCACAGACATCCACCCAGCCCACATGGCTCACACAGGCCCTATAATGGACACACAGGCTGCGTCCACCCAGCCCACGTGGGTCACACAGGCCCTGTAATGGACACGCAGGTCAAGGGAAAGTGCCACACAGGGGACAGGGACTCAACAAAGGGCACAGGCTACTTAACAAGAAAGAGGACTGCACGTCCAGACCCAGGGAAAAATGGCCCTCGCCACAGCCAGTGCCAAGATGAACTCAAGTGGCTTATCTGTCTACACGTCACCATAACCCACAAAACCGCGAGAAAAAACCACGGGAAAAATCCTTGCCTTGGACAGGACCTGGAAGGCACGGCCATTAAAAAATCAATGACCTGAATTTCAGCAAAATGAATGACTTGAGCTCTGTGGGAGGCGCCGTGCAGGAGATGAGAGGGCGAGACGCGGAGGGAGGGCGGCCCGCGGGTGCGAGGGATGAGGGATTCGCGTCCAAGACGCACGAGGGCCCTCCCGACTCTGTGTCAGGAAAACGAGCTATTGATTTATTTAAGTGGGAGAAGAAATTAGAAGCATTTACAGAAACAGCGCTGGCAGCGACGTGACAGCGTCGCTAGCACCTGGGAAACGTGGCCAGGGCTGCAGGAGCCCCACAGAAGCCCCGCGCTCGAGAGGAAAACAAAAAACTGAAAACACCAACAGTGCATGGGACTGTGAAGCCATGAGAGCCCGCCTACGGGGACACGCGACGGGCACGGCCGCTCGGCAAACGGGGAGGCCATCTGCGATCTTTAAAGCGCAGGACCAGAGGTTGTCTCCTGGAAATCAAAGTGCACCTGTGCTGGGGCGTGAAGACGTGTACACGCGTGCTCACAGGGGCTTCCCTCACAGCGGCCAGAGCTCTGACACAGCCCAAGGCCTGTGGTGCTGATGGTGATGGGGTGATGGGGTGATGGGGGTGATGATGGTGATGGGGTGATGGGGGTGATAGGGTGATGGGGTGATGGGGGTGATGATGGTGATGGGGTGATGGGGGTGATAGGGTGATGGGGGTGATGGGGGTGGTGGAGGTGATGGAGGTGGTGGGGGTGATGGGGTGATGGGGTGATGGGGGTGATGATGGTGATGGGGTGATGGGGGTGATAGGGTGATGGGGGTGATGGGGGTGGTGGAGGTGATGGGGTGATGGAGGTGATGGTGTGATGGGGGTGATGGAGGTGATGGGGGTGATGGAGGTGATGGTGATGGGGGTGATGGGGGTAATGGGGTGATGGGGTGATGGGGTGATGATGGTGATGATGGTGATGGGGATGATGGAGGTGATGGGGGTGATGGGGTGATGGGGTGTGGGGATGACAGAGGTGATGGGGTGATGGGGTGATGGGGTGATGGGGGTGATGATGGTGATGGGGTGATGGGGGTGATAGGGTGATGGGGGTGATGGGGGTGGTGGAGGTGATGGGGTGATGGAGGTGATGGTGTGGTGGGGGTGATGGAGGTGATGGGGGTGATGGAGGTGATGGTGATGGGGGTGATGGGGGTAATGGGGTGATGGGGTGATGGGGTGATGATGGTGATGATGGTGATGGGGATGATGGAGGTGATGGGGGTGATGGGGTGATGGGGTGTGGGGATGACAGAGGTGATGGGGTGATGGAGGTGATAGGGTGATGGGGTGATGGGGGAGATGAAGGTGATAGGGGTGGTGGGGGTGGTGGGGGTGATGGGGTGATGGTGATGGGGGTGATGGGGTGATGGGGGTGATGGGGTGATGGGATGATGATGGTGATGATGGTGATGGGGATGATGGAGGTGATGGGGGTGATGGGGTGATGGGGTGTGGGGATGACAGAGGTGATGGGGTGATGGAGGTGATAGGGTGATGGGGGTGATGGGGGTGATGGGGTGTGGGGATGACGGAGGTGATGGAGGTGATGATGGTGATGGGGTGATGGAGGTGATGGGGTGATGGGGGAGATGAAGGTGATAGGGGTGGTGGGGGTGGTGGGGGTGATGGGGTGATAATGGTGATGGGGTGGTGGAGGTGATGATGGTGATGGAGGTGATAGGGGTGGTGGAGATGATGTTGGTGATGGGGTGATGGTGATGGGGGTGATGGGGTGATGATGGTGATGGGGTGGTGGGGGTGGTGGGGGTGATGATGTGATGGAGGTGATGGGGATGATGATGGTGATGGGGTGGTGGAGGTGATGGGGGTGATGGAGGTGATAGGGGTGGTGGAGATGATGATGGTGATG
The DNA here is from genome assembly GCF_033115175.1 of Lepus europaeus. Classification (NCBI taxonomy): domain Eukaryota; kingdom Metazoa; phylum Chordata; class Mammalia; order Lagomorpha; family Leporidae; genus Lepus; species Lepus europaeus. The sequence continues at coordinate 1,084,503 of NC_084843.1, read as the reverse complement.
GGGTGATGGTGATGGGGTGATGGGGTGATGATGGTGATGGGGTGATGGGGTGGTGGAGGTGATGGGGGTGATGGAGGTGATAGGGGTGGCGGAGATGATGATGGTGATGGGGGGATGGTGATGGGGGTGATGGGGTGATGGGGTGATGATGGTGATGGGGTGGTGGGGGTGGTGGGGGTGATGGAGGTGATGATGTGATGGAGGTGATGGGGATGATGATGGTGATGGGGTGGTGGAGGTGATGGGGGTGATGGAGGTGATAGGGGTGGTGGAGATGATGATGGTGATGGGGTGATGGTGATGGGGGTGATGGGGTGATGGGGTGATGATGGTGATGGGGTGGTGGGGGTGGTGGGGGTGATGATGTGATGGAGGTGATGGGGATGATGATGGTGATGGGGTGGTGGAGGTGATGGGGGTGATGGAGGTGATGATGGTGATGGGGTGATGGGGTGATGGTGATGGGGTGATGGGGTGATGGTGATGGGGTTATGGGTGTGGGGGAGGTGATGGGGGTGATGCAGATGTTGGAGGTGATGATGTAATGGAGGTGATGATGTGATAGAGGTGATGGGGATGATGGGGTGATGGGGGTGATGGGGTGATGGGGATGATGGGGTGATGGGGTGATGGGGATGATGGGGTGATGGGGGTGATAGGGGTGATGGGGTGTGAGGATGACAGAGCTGATGGAGGTGATGGGGTAATGGGGGTGATGGGGTGATGGGGGTGATGGGGGTGATGGAGGTGATGGAGGTGATGATGGTGATGCAGGTGTTGGAGGTGATGATGTGGTGGAGGTGATGATGTGATAGAGGTGATGGGGTGATGGGGTGCTGGGTGTGTACACACTGTGTGTGCTGTTTAGGACTGAGAGAGCGGCTGTGGGGAGAAATCTTTCGGTTGTGCAGGCTGCAGTCGGCCCTCGTCAGGAGCCGGGAGTGGGGCCAGCAGTGCCCTCCCTCCTGCTATGTGAACCTAGGTTCTTCAGGCACTGACCTGTGAGTGGATGGATTTTTGACTTGTAAATTAGACCTCCATAGAAGCGATTCTTTTTGATTGACTTATCTATTTGAAAGTCAGGGTTACAAAGCGAGGAGAAGTGATGAGAGAGTTCTTCCTTCTGCTGGTTCACTCCCCATCTACTGGTTCACTCACAACAGCCGGGTCTGGGCCAGGCTGAAATCAGGATCCCGGAGCTCCATCCGGGTCTCCCATGTGGGTGCAGGGGCCCAAGCACGTGGCCCACCCTCCACTGCTTTCCCAGGCCACTAGCAGGGAGCTGGATCAGATGATGGCCCCATTGCTTGGGTCCCTGCACCCATGTGGGAGACCTAGAGGAAGCTCCTGGCTCCTGGCTTCAGCCTGGCCGTTTGGGGAGTGGACCAGAGACGGAAGACCTCCCTCTGTCCCATTCTGTAGCTCTGCCTTTCAAATAAACAAACTTGTTTAATAAGAGAGAGAGGCAGAGGTGTTTAGTTCCAGAGGAGCAGACAGGAGGGTCTGGCTGTGCGGCCCTGGGTGGGCCACATCACCGCCTGCAGCCCCCAGCCCCGGGCCTCCAGCAGGGCCCATGTGCACCTGGAGGGTATGAATGCTGATCCCAGCACCAGAGGGCCTGGGGGTCAGTAACCAAAGCTTGTGGCCTTTGACGGACACACCCTGCAACGTCACAGTGACACATGACTACTCTGGTGCTGAGCCAGGCCCGCTGTGGGAGCCAGGCCACAGCCACCCTGCGGACTCCCTCCAATGCCATCCTCAGTGGACATCCTGGAGCCCCAGGCCCCGGCTCACACCCAGGGCCCACGACTTTCCAGGGCGGGTGGAACATGACAATCACACACGTGTGGGCAGGCGGCCGTGTGTCACTTTGATCTATGTCAAGTCAGAAATAGGCTCCAGGGGCCAGCACTGTGGTGTAGTGAGTTAAGCCTCCGCCCAAATTGCCAGCATCCCATATGGGTACCGGTTCGAGACCTGGCTGCTCCACTTCCAATCCAGCTCTCTGCTATGGCCTGGGAAAGCAGTGGAAGATGGCCCAGGTCCATGGGCCCCTGCACCTGCGTGGGAGACCCAAAGGAAACTCCTGGCTCCTGGTTCTAGATAGGCACCGCTCCGGCCGTTGTGGCCAGTTGAGGAGTGAACCAGTGGATGGAAGACCTCTCTCTCTCTCTCTCTCTCTCTCTCTCTCTCTCTCTCTGCCTCTCCTCTCTCTCTGTGTAACTCTGACTTTAAATAAATAAATATTTAAAAAGAAAGAAAAAGAAGTCAGCCAGGGCTGCCACGGAAAATCAACTCGAACAACAGCCGAAGAAAGCAGCGTCTCACAGCGAGGGACCAGCAGGGACAGCGCCCTGGCCGCAGCCGTCACGGAACACACGGCCGTGGGAGTGCCGGTGACCCAGCCTCTCCTGGCCCACGTGGATGCCACGCGGGCTCGGCAGGCACGGGGTGCAGCCAGGGCCCCGAGCAGACGAACATTCCGGCTAGCGGGGCAGAAAGAGCTCCACTTCAGGTAGGGCCATGCCCCCCAAGGCGACCCACAGGACACAGAGGCGTGGGGGCTGCTGAGCCACCCCCGGGAGCCAGCGCTGCAGGCAGCGCGGCCGTGTCCAGTGCCTCCCTTTCTGGGCCTTGCCCCAGGGCCTCCTCCACAGGCAGAGGTGCCCCCACCCCTCGCCAGCACCTGCCCGGGGCCTGCTACACGCATGTCCCACGGGCAGCCTTCTCCCTGCTGTCAGCCTGTGGCTCTCAAGCCCCCACCCAACATTCCCAGCACCGCAAGGAGCTGCCGTCTGCACGGCCACGACCCACCGTACCAGCCACGCTGCAGCGTACAGCCGCGGGGGCTCAAACACTGACTCGCTGAAGGTGACAACAGTCAGCCCGCTGGATGCTAACACATTTACATGAAAGAAGTTAGACTTTCCAAATACAATAGTGACAAGGACAACAACGTACAGGTGTTAGAGAAACAGTCACGGACAGTGGGTTTCCATGGCTTGTTGAAGCTCCTGTGAGTGTCACATGTAAACATACGTGGATAAAGCACGCTCACTCTGGCTTCACGGAGGACAGTTAGATTCTCATAAGCAGCTTATATATATACAGCTTATAAATCTGTCAGTTATAGTAGGTTGTTTGGCTTGCAATTTTGTAAGGAAAATGTAGCCCCAGAGCCGGCGCTGTGGCTGTGGTGCAGTAGGCTAAGTGCCACCAGCGACACGCGCATCCCACATGAGTCCTGGCTGCTCCGCCTCAGATCCAGCTCCCTGCTCATGGCCTGGGAGAGCAGCAGGGGACGGCCAGGTGCCACCCATGTGTGAGACCCAGAGGCAGCTCCTGGCTCCTAGCTGGGAGTGAGCAAGCTGGGAGTGAACAAGCAGACGGAAGGTCTCGCTCTGTCTCTCCCTCTCTCTCTCTCTCTCTGACTCTGCCTTTAAATAAATAAAGGCAGGAAGGGAGGGAGGGAGGAAGGCAGGAAGGAAAGAAGAAGGGAGGGAGGGAGGGAGGATGGGGGAACACAGCCGCATGCAGCTCTGTGGTTAGGAGAGGGAGGGGTCTCTGCAGCTGCAGAAACCGACAACCAACGCGCAGTCCAGGTGTCTGGTGGTTGGAGTGGCTTCCCACAGGCGTGGGCCTCACGTGCGCGAGTCTCGTGGCTGCAGTGGCTTCCCACAGGTGTGGGCCTCACGTGTGCGAGTCTCGTGGCTGCAGTGGCTTCCCACAGGCGTGGGCCTCACGTGCGCGGGTCTCGTGGCTGCAGTGGCTTCCCACAGGCATGGGCCTCACGTGCGCGGGTCTCGTGGCTGCAGTGGCTTCCCACAGGCGTGGGGCCTCACATGCGCGGGTCTCGTGGCTGCAGTGGCTTCCCACAGGCATGGGCCTCACGTGCGCGGGTCTCGTGGCTGCAGTGGCTTCCCACAGGCGTGGGGCCTCACATGCGCGGGTCTCGTGGCTGCAGTGGCTCCCCACAGGCGTGGGCCTCACGTGCGCAGGTCTCATGGCTGCAGTGGCTTCCCACAGGCGTGGGCCTCACGTGCGCAGGTCTCGTGGCTGCAGTGGCTTCCCACAGGTGTGGGCCTCACGTGCATGGGTCTCGTGGCTGCAGTGGCTTCCCACAGACGTGGGCCTCACGTGCATGGGTCTCGTGGCTGCAGTGGCTTCCCACAGGCGTGGGCCTCACATGCGCGGGTCTCGTGGCTGCAGTGGCTTCCCACAGGCGTGGGCCTCATGTGCACGGGTCACTTGGGAACCAGAGCTCAGCCAGCTGTGCAGACCCCCGAGTTTGACGCAGCTCACCATCCAGCATCCAGAAAGCACCGCCTGTGTCCATCAGCAGCACTAATCGCCCCGCAAGGCCGCGCAGGTCAGGAAGCCGTCGGGCTCACACCGACAGACACAGGCTTCTGAAATTCTGGTTTCCACGCGAGATCAAGCAGCACCATTAGCAGCAAATGCTGTCAATCACTTTCCTCAAAGTGACAGCTCCACTCTGCTCATCTTGTAGAAAATACCTGCCCGCTACGCAGTGGGGGGAACTGGTGCTTCGTCAAGAGAAAAAGCAGCTCCAACCACAGCCCAGGCCCCTCCCAGAGGTCCACGCAGCTCTGACCACGGCCCAGACCCCTCCCAGAGGTCCACACAGCTCCAACCACAGCCCAGGCCCCTCCCAGAGGTCCACACAGCTCCAACCACGGCCCAGGCCCCTCCCAGGAGTCCACGGAGCTCAAACCATGGTCCAGGCCCCTCCCAGGAGTCCACAAGCTCCAACCACGGCCCAGGCCCCCTCCCAGGAGTCCACACAGCTCTGACCACGGCCCAGACCCCTCCCAGGAGTCCACAAGCTCTGACCACGGCCCAGGCCCCTCCCAGAGGTCCACACAGCTCCAACCATGGCCCAGGCCCCTCCCAGGAGTCCACGGAGCTCAAACCATGGTCCAGGCTCCTCCCAGGAGTCCACAAGCTCCAACCACGGCCCAGGCCCCTCCCAGGAGTCCACAAGCTCCAACCATGGTCCAGGCCCCTCCCAGGAGTCCACAAGCTCCGACCACGGTCCAGGCCCCTCCCAGGAGTCCCAAGCTCCAACCACGTCCCAGGCCCCTCCCAGGAGCCCACGCAGCTCCGACCACGGCCCAGGCCCCTCCCAGGAGCCCACGCAGCTCTGACCACGGCCCAGACCCCTCCCAGGTATCTGCACAGCTTCCTGCAGGCAGCGGTCTCTGTGCCGCCTGCTGTGCTGTGCGGAACATTTAACAACCCGGGTGCCGGGAGACGAGATGGAGGAGATGACGCGTTCCCTGCTCTTGCAGGGCACTCGTGAGTGATGCTGGCCCTTTTGTTCAGCCTGGCTCTGCCCGGGCCAGCTCCTCTGAGATGACCCACAAAGCCCACTGTCTTCTTATTTCACTGCACAGATATTTCATGTGGCTGGGCGTGGAGCAGACCTGGGCCCAGGTGAGCTGGGCGTGGAGAAGCAGACCTGGGCCAGGTGAGCAGAGCACCAAGAAGCAGCACTTGCAAACCCGGCCACCTGAAGGCCCATGGACCGTCCCATAAAGCATTGGCATCGACAGCAAGCAGCAGTGTCACCCACGAGCTGAGCTTTCTAGGAGAGGACTGGCTGCCTGTGCCCCGAGCAGCACCCGCTGTCCACCTGAGCACCTCCCGCTGTCCTCCCTGAGCAAGGGGTCCTGATACAGCCTGCATGCGGCCGCCCTGGGCCTCAGCTTTCCCTCCTGTAAAATGGGGAGTGATCACAGCACCTGCATCACAGATGTGCCGGGGCTTTATCGAGTCCCTCGAGGCAGGGCTCTCAGCAGAGCCTGGCTCACCTGCTGCTCGGGTGACTGCACGGACTGCGCACGGCTGGTGTGCGAAGCAGTCACACATCTGGGAATGGGTGGGCCCTGAAGTGTCCGTCAACCACTCAAGGGACATCTGTCAGAGTCCTGGCCCCATCCCACCTCGTCTGGGTCTGTCCTCTTGGTGCAGGCACAATGGCACGGCTCCAGCCTCGGGCCTCGGCCTCGGGCCTCTCATTCTGTTCTCCCACTCCCTCCCCCACGGCCTCTCTGGTGCTGAGGAGGGGGCTGGGAAGCTTTGTGTCCCCTGGGGGCCACCGGAACCTCCTGCAGCTGGCCCCCAAGACCGTTGCTCCAAAGCATGGGGAGGAGAGGAGAGGGTCAGCTTGGGGCCCCACCCCCAGCTCAGCAGGCAGCAGAGTCCCCGCCCTCCACCAGCCAGCTCCTCCCACCCCAGCGGTCGCTGGAGTGCAGGCGCTAACAAGAGCCAGGGCTTCTCCCGGAGAACGCAGTGTGGATCCCTAGGGCCTGCCTCTGCCCCTGTGCTCCCAGCTGTGCCGGGGCCCTGCTAGTTCCCAGGTGACGAAGCCCTGCGTCCGGCCACAGCCCAGGGGACTGAGGACCCAGGGACACCGCGGGGACGGGGCAGGGGACACTTGGCTGAAAGCCTTGTGTGCAACAGTTCTGGGCTACGTTAGGTCAGAGCAAAGCTGGAAAATTCAACGATTTCCTAAACAATGAAACACGGGGGCTTCCAGTGCCGGCTGGGGGGCACCACCTTCTCCCAGTTGAGAACGGCCGCACACACAGGGCCGTGCACGGACGGAGACACTGGCAGAGCCCTGGAGAGCGGGGCCGACCGTCGGGGCAGGAATACACCCTCATGGGGAGGAACCAGCCGCAACCTGCGGGTTTCACCTCTTCCCGCTCTCCCGGGAGGGCTCCACCCTCGGCTGCCTGCGGCCCAGAGCTGCTCCTCGGGGCAGTCGGGGAAACCGACCGCCGTGGTCAGGGGAACGGGGGCTTCTTTCTGTGTCTCCACCGGCCACCCTCGAGGACACAGGCGTGTGGCACTGGAGGAAGCCCTGGGCTGCTGCTTCACTGTGGGGGCGTACCCAACGGGGAGGCCATGACATCACGGGAAGCTGTGACGTCACGGGGAGATGTGCCATATCATGGGCTATGACATCACAAGGAGGTATGTGACATCGCAGGTTGGCTATGACATCATGGGAGGTGGTGACATCACAGGGAGGTGTGACGTCATGATGGGGAGAGGGCTGTGCTGTCATAGGGGCTGTGACATCATGGGAGGCTGTGGAGACGTGCCGCCGTGGAGACGTGGCTCCCTATGAGGGAGGACTGTGCCTTCACAGTGGGGGGTGTTGGGCCATCCTGGTGGGAGGTGTGCCAAATCATGGGGGCTATGACATCACAAGGAGGTATGTGACGTCATGGGGAGGTGTGCAACATCCCAGGGTGCCGTGACATCACGGGGGCAGAAACCCAGGCTTCCAGGAGGGGGAGCAGGGGGAGCTGCCCGGGGCAGCAGTGGGTGGGGGAACCCAGCGAGCAGCAACCTGATGGCGTGAGGGGTCCGAGACCAGCAGAACAGAGGTGGCTCTGGGACGCAGGAGCCGCCCCACCCCACTGCCCACGGCCTGCAGGCGGCACACGCAGGGCAACCTGCACAGCCCTGCACACGCCCAGCTGAGCACGGCTCCGAGCTGGGGCGGACTCCTGGCCCGGCGCTAACCAGGCCGGCCACTGAGACCTCTCTCCAGAGACATTCAACGTGCCCACCACGTACACAAAACGACCCAAACGCAGCAGGGAACCACAGTGCAATCCAGCAGCCTGGAAAGGAAGGGACCGTCGACGTCACAAAACTCAGAGCTGGGAGGGTCCCCGAAGAGAAGCCGTAGGGAAGAGGCCAGCGCACATCTCAGGGCCCAGACCACAGACCCCCAATCCCCGATGCACACGGGCAAGCCAACCCGGCCAGGCGTGAAGGACCCCAGGTAGGGGGCAGCTGGGCCTGCACAGCCGGTCCAACGCAGGCAGACAAGTCGATGCACAATACACGGGAGGGAACAGAAGCCACGTGACTGCAGGACTCAACCACGGGGCCGTGGGCGGAGCCCAGCACCCTGCACCCTCGGGAGGGGAGAAGGCGCTCCCTTAGCCCGCGGGAGCTCCGGGAAAGACGAGGGAGCACGCGGGCAGCGGCCAGCTCCCGGTGACCGCCCACGGGCTCCTGCCTCAGCGCTGGGGGCCGGACAACGGCCTCTCCCCTCCCACTTGCCACGCCTGCCCCACACTGTCCTAGTCCTCGCCAACACAGCACAGCCGGAAAAGCCATAAAGATTAAAAAGTAACAAATGAAACGCTCCCTACACATGGATAAGTGACTGTCCCAGTAAAAATCTACCCCCGCCACCGCACAGCGGTCCTGGGGCCGGCATTGTGGCGCAGGGACCAAGCCAGCACTCGCAACCCCAGCATCCCGTGTCACAGCACTGGTTCCAGTCCCGGCTGCTCCACTTCCGATCCAGCTCCCTGCTGATGCTCCTGGGAAAGCAGCAGAGGACGGCCCAAGTGCTTGGGCCCCTGCACCCACGTGGGAGACCCACAGGAAGCTCCTGGCTCCTGGCTTGGACCTGGCCCAGTCCTGGCTGTTGCAGCCATTTGAGGAGTGAACCAGTGGATGGAAGATCTGTGTGTGTGTGCGTGTGTGTGTGTCTCCTTCTCTCTCTGCACCTCTGCCTTTCAAATAAATAAATCTTAAGAAAAAAAAAAAAAGGTCCTGCGTGCAGGCATTAGGCAGTGAGGGTGCTGCGGGGATGCACCCGCCCCTCGGCGAGGGCCGGGCTCCACTTCCAGCCCCAGCTCCTGACCTCGGCCTCCCGCGGGGAGGCAGCAGGGGCCCAAGCGGTTTCCTCTCAGCCGCCCGTGGGAGGTCTGGGAGTTCCCGGCTGCAGCTTTGGCTCCCGGACAGGTAGGGACTTAGCAGCAGATGGGACCCCTCTCTCACTCGCTCGCTCTCTGTAAAAAAGTAAACAAGATATAAAGGTGCCGTAAGACATAAGGGTTGTAGAAGCCCTTGTGGAATGTGAGGTTAACATGCAACAACCAAATGCTTTTCTGTCTCCTAACAATGACCACTAGAAAAGGAAAAGCTTGAAAATGTTGTTTATTGCAGCTCCAAAAATGAAATATGCGGGCATCCATCTAATAAAGTATGAAAACCACCTGCAGTCCAGCAACAGATGCTTCTTTTTTTAAAAGATTTATTTATTTATTTGAAAGTCAGAGTTACACAGAGAGAGAAAGAGAGGCAGAGAGAGAGAGAGAGAGAGAGAGAGCAAGATCTCCCATTGCTGGTTCATTCCCCAGCTGGCTGCAACGGCCGGAGCTGCTCCAATCTGAAGCCAGGAGCCAGGTCTCCCACTGGGTGCAGGGGCCCAAGGGCTTGGGCCATCTTCTGCTGCTTTCCCAGGCCACAGGAGAGAGCTGGATCAGAAGCGGAGCAGCCGGGACTCGAACCAGTGTCCATATGGGATGCTGGCACTGCAGACAGCGGCGTTACCCGCTACGCCACAGCGCCAGCCCCCAGGATACTTCTGTGGGAGGCATCAAAGCCTGAACAACGCGGACGTCCCTGCTCGAAGGATGGGAGCACTCGGTTCAGTCACGGTGCCGGTGTTGCCCCGAATGATTGACAGAGTTAACACAGCCCAGAGGAACTCCGGGCAGGATCTCTTGTAGACGTGCGGGCACCAATTCTCGGCGAAAGAGCCACACGGCAAGGACAAAGCTGACACCCCTGCTGCCCGGCCTGCGTGCCTGGAAAACCGCGGGGGTCAGGACAACGCGGTATCGGCGGCAGGAGCCACACACATCAACGGAACCCGCGCAGGGCCACCGCCATCCAGCGGGAGCATCGTCTTTCCAGCAAGTTCTCTGAGAACAACAGGGAGCCCCACACAGGGAACAGACCTCAACCCACACCACAGGCCTGACCGGAAGTGACCTCCATGGGACCACGGCTACACACCTCTCAGGTGGGGGCGCAGGCCGTGGCCGAGCAGCCTCTTCTAGGGTCCCTCCGATGCCTCTCCTTTAGGCCGCTCTCAGACAAGCCCAGCCTGGGTCAGCGTGTGCGGGGGGCCAGGCGTGTGCAGGGCCGGGGGTGTGCAGAGACTAGCATGTGTGGGGCCCCATGTGTGTGCAGGGCCAGGTGTGTGCAGAGTCTGGCATGTATGTGGGGCTGGGCGAGTACGGGGTCTGATGTGTGCGGGGTCCTACGTATGTACGGAGTCTGGAGTGTGCATGTGCAGGGTCTGGCGTGTGAGGGGTCTGGCGTGTGAGGGGTCTGGCGTGTGCGGGGTCTGGCGTGTGCGGGGTCTGGCGTGTGCGGGGCCAGGTTGGGGTGGGGGGCCGGGGGTGTGCAGAGACTAGCATGTGTGGGGCCCCTTGTGTGTGGGGCCAGGTGTGTGCAGAGTCTGGCATGTATGTGGGGCTGGGCGAGTATGGGGTCTGATGTGTGCGAGGTCTGGCATGTGTGGGGCCCTACATATGTACGGAGTCTGGAGTGTGCATGTGCAGGGTCTGGCGTGTGAGGGGTCTGGCGTGTGCGGGGTCTGGCGTGTGCGGGGCCCAGCACGCGCAGGGTCTGGCGTGTGCGGGGTCTGGCGTGTGCGGGGTCTGGCGTGTGCAGGGCCCAGCATGCGCAGGGTCTGGCGTGTGTGGGGTCAGTAGTGGGCCGTGAGCCTTGGCTGTACAGACATTCCAGACACCAGAAGTGTCTCTCCAGGGACGTTTGGCGGATAGCCTCGGGGGCGTCTCCCAGGTCACTTCTGGTGCAGGGGCGTGGTCGTTATGGCCCTGGCCTGCAGGAGGGAGAGGCCTTGGCCTGCAGGCCAGGTTCACAGTGGGCTCCGGTCCGGGTCCCCCTCGCGGCACCGTTGGCCTGGGAGATGCGCGACTGTGGGAAGTCTGCCTAGTGAGAGAGGCACTGAGCTCAGCCGTGGCTGGGAGACACTTTGCCTTATGCTGTGCAGCTTCCTCTTCCCCAAGTCCTCAGCCACGCAGCGGGCAGCGGGGGCCCTGTGCGGTGCTGGCCCTGAGGCGGGGTCCCAGGCAGGATGCTACCAGCACCCGGGCACAGCCACCACGCTCAGTGTAGCTGCCGAGAGTGTCCACACCAGCAGCTCCAGGCTCACCGTGGCCTCAGAGCAACCGTGCTAACAGGACCCAGGCCTTCTCTCTTTTGCTCTTTTAAGGTTTATTTATTGGAAAGGCGGAGATGCAGAGAGAGAGAGAGAGAGAGAGAGAGAGAGATTTCCATCCACTGGTTTACTCCCCAAATGGCTGCAATGAAGCCAGGAGCTTCCTCTGTGTCTCCCACGTGGGTGCAGGGGTCCAAGCACCTGGGCCATCCTCCACTGCTTTCCCCGACAGTTCCACTTCCAGTACACCTCTGTGCTTCAGCCTGGGAAAGCAGTAGAAGATGGCCTACGTCCTTGGGCCCTTGCACCAGTGTGGGAGACCCAGAAGAAGCTCCAGGCTCCTGGCGCCGGCCAGAACTTTGCCAATCAGAAGCCAGGAGCCAGGAGCTTCTTCCGGGTCTCCTACATGGGTGCAGGGGCCCAAGGGCTGGGACCATCTTGAACTGCTTTCCCAGGCCATAGCAGAGAGCTGGACTGGAAGTGCAGGCCATTATCAGGGAGCTGGATCGGAAGTGGAGCAGCCGGGACTCAAACTGGTGCCTTTATGGGATGCGGTTTATCCTGCTGAGCCACAGCGCCTGCCCTGTGTTGGGCTTCTCTGCTGTGTGGAGGACACGGCCGAACCACACGGACACAGGACCCTGCGAGGGTCAGCTTTCCGTGTCACCCTCCTGCACCGGCTGTGCCCAGATCGCACCCATGTTGGGTGTGCCTTGGAAGGTGAGCACGGCTGGGGTTAGCGCTTGGATCAGCGGCCTCGGCCCGGGTCACCGCAGGCAGGCGGCGAGCACGGCAGTGGAGGGAGAGCCACCTGTGCAAGTTCGGCCGTGGGCCCCCGCGCGCACCACGCGGCCGCCGCAGGCTCCCTGCTTCCATCGCTTTGTAGTGGATTTGTGTCCAGGGTGCCCAGAGAACATTTAAAACTCAGCAAATCCCAAGTCAAGATCCTCAAGAGCTGTGGACAGTCCTCCAAACAGGAAAGAAAAAGCCAGATTTAGGTGAGCTGAAATTGAAACCGGCGACTCGGCCGGGGCGGGTATTGTGGAGCCGTGCGCTGCGCTGCGCTGTGGCGGGGAGGCCGGCAGCCCACACGGAGCGCGGCCCAGTGCTGCCTCTGCTTCCCACGCGGCTTCGCGCTAACGCACTGGGAGGCAGCAGCGCCGGCCCAAGCGCTCAGGCCCCTGTGACCCAGGCTGGAGACCTGGCCTGGCCCAGCCCTGGCTGTCGCAGGCGTTTGGAGGGCAAAGCAGCAGATGGAAGGCCCTGTCTCTGTCCCTCGGCCTTTCAGATAAATCCGTAAACTGAACACACAAGGACGCAGCTGAGCGTTCTCGTCCCCACACGGGGGCCGCAGCGCTGCCACCTCGGCTCGTGCACCACAGCCAGGCCCCAACGCCAGCCAGATTGCTCCAAGCCGAGCGGCCTTCCCTGAGCCGGGAGACGATTCTGTGCGAAGGGCCAGGCCAGCCGGGGCTCAGCTGTGCCTCCAGGCCCTCCTGCCCCTGTGAGCCCCTCCCTGCCGGGCCTGCTGTCCCAGGACCCCTGAGCAGGGAGCAGACGGCCCTGGCTGTAGTGACGCAAACCCTGGCCTTGGGCTGGAACTGCACTGGAGCTCAGAATGGACAGTGGGGCCTGGCTGTGGCCACTCGGAGGGTCCCCCAGTGGTCCCCAACCCTGCCTGCCAGGAAGCCCAGCCCCATGCCGTCTCTGAGCCCCTGTCCCCTCACCGCTGCAAAAATGCCTGAAGCGGACGTGAGAACTCTGACCGCTCAGCCCACGCCGTGGCTCAGTTCACCCACGCGGCCTGCAGGTGGCTGGAGCAGGACCTCGCGGCCAGGGGGATGCAGGACCCCGGCCCCACCCTCAGCCCCCAAGGCCCCAGGCTGTGCTGTGACACCCACCCGAGGCGCCGGCCAGGAGCCAGCAGTGTGTGCCTTTGCCAACCGCCTGGAGTTCAGGGAACCCCTCGTGGGCACTCATTTCTTATCAAATGTTACACCGTGGCCAAGGGCTGCCCAGCGGGGCGGCTGGGGTGGGCGCTCATCCGCGATTCGGTGGCTCCTTGCCATCCTGCTGACCTTCGCATTAATTCCGGCCTTTCTTCTCCTCGTTAAATCCTACTCCTGGGGCCTCATTAGCTCCGGCCCCTCCCCTGAGTAAGCAGTGACCCAGGATCACTCATTCAGGTGTCTCCCGTCTTCATCACGCTGCCAGCTCGGGCACCCGGCTCCGGCAGCAGGCTCTGTGGGCACTGGCTGTGAGCCAGGCGTCCCAGACCCCTGGTTGGGGGGGCATCGTTTTCATACAAACACAGGCTGAGACATGAACTCCCTGCAGTCGGGGGACACGGATGACACCCCCTCCCCCGAGTCCTCTTCTTCCATCCAAGCTGGGCGAGGGGCTGGTCCTGCTCACGGCAGAGGGGCCCATCCCCTGGCCTCTCCTTCTGAGCTGGGCCCCCCACCGTCAGCCCCCCACGGCCCAGCCTGAGGATTCGCTGAGCTGTCAGAAATCCCGGCCCCGACTTCTTGTGGGCGCGACTCTGGGCTCGATGAAGGGGTCTGAGGCTCAAGGAGGGCCGGCAACGGCCGGTTCGAGGCCGGGCCAAGGACTGGGGTGGACCCAGGTGCACCCACAGCCGGCGGGCAGGCACTGCACGAGGCTCAGGCCACAGGGAGCACCCACACCCTCCGCTCAGCCACAGAGAAGGGTGACTCCTTGGAAAACAAGCAGGACTGCCAGGTGACCCCCAATTCCACTTCTGGGAACGGAAATGTACTGGTAGGCCAGACTCACAGCAGCTTATTTATGAAGCCTGAAGGTGGGGGCACCCAGTGTCCCCCAGCGGACACGTGGGCTGCACCATGGGGCCACTCGGGGCCACTCGGTGGCTGTGACGACATCCCAGAACCCGGTCTTTATCAGCCCAGTGACAGCAGGTGGCCCCTGGCCCGTCCTGAGGGCCCGCACTGGACCCTGTTAAGAGGATCTGTGCCATGGGCTCTGCTACCAGGTCGGCCCACACCAGCAAGGGCCTGCAGCAGCCCCGGCGTCCTGAGCTCTGCTGCTGGGAGGGCCTTGGGAGGAGGCAGACGCAGCTGTCAGTCACCAGGGGCTCCTCCCATCGACCACAGCAAGCGTCATCCTCAACCCACACGGGGAGACGGGGACGCAGGCTCCTGAGGAGTTGGGTGCAGCCCACAGTCTCAGGCAGCCACGGCCCCTGCTGCTGCTCCGGCTGGTGGCCCTACTCCCCCAGCGTGCACAGGGGCACGGGGACCCCTCCCTTATCCTGAGATTCTCCCCACATATGTACAGTGGGGGCTGGTACCCTGCCTTGACCCTGAGATTCTCCCAGCATGCACAGCGGGGGGCCAGGACGCCCCCTTGACCCTGAGATTCTCTCAGCATGCACAGCGGGGTCAGGGGCCCTGGCTTGGGGGGAGAAATGCAACGGCTGACCCAGGTCCTTCTGCTTCTGTAGAGAGAGGGGTGAGGGCGAAGCTTCCCACCAGAGCTGCACGTTCCCGGCGGTAACCTCTGCCCACGCGTGGCTGTCACACTTTTTTTCCCATTCATTGCAGCGAAGTAAAACTTAAGATCTACGTACTGAGGCCCAGGAGCCCTTGTGGGCAGTGTCCACCACGCTGGACAGGAACAACCCAGAACACCTATCTAGGCAGAAGTCTTATTCCCGGGGTGAAAATGCGACCCCAGAGCCTCCTCCTGCCAGGCCGCGGGGTCCTAAGTGCAGGAGGACCCTCCAGTCCTGCGCCCGCAGCTGTGCGGGGGCGCCCCCTGCTGCCAGGCACTGCACGGGTGCTTCCGGAATGCAGCCGCAGGTAGAGCCACAGCCAGACTGCTCTCCCAGGACTCGCAAGAAGGACGCTGTTGTCCCCTGCTGGTGAGCGGCCTCAGGTGACAAAAACCCACGTCACTGGTGCATCTTCCAATGTCTCATAGACATTCCTCCTCGCTCCCTGCCAAGGCTCGGGGGCTGCAGTTAGGACCTCGGCGCAGACGCGGGGAGACTCCCTCTCGCCTGGCCGACAGACGCGAACACTGCAAGTGACAGTGTTACCGTACCTACACAAAACGAGCTCCAAATCTTCAGGTCTAGTGAGAGAACCTTCCAGAAACCTATAGGGAATCTGCATTTAGAATATCAGAAAACTGAGAAATGTCGGGCGACTTGCCGGGCGATCTCGTCTGCCACAGGAATACGGGCTCTCGCTGTCTCCAGCTGCAGCTCACAGGTCAAGTCTCACCGAGCGCACGCAGCGAGCTGGGGGGGGGGGGGGCAACATCACCACTCACAGCTCAGTCACAGGCCCAGGCCTGCTAGGGTCTGCTGACCGCTGACATGGACCCAGCCAGCCCAGGGAGATGACAGGGTGCCGGGCTCAAGGTGGGGGGACTGGAGCAGAGGGCGGCCTTCCCAGCAGGTGCACATGGCGCTCTGGGGAGACACCGGCCAGCAGGTGCACACGGCGCTCTGGGGAGACACCAGCCGGCAGGTGCACACGGCGCTCTGGGGAGACACCGGCCAGCAGGTGCACACGGCGCTCTGGGGAGACATCAGCCGGCAGGTGCACAGCGTTCCTGACGTCTTCTGGTGATGAGGATCTGAACTGAGCTCTTCAGAGACAACTGCTGGCCCCAAGCCTTGGGATATCTTGTCACCATGGGGACACGACACGGGGACAGGCCCCTTCTCATCTCTGGAGATTCTTACTCTCAACAAAAGGCCTCCCAGCTGGGCGTGGGGCTGCACCTGACCCCCCTCTGGGGGAGCCCAGGGGTCCTGAGACCTCTGACGCCTGGCCCTGCTCAAGGCCCCCACACAGAGGGGCCTCCAGGCACAGCTGGGGCAAGAATGGCCCTGGTGCTGGAGGAGCAATCCAGGCCCTGGCTCAGAGAATCACGTCCCCACCCCTCTGCTTCGCCCCCAGGCCCTCCCCGGGCCCCCACCTCACCCCACTGAGTCCCCCGCTGTTCCTAAGCCCGGACGCTGCCCCTCTTGCTGCCCCCAGGTGTCCCCTGGGGGCCCCAGTTCCTCTCGGCCACAGGAGCCTTAGGGCTCTCTGCTTATGCTGTGCCACCGGCCATCGCCACAGACAGCCCAATCAATGCCATCCTCCTGCCCCCAGAGCCACAGCCAGGAGTGCTACAGACGATCTGGGGTCTTCCATGCCCGGGGGTCAAGGTCAGGACCCTCCAAATCCCCGGGGAAGCTGCCCAGAGCCCAGACTGGCTGCCTGTCCTCACAAAGGCTCTGGCCCTGCTGCCCCAGGACTGAGGGGCCTTGAAGTCCCAGTCCTGACCCCTGGACCTGATGCGGAGAGAGGCTAGAGCGACTTCCCAGAAGTGTGGCGCCCACTCCTGCTGACCAGGGAGGCTCCAGGGCCTAACCTGTCCTCACACAGCACACGGAGCCGGCAGGGCCGGAGGCCATCGCCCAGAGCTGCCGGCACTTGGGGACAAGGGCTGGGCTGGGCTGGGCTGGGAGAGGCGGGGCCCAGCTGCTGGGGAGCTCTCTCCTGAGCAGACACGGGCAGTGGACGGGCACAGGGGGCACAGCGGCCTGGACTGGCGTTGGAAAGGGTGGGCAGTGCCCCTGCTGGGTCCAAGGACAGCCAGGCCTGCGTCCCTGAGGGGCCGGAGCAGCAGCCAGCCAGTGCCTGGCCACGTCCTGGTCATCGTCTCGCCTGGGGCTGCTCCTCACCCGGCTTGCTTTGAAGCCAGAGGCCGCTGCAGGCTGAGGCCCTCAGCGGGGGCCCCCACCAACCAGGAGCCAGGACGGGGAGGGCAGAACCACAGACCGAGTGGGAGGAGCTGGAGGCCGCGCAGGGAGACCTTGGAGCCTCAGGCCACGCCCACCCCATGAAAGCAGAGCCCCTGGCCCGTGTGTCCACGGGACACGTGTGCCCAGGCCAGCTCCACAAATGTCGCCCAGCAAAGGCACCCACGGAAGCCAGGGGCGTCCACGGGACACACACCTGCCTGCGTGGACTGGAGGTCCTGGCACTGTCGTCACAAAGTCTTTGTGGAGGCCTGGGGCGCCAGGAATTCCTCACAGTGTCTCCCCCGACCCCAGTCTTCAGTCCCCCACAGCCAACCCAGCAGAACGATTCGGGGCCCAGGCTGTGAGAATGGGCGCTCGCCCAGCTCTTGTCCTTCAGAGTGGACAGGAAGTGCCTCCATTTCCCCATCTGTAACCCAGCGAGGGGCAAGCGCAGACCCTGGGAGCACTGCCTCCAGCCAAGATGGCCACCCTCCACAGCTCCCACCCCTTCCAGGCCCAGAGAGGTGCCCCGTGTGGTCCGCACATGCTCAGCTCTGCCAGGCCCCACCCGGCTTCCTCCTGTGACTGCCTAAGACCACCTGTCACCGGGCTCCGGACCCCTGGCACAGGCACCCCTCGGGGAAGGCGCCAGGCCATCCACAGGCAGCCTCCCTCTCATGCCCCTTGCCCGGCCATTTGACTGACAGGTGCCATTCAGCTTGAGGCTGGCAGGGTCACAGGACGTGAGGCCCACATCGGGAATCAGCTGGCGGAACAGCTGGCGTTTGGGGCTAAAAATACAAAACTATTACAGACACATTAAAATGAAAGATTCAGGCATAAACATAACAAAGTGTGTCAGACCGACACGAGGAGAACTACATAACTCCGACAGGTGACCCAGAATGGCGAGTGGAGACTGCCCGGGTCCCCGCCTGGAGGGCCCCGCATGGCCGAGGCGTCCCCCGCGTAGCTTCTCCACAGTCCCCGTCAAAACCCCAGCCCATTACCTGCATACGCAGAGCCGCTGATTCCAAGGACAGGACCGAGGGGAGGGCCGTGCAGCACGGCGTCCCACGTGAGAGCACGTGCCATGGGGTCCCACCTCGGCGTCCTGCTCACGTCCACCCTGGGAGGCAGCAGGTGAAGGACCAAGCACGTGGGTCCCTGGGAGACCTGGGTGGAGGCCCTGGGTGGAAGTCCTGGCTCCAGACATCAGCCTGGCCCAGTGCCAGCTGTCACAGGTACCTGGGGGAGATCTGGGGAGTGAACCAGCCCCTGAAGGCGTGTGCGAAGCCCAAGGAGGCTGGCGTGCGGGGCACACGTGTTCCCGAGACCACCGTCACAACTGCGTGGCCTAGAGCAAGAGGCATTCTCGCTGCCGTGGCTCCAGAGCCGATCCAAACGAGGGTCCCGGGCTCAGAACCCGGCTGAGGGCTGGGCGGCAGGGGGCCGGGCTGGGCTCCCTCCGGCAGAGGATCCCCCTGAGGTTCTTCCACTCTCACCTCTGCAGGGGGCCGGGGGCCAGTCGGGGGGGTCTGGGCTCCTCCTCTCGTCCTGGGTTTGTTCCCCTCAGTCTCTGCAGTGAGGGGTGGATGTGCGGGGAGAGCAGGCCGACAACCTGGGGGTGGGTCTGGGCTCCCAGTCTCTGTAGTGAGAGATCTCACTTCAGCAGGGGCGCCCAGGACAACCTGGGGGGTGGTCTGAGGCTCCCAGTCTCTGAGTGAGACATCTCTGCCAGCAGGGGGCGCCCAGAGACAACTGGGGGGGGTCTAGGCTCTCCCAGTCTCTGTAGTGAGAGATCTCTCCAGCAGGGGGCGCCCAGGACAACCTGGGGGGGTCTGAGGCTCTCAGTCTCTGCAGTGAGAGATCTCTGCCAGCAGGGGGCGCCCAGGACAACCTGGGGGGGTCTAGGCCTCCCAGTCTCTGTAGTGAGAGATCTCTCCAGCAGGGGGCGCCCAGGACAACCTGGGGGGGTCTGAGGCTCTCAGTCTCTGCAGTGAGGGTGCTCTGCCAGCAGGGAGCGCCCAGGACAACCTGGGGGGGGGGGTCTAGGCCTCCCAGTCTCTGTAGTGAGAGATCTCTCCAGCAGGGGGCGCCCAGGACAACCTGGGGGGGTGGTCTGGGGCTCCCAGTCTCTGCAGTGAGAGATCTCTGCCAGCAGGGGGCGCCCAGGACAACCTGGGGTGGTCTGGGGCTCCCAGGATCCTTGACAACGGCACTGCCAATCCCTCAACCAGAGGTCCCACTTGCAGCTCAGAGATTGGAAGACGCAGGGCCGAGGGCGTGTGGGGTGTGTGTGTGTGTGTGTGTGACGTGTGTGGTGTGTGTGAGGTGTATGTGGTGTGTGTGGTGTGCACACAAGGAGGCTTCAGAAGCTCACTGGAAAGTGCATTTGGTAATTTGCATGGATTTCAAAACTTTTTACACCAAAACGAACTTTTAATTCCGTTTCCATGAACTTTTGGAGCACGCTCATTACGTGTGATTTATCTGTGCTGTGTGTGGCATATATGAGGGCATGTGTGGCATGGACGCCCATGTTCCACTGTACTGAGGTGCATGTGGTGTGTGTGTGCTGTGTACAGCATGTGCTCTGTGTGTGGTCCATGTGGGGTCATGTGTGGCGCGGATACCCGTGTGCCGTGTGCACTGTGAGGGTGTGTGTAGGGGACAGGGTGCCCCTGCTCACCCGGGCAGGATTGGATCCGGATCCTGCTCCGCCTCCTTAGGCTGCGAGTGCCCCTGGCCCATGGACGCAGTCAGGGGCTCGAAGGGCTGTGGCAGAGGCTGGGCTCTCGCGGGGGCTCCTGGCAGGTGGCCTCAGGAATGGGGCTGGGGTCCCAGCTGGGGAGGGGCGGCCGCATCTCGGCTTCTTGCAGAGGAGCTCTGGGGGCGCAGCAGTCCTCCCAGCTGCGCCCCAGGGGAGAGGCCGCCCCGCGTGGCCCCAGCAGGGCAGCGTAGGGCAGAGCAGGCCATGGCATGTGTCTGCGTGGATGCTGGGCCTGCTTCGCCCAGCCCCAGGCTTCCCGGGGCAGGGGACGCACCTGCCTGCTCCTGTGAGTCCAGACCAGGAGGGTGGGGGCTGCGTTTGCTGCCAGGACGTCGCTGACACCCCTGGGCCAGGTAAGTGCACACTGGGCCTGCTCAGCTGGCCAAGGGCAGGCTGTGGCCGAGGGCCTCACCCCTGAAACAGGGACACAAGGACCCCCTGTGTCAGTGGCCAGTGCATGCCAGCGGGCCTCAGGGGCAGAGTTGGGACAAGGGCTTGGCCAGGGGCCCTGCCTGGCTCCAGGGGGCGCCACACCTCCGGGACAGCGGGTTCTCCGGAGCCGCCCCCTCCTGCCCAGGCAGTACCTGCTGGGCAGAGCCTTGGGGCTTCCACCCCGGGTGGACACTGGGCACGTCTTCTCGCTCAGCCAGCAGAGGGCTGCAACGCACCACCCAGGCCAACCCTGAACGCGGCAGCAGCGCCGGAGCTCGTCTGCCTGGGTTTTCTGGGGTCATTTTCCTTGGCCGGTGAGGGCGGTGTTCGCACGCCAACCCCCAGCACTCTCGAGCCGTGCCCAGGGACTTTCTTTTCCCTCCTCTCGGCCTCGTGACTTCCTCTGTTTACGGAGGTGAGGTCTGGAACGGGGCGCCCGGCCGCACCTGCCCAGTGCCCTGTCCCCTGAGCTCCTTCGTGGGGTCACGCTGACTTCCCTGAGGGGCAGGAGCCTGCCGAGCTCGAGGTTCCGGTTAGGAAGAGCACACTGCTGCATTTCTTCTTCTCTGTTGATTTTATTCATCCGCGGATTGATTGGCTTGAGAGACAGAGCGCCCATCCACTGGCTCACTCCCCACAAGGGCTGAATGCAATCCAGGCGTCCACGTGGGTGGCGGGGGCCCTGGTACTTGAGCCGCGGCTGCTGCCTCTGGGGTGCACCTGTGCAGGGGGCTGGAGGCAGGCACTTGGATGGCGCCGCCTTCCTCTGCCAGATTCACTGACTCGGGAGCAGCCCTGGAGCTGAGCCCCTCCGTTCCGGGGGGCGTTTTGCTGCCCCGGGAGCAGGTGGAGCTGAGCAGAGGACGAGGACAGGAGGGGCCGTGTTCTGGGACCAGGAAGCTCACGGGCCCGGGCACCAGCCTCAGCGTCCTGCTGTCAGGCAGGCTGACACATCCCAGGGGGCCCGGAGGACACAGCTGCCAGGTGCACAAAGGGCTCCCCCCAGTGGACAGAGCCCCCACCCCACCCAGACGAAGGGGAGGAGCTGGCGATGTGTGACACCAGGCACGCCTCCTGCCCGTGTCCAGCCTGGGCCTTTCGGCTCTGCCCAGCTCAGAGTGGCCCTGTTTGTATAACAGAACCAAACCCTGCCACAGAACGCCAGGAAGCTGGCGTTTTCATTCTTGAATGACTCAATCCCCATCTGTGAATTGCTTTAAAGAAAAAAAAAGAGAGACACTTAAAATGAGCAAATGTTTTATTCTCTTCTAAAGATCAAATTTGAAAATGAGAAACGTGAAGTGGCTGACGAGCTCCAGAGAGAAACACACAGTGCAGGTGCACCTTGACTTTGGAGGGGAGAGGGTCCCTGGGCATGTGGACTCTCACGGCAGGGACAGCCCCTCCACCTCGCACACCTTGACTTTGGAGGGGAGAGGGTCCCCGGGGGGCGTGGACTCTCACGGCGGGGACAGCCCCTCCACCTCGCACACCTTGACTTTGGAGGGGAGAGGGTCCCCGGGGGGCGTGGACTCTCAAGGCGGGGACAGCCCCTCTGCCTCGCACACCGCCCAGCACCTGCCACTGTGCTCCTGGGAGCCCCTGCGCCCCAGGGCATGGGCCTCACTCTGCCTTGCTTGGCGTGGAATGGCTCAGGGGCTCCGAGGTCTGCCGGCAGTCGGGCACGGAAGTGAGAGGACCAGGGCTGGTGCTGTGGCACAGTAGGAAAAGCCACGGACTCTGACGCTGGCGTCCCACGTGGGCGCCACATGGAGTCCTGGCCTCTCCACTTCCCACCAGCTCCCTGATTATGGCCTGGGAAAGCAGGACAGCCCAGTGCTGGGGCCCCTGCGCCATGGGGGAGACCTGGCTCCTGGCTTCATCCTGGACCGGCCCCGGCCGTTGCAATCTAGAGAGAGAATCAGCAGGCGGAAGACCTCCCTCTCTCTCCTCTCCATCTCTCTAACTCTTTCAAATAAATAAATTTTTAGAGGTAGCGAAAGGACCAGCACTGAGGGGCTGGAGGGAAGCGCACAGGCCCTGGGCTCCCGGCCGGCAGCCGCAGCCCTCGAGATCCCGGGAGCTCTCCTCCTGGGGGCCTGGCTCCCTGAGAGGACCAGCAGGAGGGCGCCTCACCTACCCCTGGGCGGGATGCTGGGGGGTCAGGGAGGTCAGGGGCCCCTGTGCCGCTGCTGCGAGGCCTGAATGGCCCACAGGACAGGGCACTGTGGTGCCCCGGACCCTGAGAGTCCGGAAGGGTCCTCAGAACCTGAGGTCCCTGGGCAGTAAGAGCAGCCCCGCTTGAGGTGGGGGGCTGGCTCGTCCCGGACCGGCTCAAGTCCCCAAGGGGGTGGGGGCTCGGGGCTCTGGGCCACCCTCGGGGGGAGGGTCCACCCTGGAAGCATCCCCCCAGGGTCGACGACACTGGAAGACGCCTTCTTAGCTCCAGCGACTCCTGAGGGAGATGAAGCCCCAGAAGCCGGGGTGTTTGCACCCGCAGGGCTGCCCGCCCCCCCCGGGGGGGGGGGCACGGGGTGTAAGTCACAGCCACCACTCACGCAACTGACCGGAGCCCTCCGGCCCCTGGTGGCCATGGTTGTACAGGCCCCCTGCTGCCCCTCTCACCTGCAGCCCAGGTCGTAACCCCAGCCTGAGCATTCTGGCAGGGGGTGTGCAGACCTCACCTGAGAGATGCCACTCCCCCAAGTGCCGCGTCTGAGCCGAGCCGAATCCCTCCAGGCTGCACCACACCCTTGCCAATGCCAGGAAGGGAGAGATTTCCCCCCCCACACACACACACACACACACAGCAGGTGGGTGACTGGAGCAGGCGGGAGGTCTGTGGGGAGGCCTCCTCTCCACCCTGCCACAGGCTCGGCCCCTCCCCCACCAACCTGGAGCTCCGCCTCCCTCCATCAGCCTTGCCCCTCGCTGACCCCACATCCTCCCTGGCTGCTGCTGGGACGAGAGCTGTGTGCAGCGCTGCTTTGCTCACCGTGGCTAACCCAGCGCTGCACGAACCCCTATGGCTGCCATGGAGATAGAGCCCAGAGAACGGGGATGGGGGGTCTGAACCAAGGCGAGGGAGCACGTGGACACTGTGCAGGGGCGGGGGCTGCAGACTGGGCCGTGGGAACAGGTGGCAGGGCTGCGCCAAGGTGAGCCCTGTGGGCCCCGATGACAAAGGGAGGCACTTAGGGTCCTCGTCAGGGGCCTGACTGTCTCCCCCTCCCCACAGGCATCCCGCCAGCTCCAGTCCAGGTGAGAGGTCACAAGCTCTTGACTTCCAAACACACAGTGTTGTGCCAAGTCCATGGCTCTCAACCACTGCTGTCTGTCAGAATCACTGGGAAGCCTGGCACACAGATGGCCAGCCTGTCTCCTCATATACACACACCATCACCATCACCCCCATCACCATCACCGCCGTCACCACCATCACCGCCATCACCATCACCGCCATCACCACCACCATCACCACCATCACCGCCATCACCATCACCGCCACCATCACCATCACCACCATCACCGCCATCACCACCACCATCACCATCACCACCATCACCACCATCACCGCCATCACCACCATCACCGCCATCACCATCACCATCACCACCATCACCGCCATCACCACCACCATCACTGCCGTCACCAACACTGCCATCACCACCACCATCATCATCACCATCACCACCACCATTAGTACCACCACTGGCACCCCCATCACCACCACCACCACCACCATCACCATCACCACCATCACCACCACCATTAGTATCACCACCGGCACCAGCGGGGGCAGCCGTGAAGCTCACAGGGCAAGCTCTGCCCACGGCTCCCAGTGGTGGCGGCAGAGGGACGGTCCTGTCCGGGTGGTGACGGCTGTTACACAGGTGGGCCTCCTGCTTCTAGAAGCCGGGGCCATGTACAGGAGGCCCTGAAGCGGGCAGGTTTCGGCCACTCCCACAGGGAAGACGCACAAAGGAACACAGCACAGATGGAAGGGGCTGGTCTGAGTCAGCCCAGGGTCTCTCAGAAGTGAGCACAGGGGCCCGGCCAAGACAGGGCCACCCGCTCAGGGGCAGCACCCAAGCCAAGCTCCTGGAGGACCACAGAGACAGAGAGGAACGGAGGGGAGGGAGGGCATGGAGGCAGGAGCAACGTGGGAGCCGGAGCCGCGAGGCCTCAGCTCCTGCAGGTTCCAGGGACGGCACTAACCTCACGCTGACGTCAGCAACAGCAAACTGCACCCAGCTGTTCCGCGAACAGGGACTGAGGGGCATGGCCGCCTGCCACGGACGGCTCGTCCCCGCCCAGGCCCGGCAGGCAGGCAAGGCCTCGGGACACCACAAAGGATGTGCGGGAACAGCCTAAGTCAGAGGTTGGAGCACTGGGCGCCAGGGGAGAGAATGAGAAACATTTAAAATTCATCTCAAAAACACAAACTGAAGTGGAGGAAACACAAGAACGGGAACCCGCGGCAGGAGGCGCCTGGGGGAAGAGGCAGAAGTCACAGGGGCAGCGGCGCAGGAGCAGGGCATGGCTGTTGAGACTGGCCAAGCCCACGCAGGGGACAGGAGCCTCCAAAGAGCGGGAGCGAAGCGAGGAATCCGCTAACACTGCTCAATCCCATGGGCTCTGGAACCTTCTG
The DNA here is from genome assembly GCF_033115175.1 of Lepus europaeus. NCBI lineage: Eukaryota > Metazoa > Chordata > Mammalia > Lagomorpha > Leporidae > Lepus > Lepus europaeus. The sequence goes on along the minus strand of NC_084843.1, from coordinate 1,059,824 downwards.
GATTTTGCTGGGGACACCCGAGTCTCCCATCGAGTTCCAGAAGGATCTTGGCCATGGCCCCGAGGACCATGATGCCTTTCAGGCACGAGACGGGCAGCCCAGTCCCATTACAACCTGGGGGACACCCAGCTGCCTGTGCTGAGCACTCGGGGAGGGCAGGCTCAGGAGAGGGGAAGAGGGAACAGGAGCGAGCGAGCCAGCTCCACACCAAAGGCCCATGCAGGGGAGACGGTGAAGTGGTGAGGGCAGAAGGCAGGGGCTCCGGCTGCCGCCTCCAGGGAGCCGACGGTCATGCGGAGCCACCCTCTTCCAATGCTTTCATCCTGGCTGGCGGCACTGCAGTGTGGCCGCTTTTCTTCGTAGGAATTCAATCAACAAAACTTAAAAATCCGCAGACCTGCAAAGGCCACGTGATCCACGCGCACCCAGCAGGACGCGGGAAGGCCCTGGGTTGTCCCCACCACACACGCCCGCCAGGGTCTTTTTTGGTGTCCAGGAGAGTCCCGGCCCCACCTGGAGGCCACGCGTGACTCCTTCTCTCAGCCCGGGAAGTGCGTGACCTCAGCGGGACACGTGGGGACCCGGCACAAGTGCGTGGGTTGCAAGGCCCTGTTTCTCTGGACAGCGTCCTGGATCCAACATGCAGGAGATGACACACGGGCTGCAACTGGACACGCAGCCCAGCCGCCAGGCTCCGCCAGGGCCCACAGGAAGCCCCGTGTGCAGGAGCCCCCACAAAGAACCACGCGGCCACAGAGAGCCTCACGCATCCTCCTGCACGCCGTGAACCATCTTCAGGCAACTCACGGTGCCCAACCCCACGGGAAGCCACAGAAACAGCGTGGGGTGCTGGCAAAGCAGTCCTTAGGGGGAGTCCATACATGGATCCAAACACTGAGAACCTAAACCCCCACTCGGAAAACCGGGAGATGAGCAACGTGAAGCTAAAAGCAGCAGAGGAAAAAGCAGCAAAAATCAGAGCAAAAAGCATGAAAGTGCAGATGCGAAAACAGTGGGGAAAGACGTCAACAAGCCAAAGCCCACCTTGTTGTTTAGTGATTTTGTTTTTTAAATAAGATCAATAAAACTTATGGCCAGGCTAACCCAGGAAACAAGTAGAAGACATAAATTACTACACCAGAGCCGGCGCCGCGGCTCACTAGGCTAATCCTCCGCCTTGCGGCGCCGGCACACCGGGTTCTAGTCCCGGTTGGGGCACCGATCCTGTCCCGGTTGCTCCTCTTCCTGTCCAGCTCTCTGCTGTGGCCCAGGAAGGCAGTGGAGGATGGCCCAAGTGCTTGGGCCCTGCACCCGCATGGGAGACCAGGAGAGGCACCTGGCTCCTGGCTTCAGATCAGTGCAGTGTGCCGGCCGCGGCGGCCATTGGAGGGTGAACCAACGGCAAAAGGAAGACCTTTCTCTCTGTCTCTCTCACTGTCCACTGTGCCTGTCAAAAAAAAAAAAAAATTACTACACAAGAAAGAGAGGCATCGCCAATGATCGCAGGGTCATTAAAGGGACATTAAATACTGCGAAGCTCCATGCCACTGATCACTCAGGCAAAATCAGCCAGTTCCCTGAGAGGCACATCCAGCAGAACTCACGCAAGGACAGTGACCACCAGGAGAACTCCGTCTGTGCAGAGCTAAAGCCATGCTCGTAGCCTTCCAAACCTGCCGCACGGGCCCAGGCATCCTCCCTGGTCCCCGCTCGCCCCCACCTCTCTTTCTGGAGCAGGTTCGCCTGCTTCGGGACGCCTGGGCTCTCCAGGAAGGCGCTGTGTAGGAGACGCTGTCTAGGGATATTGTCGCAGGGTAAGGCTGTAGGAGGCCAGGGACAGGCAGTGGGGCTCCTGCCCTGTGATGGTCACAGACAGCAGCCGGCTTCCACTGGGCGTTCACCTGCCGTCAAGGACCACTTCCCAGTGCTCCATCTCCCCCTCCCCACCTTATGGGGACGGGACTTTGAAACAACCAATCCCCTCCGGTGGCAACAGAGCCAGTCTGCACAGCATGGGGGCTGAGCTTGCATCTGATGAAGCAGTGCCGGGTTCTAGAATCGCGGGAGCGAATTGTGATCCTTAAGTGCTGTGATGTTTGGCGACATTGAGACGCTGTTTAGGGAATTGGGCACTGGCCAGTCGGGTGGGAGTGGTCCCCCGTCACCCGGCTGAACTGTCCTGGTGCCCTGCCCCCGCCCCATCACCCGCGGGGTCTACAAACACCCAGACAGCAACACCGGGATGGTGTGGGATGAATCAGGGGCGGGGGGGGGGGGGTCGCCCCAGGTCACCACGCTCCCCCAGCTCCCAGCCCCCCTCCTGCCCGGCTCAGCCTCTCCCCAGGCCACTCGGAACCCTCTGCTGTCGTCCAGGCCATTACCTGCCACCCCAGCAGGCTCAGCCGTCCTCCCCAAGGCCCCGGCCGTCCAGGAGCCCTCCTCGCAGGCCGCTCGCCCCCCCCCCCCCGGTGACCTCGGAAACGGCTCTGGTGGCCCCGGTGACCCCCGAGCACCCGCAGAGGCCCCGGCCACCCGAGCCCGTTAGGCCGCCCCCACGCCGCGCGCGCCCCCAGCCTCGCTCCATGCTGCGGTCCCTGCCGCCCGCTGCACAGCTCCGACTTCAGTCTTCTCACGGCGGCTCCGCCCCAGCCCCGCACCGGGCAGCGCGGGCTATCTGCGCGGCGCCCCGGAAAGCGGCTGCGAACCCAGACCCGGAAGCCCACGCGAGAACAGCTCCCACAGGGGCAGCCATCAATACCTTGCGAGGCCCTCCCCGGGCTCCGCGCCGCGCCAGGTGCGCTCAGGTGCACCACCTGGATGCCCCGCCCAAACGCGCCGAGGGCACGCTCGATTGGTTGCGCCGTGCAGGGCGCGCGCTCCCATTGGCCGGGGCGTGAGCTGGGGGCGGGGCAGACCGAGAGGCCCGCCCGGGACCCGAGAGACGCGGACGGATGTCAGCGGTTGGTGCTCAGGAGCGCGTCGGCCGAACGCCAGGCACACGGAAGCCGCCGGGCAGGCCGAGGCCCGAGACCGTTGTTTGCACCCCCCGGGTTCGGCCTCATTCCGCCGCCTTGAGGCGCCCCCTTCCCGGCCCGCAGTAGGGTCGGTCCCGGCGTCAGTGCAGCTCGCGCAAGCGCAGTCGGCGGGCGGCGCGCCCCCGGCAGCCTCCGCGGCCCGCCCCGCCCGCGGCCGCCGAGGAGGCGGAGGGGGATGACGTCATTCAGCGGGGCGACGGGTATTGGGCGCCATTTTGAAAAGGGAAAAAAAAATCCCTCCCCGGCGGCGCGGCGGCGGCGGCGGCGGCGGCTGGGCTGAGCGCGGGGCGGCGGCGCGGAGGCGCCTCCTGGTCCGCCGCGGTCTGTCCCCGCGCCGCTGCCATGGCGGGTGAGCCCACGCGCGCGCGGGCGGGGGCCGGGCGGGCGCGGGGCGGGCGGGGGCCGGGCCGACCTGACGCCCTGTGTTTGCAGGAGCCGGAGGCGGCGGCTGCCCCGCGGGCGGCAACGACTTCCAGTGGTGCTTCTCGCAGGTCAAGGGGGCCATCGACGAGGACGTGGCGGAAGGTGAGGCCCGCGTCCCCGCCCGCCGCGGCGGAGGCCGCGCCCGGTCCCGCCCCGGTGCCGCGGGGCCCGGCGTCTGCGGCGCCAAGGTCACGGCGGAGCCGGCGAGCGGGTGCGGGGAGTGGGGCTGGGGTCCCGGGCTCTGCGCGGCCGGGGGCGGGCCGGGGGCGTCGCCGCCCTGGCCCCCGCGCGCCCTGGGCCGGTGCGGAGCGGACGCGGGCGAGGTCGGCAGCGGCTGCCGCCCGCCCGGGGGTCCCGGTTCTCGTCTTGAAGTTCGCGTGGACCGGACGGGTCCGGGGCGCCGGCGGACGCGCTCGCTCTCGGAAGGGAGCGGCCGCGCGAGGGTGCACGGCGCTGTTGCGGCCCGCGGGGTGACCCGCAGCGGCGCGCGGACGCTGTTGCTTGGCTTGGTTGCCTGGAGCGCTGAGAGGAGCCGTGATGGAGGCGTGTGGACTGGGTCCCGCGTGGGGAGGTGGGCGTTGCACGGTGACCCTTGGCCTGTGCGCTCCACGTGCTGGTCCTGCCCAGCCCTGCAGAGCTCCGCGGCGGCCCTGCGCTGGAGAAGGCAGCCGGGTCCTCTCCCGGCTTCGGGCGGGGGCCGGGGCCCGGGGTGTGGAAGGTCATGGGGGGGGCACAGCGGCGAAAGAGCTGTGACCTTTGTGTTTAGAACCAGCAGCCCTGGGGATTAGTTCTTGATGCAGTCCGGTGTTGCTGTGGGGGGTGACTGGGGGTGATTCTCTAAGTGGAGGGAGCTGCTCCCTGGAGCAGGCGCCCACAGGAGCGCCCGGGGCTTCCAGCACGGGCTGAGCTGCTGTGCACGGCTCCCTGTCGCGGAACACAGTCCAGCAGCCACCACACGCGTGGCAGCGTCATCCTCAGCCTCCCTGTCTCCGGAGCACGGGCGTCCCCTCCGGCCACTGCGCTTTGTAGCGGACCCAGCAAGGAGGCGATGAAGCTGCCAGTCGTTGAGTGCCCGTTGCATGCCAGAGATGCCCAGGTCCTTGGCCTGTGCCGCTGATGGGATCTTCGCGCAGGCCGTGGAGAGAGGGCCACCTCTTCCTAGTTCCAGACAGGAAGAACGTTATCTTGGCGGGTGCTGGGTGCTGGAGCTGGGCCGCCTGGCTGCAGAGCCTGCCTCAGGGACCCTCTGGGCGGTGCTGAGCCTGCCATTGCGGGATGTGGCCACCCAGCCTCGGCATCAGAGACCCCGCCGCCAAGAACTGTGAGACACGGCCAGCTGTTGTGCGGCTGCTGCTTGCAACACCTGCATCACCTGGGGGAGCGCTGGTTCAGGTCCTGGCTGTTCGCGCTTCCATTGCTCCCTGCCGATGGGCCGGGAGCCGCGGGTGATGCCTCAGGACTGAGCCTGCCGATGGGCCGGGAGCCGCGGGTGATGCCCCAGGACTTAGCCTGCCGATGGGCCGGGAGCCGCGGGTGATGCCCAAGGACTTAGCCTGCCGATGGGCCGGGAGCCGCGGGTGATGCCCCAGGACTTAGCCTGCCGATGGGCCGGGAGCTGCGGGTGATGCCCAAGGACTTAGCCTGCCATGGGCCAGGAGCCGCGGGTGATGCCCAAGGACTTAGCCTGCTGATGGGCCGGGAGCCGCGGGTGATGCCCCAGGACTTAGCCTGCCGATGGGCCGGGAGCCGTGGGTAATGCCTCAGGACTTAGCCTGCCGATGGGCCGGGAGCTGCGGGTGATGCCCAAGGACTTAGCCTGCCATGGGCCAGGAGCCGCGGGTGATGCCCAAGGACTTAGCCTGCTGATGGGCCGGGAGCCGCGGGTGATGCCCCAGGACTTAGCCTGCCGATGGGCCGGGAGCCGTGGGTAATGCCTCAGGACTTAGCCTGCCGATGGGCCTGGAGCCGCGGGTGATGCCCCAGGACTTAGCCTGCCGGTGGGCCGGGAGCCGCAGGTGATGCCCCAGGACGACCTGGATGGGGCTCCTGCCTCCTGGCCTCTGCCTGACCCATGCCTGACTGCTGTAGCCGTCTGTGGAGTAAACCAGTAGAGGGAGGCCACAGCGTCTGTATTTTGTGACAGAGCCGCCTTTGGAACTGCCTGGTTTCACCCGTGACTCTCGAAGTTGAAGGGCGGATGTGAGCGGACCCCGGACAGTGGGAGCGCCTGCCTGTCGGATGCCGCGGCCCCGTTGCCTGGAGTCGCAGCAGAGTGTGTGGCCTCCTCACTTTGAGAGAAGCTTGGGTCTTCCAGAGAGAGATGGGGAGGATCGTACACTGAACCTGGGTTGTGTAACGCCTTGTAGATTCCTCACAGCTGGTTCCTTTTCATCTCAGAATTTGTAGCTGTGGCTTGATGCTGAGATTAATTTTTATTTTGAAAGGCAGAGACAGAACTGTCTGTTGGTTCGCTCCCCAAATGCACAGAGCAGCTGGGGCTGGGCCAGGCTGAGACTGGGAGCCCAGATCTCCCCCTGGGTCTCCGTATGAGACGGGGACCAACTACCTGAGCCACCACCTGCCGCTCCCAGGTGGGCCTGAGCGGCCAGGGAGAGCCGAGGGGGCACTGAGGCCCGAGCCCTCGACGTGGCACCTGGCCACCCCACGCCAGGCGTCACCCCGGGTGCTTTAGTGCTGATGTGCCTGCGGAGGACCCGGAGCAGGCTTGCTCTGTCGCTCTTGGAAGAACTTGAAACGTTTGTTCCTCTTTAAAACAACGACATGCGTGTTTTCCTGAAACTCGGAATGAAGACTACTCTTCTCAAGAGAAAGGTTGGGAAGGTGAGTCCCGGGCGTGCGTGCTCACTCGGGTGCCGCCGTAAGAAGGCAGTCTGGCCTCCCACTCGCGGGGAAGCCAGGGAGCGGTGACGCAGCCTCTCCGTCAGCGTCGTCAGCGGTTGGTGCTGTGTCTGAGCTCATGGCTGCTCCGAGTCTGAAACCTTGTCCGCGAACCTTGATGCCAGGCACGTGAGCATCGGAGGCTCTGCCTGAGCCTTCGTGGTCCAGTGCGAGTGGCTTGGTGACCGCGTCCCTTGGTCGCCTGGACACACGGGTGCCCTGGGCTGCTCTGCTCTCCCAGTGCTGACGCACCGCGGTGAGGAAGCCCCGAGGGAACTGCACTCTGCGTCGCTGCCCCTGAGGGCACCAGAAGAGGCCACGGCCAGGAGCTGTCAAGGCTCAAGAAGTGCACGCCTCCCAGAATTCCAGTTTTCTCCTGAGAGCTTGCATTTTGTCATTGGCAACTCATTTATTTCCTGTGAAGTATGAGGATCACTGTCTTCATTTTCTGGAAAATTCCTGTCAAGTGGGAAAATCTGAATGCCCAAATACGATGGATTGTCCTGGCGGAGGAGTGGCGCTAGGTGACGCTGGCGTCTCGGGTGGCACTAGGTAGACATTGGCGTCTCGGGTGGCGCTAGGTAGACGCTGACAGCTCGGTGGCGTTAGGTGGACGCTGGCGGCTAGGTGGACGCTGACGGCTTGGGTGGCGCTAGGTGACGCTGACGGCTTGGGTGGCGCTAGGTGACGCTGATGGCTTGGGTGGCGCTAGGTGACGCTGATGGCTTGGGTGGCGCTAGGTGACGCTGATGGCTTGGGTGGCGCTAGGTGACGCTGACAGCTTGGGTGGCACTAGGTGACGCTGGCGTCTCGGGTGGCACTAGGTAGACATTGGCGTCTCGGGTGGCGCTAGGTGGACGCTGACAGCTTGGGTGGCGCTAGGTGACGCTGACGGCTTGGGTGGCGCTAGGTGACGCTGATGGCTTGGGTGGCGCTAGGTGACGCTGATGGCTTGGGTGGCGCTAGGTGACGCTGATGGCTTGGGTGGCGCTAGGTGACGCTGACAGCTTGGCTGTGCTTTTCCTGCAGGCGTCCCTCCTTGCCGTGTCACAGCTTGTGGAGGTCGTTCCTGAGCAAAGCGAGGTTTTCTCTTTCCCTGTGCTAAGGCCACCACCACGTGGGTGGGTGCCTGCTGGCAGGACGTGCCCAGGCCCCAGCAGCCTGGCCCCGCGATGGCGCTCGCTGGTCCCTGCCGATGGCCGCACAGTGAAGACAACAGGGAACGTGGCGGGGCCGGCAGGTCTCGGGCTGACCAGCTCCTGGTCGTCCCTGGGTTTTCTGTATGGAAGTGGAGTCTGCAGACGGGAGTTGAGGCGGTGCAGCTGTGCTGAGAGAACGCGGCGAGAGTCCCTCCGTGTTCCACGGCGTGCTGGAGCCCTCGCAGGTGTCTGCCCAGCACATGGGTCTTTTTACACGGTCTTCCATGGGCGCGTCCCTCTGTGTTTTCAAGTGTACTTTGTGTGGGATCGGCTTGTGTCCCGCGGGACCGTGGAGTCCTGACCCCGATGCTGTGCTGCAGCTTGTTGTCCTCAGGTCGCTCTGTGACAGGTCCGGCCGGGACCCTGCCGTCTGCCAAGCTCCCCGGATCCTGGCACAGCCTCTGCGGTGGCCGTGCTGCCATGCTGCTCCTGCACGGGCGAGAACACGGGGCCTTGCTCAGGAAGGGTGCGTCCGCTCCCAGCAGTCAGCTCACGGCTGCTGGCTCGGACTTCCACCCGAGCTTCTGAGTGCAGAGCCCAGACTTAATACTTCTAACCGAGCTGCCTCCTCAGCCTACTGTTGACTGCCTTTCATGGTTATGTAGTGCACTTTTTAAAGATTTGTTTTTGAAAGGTTCATCCCCAGATGGCCACAGCCAGTCCTGGGCCAGGCTGGAGACAGGAACTCCCTCCTGCTCTCCTACATAGGCGGCAGGAGCCCAAGTGCTTGGACAGCATCCGCTGGGTTACCTGGATGGAAGTAGGGTATCCTAGACTAGAAATAGCACTGCAGTGTGGGGTGCTAGCATCGCGAGCGGTGCGTAACCCTCTGTCCCGGTGCCGGCCCTCCCGTCTGCCTACAGGCAGAGTGGGCACAGTGTCGGTGTTGCCCAGCGCCCTCCCCAAGATGGTGCCCACTTACACCTTCCCCAGAGGCCTCCCCACATGCAGCCAACATCCGGGCTTTCGATTTAAGCTAATTTAATACCAAACCTGTCGTAATTTTTATTTTCTTACTAGTTGTGTGAGAAAGATTTTAAAATTATTTTTCAGCTTAATCACTAGGCTCAGTGCCCCTCCCTGTCTTTGTGCCCTGTAGGGAACATTCAAGGTAAAACACGTCCCTGAGTAGAAGTCACTGTGCAGGTCCTCACTTCAGAGATCAGTCGAAAGTTTACCTTTGGGGTCACAAAAACCAAAAGCAGATGGAGCCCCCACTGCAGCCTTTGCTCTCAGAACTCTTGTCTGGGCAGGCAGGCAGGGGCTACACAGGGGGAGCCCAGCCGCCCCTGCGGTGAGACTGTCTGTGCCCTCCCCCAGAGCAGCCTGGGGTGGAGTTGGGCTGCACTCAGGCTGCCATAGGTTTAGATCTGATTCGAAGTCTAGCAGTGGGCTTTAATGCTAATTTTAGGGCCGGCGCCGTGGCTCACTAGGCTAATCCTCTGCCTGTAGCACCGTATCCCACATGGGCACCGGGTTCTAGTCCCGGTTGCTCCTCTTCCAGTCCAGCTCTGCTGTTTCCTGGGAAAGCAGCAGAAGACCCCAGTGCTTGGGCCCCTGCACTTGTGTCGGAGACCTAGAAGAAGCTCCTGGCTCCTGGTTTCAGATCGGCGTAGCTCCAGCCATTGCAGCCAACTGGGGAGTGAACCAGCAGATGGAAGACCTCTCTCCCTCTGCCTCTGCCTCTCTGTAACTCTGCCTTTCAAATGAATAAATAAATTAAAAAAAAAAGTAAAAATCGGAGACTGGTGTTAGCACAGCAGATTAAGCCTGTTGCTTGGGACGCCAGCATCCCATATCAGAGGCCAGTTCCAGTGCTGGCTGCTCCACTTCCAATCCAGCTTCCTGCTAATGTGCCTGGGAGGCTAGCAGGCATGAGCTTCTGCCTGGCCCAGCCCTAACTGTTGGGACCGTTTGGGGAGTAAATCATCAGATGGAAAATTCTCCCTCCTCAATCTACATTTCCAATAAATAAACCTTTAAAAAAAAAAAAAAAGTACACACCGGGCTTGCTGCAGTGTGCCGTGTGGCTGGAGTCCGTGTCAGGTCAGGCGTTGCGTGGTCAGTTTTGGAGTGCCCAGTAAGTACGCGTGCTGACAGCTGTGTCAGGCGGACTCGTGTGGAGGCTGGCGGAGTTTCCGATTGGCTTGTAAGGCTGCCAAGCTCACCGTTCTTATTTACTAAAATGATTTCTTGGGGGGGGGGGGGGGACTGAATTTTATTTACTGGAGAGAGAGTTAGAGGCGGAGACAGAGCCATGTCTTCCATCTGCATGTCCTCTCCCAGGTCGCAATGGCTGGGATTGGACCAGACCAAAGCCAGGAGCCACAGGCGTGTGTTCAGCTGGGCCACCTGTTGTTTAGACTTTTTCATTTTTGTGGCGTGGAGGAAATGGCATGGATGTTTTGTATAAATCAGATTTTCCTTAAAAACATTAGATCTCTGATGAGCTTTCGTGGCAGAGGTTGAGTGTGGCTCCCCACATTTTGGGTCTTCTGAGACGGAATGGTATAGGCTCTGGTGTTACTGGCCAGCCCCCAGCACAGGACTGACTCCCTGGGCCACCCTCCTCTCCTCGTGCACCTGATTGGAGTAGTACAGCCTTTTAGGTTTAGAGAGAAAAACAAGTTTAAAATAGCATTTTTTTGGGAAACATAGTATAGCAGGGTATATTTTTATTTTTATTCTTTTTTAAAGATTTGTTTTATTTATTTGAAAGTCAGAGTTACACAGAGAGAGGGAGAAGCCTTCCATCCTCTGGTTCACTCCCCAATTGGCTGTAATGGCTGGTTCTGGGCCTATCAGGAGTCTCCTCCAGGTCTCCCATGTGGGTGCGGGGGCCCAAGGACTTGGGCCATCTTGTACACCTTCCCAGGCCATAGCAGAGAGCTGGATTGGAAGTAGAGCAGCTGGGACTCGAACCAGCACCCATATAGGATGCCAGCACCGCAGGCAGCAGCTTTATCCACTGCGCCACAGCACTGGCCACAGCAGGTTTTTTTTTTTAATGTTTATTTATTTATTTGAAGAGTTACACATAGAGGCAGAATGAGGCCTTACATCTGCTGATTCACTCCCCAGCTGGCCGCAATGGCCAGAGCTGCACTGATCAGGAGCCAGGAGCTTCTTCCGGGTCTTCCACATGGGTGCAGGGACCCAAGCACTTGGGCCATCTGCTGCTGCTTTCCCAGGCCACAGCAGAGAGCTGCATCAGAAGAGGAGGAGCTGGGACTGGAACCGGCTCTGGCATTGCAGGCGGCGGCTTTACCCAGCAGGTTTTTGCTTGGGAAAAACAAAATAGTTTTGTCAGCTTTTGAATACAATTTTAAAAGATTGCCAAGTTGAGACCCTTTGAATGAAAGGTGAAGGTGCGTTGACCTCATGGTGGACTTCAGTTAGCAGCTTCGTGGAGGCAGAGTTACACTAGCAGAAGACGCGCCTTCTGTTGGTTCAGCTGCGCCAACTGTGGTGCAGTCAGTCCCTCCTTCCTCCATCCCCTGGCAGCCACGACCCACTCTCTGGTCTCTGTGGATCTGCCTCTACTGGACTTTCCTGCAGCGTCTGGCCGTCTTCCACGCGGCCTGGTTTCTCTGGGTCGGTTCTTTGGCCCTGTGCTGGCATGGGAAGCCCCGTTCCTCTCAGGACATCCCTGGCACTTGTGGGTTGGTGTTGCTGGGAGTGCTGTTGTACCAAGGGGGCCGCAGTCTGAATGGATTTGGCTTGGAGGGATGGGGCTTCCTGGAAGGAGCCTGGGCCCTGGAGATGCATGTCCAGGAGGTTTATTGCACAAGGCTGAGTCTGGGCCCCAGGCCCCTCTGCTGCCTGGCTCTGTGTGTGGTCCTCGGCACCTGCTCCTGCTCTGCCTTTGCCATTTGCCACCTTCATCTCAGGCCAGGCCAGTGTGACCACCCCATGGTAGACCTGAACTCCCAGAACTGAGAGCTGAGTAGCCTTTTCTTTTCTTACATAGTTTCCGCAGGCATTTCATTACAGGCATGAAAAGCTAACCCAGCACATCTTCAGTTATCTTGGGGAAAGCCATGTTTATCCGTGATTCTCACGTGTGTGAGCGGAGGGCAGCCCTCTCCGTCTGCATGTGGGTGTTCAGCTGCCCGGCTCCACTGGCTGAAATCTCTTCTTTTCTCCTTGGATTGTCTTGGTGGTTTCCCTTTACCTTGGTGGTATCAGCTGGCCAGAGGTGTAACACGTCTCTGGATTCTGGTTTCCGTCCATCCATCTGTGACTGCCCCTACTGCAGTCCCACATCCTCTTGAGTCCTGCAGCTGTACACTGAGTTTGGAAATCCCAAGTCAGAGTGGTGGGTCTGACATTGTGGTGCAGTGCGTTAGCCGCTGCTTACTGTGCTGGCATCCCACATCAGAGTTGTGGTCTGAGTCCTGGGTGTTCCCAGCCCCTGCTGTTGCACCTGGGAACACAGCAGAATATGCCCAGATGCTTGGGCCCGTCACCCACGTGAGATGGAGCTCCTGGCTCCTGGCTTCAACCTGGCCCAGCCCTAGCTGTTGCAGCCATGTGGGTAGTGAACCAGCAGATGGGAGACTGCCCTCCCTATTTCTCTGCTTTTTAATAGATACATAAATAAGGTTGTTTTTTTTTAAAAAAAAAAAAAAAAAGAAAGAAAGAAATATGGGGCCCGTGCTGTGGCGCAGCCAGTTAAAGTCCAGGCCTAAAGCGCTGGCATTCCATATGGGTGCCGGTTGGAGTCCCGGTTGCTCCACTTCCGATCCAGTTCCCTGCTAATGTGCCTGGGAAAGTAGCAGAGGGTGGCCCAAGTCCTTGGGACCCTGCACCCATGTGGGAGACCTGGAAGAAGCTCCTGGCTCTTGGCTTCAGATCAGCTCAGCTGTGACCGTTACAGCCAGTTGGGGAGTGAACCATCAGATGGAAGACCTCCCTCCCTCCTTCTCTCTCCCCCTTTTCCCCTCTCTCTATAACTCTTTCAAATAAATAAAATCTTGGGAAAAAATGAGTCTTCCAGCCTTGTTCTGATTAGCTTTCTAATTTCTGCCCCCCCCCCAAAAAAAAAAAAAAACAACTTGGCAGCTAGGACTTTGATGGACAGAGTACTACCTTGACGCTGTAGATTGGCTTAGAGAACATTGCCGTCTTCACGTGAAGTCCTCTGCTTTGAATAGTGTGTGCTTTTTCATTTATTCAGGTTATATTTAATGTTTCACTAGTGCTTTGCCATTTTTAGTAGATTGATACCTGCTGCCCCCAGGGTGTGCATCAGCTGAAGCTGCACTGGGCTGGGACCTCCAGTGTGGGGCGCAGGCGTCCTAAGCCGGGACATGCCCGCTGCGTGGTGGTCACTGTCAGGGTGGGAGTGTTTCTGCCCGCTTTGCCCTCACAGCTGGAGGCGACGTTGTTTCTGGCAGTCATTGCCCTCAGCAGGTGGCTCTTTCTGGGGACCGCCTCCTCACTCCGTGAACTCAGCTGTGGGAGGGAGGATGTTGGGAAGGGTAGGGGTCTCGTGAGGAATGTTCAGAACTCCAGCCGAGTCCTGAAGGCTCATTTGGTCAGCAGAGTAGCGTTTGCCTGGGTCGTGGTCCCGTGCCAACACGGGTATCAGGCCAGCCACTGGTGGAGAGGGAGGGGCTGGACGGGTAACTGTAGGCCTGGGTGGGGGTGTCTGACCTGTGACATCACCTGGTCTGGGCCTGCGAAGGCAGCCACAGGCAGGACTCGGAATCAGTAATGTACAGTTGACAACTCTGTGAGCCCACGAGTGATGGTATCAACACCCAAGGGGCCCTTGGCAGAAAAAAGGCTCCCAGCCCTGGTGTAGGTGGTGAGTTGTGCAGGCCCCGTGTCTTGGTGTCTGGTGACCAGGTTGGTTATGTCAGGCGAGGGTGTGGCTGCGAGCAGGGTCGCCGCGGTGCTGTGTGTGCCTTTAAGCAGTCTTTACCGCCCTGTGGAGCCTGGGCACTGGGGGCAGGAAAGGGCCTGGTGAGCTGTGACAGATGGGCGCTGGCAGCAAGGACTGAGCGGGGAGACAAGTCCAGCATCGCACTTGTGTTGTTCTGAAAACCTCAGTGCTGGGAAAGGTACGAGAATAACGCAGTAGACACCTGCCTGTGTCGCCTCCCCCGCTCGGCGGCTTCCTTATCTGCTGTGTGAGTGGCCGTCCTACTTTGTCCCGGACAGCCTTGTCCTCGCCAGCTGTGCGGCTCCAAGTTTGGTCTCAGACCCCCGGGGTGTCTGCTTCCCCGTGTGCCGCCTGCACTGCCCCAAAGCCCTCGTGTGGTGCTGTGGGTTTGACCTGGGTCTCAGAACTCACCTGCTGTGAACTTAGTTGCCAGTGCAAGGGTGCAGGCAGGCGTGTGGGTTGTGAGGGATCAGGGAGGGTCTCGTCCCTCTCTCTGAGGACACCGCAGAGGCCGCACCTTGGTCTTGCACTTCCCGGCCTTGAGAAGTAAGCCTTGGTCCTCATGGGTCGCCTGGTCCCGGGTGTCCTGCCGGAGAAGCCCAGACACAGTCGGACGCAGGCACTCGCCTCCGCTCACACTCACGGCCTCTACCACTGTCCTCCTCCTCCCAGCCCACACCCGAGCCCCCAAGCAGCCAGAGCAAGCGGCCCCGTTTCACACTCGGTGTTGGCTGGCACAGCAGTCACTTGTTTGTGGAACAAAGATGACGGCTGCCCTGTCCCGTGGGCATGATGCTGGAGGGCAGTCTGCATTCCCCCAGAGGGGTCACCCTGTGTCCTGCCCCCACGGTGATCTCTGCTTCCAGGAAGAAGTAGCCTGCATGCATGGACACAGAAGGCCCCTTGTCCACGTGAGCGCCCAGCCTCCCAGAGGGGCTGCCCTGGTGCTGGTGCCTTGTTGCTGCCGTGACGGAACGCTGCCACCTCTGACAATCCCCTCGGCCTCCTTCCCCTGCTCCGCGCTCCCTTGTTCTCTCCTGGCGTGACACTCGTGCCCTTTCCTTCTTTCTTTTTTTTTTTTTTTTAAGATTTTATTTATTTATTTGAGAGGTAGAGTTAGAGACAGGGAGAAAGGTCTCCATCCATTGGTTCACTCCCAAATGGCCACAACGGCCGGAGCTGCACCAATCAGGAGCCAGGAGCTTCTTCCCAGTCTCCCATGTGGATACAGGGGCCCAAGGACTTGGCCATCTTCTACTGCTTTCCCAGGCCACAGCAGAGCTGGATCGGAAGAAGAGCAGCCGGGACTAGAACCGGCGCCCATATGGGATGCTGGCAGTGCAGGCGGAGGACTAACCTGCACCACGGCACCGGCCACAGTCATGCCCTGTAAAGCCACCTCTGCCCCAGTTGCCTGACCCCCCCAGCCCTGAAGCGTCCTGAGCAGCCCCCGTTTGTAAATAAGGACTTCCTTTAGCTTTTTCCTGTCCTCTCCTTCAGCCTCTGGTTCCCAGCTCCAGCTTCCTGCTGAGGTACATCCTGGGCCTGCTGTGGGCTTGCAGGTGACCCGGTCTATGGAAGACCAGGGTTGAGTTCCCATCGGCTCCCAGGGTCCTGCTGTTGAGGGTGTTTGGAGAGTGAATCGGGAAGGAGCCACTCTCAGGGTCTCTCTCTCATTGATTTTTTTTAAAGGGGTGGGGGAATTCCGTTACAGGTGGTTATTACCTCGCTCGAGGTGACTGAGCCCCAGGGTGTGCGCCTCTGCAGCCCACGACGGTCAGGGTTTGCAGGCTCCTCCCGCCGGCGGCTCCTGCCCTGGGACTCCCCTCTCCTTTGGAGCTCAGATCCCTGATCTTCCTTTCTTATTTTTTTCCTCTGGTTTTGCCAAACTGCATCTTCTGTGGTTTCCTGAGAAAATTTTGTTTGCTTTGGCTCGTTGTCTGTCTGAAACTACTTTTACTCGTTCCTAGGAGCCGGCGCTGTGGCGTAGCGGGTGGGGCCGCCACCTGCAGTGTCGGCATCCCATATGGGCTGCTTCACTTCTGTTCCAGCTCTCTGCTGTGGCCCGGGAGGGCAGTGGAGGACAGCCCAAGTGCTTGGGCCCTGCACCCCATGGGAGACCCGGAGAAGCTCCTGGCTCCTGGCTTCGGATCAGTGCAGTTCCGGCTCTTGCGGCCATCTAGGGAGTGAACCAGCAGATGGAAGACCTCGCTCCCTCTCTCTCTTTCTCTCTCTCTCTCTCTGCTTCTCCTTCTCTCTGTGTAACTCTTTCAAGCAAATAAAAAAAAAAAAAGAATACTTTACTCATTTACTCCTTCCTGAGACTGAACTGAGCGTTTGTCTAGGCCTGGGGTGCCGGGTGCGGGTTACAGTGCTTTGCAACGTTGGAGACGGCTGGGGTGCCATCCAGGCTTCTGCAGCCCGAGTGTGGCCTGCCCACTGCTTCCCCAGCTGACGCTCTGGGCCTCCGGTGTCCACCACTGGAGTGTAGACCCCCTGGGCCTGGCTCTGTCCATGGAGGGCGCTGGTCCTCGCAGAGCTGCCAGCCTGGGCCCCGGTGCTGTGCTGTCGCCTCCTTCCCTCCCTCTGTGTCCTTCTGGGACTTGTGAACTGGTGATTGGCCGCCGAAACCCACCCCCTGCCTGTCTTTTCCTGTCTGTCTCTTTCTGTTCTCCTCAGACAGGCTTTTGAGGTTGGCGCCCTTTGAACCTCCAGTTGGACCTCCTCCGCTCTCCTTCCTCCTGTCCGCCTGCTGCCTGCCTTCCGGAAGCTTTGTCGGGTGCAGGCGCTGAGACAGGCCTGGGGGGCTGCCGGAGCCGCGTCCTGCCCTCCCTGTCAGGTGACAGTCCCCCGCTCCTAGGCCTGTCCTGAGGGCTGCCCGGTGACTTGGGTTGTGGCTCGCTAGAGAAGCTCCTTGAGGACATGAGCTGTGGCTCTGATGCGTGACTGGCGTGCTGTCTCTGGCTCTGACACAGGAGCTGTTGGTTAGATTGGTCGACTTACAAAGGAAGCCACACAGTCAGTTGTGAGCCCTGGGTTTGTCAGCTGGAAGGTTCACTAGGCTGCCCCCAGGGGCCAGGGCACAGGTCTGAATATGGAAACCTCTCCTCTCGGGCTCTGGCAGTGCAGAGAGGACCCTTGGGGTGGTGAGTGCTGAGCGCCTGGCATCTTTGAGGAACAAGAAAGGGGAGTAGCCGCTTGCTCCCACCCCACCAGCTATGGCTCCCCAAGCAGACCTCCTGCACCTCTGTGCCAGCGCCCAGCGCTGTTGCCCGGGGCCGAGGAAACCTTGGCAGCCATGTGCACGTGGACCACGAGGGTCCCTGATCCTCACCCTCCACAGGTGGAAGCTGCTTCACACAGAGCTTCTGGCCTCCTGACCTCTGCCTTAGCGGTGAGGGACGACTGGCACCTGCTGTGGGCTGTGTGGGCTTGCGGCATGGGATTGACGGACTCTGTGCAGCCACCAGACAGACAAGCATAGCACCAGAGAGCCGTCATGGCGGAGCTTGTCTGGCTGAGAAGAGACCGGTGCCACCGTGAGACAGCCCGAGGGCACCAGGCTGTGCTGTGGGTAGAGCTCCACACTTCCTGGGCAGAAATTGAATCTTCATGAAGTACAGAGTGATTGAAATACCCTCCTGAGTGTCTGTCACGACCATGCTTGTGAATTCAGCACAATTCTGGTGTTCTATGTATGTATATGTGTGTGTGTGTGTGTGTGTAAAATGAAATGATGTTGATCACTTGATGCTGCTGGTGTTAGCACACTTGTTGGTTTTGGTTTTAGGGCTTGCCACGCTCTGCCGAGGCTGTGCCCATCTTACGTTCCTGCAGAGTTACGCAGCGTCATGAAATCGCGTCTCCGCGCTGGCAGTCAGGGGCGTTCTCTTTTCAGATTTAGTCCATTTTAATCAAGTTTGGAAATCACGGACAGAGCTGGAATACCATTCATCATGTAATACCATACGTCCTCTGGGATTAGTGACATAGATTTAGCTGCTTTTAATCCAGTATATGATATTTTAGTTTCATTTAAGCAAATTATGTTATTTTGAGTAATTTAGGAGTGAGGCTTCTAATAAGAAGTAGCATAATCTTTTCCCTGAGTCTGAGGATTTCTTTAAAAAAAGGGCCAGTATCATGGCACAGTGAGTTAAGTCGCTGCTTGCAACACCAGCATCCGTGTTGGTACGCTGGCTCGAGTCCTGGCTGCTCCACGTGCAGTCCGGCTCCTGCTGACGCACCTGGGAAGGCAGCAGGAGATGGCCCGAGGGCGTGGGTCCCTGCCACCTGTGTGGGACACCAAGATGCCGCTCCTGGCTCTTGGCTTCAGTCTGGTTCAGCCCTGACCATTGCAGCCTTTTGGGGAGCGAACCAGCACATGGAAACTTACTCGTCTTTCCCTCTTTGTAGCTCTGCCTTTCAAATACATGAATAAGTAAATAAGGGGTTCACTAAGAGTGCCTGGTCTTTTCTTTGGGAAGGGGTGGGAGGGAAGCAGGAAAAGAAACTGGAGCACGAGTGAGTGCGTGTGTCCGAGTTCACCGTGACCCCCGCCTGTGTCTCGCGCACAGCAGGTGTTGGCTGTGTTTTGCCCGGCGGCCCTGTGCAGGTGTTGTTGGCTACTTCCGTGGTTTTTACACTCACACTAAAGGGTTTCACCCAGTCATCTTGTTCAGATGGTTGAGGGTTGTATTTCTTTGGCTTACCCTGTGTTCTTGGGTTCAATGGTATTTCTATAATTATGTAGCAAGAATAGTGTTGTACTGTAGTCCATCATATAGAGCTATATGTATGGAAAACTTTGATCAGTTTTTTTTAAGAAATGTATCCTGTTTGGAAAGGCACAATAAAGTTGCATCTTATAGACTGTATGCAATAAAATTAACAATAGACCTTATTTAACACAAAAAAATAAGTAAATAAATAAATCTTTTTTTAAAAGCCATGAGCATAAGAAAAGTTGTTTTTTAAGAAAGCAAAGCAAAGAAACCCCAGAAAGTGGAATCCAGGGATGGAAACAGCAGTGTGGATGCCATCCTGCAAACATTGGCAGGATCTTTTTTTTTTTTAAATTGATTTTCCTTTTATTTGAAAGAGATAGATGGAGAGAGATTCTGTATCACCGGTTCACCTCCCAGTTGCCCACAACAGCTAGGTCCAGGCCAGCGCCAAGAGCCCAGAACTCCATCCAGGTCTCCCGCAGGAGCGGCAGGGACCCAAGTACCTGAGGCGTCCCCTGCTGCCTCTCAGGGTCTGGAACCAGCTTCTCCTGGGTGGGATGCAAACGTCCCCGGTGGCCGCTAACCTGATGCACTCAAACCGCCTCCCAAATTCATTGCGTTCTGGCATGGCCGCTTGGGGGTGTCCCAAAGTGGTTGGGTATTTGGGCCTTTTCTTCCTCGTAGATCACTGTCGCTCAATCACCCAGCTGGTGTAGTTTCTGTGTACAAGCTCCTGACTTCCCGCAGGGCGGCCGCGCTGTGTGCCCGGCAGCAGGGGGACTTTGGGGCCCACCTTCCTGGCGCACCTGGGCTCTCCCTGCACCCAGGGGACCGCGCACTGGGTGGTGAGTAAAGCCCTCACCTCTGCTGTGCGCTGGGCTCTGCACTGGTCCCGGAAGTGGCCACTTGGTGATTCCAAGTTTGCCGTTGAACATTTTGCTTTATCTGGGGAGAAGGCTGTATGTGTGTGTGTACCTTTCTTCTTGTTCTTGGTGTTGATTTGTGATGTTCATTGTGACTCCTCCCACAAGCATAATCTGGTGAACTGCTTCTGTATTCTGTTGACAGCTGACATCATTTCAACCGTTGAGTTTAACTGCTCGGGAGACCTTCTTGCAACAGGAGACAAGGGCGGCAGAGTGGTTATTTTTCAGCGGGAACAAGAGGTCAGTAACTTACCACCCACAGGGCCACGGCGCAGCGCGTCCTCGCTCGCGGCGCTCACAGGGAGGGCCCGGCTCTGCTTCCCCACTGTCAGTCGCGCCTCGTTACCCCCCGTGAGCCGTGTCGCGTCTTCCTTGAGGAGTCGGCTCATCCGGCTCAGGGATGTGCACGAGGCTGTTAGCGCTGCTCTCCTGCGGCTGTGAGTTCCAAACACCGTCGGGCAGGGAGCAGAGGGGGGTGGCTGGTGCGGCCCAGCCCCAGGGGAGACAGTTCCTGCACAGAAGGACGGACGGGGAGGTGGGGGCCATGGCCGTCTCGCGCTCAGAGTGCTGAGAGCTCCGGTCCTTCATGCCCCTGGGAGGTTCCACTGTAATGCGGGAGGGGCCCCAGACACAGCTCTCTCGACAGACCGGGGTTTTTCATCTTGTGAAGAGAATGGGCAGCAAGACCAGGCCTCCTCGCCTCCTTGATTTCTGCTGAGCCTCGGGCAGCCGCGTCCTCAGTGGGGGAGAAGGAGCCACGGCCACACCTGCCGCACCGGCCGCACCTGCCGCACCAGGCCTCTGCAGTGCGGCTCTTGCCTTTCCCGAGCAGTCCAGACGCTCGGTCTCTTTCTCATCTCTTAAGTTCTAGTCTAGATTCGTGGTAAGACTGGCCGGGGGAGGGGCCCTGCTCCTTGCCATGACGCTGTGTGCGCAGAACGTGCCGGCCTGCCCCTGAGGGGCCTTGTGGCGTCTGTAACATACAACCCTGGGCCCGGGGCTGACGGTCCTGACAGGTGTCAGTGGATTACATGTGTTGCAACTTAGGTTGTGATCGTGTCTGTGTGAGGAGAGCTGGTTTCAAAGGCCTGTTTTGGGGTGGTGAGCCCTTCTCTCGTGAGTGATGGCTGTCAGTCATCTTTATAAATCGCGTATGTGACCGGTGCGTGGTTTTGAGCTCTTCTGCCCTGCTGGTCTCCCCCAGCACTGCTCTGAGATGGCCAAGTCACAGCTGTCCACGTGTCAGACTTCCCACAGAGACACGCCATTGCTAAGACCGTCATCTTGTTCTGAGACAGACTGGGTATTGCAGAGTTGTAAGGATTACGATGTGTTACGTCATTGTGTGAGGTGACATTTGTGTAGGACAGGTCCCTGAAGTTGTTCAGTTTGATAAACCTGGCCGACTACAACCTGGTAAACCCTGGGCAGCCTGATTTCCACCGTGGCCGTCCTGTTTTAGTGACCACAGAAGTGTGTCATGTGGTCTGTGTGTTGGGTGTTTTCTGGGGACCTGCGTTTTCCCAGCGTGACTGACGTGCAGCCATGGTTCCCACCTACACTCCCCAGGGGCTGCTGGCGGGGTCGCAGCACCACAGCCCTCCAGTGGGCGCCAACCCAGATTCAGGCGCGTCGGCCAGCGGGGAAATGAGCACCGTGGGCTGCCTGAGGCTCAGGGGCTTGCTGCCGGGGGTGCCCTGCCATCTCTCTGTGCGTCAGGGCACTGAGATGGGCGTCCCCACCACCCTGCAGAACGAGGTTGAAGCAGAAGCTGGCGTGGCCAAGGACACGTGTGCAAGGACAGGAAGATCTGTCCGCCTTCTCCCCTTTGTGTTTGGCGTCCTCTCCCCGCACCTCAGGCTCGCAGCTTCCAGTGCTGCCACGGGCCCAGCGTGCTCCCCTGAGACACCTGCTGCTGCTGGAGGCCGAGGGAGCGCCAGGGCGTGGGCGTCTGGTAGAGGTGGCAGGCGGGTGTCGCTGGATGCGGGAGGGCCTGGGCCTGGGCCTGGGCCTGGGCTGGGCAGCCAGCACGGGCTGCCCGGGCCGACTTTGACTTCAGCACTTCCTCTGCTGGCTCTGGTGGCTGCTTTCTTGGGCGTAGGACTGGCTTGATGGCACAGACTTGTCGTTTGGAATCACTTCATTTTCCTGTATGGCGTGCTGTCCTTTGCTGAGAGGGGAGCAGCCCCCGTCCTAGAGACAGCGAACGTGCTGCCCATCTACCATCAGTGCCTTGGAGAGATGGAAGTCGTAATGATGTTCACCCTCGTGCAGAGGGAACATCGTTCTAGATGTAGAGGTTTACTTGTTTAATTCAGTTTCTTTGGCACACGTCCTAAATGCTGAAGTGTAAGCTTTTCAGGTCCTGATTATAGAGCAAGAATTAAAATTGTGATGTCTGTGTTTCAATGAAATTGTTGATGGAACATTTCACTGCGGAGACACAGTTCAGAGGTGACTCCAGCACCCCAGCCCGACTCCTGTACGGAAGGAGAGGAGACAGATGGTGTCCCCTGGGCCTCGGCCTTTCCCCTGCTCTCCCTGTCCTCCGGGTGACTCGTTACTGAAGGTGGTATACAAGGGGTCTTCAAGGCGTTCATGGAAAATACGTATTATGAAAGGAGCCATGCGAGAATTTCGAAGTAAACTCGTACTAACATGTCACGACCTGGCGGAACAGGCCCTGGTGTGAGGCCCTAAGAAGGCTGTGCAGCCGTTTGAAAAAGAGCCTGTCAGAGCAGCATGGAGGCTGCTGAATTGACGCAGGAAACCTGTGAAACATCAAATTATGGGACTTGGATGGAAGCGTGGTGATATCTTTGATGCTTTACAGAAAGTTAATAGGACTGTGCCTCAGAGAGTTGAGCAGTTTACAAGTAGGTAACTCATTTTTAAAAAGGGCTGAGGTTGGCCGGCACCGCGACTCAATAGGCTAATCCTCCGCCTGCGGCACCGGCACACCGGGTTCTAGTCCCAGTCGGGGCGCCGGATTCCCTCCCGGTTGCCCCTCTTCCAGTCCAGCTCTCTGCTATGGCCCGGGAAGGCAGTGGAGGATGGCCCAAGTGCTTGGGCCTCTGCACCCCCATGGGAGACCAGGAGGAAGCACCTGGCTCCTGGCTTCAGATCAGTGCGGTGCACCAGCCACAGCGGCCACTGGGGGATGAACCAACGGAAAAGGAAGACCTTTCTCTGTCTCTCTTTCTCACTGTCCACTCTGCCTGTCAAAAATAAATAAATAAATAAAAATTTAAAAAGGGGGGGCTGAGGTGTCAAAGGTGCCGCCCGCACGTCTGTTTGCGTGGGGTACGTTCTCCTTGTTGGTGCCCTACCTGACGAGAACCAGTGACCAGCAGCAGAAACGGTAACTGATGGCTCAGGCACCTCGGCTGGCCCAGCTCACACGGTTCCGGCCGCGAGGGCCGCGTTTGCTCAGTGGCTGCGGAGCTCCTGCGCCCGCACAGCCACAGACAGGGCCAAGTGTTCGGCAGAGACTACACAGCTGTGCTCTAGATCCTGAAGCCTGTCTTCCAAGAATCGTGCCCGCCAGGAGGTGGAAGGGGAGCCGTCACAGCAGAAGACAGGCGAGAGCAGAGGCCGTGGCTGCACACTTTGGGGTGCTCAGGCCATTTTTCTTGTTGGCCTTCGTGAGGGGCCAAAGGACACGTGTTTGTGAGAGTGGGGAAAGTCCACAGAGAAACGCCTGCGAGCGTCAGCACCCTCCACAGCCCTCCTGCTCGCTGCTCTCGGCAAGCGCGCAAGGTAGCAAGGGTTTTTTATACATTTGTACATACATATAGGTTGTTATTTTCCTTTTATTTGAAAGGCAGAGAGGCCGGTGCCGTGGCTCAACAGGCTAATCCTCTGCTTGCGGCACCAGTACACCGGGTTCTAGTCCAGGTCGGGGCTCCGGATTCTGTCCCAGTTGCCCCTCTTCCAGGCCAGCTCTGCTGTGGCCCGGGAGTGCAGTGGAGGATGGCCCAAGTGCTTGGGCCCTGCACCCGCATGGGAGACCAGGAGAAGCACCTGGCTCCTGCCTTCGGATCAGCGCGGTGTGCCGGCCGCAGCGCACCGGCTGCAGCGGCCATTGGAGGGTGAACCAACGGCAAAAGGAAGACCTTTCTCTCTGTCTCTCTCTCTCTCTCTCTCACTGTCCACTCTGCCTGTCAAAAAGAAAAAAAAAAAAAAAAAAGAAAGGCAGAGAGAGAAATGGAGAGAGAGAGATCTTCGTTCACTGGCTCATTCCCCAAATGACAGCAGCCAGAGCCGGGCCCCCCGAAGCCAGAGTCCAGACCTCAGTCCAGGTCCCGTGAGGGTGGCGGCACAGCTGCCTCCCAGGGCGTGCATGAGCAGGGAGTGGGGAGAGGGGCAGACAGGCCAGCGTGGGGTGGGGGCGTCCCTAGCAGAGACCTAACTGATGCACAGAGTGCCGGGCCCACGGGACTTCTGGATGGGAGATCGTTGGGCACCCATCCGGGTTTGTCTCCTGCTCACTTCAAAAGTCTTAAAGGGCACTCGTTTCTCTCCAGTTGGTGATGCAGAAGACACCGTGTGCACGTGGCTCCGTGTGCAGAGCCCTCAGCTCTTCAGCGATGCACTGAACATCTGGTGCCGTCGCTTAGGATGAGAGATGGTTGATATGTTTGATTTTATCTTTTAATTCCACTTTTCCATGACCCTTTTGAAGTTCCCCGTGTACCTTCCCAAGCATGGTTTTCTACTTTGACGGTAGTGTACAAACGTACGTGAGCAGTACCTCCTCAGAGACGTGCGTGCTGTCTGCTGTGTGCTCGCTGCCCGCTGCGCGGTGGCCACTTCCATTTCACCTTTTCTGGTTGCATGTGCGTGGCTTGGCTTTGTGACCACCTGTGGTGCCGCGGCCACGTCGCCAGGCTTCCCTGGACTGGGCCAGCTCCTCTGTCCGGCTGGAGCCTGCCCGCCGCCCCCGCAGGTGCCGCACACACTGTGTGAGGGCTGGGAGGCGCTCTTCCCTGGCTGTTGGAGTAAGTCAGTTCCGATGCTCAGGTTGGTGTTTGGAGAGTCCCCTGCACTGTGCTTTGTTCATTGAAGCAGCTGTTTGTTTCCTTGCAGAGTAAAAGCCGTCCCCATTCTCGGGGAGAATATAATGTTTACAGCACCTTTCAGAGCCACGAGCCAGAGTTTGACTATTTGAAAAGTCTAGAAATTGAGGAGAAAATTAATAAAATCAGGTGGTTACCACAACAGAATGCTGCTCATTTTCTACTGTCTACAAATGGTAAGAGTTTTAAAAAGTGGTTATTGATTACTTTACTTCAGATTTTCTCTGTGTGTGGATTCCTTTTTTTTAAAGCGAATCTAGACGTTATCTCTGCCTTGAACCTTGGTGAGGAGGATAAATTACGATCCAGGAGCAGGCAACAAATTAAAATTGGTAGTATCGGCCGGCACTGCGGCTCACGAGGCTAATCCTCCGCCTGCGGCGCCGGCACCCCAGGTTCTAGTCCCAGTTGGGGTGCCGGATTCTGTCCCGATTGCTCCTCTTCCAGGCCAGCTCTCTGCTGTGGCCTGGGAGTGCAGTGGAGGATGGCCCCAAGTGCTTGTGCCCTGCACCCACATGGGAGACCAGGAGAAGCACCTGGCTCCTGGCTTCGGATCAGCGCGGTGCGCCGGCCGCAGCGGCCATTGGAGGGTGAACCAACGGCAAAGGAAGACCTTTTTCCCTGTCTCTCTCTCTCACTGTCCACTCTGCCTGTCAAAAAAAAAAAAAATTGGAAGTATCGAAGCAGCCCCCGCCCCCGCCCCGGCCTCTCAGGTGGCTGTGCGTGTGCTGCGTGTCTCGCTGTGCACAACGCGGGGCTCACGTGTGCCTGGAGGTGCCCGTGTTCGGAGACTCCGGCGAGGAAGCCGAGCAGTCCCACGCGGTCGCTTAGTGCGATGCTTAGGAACGGTGCACATGGTACCAGGTTGTCTTTTAATACCAAGAATAAAGTGGGTTTTTTGTGTTTTGTTTTTCAGATAAAACGATTAAATTATGGAAGATAAGCGAACGGGATAAAAGAGCGGAGGGCTACAACTTGAAGGATGAAGACGGACGCCTTCGGGGTCCGTTCAGGGTCACGGCACTGCGGGTACGCGCTGTTTCCTGCGTCTGACGCTTCTCCGGTCAGGCGTGCTCCCAGCAGCTGTGGAGAGGTTGCTGCCTTGTGATGGGCGGCGGCCACCGCTGTGGCTGCTCGTATTTGCTCGGTGGCAGAGTCACACGGTACCCTCGGAAAACACGACAACACCAGGGGACACTTAGATCTGTGTGACACAGCCTGAGATGCGCCTGGGCAGCTGAGGTTCGGGCGGTCCTCAGAGCTCTTCCAGGTGGAACAGCACCGCTGCTGGTGAGGGGGACACGGTGGCCCGGGGGAGCTCCTGGGTGGCCAGGGCAGGCCCTGTCAGTCTGTGAGCCTCATTCCTCTGATTGCTGAATTCTTCGTCCCCTGCTCGGTAGCCCTAGGTGCAACGAGAAATGGCCAGATACCATCAGTTCTGATTCCTTGATCTTTCCACGTCTTAACCTCTGAAGTTGGGTCAAACTTAAGTCGAAGTGTCCTCTGCTTGCCTGGGGCGTGCACGCCGTTGGTGTCTCAGATCGGGCGGGGTCGGGTGCAGGAGAGACACCCACTGGGATTGTGGCTAGGGCTGCCCTGTCCTGGGGAGAGCGGCTGGCAGAGTTGAGGAGGTCGGTGATGGGTTGATTTTTTAGGCCTCTGTGGCCCTTTGTTGATGAAGGGAAGACCCAGCCAGCGAGCAAGGGTGTTGGCAGAGGGCAGCGCGTGGACGCCGACCCCTTCCCACGCACACCCCCCATGGGTGACGGCAAGTCCCCAGGCCCAGGGTGGGCTTGGTCTATGTTGACACATTTCTTGAGCAGCTGTTTGCAGGAAGCAGGCCCCGCCCCCAGGTGGGCAGGAGGAGGAGAGGGCCTCTCACCTGAGCCAGGTGAGCAGCACGGGTCCAGGCATCTGCTGGGCTGAGCAGCGCTGTGGTGTTTGCTCCGATCTGGTGTACAGGAACCGCAGTCAGCGCCAGGGGCTTTACTCCAGGTGTCGTGGTTCCTGACACCCCACACTGCTGGCGTTCGCACACTGATCGTGTCAGTCATACTCACTGACAACGTTTTGGGGTGGGTACTACAGTACAGTGGGTTTGGCTGCTGCTTGGGACACCGTATCCCACTTTGGAGCACAGGTTCAAGTCCTGCCTGCTCCACTTCCCATGCAGCAGGTGATGGCCAGGTACTTGAGCCCCTGCTTCTCACGGGGGAGACCCAGATGGATGGAGTTCCAGGCTCCTGACTTCTCCTGGCCCAGGCCCAGTGGATGCAAGATACTTATCTCTCTCTCACCCAGTTCCTCACCAGGTGATAGGACCCCCTTCATGACCCCAGAGTTCACATTGTTTATTTTGAAAAAAAAACTACAAGTCTTTGTCTGCCCAGTCTTGGTTTTATGTGAGGCCACATTTAGCCTAATAAAACCAGTCCACTCGGTGGCCAAGGTGAGGTGGGTGAGACAGGTGGCACTAGTGTTCCCTACAGGGTGTGGGGTGGCCTCCCAGTCCCATAGCGCTGTGCCGACAGGGCCGCAGGTGAGTTCTTGTTTATCTGCACCTAACTGGGTTTGACTCAAAAATGTTGGTGTTTTAGTTTCCATTCTCTTAATTTAGTGCCAGAAAAGAGGTTTAATGACTGAGGGCTTCTCGCCCTCCTGTGCGTTGCAGCCGTGAGTGTGCTCCGTAGGCAGTGCCAGTGGCCGACTGGCTGTGTGCCTGCATCAGGTACTTCTAGCCCTGAGGAGGCAAGGGTGAGCTTAGCGCTGGCCAGGCGAAAACAGGGCAGGTGTCCCTACGTGTGTCTGCACACAGGCCTGTACATGTGCTTGCGTGTGTATGTGCCTGTGTGTCTGCACGTGTGCCTGTACCTGTGCCTGTGTGTCTGCACCTGTGTCTGAGTGTGTGCCTGCACATGTGCCTGCGTCTGCGCATGTCCCTGTGTGTGTCTGTGCGTGTGCCTCTACATGTGTCTGCGTGTGCCTATTCATGTGTCTGCATGTGCCTGTGTGTTGCCTGAGCGTGGCGTTTTTATGTAGGACTTGGCAGGGAAGACTAAGGTGAGGGCTTCTTTCCAGCCTTCAGGAAGGAGCTCTGCCAGGAGCATTTTGTCTTGTTTTCCGGTCAGGTGCAGGGCACAGGTGCTCTGTGCCTCCATGGTCAGTGCTTGGGTGCTCTACGCCAGCCCCCACCCCTGCACCTTTCTCCACACTCACTGCCCTCTGTCCATCGCAGCTCAGACACCTGCCCTGGGGAAGCCTCCCTGAGCACACAGTAGTCGTCACGGGGTGAGGTGGGGGTGAGCGGGCTGACTTTCTGATGGCCTTTGCTGAATGTGACGTACACCACACGTGACGGTGCCCTGGAGGGCCGTGGACTGACCGCGCCGTGTAGCCGACCCCTCGGGACATGGAGCCTCCCGGGGCCCGGCGGGGGAGCAGCAGGATGCAGCAGGCTCTCCCCTGAGTCTCCCAAGAACTCTGCTGTCCGGGTTGTGGCTGGGCGCCCCGTGGCATGCAGAGTGAAGCTGGGGCTTGCTGGGGGCCGGACAAGCCACAGGAGGGGGATGCCCCGTGGGCAGCTGCTGGCACAGCTCTGCTGGTGAGGGACTGGGCATGTGCTCTGCATGACACCGGCTCTCAGCCGTGAAGGTCTGTCCCAGTCCGTGCCGCCGTGGTCTTCATTTGAATTCCTGTGCCTTCCGTTTTCAGGTCCCCACATTGAAGCCCATGGACCTTATGGTGGAAGCCAGCCCACGGCGGATCTTTGCGAATGCTCACACGTATCACATCAATTCCATTTCAGTGAACAGTGACCACGAGACGTATCTCTCTGCAGATGACCTGCGAATTAACCTGTGGCACCTGGAAATCACAGACAGAAGTTTCAGTATCCTTCCCCGCACATCACATGCCTGCTTCTTTCTTTCTTTCTTTCTTTCTGTCTTTCTGTCTTTCTGTCTTTCTTAGATTTATTTATTTATTTGAAAGAGTTACACCAAGAGAGAAGGAGAGGCAGGGCGGGGGGTCTTCCATCCGCTGGTTCACTCCCCAGATTGCGCCAGTCTGAAGGCAGGAGCCAGGAGCTCCCTCCAGATCTCCCACACGGGTACAGGGGCCCAAGAACATGGGCCATCTTCCACTGCTTTCCCAGACCATAGCAGAGAGCTGGATCGGAAGTGGAGCCGCCAGGACTCGAACTGGCGCCCACATGGGATGCCGGCGCTTCAGGCCAGGGCTTTAACCCGCTGCACCACAGCGCTGGCCCCCTGCTCCTTAGTCTCGCCTCACACTGCACGCAGCTTAGAGCCAGTGCTGTAAGTTCTCCATGAGGTACAGCACTTTTCCCTAAGAACACGGAGTTCTTCTGCCTTTGGGGAAGGTTCCCAGTGTGGTGGGAATGATCCGAAGGCCATGGCCCGCGTGGCTCCACCAGTGGCAGTGATGAACAGGCTGTGTTGTGTGTTTTTTCTTCTACATTGCTGACAGATCATGAAATGGCGGAAGCTTAGACGAGGGTGACGAGGATGGCATTTCACTCCCTGCCTGGGAGCAGCGTGGCGTGGGGCTTCCGCTGCATCTGAGCAGTCTCACACATGCCTCGTGCCCTCCATCCCCTGTCCGGCTGCTGCTCCCCGGTGCCGTGTGGATTCTCGGGGGAGCTCCAGCCCTGCTCTCTCGCATGGTCTGGGGACTCGGCCTCCGTGCCCGTGCTGCCCCGCACTGAGGTCATGGGGCCTGGCTGGGCAGGTTCCTCTCTTGCGCTGAGCCCTGCAGACTGGAGTGCCTCAGCCTTCCCGGAACTTGCTGCCTCCTCTCAGACTCGCTGGGCCCCTCGTGGGTTCCCCACGCCCCGTGTCCCGCACGTGCCCCAGCCAGCTCACTGTGTGCATCTCCACTGGCTCCAGCTCACTGCCTGCTGTCGGCGTCGGTGACTTCCCCTGGACAGCTGCAGGCTGGTCTCCGTCACAGCTGCAGCGGGCGGCCAGGCTGGCCCATTGCAGAATCCTGACTTCCCTGTTTTCTCAGTTGACTGGTTTCTACGTGGACATTGCTCTAAGTATTCAGAGCAAGCTCGCCATGTAAGATAATCAGAAAAGCAGATTCTCGGCCGGCGCCGCGGCTCAATAGGCTAATCCTCCGCCTTGCGGCGCCAACACACCGGGTTCTAGTCCCGGTCGGGGTGCCGGGTTCTGTTCCAGTTGCCCCTCTTCCAGACCAGCTCTGCTGTGGCCCGGGAGTGCAGTGGAGGATGGCCCAAGTGCTTGGGTCCTGCACCCCATGGGAGACCAGGAGAAGCACCTGGCTCCTGGCTTCGGCTCAGCACACCGGCCGCGGCGGCCACTGGAGGGTGAACCAGCGGCAAAAAGGAAGACCTTTCTCTCTCTCTCTCTGACTGTCCACTCTGCCTGTCAAAAAAAAAAAAAAAGCAGATTCTCTGGGGATGTGGCAGTAGTGCGCGTATTGGGTGCGTGTAGGGCGTGTCTGCTACTTTTTCTTGGTGGTTAAGCACACGCTGTCTCAGGCTGCACAGAGCACGCGCTGAGAACAGCAGGGAGGTGGTCCCTGCCACTGCTCTCCGCGCGCTCCGTCGTCTGTTAGCGGGCTCATGCCTGCCCTCTGTGCGGTCCGTCGTCTGTTAGCGGGCTCATGCCTGCCCTCTGTCCGGTCCCTGCCACTGCTCTCCGCGCGCTCCGTCGTCTGTTAGCGGGCTCACGCCTGCCCTCTGTGCGGTCCCTATATGGCCCTCTGCGCGCTCCGTCGTCTGTTAGCGGGCTCACGCCTGCCCTCTGTCCGGTCTCTACATGGCCCTCCGCGCGCTCCGTCATCTGTTAGCGGGCTCATACCTGCCCTCTGTCCGGTCCCTGCCACGGCTCTCCGTGCGCTCTGTTAGCGGGCTCACGCCTGCCCTCTGTCTGGGAGCTGCTTTGCTCTGAGCCTTCCACTTCCCTGTGTGGTGACGTGTTCCCTGTTGAGTGCAAACTTGGCGCTGAGCCCTGAGCCTTAACGCTGCTCCGCAGACATCGTGGACATCAAGCCCGCGAACATGGAGGAGCTGACGGAGGTCATCACGGCGGCCGAGTTCCACCCACACCAGTGCAATGTGCTCGTCTACAGCAGCAGCAAGGGCACCGTGCGGCTGTGCGACATGCGCTCGTCCGCCCTGTGCGACAGGCACGCCAAATGTGAGTGTCCGCGGCCACCAGAGACAGGCGGCTCCCTGGGGCCCACACGGCGGGCCTCCCGGCGGGGCAGTACTGTCTCCCTCAGAGCACTAGCACCTGGGCCGGGCTGCAAGAGCGCATCTCACCTGGGAGCTCTGCTGGATCTGAAGCCAGGTCCTGAGGTCTGGCGTTCGAATCCGTGCAGTCGTGAGTGAGAACGGCGGTGGCTTTGTTCTTCCTTAGCCCGACTCTGTGGAGAACCACAGTCTGTCACGGTGTTTGGAGACAGGCGTCCTGGAAACCTCGCGGGTCCTCCCCCAGGCCGGGCAGGTGCAGGTGCGCCTGCGGAGCAGAGCACACCCCCCAGCCCCAGAGCTGCCAGGCAGCGCCTGTGGGGCCTCTGAGCTGCAGCCTCGGGCACCTCGCTCATGCTCGCTCATTGACTCTCTAGCTGTTGACAGCTTGCTGCCTCACTCTCTTCCTCAGACTAAGTGTGTTAAGGATTTGGCACTCCTGGGGAGAGAGTGTGGCACGGTGGTTTAAGCCATCCCTTGGGAACCCTGCCTCCCACGTTGGGGTGCCTGCAGCCGAGCCCCAGCTCTGCTTCCAGTCCAGCGTCCTGCTAATGCTGACGCCAGAAGCCGCAGTGAGGCCCCAAGTGCTGGGTCCCTGCCCCCACCCCACATCCCCACATGGGAGACCGGTCCTGGCTCCAGCCCGGCCCAGCCCCGGCTAGTTTGTGGGCATTTGGGAAGCAAACCTGCGAACAGAGGCTGTCTCTGTCTCTCCCTCTCTGCCTTCCAAATAAATAAAAATAAACTTTTAAAAGGGGGCGTTCTGTGCTCCTGTGCTTGCTACAGAGGGCTGTGGGGCAGAAACCCTGTCCCATGGCGCTTGGGCAGGGGCCGTGTCCTCCGACGCCTGCCTGTGTCTTCATGGTGGCGTCTAGAGCACAGTTTGCTATTCCTGAAAGTAACGCTCTGTTTTTAGTCTGGAAGACAGCTAGAGCTGCCGTCCGCAGATTCGCTCAGGTGCTGCAACAGCTGGGAGCGGGCCTGCTGAAGGTGGGAGCCCAGAACGCCCATCTGGGTCTGTGTGTGACTGACAGGGCCCGCCTGCTGTCTGCCAGGGTGTGCACTGCAGGAAGTCGGGTTGGACTGGAACCACTCCTGCAAGGCGCATCCTAGCCATTGTGCCAGGGCCCACCCCCGGTGCAAAGGAATTGGTCTGTTACTGTTTGGTGTTAGCGCCTGCTGCCTGAAAGTTAATTTTGGTTGCAAGACCTGCAGGGAAATAAGTTTGTAAGTTAGAAGAGAGAGAAGAAGCAAAAGCAGCTGAAAACCAAGGGCTGCCGTGTCCTGTGCTGCAGGCGTGGCCACGTGCTGGGCGGGGAGGGCCTCTGCCCAGGAGGCATTCGGGGCCTCCGTGAAGGCGGGAGTTGAGTGTTGTCGTGGCAGCACGTGACTGTCGCAGTTGAAAATGAAGCCCTTTTGCCGAGTGGCTTTGGCAGGTGGGACCCTAGCTCTGCCAGGTTGAAGGGGTGGTCACTGCAGCAGACTCTTCAGCGTGTACACCCCAGACATGGCAGGACACCTTGTGCTCGGCCCAGGGCTGGGAGGGGGCCGGCGTCCCCGTAACAGTGGTCTCTGGTTGTGCCGCTGTGCTGAGCCCAGGGGCACGTGTCAGGAAACCCGAGGAGCTCTGCAGATCACAGCCCAGGGCCTTGCCCGGAATCCAGGAGATTCATGTCAGCACCTCCGTGGCCCGGCCCATGTTGGTGCCTGGTGCTGGGATGTCTCACGTGGAGCCCTGAGCGTGGGCGTTGAAGGCTGTGAAAACCTGGGAGGAGTCGGAAGGAGCGGAGGTGCAGCCCTGCCCTGCGGAGCCCCCGCGGGCCGGGCCCGCCCGAGCCCAGAGCAGGCTGCTCTCTGACCTGTCTCCTCGACTTTCCAGTCTTTGAGGAGCCCGAGGATCCCAGCAGCAGGTCCTTCTTCTCAGAGATCATCTCCTCCATCTCCGACGTGAAGTTCAGCCACAGCGGGCGGTACATGATGACCAGGGACTACCTGTCGGTGAAGGTGTGGGACCTCAACATGGAGAGCAGGCCCGTGGAGACGCACCAGGTGCATGAGTACCTGCGCGGCAAGCTCTGCTCGCTCTACGAGAACGACTGCATCTTTGACAAGTTTGAGTGCTGCTGGAACGGCTCCGACAGGTGAGCCGCCTGGGGTCGCCCTGGCCGTGAACCCGGGCCAGACTCGCGGGTCAGGGGAAGGGCGCGCCGTGGTCCCTGCGCAAGAGGAAAGCGGGAGCCTCCTGGGACGCGCACGGCACCGGCTGCCCCACGGATGGCGGCTGGTGCCCGGGTGGGTGGACGGGCACAGCACTGGCTGCCCCACGGATGGCGGCTGGTGCCCGGGTGGGTGGACAGGATGGCGCTGGATTGGCCGTGTGTCTGGCTGCCCTCTTCTGGAAGGAGGGCCAGGGCCCCGGCCACGCTCACAGGGCTGACGGGGCACCTGGGCACTTTGTGCGGACGCTGGTGATGGCACCATCTCTGGGGGTTTTAGTATTGTACCAGAAAATGACATGTCAGGACAGAGGGTCTGACATTTTATGTAGAATTTAAGTTAACAGAGTTCAGTGAGTAAGTGATTGACCAGGCATTCTTTATTTTGTTTTATTTTATTTTATTTTATTTTACTTGAAAGGACAGAGAGACAGACCTCTCTCATCTACGGGTTCACTCCCCAAATACCCATAGCAGCCAAGACTGGTCCAGGTCAAAGCCAGGAGTTGGGAAAATTCAGTCCTGGGCTCCACATGGTTGCCAGGAACCCGGCTACGTGAGCCGTTGCCTGCTGCCTCCCGAGTGCATGGGCAGGATCTGGAGTCAGCAGAGCTAGACTCTAACCAGGCATTCCGATGTGGGATGCAGACCTCCCAAGAGGCGTCGCCACCAGCACAGCCCCTAACCAGACACTGGCAGAGCCCCCTGGAAATGCCGGCTGCCGTACATCCTCCCGCGGTGCATGGCTGAGCTCACACAGGGGCGCAGGGGATCTCACCAGGGCCAGAAGTGACGCGGGAGCCAGAACCAGAATGAGGAGGAAGCCCAGTGTCCAGGCTGCCGTGGGGGCATCGGCCGATCCCAGAGGGCACTGCTGCCCCTGCTCTGACGGCCGAGTGTGCCGCGGTCTCGGCCAAGCATTCTGAGAAAAGCTCTCGCGTGTGACCGTGCCTGCCTCGGAGGCCCTGATGCCGGTCTCGGGACCGCAGCAAGCTGGAAACCCTCACGCTCAGGAGCCCGGGGTCCCACACGGCAGCACCGCGCGCCTGGAGGGGCAGGATGTTTCCAGCGCTGGGCTTTTGCACTGTTTGCCAACTGACAGGCCAACCCCAGAGTTCCATGGATGCTGCTGAAGACGTGGGGTTCCTGGGTCAGAGGGCAGAGCCCATGGCTACACAGGGCGCAGCAGGCAGCGTGGGCTTCGGGTGAGCACCCTTGATTGTGCAGTAAGCAAGCCTGC
The DNA here is from genome assembly GCF_033115175.1 of Lepus europaeus. Taxonomy (NCBI): domain Eukaryota; kingdom Metazoa; phylum Chordata; class Mammalia; order Lagomorpha; family Leporidae; genus Lepus; species Lepus europaeus. The sequence goes on along the minus strand of NC_084843.1, from coordinate 1,025,954 downwards.
ACTTTTTGTTAGTTTGTTTAGGGAGTGACACAGACATAGATCTTCCACCCATTGGTTCACTCCCCAGATGCCCATAACAGCTAGGGTTGGGTCAGGTTGAAACCAGGAGCCTGGAGCTCCCATCTGGGCACAGGGACACAGGTGTTTGGGCCGTCACCAGCAGCCTCCCAGGCTGGGCACCCACAGGAAGCACAGGTGGGACCTCCAGGCTGCTGCCCCCAGGCGCTCCGCGTGGGCTGCTGGCATCTGAACTGTGGCCGGGAGCACCGGCCCTCAGCTCATTCCTCAGGGTGGCCTACAGCAGCCACAGCCCGGGGGGGGGGGGGAGCCCTCCCACACACCCAGGGCGCTGAGGGTTCTGAGATCGGCGCCTGAGCAGCGCACGGGCACACGCTACCATGTATGTCTGCCTGTGACCTGCAAGGAGTAGAAGTTTTCCACGGTTCAGCCCAGAATGTCAGCAGAGAGGTGATGGCAGACAGCTGGGGGTCAGGCTGGCCGTAGCCAGGCAGAGAAGTGTCGGGGTGAGAGGAAGGTAATAGGCAAAGGGATTCCGGCCAGAAATTCTCTTGGCTTCGGGAGACCCGGATTCCGGAAGTCCAGCGGTCCCTTCTGTTGGTGACACGACGCGGCCACAGGGACCTGGCTGAAAGCGTTTCCTGTCTGTATGGCTCCTAACCAGGAGAGCTGCATTTACTGCAAAGCCTTGGGCTTGACTGGGGTGGGGCGGCTCTGCTGGGCCTCTGGCTGTGTCCCAACGTGGCAGGTGGCATCCTGTGGCAGGAGGGAGGCAGAGGGAGACTGCATGGCGGAGAGCAAGCTGAGGAAGGCCCCTCTTGCAGCCATTGTCATGGTAACTAACCCCGGCAGCTCCCTGCTGCGCTGGGGAGGAGGCCTCCCTGATTTCTGGTGGGTGCAGACTGAGGCTGAGCCAGACACGGCGTAATAACTGTCTAAGCTCCTGTGAGCGCACAGGAAGCGACCAGAATCCTGTGCTGAATCAAGTGATGGCCCAGGAAGGTGCCCGTGGGGGCTGGCGTTCGGCGCAGGGTTAAGGCGCTGATTGGGCCGCCCACACGCTGGAGTACCTGGGTTCGAGTCCCAGCTCTTTCCAAGTCCAGATGTTGCTAGTGCGCACCCTAGAAGGCAGTAGGTGACAGCTCAGGCGTTCTGCCACTCATATGGGAGACTTGGGATGAGTTCTGGGCCCTTGGCTTTGACACAGCCCAGCCCTGCTCTGGCAGGAGTGAACCGGCAGGTGGAAGATGTGTCATCCGCCCCTCCCCCCGCTGTATGTATCTTTCAAACCGATTTGTAAAATATTTTAAGATACAGTTATTTATTTGAAAGGCGGAGTTACAAAAAAGAAAGGCAGGAACAGAGAAATCTTCCTTCCACTGGCTCATTCCCCAAATAGCTACAATGGCTGGAGCTGGGCCAATCTAAAACCAAGAGATGGAGCTTCCTTCTGGTCTCCCATGTGGCTGCAGGGGCCCAGGCACGTGGGCCGTCTTCCACTGCTTCCCTAAGCCATAGAGATGGAGCAGCCGGGACTCCAACCAGCCACCCATGTGGGATGCCGGTGTTGCAGGTGGTGGCTTTACCCACTGCATCACAGTGCTGACCCCCAAATAAAAAATTCTAACAAAGTAAAGCATTATCAGGCAGAAACCAGGGTTTTTGGGTCAGGAAGCCCACAAGAGTGAGACCCAGAGGAACCAGTGTGGGATGTGCTGCAGCAGGGGAGCCGTCCTGGACGTGGGTCGTGTCAGAGATGGACAGCTGAGCCGAGAGGCCTGGAGGCGGAGCAAGCCGTGCACACCCGTGCTGCTCCCGACGGCCCCTGTGGGGCGAGCCCGGCAGCCCTTCCACACCACGCGGTGAATGAGCCGGGTGTTCGGGGGGTCCTGAGGGGGCCGTGTGGGCCTCCTTCAGCGACACCTGAGGGAAGCAGTGAGAGGCTCAGCCGCACTCAGATCCTCAGGCTTCTCTGGGCTGAGGTCAGACCCGCACAGAACCGGAGGGGCTGAGCCAGAGCCCAGGCACTCGGACAGGTAAGGGCTGCAGGCAGCTCACTGGAGAAGAGCAAAAACCGTCCGTGGGAAATCCCAGAAGCGGATGCAAACGCTCATCCTGAGTAGGAGTCGGCAAGCTGATGTCACCAGGGCGCCTTTTCTTCCCTGAGAGGGGAATGCAGGAAAGGGGCGGGGCCCGAGGGCATGCCCACGGCTGGCTGTGGGGAACCCCGGGACCGCCCACCAGGCATGGGCAGCGCAGAGGAAGTCAGGACAGCACAGCTGTGGGCGCCACAGGAGACGCGGCACCCAGAGCAGGCTCAGGAACACAGCCCCCCGTGGGCGCCGCCGTCTGCCATGCAGGGTGCAGGTGCCGGAGACCCAGGCCGGGACGGCAGACTCTCAGGGCGCTGTCCCCTGGGAGCCTGTGGGGAGAAGCTGCCCGAGATCATGGAGGCTGTCTCCCTCGCTCTGCCTGGGACCGTGCTCCTGCGCCCCCTGGCCTTGTCCAGCAGAGACCGGCAGAGCCCCTGGCTGTGAGTGGGGCACAGAGCCAGGTGCTCAGGCGCTGAGGCGGGCACGCCACCTCTGCTGGGCGCTGCCTGCCAAGCACTTGAAGTCGCCATAAAGCTGCCGGGAGCTTGCTCTGTGTTGTGCCGTTAGCACGCACCGGAAACGCGAGGCGGTGCCGTGACGCAGTGCTGCTTCCTGGACGAGAAGTGCGCTGCTCTGCTGAGTGGCGGCCGCTGCTGCTTTCAGAGCGTCACAGCGAGCCCCACAGGGAAGGCGGTGTGGAGAACTCGGGGCTGCGCCGGGCCTCGCCGCCACGGTTCTGAGTTCTGTCCGGCGTCAGTGGCAGCCGTGTGCTCTGTGGAGTTGGTCAGATGCAGGGTTCGCAGGCAGCTGGCTCAGGCCTGGTCCCCTAGTAGGAACCGCAGGCGTCACGGGGAGGCCCGGAGACAGTCCCCGGCCGCTGCTCCAGCCGCGTGGCATCTTCAGGCCCAGGGTCAGGTGGCAGCCGCCGCCCCTCGCCTTTCTCTTCCTTTGTGGCAAGGGTGAGGTTGCACACAGCGTCGTGCCGTGGGGATGCAGCCTGTGGTGGACGCAGCCATGCACGCTGACCCTGGACTGCGGTGTGGGGGGAGTGGGGGGCACCGGGCGGCCGTGCCGCCGTCCTCGCTGCAGAAGGCGCTGCCTGTGCCTTTGAGTGACAACTTGGAAGCTGAAACGCACCGTGCGGCCAGCGGGCGAGTGACAGCGCTCAGAGCTGGGGACCTGGTCTGCCTCACGTCCCAGTCACTGCAGGGCAGAGGCCAGGGCTGGGCAGGCGGGCGGGCGGGCCCACGGCCCCCAGACCCCAGCCGTCCCCCAGGCCCATTCCTCCATCCCTGCAGAGACAGCGTCGTGAGTCCAGGAGCGGGAAATCACCTGCCCCTCCTCCTCCTCCTCCTCCTCCTCACCCCCTCCCTCCTCCTCCTCTGTCCCCGTCCTGCCGTCTGCCCGGGACCTGGCTGTGCTCACGGTGTCGCTCTCTGGCTTTGCACAGCGCCATCATGACCGGCTCCTACAACAACTTCTTCAGGATGTTTGACAGGAGCTCGCGGAGGGACGTCACGCTGGAGGCCTCTCGCGAGAACAGCAAGCCTCGCGCCAGTCTCAAGCCCCGGAAGGTGTGTGCGGGCGGGAAGAGGAAGAAAGACGAGATCAGTGTGGACAGTCTGGACTTCAACAAGAAGATCCTGCACACGGCCTGGCACCCGGTGGAGAACACCATCGCCGTGGCCGCCACCAATAACTTGTATATATTCCAGGACAAGGCCAACTAGGGACGCCGGCTCTGTCTCTGTCGCCATCGCCATCACCATGCCGGCCTCCCTGCCCCAGGAGGGCAGCGGCCTCCCCGGCACAAGCGCCAGGCCCCTCTCCCTGCCTTCCCGCGTGCGGGGAGAGCTGGGGGCTGCTGCTGCAGGCAGAGTTGGACGTTGCTCAATAAAGGCCATTCCTCAAGTAAACGTATTTATGTACGTCTGAGCCTTCTTTTCCAGTTGATAAACCCCGAACACCCAGGGGAAAGGGCGCCAGCAGGTCCTCGTGGCCTGGGCTGGCTCCCGCGGCCCCGTGGACGGGCCACTCGCCTGCCACGCCCAGCTGCCCTCACCTCCCACTGCAGCACACAGTAGAGACGCAGGAACGGGACCCGGAGTTCACGCCCACGGAGGGCGTTTGGGTCCCGTGGAAAGTGCCTTGCTCAAAGCCAGGTCTTATGTCGTGTGCTGTCCGTGACTCCGTGTGGGGCGGAGTCACCCAGCGTGGCCTGTCAGGAAGACAGGGCTGTGTGTCTTTGTTCAACTGTTTTGACCAAAAAGTGTAGTGAGCCGTGTGGTTCGACGGTAGGCACTGTGGACAGAACCGCCCCTGCTGAGCGCTGCAGGGATGGACAGGTGAGCGCACCTGTGCGTGGGGGGGAGGGGGGGGGCGGAGCCAGAGATGCCCTTATGAGAGCCCAGCGCTTCCCACAGGCTCCGCCATCAGAGTCTGGCGCAGACTGTCACAGAGTGCTTCTCACAGGCTGGGAGTCTCCGCCATCAGACTGTCACAGAGTGCTTCTCACAGGCTGGGAGTCTCCGCCATCAGACTGTCCCCGAGCGAGCGCGTCCCACAGGCTGGGAGTCTCCGCCATCAGACTATCACAGAGTGCTTCTCACAGGCTGGGAGTCTCCGCCATCAGACTGTCACAGAGTGCTTCTCATAGGCTGGGAGTCTCCGCCATCAGACTGTCCCCGAGCGAGCGCGTCCCACAGGCTGGGAGTCTCCGCCATCAGACTGTCACAGAGTGCTTCTCACAGGCTGGGAGTCTCTGCCATCAGACTGTCACAGAGTGCTTCTCACAGGCTGGGAGTCTCCGCCATCAGACTGTCCCCGAGCGAGCGCGTCCCACAGGCTGGGAGTCTCCGCCATCAGACTATCACAGAGTGCTTCTCACAGGCTGGGAGTCTCCGCCATCAGACTGTCCCCGAGTGAGCGCGTCCCACAGGCTGGGAGTCTCCGCCATCAGACTATCACAGAGTGCTTCTCACAGGCTGGAAGTCTCCGCCATCAGACTGTCCCCGAGCGAGCGCATCCCGCAGGCTGGGAGTCTCCGCCATCAAACTATCACAGAGTGCTTCTCACAGGCTGGAAGTCTCCGCCATCAGACTGTCCCCGAGCGAGCGCATCCCGCAGGCTGGGAGTCCCGCCCCCGTGAGGCAAGGCTCCACGGCTGTCAGACTTGCCGTGTTTTCCGTGTTTTTTGTGGACTGTGGTCTCCCCTTCCCTGCTGGGAGCGCTCCGGAAAGCTCACCGAGGCGGGTCCAGCGCTCGGAATTCGCAGGCTGCGGCTGCTGGCCTGCTGAGTGCTCCTCCCTCCCCTGGGCTTAGCTGTTCCCCTCGTCCCCTGTTCACTCCCCGGGCAGCCAGGGCCAGGCCACCAGGGCCGGGAGCTCCGTGGCGGGGACCCAGGGCCTCGCTGCCACCTGTGCCGCCTCGGAGGGCGCGGAGGAGCCAGGGCTGCAGCTGGCACCCACGGGGTGGGCATCCCGCGCTCCCTGCCCCACGCGTTCTTCGAGAGGAAAATGGAGCTGTACACGGGTTTCGCCATTACACGGTGGGCTCCCGAGTGGGCAGTGCGGTGTGAGACACAGGTGTTCTCGGGGTCACCTACCACGTGGGCTGCGAGGCCACGCCATCCCCTCTACACCGAGTGAGGCGGCAGCAGCAGGCGAACAGGAGCGCAGGGCGAGGCGCAGGCAGTGCGGCCCCAGGGCTGGGAAGCCCCAGTGGGGGCGGGGGGTGGCCGGGGACGCCGTTTTGGCCGTTTTTGGTAAACTCTTCAAAGCAACACGTGAGGAAAACAAGCAGACCTACCTCTTCCTGCAAGTGCGGTCCTGGGCGAGCGGCGTCGCAGGGGCTCGTGGGAAATGGGGTCCTTTCTCCTGGGACATGGGGTGATGGATCCCCGGCAGCGCAGCCAGCAGGCGACTGTGTGACTGGCCTGGGGAGGACGGCGGTGAGGGTCCTGGCACGAGCGAGGTCTGTGGGTCCTCAGGTCACAGCTTCGGCAGGAGGAGGGCTGCTCGGGAGCCAGGGCCGCGCCCGCCAGCTCCAAGAGGCGCAAGCACAAGTGTCCCCCCAACCCCAACGGCGCGCACAGCCCCGAGGGTCCCCTCACCCCACGGCGGCACGCACGGAGCCCCGAGGGTCCCCCCACCCACTCACCCCACGGCACACGCACAGCCCCCAGGGTCCCCCCACCCCACTCACCCCACGGCACACACACAGCCCCGAAGGTCCCCCCACCCCACTCACCCCACGGCACACGCACAGCCCCGAAGGTCCCCCCACCCCACTCACCCCACGGCACACGCACAGCCCCGAAGGTCCCCCCACCCCACTCACCCCACGGCACACGCACAGCCCTGAGGATCCCCAGCTTCTCCCAGCACTCTGAGGACACAGGGAACCGGCCCTCTCGGCCCCTCTGGGCCGCAGCCCGGGCCCCGCAGGAGCCGGTGTTCTGCGTCCACACACCTGGGCTCCGGTCTCCTGGGGCTGCCGAGGGAGCCGATCTCTACCGTGACCACGCGGGCGTGCTGTCACCTGCCGGCAGCGTGGGCTGGAAAGCCTAAAGCTTCCTTGGGGGAAGACTTACAGAGCTGACGCCTCCTCTGGACTGGCTTCCGGGATGGAAAGCAGCAAGCACTCAACGCCTCGCGGGAGAGGACTCCCGGCACCCCCAGCCCCCCAGGGCCTCGCTGGAGAGGACTCCCGGCACCCCCAGCCCCCCCCCCCCCGGGGCCTCGCTGGAGAGGACTCCCGGCACCCCCAGCCACCCCCCGGGACCTCGCAGGAGAGGACTCCCGGCACCCCCAGCCACCCCCCGGGACCTCGCTGGAGAGGACTCCCGGCACCCCCAGCCCCCCCGGGGCCTCGCAGGAGAGGACTCCCGGCACCCCCAGCCCCCCCGGGGCCTCGCTGGAGAGGACTCCCGGCACCCCCAGCCCCCCCGGGGCCTCGCTGGAGAGGACTCCCGGCACCCCCAGCCCCCCCGGGGCCTCGCTGGAGAGGACTCCCGGCACCCCCAGCCCCCCCGGGGCCTCGCAGGAGAGGACTCCCGGCACCCCCAGCCCCCCCGGGGCCTCGCTGGAGAGGACTCCCGGCACCCCCAGCCCCCCCGGGGCCTCGCTGGAGAGGACTCCCGGCACCCCCAGCCCCCCCGGGGCCTCGCTGGAGAGGACTCCCGGCACCCCCAGCCCCCCCGGGGCCTCGCTGGAGAGGACTCCCGGCACCCCCAGCCCCCCCGGGGCCTCGCTGGAGAGGACTCCCGGCACCCCCAGCCCCCCGGGGCCTCGCTGGAGAGGACTCCCGGCACCCCCAGCCCCCCGGGGCCTCGCAGGAGAGGACTCCCGGCACCCCCAGCCCCCCCCCCCCGGGGCCTCGCTGGAGAGGACTCCCGGCACCCCCAGCCCCCCCGGGGCCTCGCTGGAGAGGACTCCCGGCACCCCCAGCCCCCCCGGGGCCTCGCAGGAGAGGACTCCCGGCACCCCCAGCCCCCCGGGGCCTCGCTGGAGAGGACTCCCGGCACCCCCAGCCCCCCGGGGCCTCGCAGGAGAGGACTCCCGGCACCCCCAGCCCCCCCGGGGCCTCGCAGGAGAGGACTCCCGGCACCCCCAGCCCCCCGGGGCCTCGCAGGAGAGGACTCCCGGCACCCCCAGCCCCCCCGGGGCCTCGCAGGAGAGGACTCCCGGCACCCCCAGCCCCCCCCCCCGGGGCCTCGCTGGAGAGGACTCCCGGCACCCCCAGCCCCCCGGGGCCTCGCTGGAGAGGACTCCCGGCACCCCCAGCCCCCCGGGGCCACGTGCTGCTGCTGTCCTAGAGCGGAGTGGAGGTGAGGGCTCAGGGACGCGGCCCCCACCCCGCCCCGGGAGACCCAGCCCTTAGCGCAGGCGCGGGGAGTGGGCCGGCAGTCTCTGGCTCTGCTCGCCAAATTAAAGTGCAGTTCTAAAGCTGCTGCCTCAGGGGCCGGCGCTGTAGTGCACTGGCGCCGGCATCCCATATGGGCGCCGGTTCGAGTCCCGTCTGCTCCACTTCCGACCCAGCTCCCTGCTGTGGCCTGGGAAAGCAGAGGAGGATGGCCAAGTCCTTGGGCCCCTGCACCCACGTGGGAGACCTGGAAGAAGCTCCTGGCTCCTGGCTTCGGATCAGCGCAGTTCCGTGGTGGCCATTTGGGGAGTGAACCAGCAGATTAAGACTTCTCTGTCACTTTCAAATAAATAAATCTTCAGAAAAGAAAAAACACCCTGCTGCCCCCTGCTGGTCCCGAGGGGAGCAGCGGTGTCAACGGAGGCAGGGAAGGTGGGGCGAGCGGCCGGCAAGGCCCACAGGGACCTCAGAGGACGGCAGCAGCTGCCCCGCCCACCCGCAGGAGCCAAAGGCGCGGGACGCCAGCCCCCCACGCTCTGCGGTCAGGCCTCTCCCTCCCTGCCTCAGGGGTGCAGGTCCCACGTGTGGAGCCCTAGCCAACCCAGCCTCCCGGCACCAGCACAGGAGCCCTGGTGAGCACACGTGCCTGTGAGCGCGCCTGTGGGCGTGTGCCTGTGAGGGCACGCCCACCTGCAACGGGGGCCAGCCTGGCTGCAGGGGAGCAGGGAGGCCTGAGCCCAGGGCCTGCGGGCAGCCAGCGCTCCGAGCGGGGGTCCTCACTGCGGCCTGGCCAAGGCGCTGCCCCTCTGAGGTGAGCACCGCCCCTGGGGAGGGCAGTGGGCCCAGCGGGGCCCTCCAAGCCTGCGGTCAGGCTTCTGCCCAGCCCCCTGCTGGCCCAGGGCCCCACCCCTCTTGGCACCTGAGCCAGGGCTCTGAGCACTGCCCCCTCGCAGGCCGGACGTGGATGCGTTTGGGCTGGCCTGGTCCCCAGTGGCCCCCGCCCTGTGCCAGTGCCAACACCCATGTCCTCAGCTCTGTGACAGACGCAGGGCCCTGAGGCCGGGCCGGGGCAGGCGCAGAAGTTCCCAGTGCATCTGCTGAGGTTTCTCAATGACGTGGTGCATGGCTGTCACTCCTGCCATGTGACTGGGTTCCGTCGTGGACACCTGCAACACCACGGTCGTGGTCACAGTGTCCCAGTTCTGGCCACTGGCACCTGGGTCCCGTGTGGGCTTCGTGCTTGTCCGAAACCAGGATCTTCCTGTTGACCGGGCTCATTGCTGTCAGGGTACAGTCAGCACAGCCAGGACACGCGTGTACTCACGCACACAAGACACGCATGAACTCTCACACAGGACACACGTACAGAGCCAGGGCACACATGTACTCTCACACAGGACACACACGCACAGAGCCAGGGCACACATGTACTCACAAGACACGAATGCACTCAGGACACACACGTACTCACAGGACATGCTCTCTCTCACACAGCACACGTACTCTCACGCTGGACACGCATGCACACACAGAGCCAGGACACGTGTGTACTCACACACAGGACACACATGAACTCTCAGAACACACGTGTGCTCACAGGACACACATGTACTCACAGGGCACACATGCAGGCACAGAGCCAGGGCACACACGCACTCACACACAGGACACATATGCACACAGCAGGAGTCCCTGCTGGACCTGCAGCTCGACCCGCAGTGCACGCGCTCTGCCCCTGCCTTCGCCCCACACGAGCTCTCGCGTCCGCCATAAGCCGGCTGCGGAACTGCAGGGAAGGACGAGCAGGCGACGCTGCCGCTCACGGGGCCGTGCGTCCTCCCCACCCCCCCGCAGCTCAGCCAGCCCCTTCCCCCTGAGGGTTCCCGGTGGATTTTACTTATTTAGGGTCTGAAGCATTGGTGGGACCCAGAGCCAGGCAGGCACGCCTCAGCCACGCGCCTCCCTCGCGTGTGCCCACACTACCCTGGGTCCTGCTGCGTGGTCCCGTAGCTGTCTGGAGGTCGGTGGTTGAAAAGCAGGCAGACGTTCCATCCACTGCTTCACCCAAAGGTCCCGAACAGCCAGGCCGCGCCAGGCACAGCCAGGGAGCCAGAACTCCGTCCACCTCTCCGAGGGGCCAGGGAGCCAGGCCTGGAGCCATCGCCGCTGCCTCCCTGGGCGCACGTGAGCAGCAGGGACCAGAACCTGGCCACTCTGCTGTGGGCGGCAGGCGTCCCAGGCTGCGTCGAAACCCCTGTGCCACATGCCAGCCCCCCCCACCCAGGTCTGAGCTGGGCAGGGCGCCCGTGTGGCCCGCAGAGGCTGGGTGCCAGCAGACGAAGTGGCACTGCCCGTTCCTCACTTGTGCAGCCGAGCAGGACCGCGCCCGTGGGAGGGAACAGACCCGTGTCCGTCCCCAGGCCCACTTCCTCTGCGCCCCATTGTACTGACTGCACCCCAGAAGCCACTCGGCTTCCTGGGAAGTCTGGTCCACACGCGGATGCTTGTGCACCGACCCCGGTGCCTGACGTAGCGTGGATGACGGAGGTGGGGGGCAGCGGAGACGCCCGCGCTGCACGCTGGATCACCGGTGCCTGGTCCGGCTTGGCCCCAGGTTCCTGCTCGTGCAGACCCTGGGAGTCCTGCGATGAGCCGCAGCTCACGGGTCCATCCATGAGGCCGCTGCCTCAGCGCCAAAACCAGGGCAAGGAACTGTGTTAACCCACGCAGGCGGAGCTCATATCTAACTTTCTGAAAACTTGTACACATGGATTTCAGTTTTGGCACCAGAATATTCTTATTTTTTAAAGATTTACTTGAAAGGCAGTTACAGAGAGCCAGAGAATCTTCCATCTGCTGGTTCACTCCCCATTGGCCACAACAGCTGGAGCTGGGCCGATCTAAAGTCAGGAGACTGGGGCTATCTTTCACTGCTTTCCCAGGCCACAGCAGAGAGCTGGATTAGAAGCAGAGCAGCCGGGACTCGAACCCAGCACCAGTATGGGATGCCGGCACTGCAGGCAGTGGCCCCACCCGCTACACCACAGTGCTGGCCCAGCCCCAGCACCAAAATACTCTTCCCCAAACCTGTTGTTTTGAAATTCTTAGCGGCAGATTCCTACAGGTGGATCGTGGGCCAGAGAAGCAGCGAGCCCTCCCATCCGGCTGCCCCAGCCCCCGGCCCCCTGAGCCCCACTAATGCAAGAAGAAGGGAGAGCAGGCCTGGCTTACTGATGTTGATGTAAAACCGCACGTGAATACAGTGCTCTCTGAAGGGTTTGGCAAAGATTTATTATTTTTTTCTATTTCCAGTCTCTTAAAAGTAGACAGATTTGCTTAACACAGCTTTACAAGTACACCGGGGTCGAGCACAAAGCAGGGCAGGAGAAGCGAGGGCGCCCGGCCGCGGACCACGAGGTGGGGCTGCACCTGCCCCCACCCTGTGTCTAAGCATTACTTAGCAACAATGAGCATAGTTAAGAGGTCTTCAGTAGACAACCTCATCAGTCTAAATGAAGCACATTTTCTACAACAGTGTGAATGTAAGGCCACGATAGTATTTTAGACAAACCACTTCATGTGGTGATTTTCACATCAACATTACTCATTCGTCTGAATTTAGTGTTAACCGGATTCATGTTTCAGCTACACTTTTCAAATACTATAGCACATCATGGCTGGAGTATTAAAATTATCTACTAGATATTTCTACCTAATATCCTAAGAAAACTTGCAACCCGATTGGTGCGGTGGGTGCTCCTCAGTCTGACCTGCGCACTGATTGGTTCCCGCACGGCCCGCGTCTGTTCTCGCACTCAGGGAACAGCGCGGCCAGCACCGACCCCGAGGTGAGCGAGGTCCACGTCCACGTCCACGTCCACGCTGTCCTCAGAAGGTGCTGGTGGAGGTGGTCAGACGCCGTCCAATGTAGATGCTGAGCGGGAAAGAAGGCGGTTAGTCCCTCACTGCCCGTGCGGCGCCACTTAGATCTGTTACACAGGACGTGAGGCCGCCCGTGACCTCCGTGCGCCTCTCGCTGTGAACGTCCACTGAGCGCTAGCCGAGTACGGAGCAGCACCAGGCAGGCGCGCCCTGCTTAGTACCTGCCACAGCCGGGTGCCAGGCCAAGTCGCCCAGCAGGGCAGGCTGGCCTCACTCTGAGCCACCTACCAGCTTCTGCCCTCACTCCTGGGGAGAGGCGCCCCAAAGCTGAGACAGAGGCGTCCCAGGGCGTGGGGGAGCAGGAGGAGGGGTCTTCAGGGAAGGGCAAGCACAGAAGCCCGGCCGCCCAGGCCTGCCGAGCCGCACACCCTGCTGCAGGAGAGCGCGCGGGCCCTGTCCCCGTGTCAGCGGGAAGCTGCTGGCACCGTCAGGCTCCGTGGACAGAGCCGCGTCCTGGAACCCACCTCCGGGCTCCGTGGACAGAGCCGCGTCCTGGAACCCGCCTCCGGGCTCCGTGGACAGAGCCGCGTCCTGGAACCCGCCTCCGGGCTCCGTGGACAGAGCCGCGTCCTGGAACCCGCCTCCGGGCTCCGTGGACAGAGCCGTGTCCTGGAACCTGCCTCCGGGCTCCGTCCCCAGCTGTACGGAAAGCTCAGAAATGCCACTCAGACTCCCTGGTGACACCAGTGCAACCAGATGTGACTCCGGAAAGCTCTGCCAAAAGAAGCCGTGGAGCAGCGTGGTCTGTGAGAGAAGCACGCACGTGGGGAGGGGCAGGCGGGTGACCCCTGACCCAGGGGACAGCAGCTGCAGCCCAGGAAGCAGAGGGGTGCATCTCCACAGGCAGGTGAATGACAGCTCCACAAGGTCCCATGGGACATGAAACAGACTGGGCCTCACCGGCCACAGGGTGGGGGGAGGGGTGGGGGGTCTGCATCCTGCCCCAGGCACGCACTCTCGGGCCAGCCCACACCAAAGCCCAGACAGAACACGTGCGCACACCTGACTAGGGGTCAGTGCCTCCTAGGACAGACTGGGGGTGAGCCTGAGGGAGAGAGCAGCTGGGGGTCCCGTCAACCCCCTGCTCTGCCACGCTGTTTGAGCTGAAGTCAGAATTATATCCACCTTTTCTCTGAGAGACAGACACACACACATCTTCCACCCACTGGTTCGCTCCCCGGATGCCTGCGACAGCCCAAGTCTGGAGTGTGGAACTCAGTCCAGCCTCCCATGTGGGTGGCAGGGGCCCAAGGACTTGAGCCATCGCCTGCTCCTCCCAGGGAGCCCATTAACAGGGATTCGAGCTGTGCCAAGGGCCGGTCGGCAGCTGCACCTGCCTGTCAGTGTCACCGCGGTTACAGCCAGTATGCAGTGGCCAAGCCGCCCAGCAGGGGGAGCAGCTGAGCACAGGCAGGCGCCGCGTGCTGTGCGAGGGAGGCTGGCTGCACCACACGCGTGATACACGCAGGCAGACAGGACTCCCTGGTTGGACTCCACGTACACGCGGGGACAAGAGACGCGCCCAGGTGTGCGGAGACGGCAGTACTGCCCGTGCTGGGGGCGACACCAGCTCGCGGAGCTGTGAGCGTGCCGCCAGCGGTCAGGACCTGTCCCCAAGCAGAAGTCGGAATGGCCCCCGGCGCCGCACCTACCCCAGCCCGATGGCCAGCAGGTGGGAGAGCAGCAGGGACGGGAGGAAGACCTTGAGGAAGTCCGCGGAGAAGACGCCCCCCTTCCTCATGACGCTCGTGTTGCGCATGCTCAGCGCGGCCGCGCGCCTCGGGTGCTTGAAGAGGAACTGCCTGCGGGAAGAGGGAGGTGAGCCCGCGCCTCCGGCACCCCCGGCGCCCCCGCGAGCGCAGACTCACTTCGGGGGGACGTTCTCCGGCCGACTCGACCAGTCCCATATCCAGTCTGAGTTCTTCTTTAAGATGCTTTCCACTTCTTTCCTTCTCTCAATAAAATCCTCCTCGGACTAAGGTAACACAAAGGGGAAAAGATTAATCCACCGCGTTCGCAAGTGACCGCCTCCCGAGCACCCCGGCGACAGCCGGCAAGCGCGGCTGGTGGCCCTGGGAGGTGAGGGGACAGAACCCTCTGCGGAGGTCCTGCCCAGAGCGCCCAGACCCGATGCAGCCGGATGGTGGTGGCACCAGGAGCTGCAGCCACGCCTCTAGGGAGACCTGTGACGTGCGCTCAGCCAGAGATGTGCGTGGAGGCACAGAGGCAGGGGAAGGTCCTCCCGTGGGGAGCGGAAAGCAGAGAGGTTTACAGATAGCCACGGTTTAAGCTGCATTTTAAAAAATCAGATATTTGTGCAAAATGCTAATTAAAGGGGATTTTAAAATGCAGGAATATAGGTGCTTTTCTTTTTGCATTTTCAAAATTCTCCATCTAATCATGAATTCCGTTTTAAAAGCAGGGGATATAAACAATGCAGACACCCACAGCGTGGGTCCGCCGAGCCGCACTCGGGCCTCACCACGGGCTCCTGCCGCTCGAGTCTGCCAGCGCTGGAGGTGCCGGAGGTGCCCCAGCCAGCGCCCAGGGTACCGAACGGCCTGCCAGCCCCGCTTCCTCCACAGCTCTGGAGGTCACGGCAGGCAAACCATTTCAGAACACACACACACCGTGCATCTGACAGGCGCAGCACAGCACACCTGGGTACCACTGAACACAGCACTGCCGCTCATGGCCTGAACACCCCAGAGAGACTTGGGGCTCACAGACTCAGCCTCCAGAGGGTCTGCAGCCCCGCCCACAACGGTGCTAAGCACCTGTGTAAGGCGGAGTTCAGGCTGGTGAAGCGGTTTCACCCTGGGCTCTGGCTGCTCAGCTCCCAGTGCTAACCCCCCGCGCTGGGTGCTAGGAAGGACCTGGTGTCTGGAATGAGGACGCCCAGGCCACAACCAGAGCAGGAACGGCCCTGAATGGCCCCAGAGGTAACTGACAGCCAGGGAGGCCCAATCTGCGCTACCAACAGCAGAGGGAACGCCCCCAGCAGGGGGCTCCCTGCCACCCTGCAACCTCCAGGCCGCAGGCACAAGGGAACGCTGTCTCGCTTGCCGGGGGTCCCTGGATGGCAGGCAGGGCACCCACGCTCCACGTTCCTCCCTCCACGCCTTCCGTGGTCAGCTCAGTGTGATGTCCCTCTACTGGGGAGATCCCCACCCAGAGCCCCGCAAAGCCAGACCTGTCCCGCTCAGTGCCCGGAGGCTCTGCCCCTCCCTAGCCTACCTGGGAGCTGTTCTTCTCCCCGATGCTGTGCGTGTCCGTCTCAGAGGCTCTGGTAGTATCCTGCGGCGTCTGCGAGCGAGGCGGGCTTGGGGAGCGTGTGAGCAGAATGGAAGAGCAGACGGCCACGTTAACATGCTACCAGAGAGGCAGGGCCCGTCCGCAAGGACCAAACTTCTCCGTCTTGACAGCCGAGCAAGTCAGCCACCAGGTGTCCCCCAGAAGAGGCGGGTGGCCGACTGCCACCGCCAGCTCCGTGGTCTGCCACACGGCTCTGGGGAGCAACCTAGCTTTAGACCAGGGACTCGCTGTTGTGCGGCTGACCAGCACCCGCAGCCCCGCGGAGGTGTGTGTTCCCAGAGACCGACCATCCCGCAGCTGTGAGAAGGGGCGGGGCTCCTTTGCTTTATCTGTCCCCCCACAGCAGCCCCAGGTGAGCCTCCTCACCAGGGGGCGCAGTTCCAACATGGGAGTTGTTCCCGAGAGCAGCCCACCTGTCCTGGACCCAGGCATCTGCAGGTTCTCCAAGCATTCCCGTCGACCCATCGATCCCTCTCCCCAGGGCAGCAGCACTGCCACGCGTGTGCCTGTCCACGCCTACCTGTCACAGTGAGAGCTCTTGGAGCTGCTCCGTCCGGACTCATGCTGGGCGTCCAGCAGTATTTTTTCCATGTCACCGTTATAAATAGAAGCGGAGGCTGGAGCGCTGCTGCCGTTCCCACTGCTGCTGAAGTGCAGTTCTACCCAGGAGCCTGCGGGACCGAGAAGGGAAAAGGGGGCAGGGCTGGACTGGGACCGGAACCCGTACCCCTGCCAGGCCTTCCATTCCCAAGAGGTCCCCCGGCGACACACATGAACCCTGTCTGTAGCACACTCGCCCCCACGCAGCCTGGGCTGGCCTCACTCCCCGTGCACAGGCAGCCCATTACCAGACAGCTCAGTGCACCTCCACCGCCTGGCACTGCCCAGGGTGCTCGCGTGCACGGGCTTCTGCTGGGCACCTACTGAGCGGGATCACTGGGCTGAGAAGTAACGTGTGCTCGGGTTAGAGGAAACACCCCGCTGTCCGACACAGCCGGCAGGTCCGCGGTGCCTCACGCCCGGGCCCGTGTGCTTCACCTGCCGGTTCTTTTTTTTTTTTTTTGGACAGGCAGAGTGGATAGTGAGAGAGAGGCAGAGAGAAAGGTCTTCCTTTTTGCCGTTGGTTCACCCTTCAATGCCGCTGCGGCTGGCGCACCATGCTGATCCGAAGCCAGGCACTTCTCCTGGTCTCCCATGCGGATGCAGAGCCCAAGGACCTGGGCCATCCTCCACTGCCTTCCCGGGCCATAGCAGAGAGCTGGCCTGGAAGAGGGGCAACCAGGACAGAATCCGGCGCCCCAACTGGGACTAGAGCCCAGTGTGCTAGCACCTTGCCAGTTAAGCCACGGCGCCGGCCTACTTTTTAAGATTGATTGATTCATCTCAAAGTCAGAGTTACAGAGAGAGAGAGAGAGAGAGAGAGAGAGAGAGAGAGAGCGCTCCCAACTGGCCGCAGCGGCCGGAGCTTCACCAATCTGAAGCCAGGAGCTTCTTCCAGGTCTCCCACGTGGGTGCAGGGGCCCAAGCACCTGGGCCGTCTTCCACTGCTTTCCCAGGCCATCAGCAGGGAGCTGGATCGCAAGTGCAGCAGCCAGGACACAGGCGCCCAATGGGATGCCGGCACCGTGGCGGCAGCTTTACGCACTGCACCACAGCGCCGTGCCCACTGGCGTTTCACTCCTAATGAGGGTTTGCGCTTCTCATGACTGTGGGTCACTCGGACCTGGGCCTCCACCACGGCTGTCTTCCCCTTGTGCAAAGCCTTTGGCAGGTGATGCTCACCTGTGGCTGCTTCCCCCACGCACCCACCTGCATGCCACCTCTACCCCGACCTCAGACAGGACAGCCTCGCTCCCCTGCACTGCGGTGCCCCCGCCAATCCAGCACACACACAGACGTCTGCTTGACTATAACAAAGCTCTGCTCACAGGTAACGCAGGTGGCACACAAGGTACAGGCTGCAGTAGGGAGAAGATGGAGGCAGACTACAAAAGATCGGGAAAACATTCATGCTAGAAAGAGTGAATAAGCTAATTCTGCAGTCACTATCATTTCATTAAGTACAACAGCCATCACCCCGAGCTGTGACCTGTGCTAAATCCAACAAGTCCACACAACACCACGCAGCAACAGGGAAGCAAGGCAAGTTCCCGATGCCACGGCACCTCCTCTGGGGGAGGCAAGGCCTGGCCCTGTCCACAGAGCACGCCTAACATCAGAAAAAGCAAACCAAAGGCCTGGAGTGCAGTGTGGGTTCAGCAGACACAGTCATCAGCCCCAGTTGGGTTCTGTAAACCTACGCCTGCTGCGCTCCGCTCCGCGCTGGCCTGGCCCACGTGGGGCACATCATTAATTCACACGGGGGGGGGCCTGGCCCACGTGGGGCACATCATTAATTCACACGGGGGGGGGCCTGGCCCACGTGGGGTACATCATTAATTCACACGGGGGGGCCTGGCCCACGTGGGGCACATCATTAATTCACACGGGGGGGCCTGGCCCACGTGGGGCACATCATTAATTCACACTGGGCCCCGTGCTCTGCAGCACTCCAGTCTCCCCAGCCTGGGGACAGTGGCGCCTTGAACGCGGAGCCATTCCCCGGGCCACGGCCTCTGGCTCCTGTTTTCCTGTGTTCGCTGTGTTACTCAGATTCTCCATTTACCTGAGCTAACACTGCCCAGGTTGACACTGACAGGTACGCAGTTCTAGGGGAGTGGTTTTTTTCTCCAGCTCCACCCTGACACCAAACGTGGGTTTCCTTCCCCCACACCAACAATGTTCTGACACCCACCAGCTGTCCCAACAACTCAATCCCGCTACTGCTTAGAGCAGTAGAGTAGCAAATGCCCCCCTACAGACACCAGCTGCGAATGGGGTGCCAGGCTACCCACACTTCTGCCTTGCCGCCTACACATGCGGGGTCCCCATGACCCTCAGGCCCAGTACTTGGTAAGTTCACTGGTTTATCAGAAAGAACACAGTTCGGGAGGGGAGGGGTCCAGCACCCCCACTTCAGGACACACCACCCTGCCACCACAGGGATGTGCCCACAAACTCGGAAGCTCCCTCCCTGGGGCCTTGCCAGTTTCCACCGTCCACTCCTCCTCTCGTCTTCCCAAGACCTTACGTGCTGGCTCCACTGAGCACAAGTCAGTCCCCAGGTGTTCCTTTTTTAAGTTTTTATTCATTCATTTGCACTTCTGAAAGGCAGGGAGAAGAGACCTTCCATGTGACTGTTCAGTCCCCAGATGCCAGCTATAGCTAGGTGTAGACCAGGCCAAAGTCAGGAGCTGGTACTCAGTTCCAGTCTCCCACGGGGTGCCTCCCAGGGTGTGGTAGCGGGAAGCAGAGCTGGGCGTGACCCAGGCACTGCCATGAGATGCGTGTCTCGGGCAGCACGCTAACCACTTACCACGTGCTCACCACCGCTGGAGCTGCAGACAAAGACAACGGGGGTTTCTCACACAGGGAGGCGAATGCACGTCTGTCGGTGCTGCTTTTACAGAACACCAGACGAAACGCTTCCCACATCCTGGAGGTCAGGACCCCAGCCAGGGCACTCCACCAAGCCCCTTCAGCAGCACCCGGACCCACAGGGAAGGAGGAACCCTCAAGCCTCGCTGACTTTAAAAGATTTATTTGAAATGCAGAGTTGCAGAGAGAATCAGAGGTAGAAAAGGAGAGGGCCAGAACTCCCATCGGCTGACTCCCTCTCCAAATGGCCACAACAGCCACGGCTGGGCCAGGCTGGGGCCAGGAGCTTCATCCAGGTCTCCCCCATGGGTGGCAGAGGTCCAAACACTGGGGCCACCTCTACTGCTTTTCCAGGTGGATCAGCAGGAAGCCAGAGCAGCCAGGACATGCACAGGTGATGCCAGGGCCACAGGCGGCGGCTTTACCCACTACGCCACAGCGCCAGCCCCCTCAATCAACTCAAACTATCAAAGCACAACCTGAACTCTGGAGGGGACGTTCAAACGAGGCCCTGCATTCTAACGTCACCCCAGGCGGGCGAGCAGCACCACATCCCCATCAGAGTTGTCTCGGCTGCTTCCGGCCAGCGGACACACTCCAGGAGGCAGCAGGTGGCGGCTCACGTCCCTGAGTTCCCTCCGCCCGTCGGGGAGACCTGGACCGAGTTCCGGTCTCGTGCTTTGTCCTGGTCCAGTCCTGGCTGTGGTGAGCATTCGGGCAGCAGACGGAAGCTCACTCTCCATCTCTCAAAATAAACAAACTCAGAAAACAAAAACTTTGGGTTCAAAAGTTGTATTTCAGGAAATGATTTACTAAGGGACAGGAGTTTTATTATTAACCTGTAGCAGCTCCCTAAGCAAGTGCTTCCTGGAAAGTGAGAGGCCGCTGTTAACCTCCTCGCTTCCTGGAGTTAGGCACTGGTGTCATGCAGGAGTTTAATGTCTCTTAGTAACTGTAACCACAATGTATTCCCAATGACCTTAATGCACGCAGGCCACAAAGACAGGAGAAGCTGCTGCCGACCCCAGGGACCTCATTCTAGAAGTCTCTATCCAGGCTTACATGGTTGGGGCTGGCAATGCGGTGCAGCAAGGCAGTGCCACCCCCCCGGGGCACGGGGTTCAGCACCCAGGTCTGGTACCGGCTCTCCTGCTTCCAACCAAGCTCCCTGCAAATGCACCAGGCAGGCGGCAAACGAGGGCCCAGCACCTGAGCCCTGTGTCTGTGCGAGAGACCGACGGAGCTCCTGGCTCTGGCCCAGCCACCCCAGGCTGCTGCCGCTGTTTGGCAAGTGATCATCTGTCTGCCTTCCAAATAAATCAATGTTTGTTTTTTAGTTTTTAGTTTACTTTGCTAACAAGAATTGAAACACCCTCAACAGCATCAACTGAGAGGCCACCTCAGAGGTTAAGTACGACCCAGCCCTTCAGAATTCTGAATCCATTTCTTAGGTTCCACTTATTCTTTCATTTTGTTAAAACAGCAAGCTTCGTCGGGCCTCCACCTCACTGCCTGTCAGAGTGGGGTAACCCTGCAGGCCCCCGTCCCCCGGCCACAGCCAGCCATCCACCCTCACGTGGCGTCTGGGATGGGACAGTCGCCGCGGGGCCTGTCCCCTTCTTCAGAATCCCTGTGCCACGCCCAGAGAGCCCCACGGAGACGGTGCACAGCCGGGGGCTCTGAGCCCGGGAGATGGGGCCGGCAGAGGGACGTGGGGGGGGGGGGCTTCCCGGGAAAGCCTAAAGCAAGGCAGCTGCTGAGCCTGGAAGGGACGGGGCCCCAGGGCCCCAGAGCGCTTCTTCCCCCAGGGTGGGCTGCAGAAGTCGCTGGTCTTACATTCAAAAGCCCCCATTAGTTGGGAGAGGAAGAGACCGGACTGGCACGGCTGGGCGCACTGGACAGGAACTCAGGCTGCTGGCTTCTAGGAGCGCCCCAGCGGCGCTCCCGAGTCCCGGTCTTGCCTCACCCGCTGTCCCAGCCTTGTTTCCCACTTCACCTCTGAACCCTCCTGGATGTAGAGACGGAACCCGAATGCCTGAGACCCCGGGCAATGGACCCGACGCCTCCCCCCGCCCCACAAATGGACTTTCTCCTCCTCCTCTGCAGGACACCCTGAGCACAGCAAAGGCAGGGACGGCGCCCGGGGCGGGCAGCGGGGACCAGGGCTCCCGACCTGCTGCCCGCGCCCAAGGAGGACCGCCCGGGCCCGCGCTGGGCCTGGCCCGCAGGCCAGAGGTAAACAAGAGGCGATCAAACCTCGCAGGCAGGGATTACATTTCCTGGGCAGCTGCGAGGCCCCACGTGACGGCGCTGGGCTGGGCAGGGAGCGAGTGCCCGGCCGCACGTACACCCAGGCCCGCAGGATCCGCAAAGCGAGTCTGCCCCGGTGTAGCCGTCCTCTCTCCGACACGCAGAAAGCTCCGCCCGACGCTGGCCGTGGCCGAGCAGGCCGGGGCGCGCAGGGCACGGCAGAGCCAGAGACCAGGGGCGGGGCGGCCGGGGTGCACCCTGGGGTCTCGCTTTGCACCGGGACCCCGGTCTACGGCATGGGGGCACCGCCAGTCACTGCAGCTTTCAAACCCCCTGCGTTACAAACGGGGCTGCAAAACGGGTTTCATGAACCGGGAGCCGCGGGCGCTGCGGGCCAATCTCCCCGTCACCGGCGCTCTCAAGCAGCGGAGTGGCGAGCAGGGCGCACCCGCCTCGGGGAGCTCGCCCCGCGCCCCGCGGGCCCGCGCGCACGCCGCCGCCCTCCCAGCCCACGGACCAATTCCAGGCCGAACTGCGGGCACCCAGCGAGCCGCCGCGGGAAATGCTGGGGACCCCGAGACCCAACTGCGCCGAGCCGGGCTCCGGGGGGCGAGGGCGCGACTGCAGGCGGCCCCGCGCCGCGGAACGCGGGCTCCTCCGTCCCGCCCGGCCCCGCGCCTCCTCCCCGGCCTCCCCGGCCTCCCCGGCCTCCCCGCCCGGCCCCGCGCCTCCTCCCCGGCCTCCCCGCCCGGCCCCCCGCCTCCTCCCCGGCCTCCCCGCCCGGCCCCGCGCCTCCTCCCCGCCCGGCCCGGTCTCCCCGGCCTCCCCGCGCCGCGCCCGCCGCCTCCCCAGGCCTCACCCTGAAGGTTCTCCTCCTGCAGCCCAGGGGCCCCGCTCTGAGCCATGGCGCCGGGGCCGGCAGCGCGGACAGGCTCCGCCCGGGCCGCGGGTGGGTTCTGACGGTCGAGGCCAGAGCGCGGGGAGGGCCCGCACGGCCAGGCCAGCGCGCGAGCCGCGGCTGCGCGAGTGAGGCGGCCCCGGCGCCCCGCCGGCCAAGACGCACTGGGCGGGGCCTGCGTGTGCGCGTGCGCGGGGCCCGTGGCGCGTGCGGCACGTGCGGCGCGTGCGCAGGGCGGGCCCAGGCCGGCGCTGGGCGGGGCTGCGGCGCGGGCGGGGGCGGGGCCGGGCCGGGCTCCGCCCCCGGGGCTGTCCGAGTGGCCGGCGCGGTCAGCGGGCTGCGTCAGCGCGGGTCGGCCCCGGTCCGCGTCCGCGCGCCCTCTCCGAGCGTAGGCTCTGCTGGGGCCTCGGGCGGGCAGGACGCAGCCCTCCGGCTGGTGTGGAAGCTCGTGTGGCGTCCCGTGTTCGTGCCCTAAGGGCCTGGGTTTGGCCGGGCGACCCCGTGAGCAGGGCGGCCTCCAGGTGGACGCGGTCGGGAGCCCCGGGGCGGCCTGCCTGCCGTCAGGAGACCTTCGAATCCTAGTAAGTGAGGAGTGCCGCGGAGCCGTCCGTGAAATGGAGCAGCCGGGACTCGAACCGGCAGCAGGAGGTACATGAAGTTCCCTGTAGGACGTGGGCGATGGGCAGGCGCGCGGCCGCCTCTGCCCTGGCAGGGACGTAGCTCCGGCGCACTAACTCCACACTCAGACCCTTGTGATGTGGTTGTCCATTTCCTACTCATCTGCAGGGCACAGAGCAGGAGAAAGAGCTGTGCTGGGTCGCTCACCAGACGCCGCACAGCCAGAGCTGGGCCGGGCCGAAGCCGGGAGCCAGGACTCCGTGCAGGCCGCCACCGCGGTGACACAGGCCCAGGACCTCCACACAGGCCCCCACCGCGGTGACACAGGCCCAGGACTCCGTGCAGGCCGCCACCGCGGTGACACAGGCCCAGGACCTCCACACAGGCCCCCACCGCGGTGACACAGGCCCAGGAGCTCCACGCAGGCCCCCACCGCGGTGACACAGGCCCAGGAGCTCCGGGCCCCCACCATGGTGACACAGGCCCAGGAGCTCCACGCAGGCCCCCACCATGGTGACACAGGCCCAGGACTCTGTGCAGGCCCCCACCGCGGTGACACAGGCCCAGGAGCTCCGCGCAGGCCCCCACCGCGGTGACACAGGCCCAGGAGCTCCGCGCAGGCCCCCACCGCGGTGACACAGGCCCAGGAGCTCCGCGCAGGCCCCCACCGCGGTGACACAGGCCCAGGAGCTCCGTGCAGGCCCCCACCGCGGTGACACAGGCCCAGGAGCTCCACTCAGGCCCCCACCAGGAGGCAGGGCCCGGTATCTGAGCCGGCACCTGCTGCCTCCCGGGTCCACACTGCCAGGGAGCTGCGATGAAAGTTGAGTCAGGACGTAGGTTTGGGCGCTCAGATAGGGGTGCAGGTGTCCCAGCAAATGCCCAGCTCCATAATACATTTTTAAGTTGAGATTTTAAAGTTTAGCATTGTCGTGTAGCGGGTAAAGCTGCCCCTGCAACAGGTGCATCCCAGCTGCTCCACTTCTGATCCAGCTCCCTGCTGTGGCCTGGGAAAGCAGCAGAAGATGGCCCAAGTGCTGGGGCCCTGCACCCACGTGGGAGGCCTGCATGGAGCTCCTGCCCCTGGCTTCTGCCTGGCCCAGCCCTGTGGCCATGTGGGGAGTGAAGCAGTGGAAGGGAAATTCTCTCTCTCTCTGTGTAACTCTGCCTTTCAAATAAATTAATACATTTTTTAAAAGACAAATTAATAAACTAACATTTTTATTAAAAATAAGGAAAAGTAAACAAATTAGAAATTAATTATCCTCTTTGAATTCAAATTTTATTTTGTTGATAAATGACTTTTTTAAAGATTTATTTATTTGTAAGGCTGAGTTAGAGAGAGGGAGGGACAGAGAGAGAGAGGTCTTCTATCATTGGTTAACTCTCCAAATGGCCTCAATGGCCAGAGCCGAGCCTGGCCAGAGCCAGGAGCCAGGAGCTTCTTCCAGGTCTCCCACATGGGCTCAGGGGCTCAGACACTTGGACCATCTTCTACTGCTTTCCCAAGCACACTAACGGGGATCGGAAGTAGAGCAGCCGGGACCTGAACCGGCACCCATGTGAGATGCAGCATCTCAGGCGGTGGCTTTACCGGCTGCACCACGACTTCGGCCCCAGTAAGTGACATTTTAAATGGTGAAGATGCACAATTAAAAATCCAAAAGAAATAATAAAATCATGCAAGCATCATCTGTACCTTTATTTTAATAAGAAGTAAACAAGATGCATTTCTTTTTTTAGATTTTTTATTTATTTATTTGACAGGTAGAGTTACAGATAGTGAGAAAGAGAGATAGAGAGAAAGGTCTCCCTCCGTTGGTTTACTCCACAAATGGCCGCAATGGCCGGAGCTGCGCTGACCCAAAGCTAGGAGCCAGGAGCTTCCCCCTGGTCTCCCATGCGGGTGCAGGGGCCCAAGCACTCGGGCCATCCTCCACTGCCCTCCTGGGCCACAGCAGAGAGCTGGACTGGAAGAGGGGCAACCGGGACAGAATCCGGCGCCCCAACTGTGACTAGAACCCGGCACCCATATGGGATGCCGGCATCGCAGGCGAAGGACCAACCTAGTGCGCCACAGCTCCGGCCCCTCAAGATGTTTTACCAAAACTCATGAGGGGTAAAAATTCCAAAGAGGAAGAAAAAAATTAGAAAGGTAGAAAGGCCAGGCTCTGAAATCCAGCTGTCGAAGAGGAGGGGCAAGTTCTGTGCTATTTCCTGGGCACAAACACGGAGATTTTACAGCTTCATTCTCCGCAGTGGATCGAACCCTGAAGCCAAAGTCAGATGGTGACACTGTATTTAGGAATAACATATTAAGCCATGTTCACTTAGGAATGTTCATGTAAAAATACGAAACAAAATTCCAGTAAATTAAATTCTAAAGAAGATTAAAACATTCCAGCCAGGTAAAGTCTCTCCTGGGGATGTAAGGATGGCGTAATATCCACTCCATACACGGTGAGGGGAGAAAAGATGTGTTCATCATCTTAGGAAAAGCCCAGAGAGGCAGACGCTGGGCCCAGCACCGAGGATGCCCGTGTCCCATGTCCGAGTGCCCAGGTTGGACCCCAGCTCTGGTTCCTGAGTCCAGCTTCCTGCTACTGGACACCCGGGAGGCAGCAGGTAATGGCTCAAGCCCTTGGCTCCCACAGGGGAGACTGAACCGGGAACCGGACTTGCTGGCTGCTGGCCTCAGCCTGCCGCAGGCTCCACTGTTGCAGGCATTTGAGGAGTGAACCAGCAGATGGGAAATCTCTGAATGTCCCCATGTCTCAGCCTCTCAAATACACAAATAAAAATTGGGAAAAAAAAAAAAAAAGAAATACTCAACAGACCAAAGATTAACCACGGTTTTTGAAGCAAAAGTAATGCAGTACCATTCTTAGTGTAGAACAGACACACACACCCCAAACCACACCTGTGAGTTAGGAGGGAAGGTTCCTTGTTCAGGGTATGGAGGACACTGTGCTGTGCCTGACACCCCGCGGCCGTGCGGCCCCTCTGCTTCTGCGCACAGAAGCCGGCAGGCCGGAGCTCAGCCAGCTTCCTTCCCACGGGGACCACCGGGGACCACATGAGACGCCACGGGGCCGGCAGCAGACCCTGTGTGCGGGGTGACCCTGTGTCCCGGGTGACCCTGTGTGCGGGGTGATCCTGTGTCCCGGGTGACCCTGTGTGCGGGGTGACCCTGTGTCCCGGGTGATCCTGTGTCCTGGGTGACCCTGTGTCCCGGGTGACCCTGTGTGTGGGGTGACCCTGTGTCCCGGGTGACCCTGTGTGCGGGGTGATCCTGTGTCCTGGGTGACCCTGTGTCCCAGGTGACCCAGTTTCTGAGGTGACCCTGTGTGCGGTGTGACCCTGTGTCCGGGGTGACCCTGTGTCCCGGGTGACCCTGTATCTGGGGTGACGACTGCCTGGCTATGTGGCTGCCTTTGCTCCATCTCCTTTCCAGCATTCTCCGAGCCCTCCCACATTCTTTCTGCAAATGTCTGGTTTTTTGTTTTCTTGTTTTTTTTCAATATTTATTTATTTGAAAGAGTTACAGAGAGAGAGAAAGATGGTGACCTTCCATTCACTGGTTCGCTCCCCACACGGTCACAACGACTGGGGTGGAGCCAGGACAGAGCAGGAGCTGGGAGCTCCATCCAGTTCTCCCACATGGATGCAGGGGCCCAAGGACTTGGGTCATCTATTTTTTTTTCTTAAGATTTATTTATTTATTTGAAAGGCAGAGTTACAGAGAAGCAGAGGCAGAGAGAGAGGTCTTCATCCACTTCATTCCTCAAATGGCCGCAATGACTGGAGCAGGGCCAATCCAAAGCCAGGAGCCAGGAGCTTCTTCCAGGTCTCCCATGCGGGTGCAGGGGCCCGAGGACTTGGGCCATCCTCCACTGCTTACCCAGGCCACAGCAGAGAGCTGGATCGGAAGTGGAGCAGCCAGGACACGAACCGGCGCCCATCTGGGATAGCGGCACTGCAGGCGGCAGCTCTACCCGGCCTGCCACAATGCCAGCCCGTGTGGGGTCGTCTGGGAGCAGGATTGGAAGTGGAGCTGCCGGGACACGAACCGGCGCCCATCTGGGATAGCGGCACTGCAGGCGGCAGCTCTACCCGGCCTGCCACAATGCCAGCCCGTGTGGGGTCGTCTGGGAGCAGGATCGGAAGTGGAGCAGCCGGGACACGAACCGGCGCCCATCTGGGATAGCGGCACCGCAGGCGGCAGCTCTACCCGGCCTGCCACAATGCCGGCCCGTGTGGGGTCGTCTGGGAGCAGGATTGGAAGTGGAGCTGCCGGGACTTGAACGACTGCTCCAAGGAATGCTGGTGAAGCAGGCGGCTGCTCGGACCACTGCACCACGATGCCGCCCCTCAGCAGTCAGCCAGACCTCGGTCCTGTCACTCACAGCTAAGAGGCCCTCCCAACGAAGGGCAGTCACCAGAGCCCCCGGAGGTCATCCCGCAGGTCGGCGTCTGCAGCCACGGTCCCTGTCCCCGGCACTGCTCCCTGGAGGTCTTGCGGTGCCCGAGGCTGGAAGGAGAAGTGAAAGTTCTATCCAGGAAAGAAAGGACAAGCTGTGCCCTCGCCCCCCTGGCGAGCTCCCCAGGACCAGGACCCCGGTCTCCCAGGCCCCGCGCTGGCCGGGGCCTGGTCCGTGAGTGCAGCCGCCGGGAAGAGCAGTGGGGTGGTGCACTGGGGCGGCCTGCTGAAACACTGCGCTCAGAGGGCCATGGCGTGTGCTCTGTGAGGCCGCGGGCCCAGCCGGCCAGGCTAAAAATAAACGCGGAGTCACTCCCGTGGCAGCTCCACGTCACTGGGCTGGAGCCGGGCGGTGCCGAACTCCTGACCTGGGAAATGGAGACGAGGGGGGACGGCCTGGCGGAGCGCGTCCACTTTAACCTTTGCCCAAGGGCCGTGAGGAGGGGCCTGGTGTTAGCTGCTCAGCCACTCCCCTGTTGTTGTCTCCCTCCTCCCAAGGAAAGTGGCCCTGAAGGGTCCATCTGTGTGTCCCCCGTCCACAGACCCCACCACCCCGCGCGGGCCAGGGGTGCACCTGCTCAGCAGGGATGAGGCGTTGCCCTGTTCGGCAGTGGACAATAAAACGAAGATGGTTAAACTAAATCGAAGTTCGTCCCCTGACAGAGGCAAGCACGCGGACGTCGGCGGCAGCAGGTTAAGCCACCACTTACCATGCCCGCTAACGTCCCTGGGCAGCAGCAGATGATGGCCCAAGTCCCTGGGTCCCGGCCACCATGTGGGGGAGCCATTTTACTCGGGCCTGGCCCAGCCCTACCTGTTGTAGGAATTTGAAGAGTGAGCGAATGAAAGATCTCCCCCATCTCTCTCCCTCCCTCTCTCTCTCTCTCTCTCCATCTCTCCATCTCTCCATCTCTCACTGCTGCTCTGCCTTTTAAATAAATCACACGATCTTTAGATAAAACCCACAGCTGTCTGTACACGAACAACGGCCAGTGTGAAAATGAGCAGCAGCTCTCAGGAGCAGTGAGGAATGTCGGGACATGGCGAGGGTTTATAGGAAGACACAAAACCACTATTTAAAAAAAGATTTATTTTACTTATTTGGAAGGTAATGTTACTCAAGAGAGAGGGAGAGATAGAGAGAGAGAGAGAGGCCTCCCATCCGTTGGTTCACTCCCCAAATGGCTGCAATGGCCAGGGCTGGGCCAGGTCAAAGCCAGGAGCCAGGAGCTCCATCCTGGTCTTCCACGTGGGTGGCAGGGCTGAAGCACTTGGGGCCATCTTCTGCTGCTTTCCCAGGTGCATTAGCAGGGAGCGGGATCGGAAGTGGAGCAGCCGGGACTCGAACCCGTGCCCACATGGATGCCAGCACTGCAGGCTGCTCCTGAATCTGTTTCGCCACAGTGTCGGCCCCCAAAGCCACCTTTGATGAGCACGAGGACACAGCTGCTGTCCAGTGCGCAGGCTGGGAGACAGGGCAGCCCCAAGGACACCCATGCCTGGGCGCCCTTCCCTGGGCCCACAGTTCGGAGCACTGGGGGCTGAGTGCTCCCATTCAACGCTCACACACCCATCAGGCGGGGTCTGCTCCTGTCCGAGCGTTCCCTCTGTGACCCCCGCCACAGGCAGCACCCGCACAGGAATCCAGTGACAGCAGGAGCTCGGCCGGCCTCTCCCCAGGGCCACAAGGAGCTGGCGCCTCACGGGAGACCCCCACAAGCACAGCGAGGTGCTCCACCTCCCCAGCCCCAGGATTCCGCTCACCCCCTGCAGCCCCCGGCCCTCACTGCTTCCTTCATCCACAGCCGGCCGGCCCCTGCACGCCCCTTCGGCTCCCTGTCCCCTGTCCCTGTGTGGTGCCCACCTGGCAAACCCCAGCCGGAAAGAGAAAAGTCTCAGCCCTGCCTACTGCCTTCAAGCCTGGGAACGCCCCAGGGGCCCCGCCCGGTCGGCAACAGCCAAGGCCGCCGCCGCCATGCCACCTGCCTTGCACTACCAAGACAGGGCTGGCTGCCAGCCGCCAGCACCCAGCGCCACCAGCGGGCGAGATGCCTGTATCTGTGGTCCAGAACTGTGTGTGGTAGCCGATGGCCTGGGCTGTCCAGACGCTGCCCACAGGAGCGACCTGGAAGAGCGAAGCCAAAGGAAGCTGAGGGTCTCCATCAGAAGGCAGAGGGGCCCCCCGAGAGCCCAAGGAGCCAGCTTAGATCACACCCAGTCTGGGCACTGCACGGGCGGCAGAGACCCTCCCAGGCCCCAGGCCCCAGAGGCCAGAGCTGTAGCGCAGGCACGGAGCAGAGCCGGGGGCGGGCAGAGGTTTCCATCCAGCACGTGTTGGCCAAGGACGTGGCGCTCGCTCCCCTGACACCCAGGCGGTGAGGGAGGAGGACCTGCCAGTGGCAGACTCACGGACAGCGTGCTTGTCACCTGGGGAAAGGTGATGGCACTGATTTGCTTCCCTCAGAACTGCAGAGCTGTGCAGGTGTGTGTGGGGAAGAATTCACCTACCACGCCTGCGGGTCACACACAGGGGGTCACATGGGGGGTCACACGCAGGGGGGTCACACGGGGGTGGGTCACACGTGGGTGGGTCATACACAGGGGGGTCACACGCGGGGGGGTCACACGGGGGTGGGTCACACGTGGGTGGGTCATACACAGGGGGGTCACACGCGGGGGGGGTCACACGGGGGCGGGTCACACACAGGGGGGTCACACGGGGGTCACACGCGGGGGGTCACACGCAGGCGGGTCACACACGGGGGGGTCACACGCAGGTGGGTCACACACAGGGGGTCACATGGGGGGGTCACACGCAGGGGGGTCACACGGGGATGGGTCACACGTGGGCAGGTCATACACAGGGGGGTCACACGCGGGGGGGTCACACGCAGGGGGGTCACACGTGGGTGGGTCACACGGGGGGTCACACGCGGGGGGTCACATGCAGGCGGGTCACACACAGGGGGGTCACACGGGGGCGGGTCACACGTGGGCAGGTCATACACAGGGGGGTCACATGCAGGCGGGTCACACACGGGGGGTCACACGCAGGTGGGTCACACGGAGGGGGTCACGTGGGGGCAGGTCACACACAGGCGGGCCACCGGGGGTCACACACAGTGTGACACCGAGCATGAAGGGCAGGCGGCCCCCGCCCAGGGGAGCTTGGCTGTGCTTGTGCGAGGGTCCCGGGGAAGGCTCTGCCACGCGGTCACCCTGTCCTCCAGGAAAGTGCTGGCTTTTCTACGAATTCCCAGTGATGTCTGTACTGTGCCCGGCTATTTTTAGGAGCTGGCGAGATGAGGTGTTTGGGGTTGTAAACAGCACGCACACATGTGCCACCCCAGATCTGTGCCACCCCATGTCCCGGTTGGCTGAAGAGCAGGGTCCTTTGGGGAGGAAAGCTCGAACTGCGCGGGGCAGAAATGTCCAGAACAGGAAGTGGCCCTGAGACTGGCGGCGCCCCCACCCCAACAGCGGCAGAGCTGGGAGCTGCGGTCACTCAGCCCCGGGCCGAGAGGCAGCAGCAGGGCTGAGCACAATCACAGCTGGCAGGGGGCCCACGAGCCCGCGGCCATTGCACACGGCCCCTGCCCGCTCAGAGCACAGTCCACGTGTGTGGGCACCTGGTGGCCGTGAGAGGGGTGGCAGGGGCAGACGGAGAGGCCGGGGCTGCAGCCCACCAGCTGTGCGGATTGCGAAGGCCGCTTCACCCCATGGGTGCACCTGACCACAGCGGCCGGTCCAGGGCTGTGGGTTAACTAGGGCAGGTCGCGTGGGTGGCCTCTGGTGACGTTTCTATGCTGTCACCTGCAGTGGAGGGAGGCTCAGACACCCCTGTTCCTGGGAGGGGAAGTTCACCAAAAGACGGGCTCAGTAGCCAGCTTAGGGAGGGGCCCGGGCGAGGGCTGGGGGCCCTCAGCTGGGCCGTGGAGGCTGCGTCCATGCCAGCAGGGGCTGCAGCCTGAGGACAGAGCAGAGGCCTGGAGCCTGAAGGGCAGTCAGGCTGGGCAGGCTCAGGTCACTGGGGCAGGGCGGGGCAGGGCCAGCGCAACTGCTGGGCAAGCAGGAACAGATCTGCCAAGAGGGCGGGGGCGGGGCGTCCTCTGCTGGCTCCCCCGCCCCCGGGAGTCAGCGGCCAGCACCCCAGCCGGACGCTGAGGCTGTCACCCCTGCCTCCTGCTGCACCATCTGCCGTCCAGCAGGAAGCCACGTGCAACCCAGCGCCCTGCCCCCCCACACCCTCCCTGCCAGGGTGGGCAGGTGCCTGATCTCCCTGTCTGCTATCATGGCTGTCCACACACACCCATCCCTGAAAAGCCGCAGGAGGAAGCGCGCCCTGTGTGGGAAGGGCGCCCCCTTGTTTCCATGTCCTCTCTGTGCCCACCTCCCCTGCAGCCCTCCCTCTCCCCGCCTCCCGTCTGTCCAGGCCCTCTCGATCTTGGTCTCCCAGATCCCGGGCTCCTGCTGCAGGAAGTGCCCTGCACAAAGAACTTGACCTTTGTCCCTGTCACTGGGCAATCAGCTGGAGAAAAGGTGACTTGGTCTTGCTGGGGCTTCCTCCCTGGGTGTGCCCCAGGCTGTGGCCCTCCTTGGGGAGGGGTTGACCGTGGGGCCACAGGGCCAGCTGCTAGACGACCTGGGTCCCATCCGGGGTACTTGGACACTGCTGTGCGGAGCTCGGTCGGGAGTGGGCCTTCCTCTGCAGGCTGCTCAGCACCCTCCCCCGGGAAGTGGGGGGGCAGCCGTGAGGGGCTGCAGGAACTGTGTCCCCAGCCCCGCACAGCTGCTCTCAGCCACTCCCTGCCCTGCCTTGAAAGGAGACCGGGCGGCAGGTCTTCTGTCCCCTCCCTCCTGCCATGGCCCTCCTGGAGCTGTGGTCCCCGGCCTGAGTGGGGTAAGGCAGCGAGGGCCCAGGGCTTTCTGGGGTCATCGCCCCCAGACCACTGCTCCCCTCCCTGACCACAGCCTTTGCTGAGCAGTGCGTGAGGACTTCCAGGCCCCCTCGCCCCACGCCCACCTCCCCGAGAAGGGCCCGGCTCGGCTGCACACTCCTCTGCCTTGAGCGTCCCCCTCCGCCTCCCCCAGTGTGGCCACTAGAAAAGGAAGGGGCGAAAGCCTGGGGGAGTGACCAGTTCCGCTCCCAACGCTTCCTGCCACAACCCCTTAACAAAATCCTGGGCCTTCTCCAGTTCTCAGGGTGGGGCCGGGCTGGCCAGTGACAGGTGACCTTGGGAAGAAGCTGAGGTAGCAGGGTGGCCAGCTCTGCCTGCCGTCCTGGGGGCTGCCTGGAGCGCCATGGGGGGCATGGGCGGCCGAGGGCACCTTGCGTGTGCCCAAGCTGCTATAAGTATCAGATGCAGGTTCCCAAAGATTTGCTTAAGTTATTTATTTGAAATGCAGAGTGATGTAAAGAAAGACGCAAAAGGCCAGCACCGCGGCTCATTAGGCTAATCCTCCGCCTGCGGCGCCGGCACACCAGGTTCTAGTTCCGGTCGGGGGTGCCGGATTCTGTCCCGGTTGCCCCTCTTCCAGGCCAGCTCTCTGCTGTGGCCAGGGAGGGCAGTGGAGGATGGCCCAAGTTCTTGGGTCCTGCACCCCATGGGAGACCAGGAGAAGCAACTGGCTCCTGCCATCGGATCAGCGCGGT
This sequence comes from Lepus europaeus, assembly GCF_033115175.1. Taxonomy (NCBI): domain Eukaryota; kingdom Metazoa; phylum Chordata; class Mammalia; order Lagomorpha; family Leporidae; genus Lepus; species Lepus europaeus. The sequence goes on along the minus strand of NC_084843.1, from coordinate 993,348 downwards.
GCGCCAGCCGCAGCGCGCCAGCCGCGGCAGCCATTGGAGGGTGAACCAACGGCAAAAGGAAGACCTTTCTCTCTCTCTCTCTCACAGTCCACTCTGCCTGTCAAAAAAAAAAAAAAAGAAAGAAAGAAAGAAAGACGCAAAGATCTTCCATTTGTGGGTCTACCCCTCACATGGCCTCAGCAGCCTGGACAGAGCCAGGCTGAAGCCCGGAGCCAAGAACTCCATCCAGGTCTCCCATGTTGGGGGCAGGAGCTCAGGCACTTGGGCCACATTCGCTGCTCCCCAGGGGCCTCAGCAGGGAGCAGCATCAGAAGCAGAGCAGCTGGGACTTGGACCGGCATCCGTGTGGGGTGCAGGCGCCCCCGGCCATGGCGTAACCACTGCAGCGCAATGCCGGCCCTGGGGTGCAGGTTCTTGTGTGGACTCGTTTTCAGCTCCTTCGGGTCAATGCCCGTCATGCAGCCCTCGCCTGCTTTCCCAGTCTAGCCTCTTCCTCGAGCCTCGCTCCCAACACGGGCCCCTCCTGCCCCCTGCATCCCCTCTGGCCCCAGTCCTGGCCCTCGCCCAGGCTCGCTCCCCCGGCCTCTCCCCTTCTTGTCTCCAACCTCCCTGGGCTGCAGCCCCTTGAGGGCTCGTGTCTCTGCGGGGCAGCCACCGCCCAGGTAATCTGTCTCCAGGCCGTGTATGAAGACCGCAGGCGCCGTTGGTGTTTCGAAAGCTGCGCCGGCACCGAAGGCAAAAGCGCCACATGATGGGACACCGTCTGTCGCGGCAGCACTGTGGGTGGCAGCTGCCGTGGCTGCTGGTGGTATGGCGCTGGGGAGGGGGGCAGGAAGTGCCAGAGGGCAGGTGTCACCAGGCTGCCCCCGTGTTGGCACAGCCCTGCTGGTCTTCAGGAGGTAGGCGGGACATAGGAGGAGGGACCAAGACAAAAGGCAGCCCTGGTCCTGGCTCTGGGGGGGACGTTTGGCCTCGGTCCTGTCGGTAGCCTTGGGGAAAGCCGGCCAGGACGCTCCTGACCAGCCTCGCTGGGATCGGGGCTCAAGGCTCCCTCATGGCACAGTGCCTGTTCCTGGTGGCCCGGCACAGCCTGTAGGTCTCTCCAGACCTCAGCATCCTGGCCTCCTCCTGGTGCCCAGACCAGCGGCCTCCCAACGCTGGCTGCACAGCCCACGTTCCAGGGGCCCCAGAGGTGCTGACGGTGGGGGACGTGTGGAGTCTGTGTCCTGTCCAGTGTTTCCCATGATTCTGGAAGCACACGTGAGGAACCCGCTCCACCCTGACCATCAGACCTGCCTGAACGGTCGCCTCCCCTCCAGCCCACTCTGCTCTCTCCCAGGAGCTTCCCGCGGACCACACACACGAACGGAAGGTGCACAGAGCTCCAGTGGAGCCTGTGAGGGACACGTGGAGCTGTGGGGACGTGGAAGGGCCCAGCAGCGAATCTCCAGGGACTTCAGGTGCACAGCACGCTGGGAAGAACCCTCCGTGTGACCAGGCAGGTGACAGCCTTGTCACGTTCCACCTGTGAGCCCCACCGAGGCTTAGGGCCAGCGCCTGTGAAGCCTGGGCCTCACCCACGCTACCTCCCCATGTCTGGGTCACAGCCTGGCCTGTGTGCCCTCCTTGGCCAGGCAGGAAGCCCTCAGTCCTGGCCACCAGGAAAGACCCCCTGGCCGAGCAGCTCGCTGTAGACTAATTGCCATCCTATTTGACTAAGTCTCTTCCGGCCTGTGCGTGGGCTCCTGCAGAGGGGGCAGTGGAGTGTGGTAGGTCATCAGCCCTGCCTGAGAAGACCCCTCACCCAGGTCCCCTCGCTGGCTCGCCCGCGCCCCCTGCTGCCCAGGACAGGCAGCTCTGCCTCCCAGCCATTGTATTCCCCATAAACCCTCACTGCACAGCTGGCCCGTGCCCTCCATCAGGAGGATGGGTGAACAGACTGCGGGGAGCTCACCCAGGAGATGAATGTCAGCCACGCTCACGGCCCTGTGCACGTGAGGCTCCTGGCCAAGCTGGGGCGAGGAGAACCGTCTGAACCTGGCTGCCTCCAGGAGCTCTCCGGGGAGCTGTTCCATCCTCATCCTGATCACAGGGCTGGGGACCCACGATGGGACACGTGACACCTGCTTGATGACGTCACTGCTCCCTCTGGAAAGAAGCTGCAGACACTGAATCCAGCGAGCGCGCAGCAAGTTGTGCTCTGGGTGGGGTGGGTGGGTGCTCAGGTCCGCCGCGCACTCAGAAAGCAGCAGGAAGACAGCTGGGCCGTGGCGGGCCGTGGCGGGGAGCGCGGTCACGTGAGGGCTGCAGCAGGTGCGTCTCGGCAGTGAGAGGCCGGGCACACGCAGGCCACGAGCAGGTCTTTCATCGTCCTGGGTGTTAGGAAATTTTCATGGCATCACGTCGGGGAAAGAAAGAGCAAAGGCAGCAGCAGAACGTGTCAAGTCCTGTGTCACCCATGTCGTAGGTGTGTGTCACCCGAGTTGGAGGTGTGTGTGTCACCCATGTCGGAGGTGTGTGTGTCACCCGTGTCAGAGGTGTGTGTGTAACAAGCTTCAAGTCCTGTGTCACCTGTGTCAGAGGTGTGTGTGTCACCCGTGTCGGAGGTGTGTGTGTCACCTGTGTCAGAAGTGTATGTGGAACAAGCTTCAAGTCCTGTGTCACCTGTGTCAGAGGTGTGTGTGTCACCCGTGTCAGAGGTGTGTGTGTCACCCGTGTCAGACATGTGTGTATAACAAGTTTCAAGTCCTGTGTCACCCGTGTCAGAGGTATGTACGTCACCCATGTCAGAGGTGTGTGTGTCACCTGTGTTGGAGGTGTGTGTCACCCGTGTTGGAGGTGTGTGTGTCACCCGTGTCAGAAGTGTGTGTGGAACAAGCTTCAAGTCCTGTGTCACCTGTGTCAGAGGTGTGTATGTCACCCATGTCTGAGGTGTGTGTGTCACCTGTGTTGGAGGTGTGTGTGTCACCCGTGTCAGAAGTGTGTGTGGAACAAGCTTCAAGTCCTGTGTCACCTGTGTTGGAGGTGTGTGTGTCACCCATGTCAGAGGTGTGTGTGTCACCTGTGTTGGAGGTGTGTGTGTCACCCATGTCAGAAGTGTGTGTGGAACAAGCTTCAAGTCCTGTGTCACCTGTGTTGGAGGTGTGTGTGTCACCCATGTCTGAGGTGTGTGTGGAACAAGCTTCAAGTCCTGTGTCACCCGTGTCAGAGGTATGTATGTCACCCATGTCAGAGGTGTGTGTGTCACCTGTGTTGGAGGTGTGTGTCACCCGAGTTGGAGGTGTGTGTGTCACCCATGTCGGAGGTGTGTGTGTCACCTGTGTCAGAAGTGTATGTGGAACAAGCTTCAAGTCCTGTGTCGCCTGTGTCAGAGGTGTGTGTGTCACCCATGTCGGAGGTGTGTGTGTCACCTGTGTCAGAAGTGTATGTGGAACAAGCTTCAAGTCCTGTGTCACCTGTGTCGGAGGTCACAGTGATGGCACGGATGGGGCCGTGTGTGTGGAACGAGCCGAGCATGCTAGGACAAAGGCGAGGGCACCTGGAATGCCAGTGGGTGTCGGGAGTCTGGCATCCACCGAGCTCTGGGGCACTGCCAACGCTGGGAACCCTTCCAGGTGCCACTGGCTTCTGTCTGGAGACACCAGCTGCTTGGTTCTTTGGTTCGTTCCTGGCTCTGCGGTTCAGCCGTGGGCTCCCAACACTCTTGGAGGGTCCTGCTTTCTTCTAGGCTCCTAACATAGCTGGGGCCTGGCCGTGGGGTCTGGGAGGACAAACACGTCTCAAACACGGCACCGTGGGGTGCGGGCCGCCCAGGCAGCATCTTAACCTCCAGGCCAAATGCCTGCCCATCCAAATGGCTTCCGTGGACAGATTCTGATCCAGCGGTAAAGAACGCTCAGCTCTAACAGCTTCCCTGTGAAGGCTGCTCCATGTTCCTCCTGAACAGTAATCTGTCTTTCATCACAGCTTTTCCTTTTTGCGTCAACCTCAGCGCCGCACGGAGCAGAAGCCCGGCCAGGGCGGCTCCCATCCGGCCCCACGGGGGCGTCGAGGTTTTCTTTGCTTTTATACAGACACCACACCACCTTCCGCGTTCCTCTCTACTCCAAGTTTGCTTAGAACATTTTTAAAGGGGCCCGCGCTGTGGTGTAGCAGGTTAAGCTGCCGCCTGCAGTACTGGCATCCCACATGGTGCCAGTTCAAGACCCAGCTGCTCCAGCTCTGCTCCAGCTCTCAGCTGTGGCCTGGGAAAGCAGTGGGAGACGGCCCGAGAGCTTGGACCCCTGCACCCATGTGGGAGACCCGGAAGAAGCTCCTGGCTCCTGGCTTCGGATCAGCTCAGCTCCAGCCGTTTGGGCTGTGAACCAGTGAATGGAAGATCTCTCTCTCTGTCTTTCTCTCTCTCTCCCTCTCTGTAACTCCACCTTTCAAATAAATAGATCTTTAAAAAATTGTTTTTAAAATCATGAATCAATGTACTGCAAAAGAAACAGTCAGGAAAGTGAATAGGAAACTGACAGAATGGGAAAAAATATTTGCAAACTATGCAACAGATAAAGGGTTGATAACCAGAATCTACAAAGAAATCAAGAAACTCCACAAATTCAAAAAAAAAAACAACCCACTTAAGAGATGGGCCAAAGACCTCAACAGACATCTTTCCAAAGAGGAAGTCCAAATGGCCAACAGACACATGAAAAAATGTTCAAGATCACTAGCAATCAGGGAAATGCAAATCAAAACCACAATGAGGTTTCATCTCACCCCGGTTAGAATGGCTCACATTCAGAAATCAACCAACAATAGATGCTGGAGAGGATGTGGGGAAAAAGGGACACTAACCCACTGTTGGTGGGAATGCAAACTTGTTAAGCCATTATGGAAGTCAGTCTGGAGATTCCTCAGAAACCTGAATATAACCCTACCATACAACCCAGCCCTCCCACTCCTTGGAATTTACCCAAAGGAAATTAAATTGGAAAACAAAAAAGCCATCTGCACATTAATGTTTATTGCAGCTCAATTCACATTAGCTAAGACCTGGAACCAACCCAAATGCCCATCAACAGTAGACTGGATAAAGAAATTATGGGACATGTACTCTATAGAATACTATACAGCAGTAAGGAACAATGAAACCCAGTCATTTGCAACAAGATGGAGCAATCTGGACAACATCATGCTGAGTGAATTAAGCCAGTCCCAAAGAGACAAATATCATGTGTTTTCCCTGATCGGTGACAACTAACTGAGCACCAAAGGGAAACCTGTGGAAGTGTAATGGACACTATGAGAAACAGTGACTTGATCAGCTCTGGTGCTGACTGTTGATGTACAATGTAATACTTTATCCATTTTAGTATTTTTTTGTGAACTCTGTAATTAACACACAATTATTCTTAGCTGTCTAAATCTTAACTGAAAAGTGATCCCTGTTAAATATAAGAATGAGAAAAAGAGAGGGAGGAGATGTACAATTGGGGACATGCTCAATTGGACTTGCCCCAAATGAAGGAGTTAGAAAAGTGCCAGGGGACTCCAATACTATCTCATCAAGGTGGCATGTACCAATGCCATCTCACCAGTCCAGGTGATCAATTTCAGTTCACAATTGATCACACTGATAGATCTAAGAGTCAAAGGGTCACACAAACAAGATTAATGTCTGCTAATACTAACTGATAAAACCAAAAAAAGGGAGAGAAGGATCCAACATGGGAAGGGGGAGACACAGCAGACTCATAGAATGACAGATGTCCTAAATAGCACTCTGGCCTCAGAATCAGCCCTTAAGGCATTTGGATCTGGCTGAAGAGCCTATGAGAGTATTTTAGGCATGGAAAGCCAAGACATTCTGGAAAAAAGAAGAAGAAGACCTAAATGAAGGATCTCAGTGAGTCTGATCCCAGTGGAAAGAATGGGGCCATCAATGTTGGATTCTTTAAAAAATGTATGAAATCTAGGTTAGCTGATTTATAAGCACAAAACTTAGACAAAAAAACTTTTAAATTTTTTTACTAATTTGTTGGAGAGGCCAAGTGATAGAGATCCAGAGAAGCAGAGAGAGAGACAGACAAGAGCTCTCATCTCTGGTTCACCACCCAGATGCCCACAGCAGCCAGGGCTCGGCCAGGCTGAAGCCAGGAGCCAGGAGCTCCTTGGGTCTCCCACATGAGCGGCAGGGACCCAAGCACTCCAGCCCTCCCTGCTGCCCCCCGGGGTGCACACTCAGGGAAGCTGCTGCCTCCCGGGTGCGCGCTGGAGGAAGCTCCAGCCAGGAGCCCGCGAGGAGTCGCGCACAGGCACTGGGAGCTGGGATGTGGGAGTCTCAACCAGGAGGCCGAATGCCCGCCCCCAGTGCTGAATTTTCTCTCCAAGTTTTATTGGTTTCTTTCACAGGTAGAGCGCTGGAGGGAGAGGGAGAGAAACCGAGAGCAAGAGCTCCCCTCCTGCCGGTTCACTCCCCCAAGGCCACAGCCGCCAGGCCCGGGCCCGGCTGAATCCGGGAGCCAGGAGCTCCATCCTGGTCTCCCACTGGGTGCAGGGGCCTAGGTACTTGGGTCGTCTTCCACTGCCTTCCCTGGTGCAGCAGGGAGCTGGATCAGAAGGGGAGCAGCCAGGGCTTGAATCCGTGCCCCCATGTGGGCCGCTGGCGTCCTGAGCAGCGGCTTAACCCGCCGTACCACAACATCTCAACGTTTAATTTAACTAATATTTGTCCCGTGTTTTCATTCCTGCCCACTGAGCAAGAGGAAGACTGTCGGAGCCTTCGTTCTCCCACTGTCCTCCCCCGGGGCTGGGGTCACTCACCTGGACGAGTGTGTGTGTGCACACGAACCGAGGGTCTGGGTCACTGTCTTCACGCCGGCCACGGGGAGTGGCATCCCCTCTCTGTCACCTGGATGGGTGTGTGTATGGTGTGTGTTCATGTGGCATGTGTGTGTGGTGTGTGTTCGTGTGGTATGTGTGCCTGAGGTATGTGCACATGGTGTGTGCACATGGTGTGTGTATATGTGTGTGTGGTGTGTATGCATGGTGTGTGTGCACGTGGTGTGTGTACATGGTGTGTGCACATGTGTGCTGTGTGTGGTGTGTGCATGGTGTGTGCACATGTGTGCGGTGTGTGCACATGGTGTGTGTATATGTGTGTGTGGTGTGTATGCATGGTGTGTGTGCACGTGGTGTGTGTACATGGTGTGTGCACATGCCATGTGCATGTGAACACATGTGCTATGTGTGTGCACACGTGTGCTGTGTGTGGTGTGTGCATGGTGTGTGCATATGTGTGTGGTGTGTATGCATGGTGTGTGCGCACCATGTGTGCACATGGTGTGTGCGCGTGCACATGGTGTGTGTATATGTGTGTGGTGTGCATGCACGTGGTGTATGCACATGTGTGCTTTGCATGTGCACACATGTGCTATGTGTGCGCACATGTGTGCTGTATGTGCACATGGTGTGTGTGTACCATGTGCACGTGGCGTGTGCGTGTGCACACGTGTGCTGTGTGTGCGCGAGCTGAGGATCCTGCCCCTGGACGTTTGGCAGCAGCCGCACTTGCTGCCGTCTGTGCTCAGGGGATTTGGGGAAAGATTTTTCACTGCTGATTCAGTGTCTTTGAAAATCCATGTCTCCTGACTTCATTTTGTCACATTACGTTTCTGGGAATTTATCCATGTCAGCTTAGATTTGCCAGCTTTTGGCACAAGGTCCACAGAATCTTCCATTTTCAATGTCTGACCCGTTTTAGCGTTGATTGGACTGCATGGCTGTCTTCGAGGAAGCCCTCCTGGCTCAGCTGCTCTGAGCGTCTCTGCCTTCGCAGCCCATCCGTGGGCCCGGCCCGGCTGAAACAGGAGGCGGAGCTTGGCTGCGTCGGGGTCGGGTTCGCTGCTCTGGGTTCGCTGCTCTGTCTCGGCTTCATGCAGAGCACTTCCCGTTGGCCCTGGTTTGTCGTCTGCTGGAAGCTGTGCTTGTTAATTTCCCGGCACGTGGCCACCTCTGGTAACCTGTCTGTGGCTGGTTCTAACCTAACCGTGCTGTGGTTGGGGAACGTGCGCTCTGTGATTTTAATTCTTTGGGCTGTTGGAGACTCTCCTGCGACACGGTGTTCCGACAGCTCGTTCCTGGAGCACCCAGGAGCTGCTCCCCCGCCCCTCCCCGGCCCTCTGTGGTTTCTGCAAGCTTTATTTGAAAGGTGGGGAGAAGGTAAACAGTTCTTCCGTTGAGTGGCTCACTCCCGAAAGGCCCACAGCAGCTGGGGCTGGGCCAGGCCAAATCCAGGAATCTGGACCTCAATCAGGGCTCCCATGTGGGCAGCCAGGACCCAACGCTTCTGAGTGGATTTGGAGCAAAGGTTTTTCCTAATTTTTTGCTTATTTATTTTCACTTTATTTGAAAGGCAGAGAGACAGAGGAGATAGAAGATCCCCCATCCACCGGTTCACTCCTCAAATGCTTACAAAGCTAGGACTGAGCAGGCTGAAGCCAGGGGCTGGGAGCTCAGTCCGGGTCTCCCACAGGGTGGCAAGGCCTGGAGCTGAGCGCCGTCCTCTGTCTCCCGGGGTGCACACGAGCAGGAAGCTGGAATTGGGAAGCACCCCAGGACGGGACGTGGCCAGCCCAGCAGCGGCCGTTGCCGACATGTTCCTCTGGAGGCGAGGCGCTGCCGCCACGCTCTTCCTCTGCAGGAAGCCAGCCATCTTCCTCCCTTTGCAAGGTTTTATTTACTTATTTGAGAGGCAGAGTTAGAGAGAGAGAGGTCTTCCATCTGGTTCACTCCCAAAATGGCTGCAATGGCCAGATCTGGGTCTATCTGAAGCCAGGAGCTTCTTCCAGGTCTCCGACGTGGGGGCAGGGGCCCAAGGACTTTGGCCATCTTCCACTGCTTTCCCAGGCCAAAGCAGAGAGCTGGACTGGAAGAGGGGCAGCCGGGGCTTGAACCAATGCCCATATGGGATGCAGATACTGCATTGGAGGCTTAGCCTACCACGCCACAGCGCCAGCCCAAGAAGTCTGCTATCCTAACTTGTGCTTTATGTCCCTATTTTGTTGGGTTCCTGTCACCTTTCTTTAAGAATTTACTTATTTATTTGAGGAGGGGAGAGAGAGAGAGAGAGAGAGAGAGAGAGAGAGAGAGAGAGAGAGAGACAGGGGCTCCCAACTGCTGGCTCATTCCTTAAATGACCACAGTAGCTGGGGTTTGGCCAGGCTGAAGTGGGAGCCAGGAGCTCCACCCAGCTCTCCCACGTGGGTGGCAGGGGCCCAAGCACTTGAGCCCTCACTCCCCCCCCCCCCCCCCCGTGCATTAACAGGAAGCTGGATCAGAAGCGGAGTTGCTGGCATGGGTTCGCTGTCCCATCCCAGGCACTCTGCGCCGGGCGTGGGCACCCAGGAAGCCGCCCAGCCTGCTGCACACAAGGCCCCGTGTGTGTCTTCATCGTTGCTTTGCCCTCACAAGGTGCCCATGTAACTGTCTGATAAAATTTTGTGTTTGTCTTCACCAAGCTGTAAACTCCTTCCTCACATCTCTCTGGGTATTTTCCCCTGAAAGAATTTCCTCTGGGCCTCTGGCGGGGAAATGTCTAGCTTTGGTGGTCTAAACATATGTATTTTTCACTTTATTCTATAAAACTATGTTTACTGGGCCTAATATTCTTTTTTTCTTTAAAGATTCAATTATTTATTAGAAAGGCAGAGTCACAGGAAGAGACAGAGAGAGAGAGAGAGAGAGAATCTCCCATCTGCTGGTTCACTCCTCAAATGGCTGCAATAGCCAGGGCTAAGCCGAAGCTGGGAGCCTGGGCCCTCACCCGGGTCTCCCGAGTGGGTGCAGGGACCCAAGCCCTTGGGCGTCTTCTGCTACCTTCCCAAGAGCGTCCGCAGGGAGCTGGATCAGAGCGGGGCAGCCGGGACTGGACCCAGCGCTCTGATACGAGACGATGGCCTCACAGGCCGTGGCTTAACCCACGTGCCACAGAGCCGGCCCTGGACTCTAATTTAAATATTTCATCTTTCCCATCTCCCAGAAATTCCATCAGGTTGCTTCACAGGTTCCTGTAAAGTCTTTACCTGGAAAGCGTCCGTCTCACTTTCAGTTTCTCATGGTGGCACGCACGGGGCTTCTCTGTGCTTCTGAGACCTTGGACACCTGAGGATCGCACGGCTGCCTAACACCCGCGAGTGGGAACTTGAACTTCAGAGGACACCGTGCTGCTTCTTTTTTTTAGGATTTATATTTTATTTGAAAGGCAGACTTACAGAGAGGCAGAGAGAGAGAGAGAGAGGCAGAGAGAGAGAGAGGGAGAGAGAGAGGTCTTCCATCCGCTGGTTCTCTCCCCAAAGGCTGCAATGGCCAGCACTGAGCCAATCCGAAGCCAGGGGCCAGGAGCTTCTTCTGGGTCTCCCACGCTCCCACGTCGGTGCAGGGGCCAAGCACCTGGGCCCTTGCTGCTGCCCCCAGGGTCTGCATTAGCAGAGAGCTGGATAAGAGAGGGCAGCTGGGTCGTGAACCCGCGCCCGTATGCGCTGGCGGCACTGCAGGTGGTGGCTTTACCCGCTGCGTCACAGCGCCGGCCCCCGTGGTGCTTCCCACACCTGTGTGAGCGCGGAGCACACCTGTCCTGCTGCTGCTTCCTACACCCTTCCTTCTCTCCCTCTTGTTTTCTGAGCCACACCGGCCCCGGCCTGCTTTGCGATGATGATGAGAGACCCGGCGCTGGGTAACTCTCAGAGCTTCACCCAGGGCACAGTTCTGGGGCTTCAGGGCCGTGGTACCCGCTCAGGTGAGGGCCTCGTGGCGATGGCGCCATAGCAACAGGAGCCTGTGGGAGAGGGGTCCTCAGCAGGCTGGAAGCGGAGGCTGGGTGGCGGTCAGGCGTGTTCTATGGCCGCCCTCCCCTCTTGTGAGCACCAACCCAGGGGGCCCCTGACACCCCGGTCCTCTCGGCAGGACGACTCCCACCAGGCCCCAGACCTCACACCCCCACCCCGGGGGACCAAGCTTCTGCCACGTGACCCTGGGGACCCCTGCTGGGGACTGTCACTGTCCTGCAGAGTGACAGGCTGGTTGTGAGCCCTAACAGTGGCCTCCCCCCGGCCCCCTGGGCGGGCAGTGCTCTGGGACCCCCTGAAGTCAGCAACGCCCTGAAAGGTTTCTCATACCGCAGTGGGTGCTGTTTCCACTCGGGGAAGGGTCCCCCCACCCCGGGGGACTCTCCTGACCCCCCTTAGTGTGGGGCTGGCACCCATCTGACTCCCCTTCCCCTGAGGGCAGGCCGGGGGTCCCCCGTTTGGAGGGGAGAGGGCTTCCTCTCACACAGTCCACCAGCCTGGGCCGCCGGAAGCCTCGCCCAGGTGAGCCAGGACAGGTAAAGGCCCCACGCCCACGGCGGCCTCCCCACCGGGCCCCTTGTGCTGTGGCGTGTGGCTCCTTTGATGAACTTGATGAGGGTGTTGGCTTTGCTCTCAGGGACGGGGCTGGCTCAGATCATCAACAAAAGCAGACAAGGTTCCTCCGAGGGCCCTGCGCTTAATGTGGCAGCCGCTGGGGGGTCTCTGCCAGGGTGGGTGCGTCCTCAGTCAGAGTGAACCACGGCCCCCCCTCGAGCCACGCTTCCCACTGGGTTCCGCCCTGAGACCCCCACACGAGTGGCGAGGAGTGGCCAGGCGGAGGGAAGGGTGTGGGGCGGCTGGCGGCGCCCCTGGAATGGAGCCAGCTAGGAACTCCTCAGCCTGCACAGACCCACCGTCCGGGGTGGGGGATGAAGGAGGGGCGAGGCCGCCCACAGCAGCACTGAGGCCAGAACCAGCGAGCCGGTGTCCACCTCTCGGCAGAGCCGGCCGAGTGACACGAGCCACGCGAGTCCACAGGCAAAAAGGGACGGGAGCTCTGAGCCTCCCAGGCCCAGGACTGCAGTGCCGTGGCTCACGCGTGGGCTCACTCAGCACCACTGCCTGACCCACAGGCGTGTCCACGGCCACACACAGGCGGGAGAGGTGGCCGTCTTTAGCCACACCTGCCAGTGATGAGAAGTTTCTGGAACGGCCCCACCAGCTACTGTAGCTCAGCGACTGCCCCACGAAAGCCGGAGGCTACGGCGGAGACGCGAGGCTGAGGCCATTCACTTACTAATGTTTATCTCCAGCAAATATCACGGCTGAGCTGCCCAGTGATTCCTGTATCCTGCACTTTTTAAAGAGAAGATGTGTTTGCCTTACTTGAAAGGTAGTTAGAGAGAGACTGAGAGGTCTCCATCCACTGGGCCACCCTACCAAATGGCTGTGATGGCTGGAGCTGGGCCAGGCCGAGGCCAGGAACTCCAGCCAAGTCCCCCACGCGGGTGCGGGGCCCAAGGACTTGGGCCATCTTCGCTGCTTTCCCAGGCGCATTAGCAGGGAGCTGGACTGGAAGTGGAGCAGCCGGGATCTGAACCCGCTACGCCACACCTGGGCCGTATGCTCTGGTTTTAAACTTAGCCTGTGCAGTATCCTATGTCTGACTTTCCAGTGGTCGGTCTACCTGCACGGTTCCACTGAGTCCACCGGGCCGGTTCTGCTTTTCTTGTTGATAACTCAGAGGGGGGCTGGCTGCCCGCGAGGATGTCTGCTCCTGGCATCCTGGGAGAGAGCTGAGGAGGAGGCTGCTGGTCCTCCCTCTGGGCACCGCCACCACTGGGTGTGCTGTGTGGAGCTGCTGCAGCCTTGTTGTGCCGCGTGGCTGCTCGGACGCAGGATGAGGACAGGGTGAGAGGGGCCTGCGTGCGCTGGCAGTCTTCATCCCCACCCGGCCTGTGCCATCCCGGTTTCTTGTTAGGCATTCGCTTGTGTGTTTGTGTTTACATGAAGGTTTTTGTTTTGTTTATTTGTTATTTTGTTATTTGCCACCAAAGACAGCGAAGTCATGTAACGTCAGGTCACAAAACAGAGCACATTTACAACTTCAAACCTTTGTATCTTGAAGGAATCACAAATGAAATCCTTGTAATAAGTGACCTTGCTCAGGTTGTCCCCGTCCAAGATCACTCTGGCTTCTCAGTCTCGCAAAATTCCAGTGACTGGCCAGAGCCCACCTCGAGTCCCCTGGGCAGACAGGCGCCCTCTCCCGGGCGTGGCCTCTCCAGCAAGCTGGGCGTGCCCTCGGCTCCAGGTTGTGTTTCCATCTCCTCTGGCCGCTTCTCCAGCTCCCTTGTGGCCAGGGAGCCACCATTCCGTCCCACTAATCACCGTGGGGCACGATGCGGGCTCTGGGCCTGGGTAGGAGTCACCTTTCACGGCCGTGGGCTCTGCAGGAACGGGGGGGGTGTGGCCGTGGGGACAATGGCTGTTTGATGCCCTGGCTCCTCCACTTTGTCTGAGGAGCCACCCTCTGCTCGGCCAGCTCTGTGATGAGACTCGGGAACCTCCCCCCGCCAGCCTCGGGCCCCTCCTCCCAACCCTCGGAGCGTTCAGATTTGATAGTGTATTTTTCTGAACACACAATCAGTCCGGCCTCTGTGTTTTGGGTGTGAAGCCCCACGCTCTGTGCTCTGACACCAGCGTGGGAAGCCCTGGCCGCAGAGCCACAGCAGGGCCTTCCTCACCAGGACAAAGCGAGGCCCCCAAGTGGGTGCCTGGCTCCATGTTGGGCCGCTTCTCCTCTGGGACCCGGGTCTGCCCCAGGCTCCTGCTCCTTGGTGAGCTTCCTCTGTTGCCGCCACCCCACGCCGTCACCAGCTCCGTCTGCCACGGCTTCGTCCAGAGGGGCCTTCCATGCAAACGCCTAGGCTGGGACGAGCAGGAAGCCATAGGAATCCTGGATGCCGCGGATGGGGGACGACAGCCATGGCCCCAGAGCAGCCGGCAGACCCGGTGTAGTTTCTGGGGGTTGGCGGCCGGGAGCAGCCAGAGTGTCCTCCAGGCGAGGGGCAGCACATCGCAACATGTAATTTCCACCATTAAAACGAGACGCGCTGGAGCCGGGGTTGGGTGCCTTGGTTAGGACAGTGCTGGGGACGCCCACCTCCCAGCTGGAGCGCCCTGGTGGAGTCCTGGCCCCACGGCAGTGCCCAGCTCCCTGCTCACGCCCACCCTAGGCGGCAGGTGGTGAGGAGGCAGGTGTTCAGCCCCTGCCACCCACTGGGAGACGCTGATGGAGCTCCTGGCTCCTGGCATCGGCCTGGGCCTGGCCCAGTCCTGACCATTGCAGCCATTGGGGAGTGAGCCAGAGGTGGCGCTAGCTCGCTCCATCTCTCTCTCTCTCTCTCTCTCTCTCTCTGCCTTTTAAATAAATAAATAAATCTTTAGCGCAAACAACATTTGCCATCCAGGCCCAGAACTCCGGGCTCTGCTGAGTCACGATCGCGGGGTGTGGGGGAGGGGCGCACCCCAGGCTCGGGTTAAACAGCGCCTGCCCAGGGGTCTTCACCCACGGAGCTCGCCGCCTGCAGGTGAGGGCCCCACAGGCACCGCCGGGCTCCCTCCCGGCCCCTGGCGCCGCCCCGCCCCGGGCGTGGCGTGGGAAGCGGCGCGGGGAGGCGGGCGCCCAGCGCACGGGAGCGCGCCCACGTGCGGCCGCGCCGCGGCTCCGGCGCCCCCACGCAGCGCACAAGGTGAGTGGTCCTCACCGCCTGCGGGCGCGGGCGCGGGCTCCCAAAAGAAGAGGCCGAGCATCCGGGATAACACGGGAGGGGCGTGCGGGGACGCGCGCCCCCCGCCATGGCGCAGCGGGGCCGTCGGACGCGCCGCCGGGCAGCCGCAGGAGCCGCCGGAGCCTCGGTGAGCAGCGGCCGGGCCTAGCTCTCGGCGCGCGGGGCCGGGTCGTCAGGGGCCGGGGGCCTGCGCTCGCGTGCGTGGGGGCATTGGGGTCCCTTGGGCGGGGTCCCCCGGGCCTCTCCGGCGACCTCCCTCAGGCGCGTCCCCAGCGCACGATACCCCATCCCCGGGCCGCGCGGCGCCGCGTACAGACCGGGGCGGGCGGAGACGCGCGGGCGCGCAGGTGCAGGCGCAGGTGCCGGTGCCCGGGCCTCCTGCGGGAAGGTGCAGCCGGCGCAGCTTATTCTATTTAATTTTTGAGGGCGTGTAGTGTGTGAATGTCACGCGCTCCGGCTTCCGGGGACGGTCGCCGAGCTGTCGGGTGTGACCCTGGGGGAAGCCAGGGGATGAAGGGTTTGACGCGGAGGCAGGCGTCACTGAGCAGGCGCCGCCGCGGTTCTCCTGGAAACACCTGCGCGGGCGCTCGACCTTGGCCGCGGGGGTCTCGAGCAGGTGCGGTCTCTGCGTGATTGGTTTCGCCGCAGTGTTGCCTTCGTGCTGTGACGCTTTGCTGCGTATTGCTGCATACGGGGAAACGGGTGGTGACCCGGCTGCAGGCACGCACCTGCTGGACCGGAGGCTGGAGGGAGTGACCCGGCTGCAGGCGCGCACCTGCCGGGCAGGGGGTGCTGGTGGGGTGGTAGTGACTCATCTATGTGGCAAAGGCTTTCTGGCCCCTCCCCCCACACCTGGGGATGGACAAGAGCAGGCTTGGGATTAACAGACCGCCCTCCCTCCTGGCCCCTGCGCTGCCCTTCCGGGAGCTGGCTGTGGCCCCGAGTTGGCACGGCCCTGACAGCTGCCCCACATGAACGGCGAGGAGTGTGCTTACCTCCTAGTGGGCTCGGGTGGGAGGAGTAGCAGCTCCCCTTAGGATGTCCCCAGGAGGCGTCCACAACGCCACCCAGCACCCTGTGGGCTTTCAGGAGGAAGACATGGTGGGTGTGGCTCCCTCGTGGCGTCACTGCCCCGGACCCAGGGCGCCCACTCCCCGGGGCTGCCTGGCGGGGGGCGGGTGCTCTCGCCGTGGAGAACCGTCCTGCACACCGCTGGCGCCCACTGCGTGGGGCCCTTGCCACCAGCACCTGTCTGCAATGACGACCCCAGTGGGGCCCGACTGGCCTGGTAGGACTTCCAGGGAAGCGGATGCGTGAGTGTGCATACTGGGCACTCAGGACGTTGTTTGTATTAGTGTGGCGTGGACACGATCCCGAGCGTTCCCGCCGGACGTGGAGGGGAAGCGGTGAGGACTGGCCGTGGGGTCCGTGAGTCGCTGCAGGAACTGGTCCTTGCTGTCCCCAGGGCCAGCACAGGGTCTCCCCTCGTGGCGGCAGCTGGTTGCTCAGCCCAGTGCCTGCCGAGGTGCGCCCGCAGGGGAGGGAAGCTGGGCGCCAGGGCCCTCCGTGCCACCTGCAGGGGCTGAGGGAGGAGGCTCATCAGGGCTTGGTCACTCTGGGGAGGGGGCAGCGTTGCTCTGGATGTCCAGGGAGAAGATGTGAGCCTGCAGGCAGCGCCAGCCCGGCTGGGTTCTGGTGAGGGCCCTGCTTGCTGGCAGGCGGCTCCTCCTGCAAGGGCTGTCTGTCATCCCAGCCTGGCCTCACCTGACTCCTCCCCTCCCCTCCAAGGCCACACCCCCAAGGGGGAGGTGTCACCTCCACTCATCCAAAATTAGCGCAGGACCCTGGAGTCTGACACAGCCCCCTCCCCTCGGGCCAGGCCCCCACTGCAGGCCTGTGGCTCTGCTCCTACCCCCTTCCCCAGCAGAGCGGCCGTGGTTGGGCCTCGCACTGAGTTACCCATCATGCCCAACACCGGGCCTGTTCTGCTGCACGTGCCCACGTGCAGAGTTGCCTGCTTTTCTGGGCTGAATAGTACTCCACGGAGCGCACCGTCTCTTCATCCCGATGGGCTTTCTATTCCCTTTTAACTTTAGGGGCTTCCCTGTGGCTCAGCGGCCTGGGAGCCACAGAATGGGCTGGGGTCGGGATGGCTGTGGAGGGAGTGTGTGTGGCTCTCGGCGCAGGGACGAGGGCAGGATGACCTGTGTGGAGGCAGGGACAAGGGCCTGCCCCGTGCCGGAAGTCTCAGTGGGACCCAAGTGTGGCAGGGGGGGAGGAGACACAGAGGACTGGGCTCCAGGAGCTGGTGTCCCAGCTCAAGGACAGGCGGTCGGGCACCTGAGGCTGGACGTGGACGCCGACCAGCTGTGCCGGAGACTGGCCAGGTGCTCCTCCGGGTGGTGATTGACAGTGTGGGAAGGCAGCCAGGGTGGAGCCCTCCCTGGCCAGTCCTCCTCCCCCTTGGCCAGCACAGCAGGTCAACACCTGCTTACCCGGGTTGGGCCTGTGCCATGAGCTTCTGTGGGTGCTGGGTCTGGTCCTGCCCAGGCTGAGCCCTCTCCCTCTCCCTCTCCTCACTGTCCACTGTGGCGAGGCCAGGCTGTGCCCCTCCCCATTCTGCCTGGCGTGCCCACAAAGGGCCGGTGGGGCAGGGGTGGGGGAACCTGAGCCAAGGTCCCTGAGCGCCAGCCTGTCCCCGCCCCCTGCTCCCGTGTTTCCTCTGCCGCGGTGCTCGGTGGGTGCCGTCTGCTCCTAGGGCAGCTGTGGGACCACTGGTTTCTCCTGGGGCCGCGGCCGCTCCCCTCTGCTGATGGCTCCTGCAGGCTCCTGGCGGTTCTCCTGTGCATTTGCTGTGTCTTACCCAGAATCCTCAGGGGACACTGCTGACCCGAACCTTCTCATCCTGGCTCTCCTGGGTCGGGTCCTTGGTCAAAACCGCAGGGACAGTCCAGTGTGCACGCAGCTGGGGGCTGTCCCCGAAGCTCGCCTCGGAGAGTCCACAGGGCGTGGTCTCTGAGACGTGAGGAGCTCCGAGTGGAGCGTCCTGGACTCTGCTACCAGGGAGCGGGGAGAGGGCACTGGGGACGGGCACGAGGGTCCTTCCAGCTCTGGCCGCGGGAGCAGAGCCCAGCAGATCCGGGTTAATATCTCCTGTTGTCTTGTTTAACATCTGAATGAAAACCTCAGGGGGACAGCCCTGGAACAGAGCCAGGAAGTAAACTCTAGATTGACAGCCCGCCCTGCTGTCCATGGAGGGGGGGAGCAGAGCTCCCCGGGGTGCTCTGGGCTCCCAGGCAGCGCAGGTTACACGTGTGCCGTGGTCAGCGCCTGCCTGGCAACCCGGACGGAGCTGTGCCCGGGGTGGCCCTGCCTGGGGTCCCTTCCTCAGGCTCTCCCCGGCCCCCCTGCGCTGGGGTCAGCGCTGCTCTCCCTGTCCAGGTAGATGGGCCAGCCAGTCCCACACTCGAGGGCCTCTTGGCATCCCCTGCTGCCACTCAGTGGGGTGTCCTGACCCTCACATGCTCATGTCACCTCCTCACCCCTCCCCGCCCAGCACGTTCCACGTGTGGACCGGCACAGGGCCCCCTGTGAGGACATGCGGGCTGCTTCTACTTTATTTGTTAAAAAAATAAATTGCGAGGGCTCCCAACTGCTGGCTCTCTGCGCAGTTGCCTGCAACAGCTGCTGCCCCGACCCCCTACGCGACAGAAGCTGGAAGCCAGGCAGGTCCCCCACGTGGGTGGCGGGGACTCAGGGACTTCAGCCGTCACAGCTGCCCCCAGGGTCTGCAGTGGCAGGCAACTGGAGCCAGGAGCCAGGCTGGGAACAGAGCCGGGATCTGCGACATGGCCTCGGGCTTCTTCACTGCTGGGCCAGACCCCACCCTGTTCTTAGTTTCAGGCTCTTGTAAGTGAAGCTGTTAGGAGCATTTTCTTTTTGTAAAAAAAGCTTTGAATTCAACTGATTTTTACACTTAGAGAAAAGTTGCAGAAATAGTGTAGAATTCTACGCGCCCCTGCTCCAGAGTCTTCTAAGGTTTATGTCCTGGGTGAGGGGCACTCAAAAAGTAGGAAAAGCATATTTTGCAAAAACTGCATGGATTTTAAACTTTTTTTTTGCAACAAATAAGTGATGTTTTCATTCCGTTTCGCCAGAACTCTGCAGGGCCCGTATGCCCGCGAGGCGTCTCAGACGCAGGTCTGCGTGTGCACACGTCCCGGTCCCCATCACGCCCGCCTTCTGCTCAGCTCTCCCCAGCCGCCCTCCCTTGTGTGGCTTCCACCCCTGTGGATTCTGCTGGTTGGGTTTTTGCGAAATGTTCCCCAGTTTGTTCCAGGATATTTTCTCACAGCTGGAATGGGTTATACGCTTCTGGCAGAAGGTGACAGTGGCCCTGGGTGCTGTGTGTGGCAGCTCGGGCGTCCACGTGAGCGGCAGCCCAAGGTGTCTATGTGTGGGCATCTCGGGGTGTCCGTGTGTGGCAGCTTGGGGTGTCCATGTGTGGCAGCTCGGGGTGTCCGTGTGTGGCAGCTCGGGGTGTCCGTGTGTGGCAGCTCGGGGTGTCCGTGTGTGGCAGCTTGGGGTGTCCGTGTGTGGCAGCTTAGGTGCCGACATATCTCAGCAGTGTGCTATGCTGGCCACTTGGTCAAGGTCATGCCTGCTGGGCTCCTGCACCTTGAAGTGCCTTCCTCTGTGAGGCACCTGTTCACACCTGTCCACTTGGAGCCATCTGGGAGATGCTGGTGGTGCACACCTGTTCACACCTGTCCACTTGGAGCCATCTGGGAGATGCCGGTGGTGCACACCTGTTCACACCTGTCCACTTGGAGCCATCTGGGAGATGCCGGTGGTGCACACCTGTTCACACCTGTCCACTTGGAGCCATCTGGGAGATGCCGGTGGTGCACACCTGTTCACACCTGTCCACTTGGAGCCATCTGGGAGATGCTGGTGGTGTACACCTGTTCACACCTGTCCACTTGGAGCCATCTGGGAGATGCTGGTGGTGCACACCTGTTCACACCTGTCCACTTGGGAGCTATCTGGGAGATGCCGGTGGTGCACACCTGTTCACACCTGTCCACTTGGGAGCTATCTGGGAGATGCCAGTGGTGCACACCTGTTCACACCTGTCCACTTGGAGCCATCTGGGAGATGCTGGTGGCGCACACCTGTTCACACCTGTCCACTTGGAGCCATCTGGGAGATGCTGGTGGCGCACACATGTTCCCCACTAGCGCTGGTGTCGCTGTGTGTGTTGACGGTCGTTCCCCTGGTGTTACTACTTCCATTCCCCTTCCTGATCATGTGAAGTGGGGAATTCTGGATGGGATTGCTTGTGGCTCCCAGGTTCACGCAGGACTGAGACCCCAGAGCCAGCAGCCAGCAGCAGCAACATGGGGAAACAGTCCACCTATGGTGTTTTGGAGGTGGGATCCTTCGGTCCCTGGGGACCTGCCTCGGGGTGACCACGTGGAGAGGACCTGCCAAGGGGCTGGGGCTCTCCTTCCTTTGCCCTGCCCCTGCCAGGGGCCGAGCGGAGCCACAGCCTGCGCCTCCGATGCCGTGCACAGGGAGGCCTTTCCTGTTGGGTGAGCTGCTCGTCGCCGTAACGGGAAGCTGGCTCGGGCGGTGGGCAGCGCTGCACCTTCAGCCCGCTTGTCCACGTGGTTACTGCTGTGTCAGCGGGGGCACCTGGATTGCTGATTTGTATCAGTAAGGATGCATGGATAATGGATGATTGATGCCTATCAACAGGGACATGTGCATAACTGATTATTGATCTGGGTCAGTAGGGACACATGGGTAATTGATGGCTGCGCTGTATCGGTAGGGACATGGGGACAGCTGATTGTATCAGTAAACACGCATGTGATATTGAACTGTGTCAGCAGGGACGCATTGACATTGGTGTCTACCAGCAGGGACATGTGGATTGCTGATCCGTATCATTGAGCATGCATGGATAATTGATTACTGATTTGCATCAGGAACATGTGGGTAACTGAGTACTGATCCCTATCTGTAGGGACATGTGGATAACTGAGTACTGACTTGTATAGTAAGGACATATGGATAACTGGTTATTGATCTGTATCAGTAGGGACACATGGGTGGCTGATTATTGACTCACATCGGTAGGGACATGTGGGTAACTGAGTACCGATCCCTATCTGTAGGGATACATGGGTGGCTGATTATTGACTCACATCGGTGGGGATATGTGGCTCATGTTGCTTATTGGTCTGTATCAGCAGGGACTCATGGGTAATTATTTCGCTGGTGGGTGGGAGTACAGTGACTGTGACTGTGTTGGACCTTGGGCTTAGGTGTTCCTCATTGTGGCAGGATGCTCTCTCCTGCAGCGCCAAGGGCTCAGAGCTCCACTGTCTCTACACCCCTTGGTCATGCTTTCTTCCACTAAGTTTTATTTATGTTTTTAAAGATTTATTTATTTGAAAAAGTTACACAGAGAGAGAGGGAGAGAGGTCTTCCATCTGCTGGTTCACTCCCCAGTTGGCTGCAACGGCCAGAGCTACACTGATCCGAAGCCGGGAATCAGGAGCTTCTTCCAGGTCTCCCACGTGGGTGCAGGGGCCCAAGCACTTGGGCCATCTTCTACTGCTTTCCCAGGCCATAGCAGAGAGCTGGATTGGAAGTGGAGCAGCCGGGACTCAAACTGGTGCCCATTTGGGATACCGGTGCTATAGGTGGCGGCCTTACGCGCTATGCCACGGTGTCAGCCCCTCAACAAAGTTTTAAAGAAAATGTTGCTCCACTGTTTTCTTGCTTCTGTGTTTGTTTTAAAAGTCTGGTGCTAGTCTAATTCTTTTTACTCTATACATTAATTGATCTTTTTACCTGGAGGTCTTCTGGCTTTTGTCTTTAGCTTTGAAACCTGGTAGTTTTACATATGTTTCAAAGTTAATCAGACTGAATTTATTTTTTTAAAGATTTATTTATTTAGGCTGGCACTGCGGCTCAATAGGCTAATCCTCCGCCTTGCGGCGCCGGCACACCGGGTTCTAGTCCCGGTCCGGGCACCGATCCTGTCCCGGTTGCCCCTCTTCCAGGCCAGCTCTCTGCTGTGGCCCGGGAGTGCAGTGGAGGATGGCCCAAGTGCTTGGGCCCTGCACCCCATGGGAGACCAGGAGAAGTACCTGGCTCCTGCCTTCGGATCAGCGCGGTGCGCCGGCCACAGCGCGCTGGCCGCGGTGGCCATTGGAGGGTGAACCAATGGCAAAAGGAAGACCTTTCTCTCTGTCTCTCTCTCTCTGTCCACTCTGTCAAAAAAAAAAAAAAAAGATTTATTTATTTATTTGAAAGGCAGAGTTAGAGGCAGAGGCAGAGAGAGACAGAGAGGTCTTCCATCCCCTGGTTCACTCCCCAGATGGCCGCGACGGCTGGAGCTGGGCTGATCTGAAACCAGGAACCTAGATCTTCTAGGTCTCCCACATGGGTGCAGGGGCCCAAGCACCTGGGTCATCTTCTGCTGCTTTCCCAGGTGCATTAGCAAGGAGCTGGATCGGACATGCAGCAGCTTGACTCGAGCTGGCGCCCATATGGGATGCCGGCGCTGCAGGTGATGGCTTCACCTGCTCCGTCACAGCGCCGGCCCCTGAATATATTTTTCTAGGTACCTGGTGAACCCTTGAAATTTGTAGATTCAGGATTTTTTCAACTTACGGAAAATATTCCTTTATGTATTGTTATTTTCTTTGTGACTTCTCCTTGCCAATTATTTAAAATTTTTATTTGTTCATTTTCCATCTATTTGAAAGACAGAGACACAGAGGCATCTCCCTTCTGCTGGTTCACTCCCCAAATGCTTACATCAGCTGGGACCGGGCCCCTGAAGCCAGGAGCCAGGAGCCCCCTCCAGGTCTCCCACATGTGTGTCAAGGACCCAAGCACTCGAGTTGTCACTGCTGCCTCCCAGGGTCTGCGTTAGCAGGGAGCTGGAGGCAGAAGCAGAGCTGGGATCAGATCTCAGCACCACGACATAGGACGAGGATGTCCAAGTCCCAAGTGGCATCTCAGCTGCTGCACCGACCCCCCCATCTCGCCACTCTCTTCAGCACCTCTGATTCTGGGGCTTCGCTCCTCCAATGCCTGGACCTGCCTGGCTCTGGGGGACCAGGCTGCTTCTGTCTCGTGATTGCTTTTAGAAGGGAAGACACTCCCAGCAATTCTGTGTGAACTGCTGTCCCCGGATCGTCCCCGCAGCCTTCTGGGGGCTTCTCTCTCTTCTGATCTGTGACGCTGGGATGTCCCACAAGGCTGCTCTGGGGGCCGGGCATGTTGCTATGACGCTGGTACTTGTGCGTGCTTGGCTGTTGCCCCCTGCTCTCCTGCAGGGCCCTGCCTGCCTCCTCCTCCCTCTCCCGCCTTCCCCTTCCGCCTCTGGTCTCCGTGAAGCTCTGTGTTTGAAGACCGACCTCTTAAAGGACATCTGTCCTTCTCCGCCACTCCTGCCTCTTTACATGGAGTCTGTGTCTTTAAATACTCCGCTGGCGAAGGCTGGCGCTGTGGCGCTGTGGGGCAAGCATCCGGCAGAGCGTGGGATGAGTCCTGTCACCTCCCAATGCGCCTGGCAAGGCAGCGGGAGGTGGCCCAGTGCTTGGGTCCCTGCACCCAAGTGAGAGATCCAGGAGTGCCAGGCTCCGGGCGCAGCCTGGCCCAACCCTGGCTATTGGGGCCATCTGGGGAGTGAGCCAGTAGATGGAAGATCTCTCTCCCCTGCTCTGCCTTTCAAATAAATAAATAAATAAATAACATTTTAAACAAACAAGGGGCCAGCGCTGTGGTGTGCCGGGTTAAAGCCCCGGTATGCAGTGCCGACATCCCATATGGGAGCCGGGTTGAATCCCGGCAGCTCCACTTCCCACCCAGCTCTGCTGTGGCCTGGGAAAGCAGAAGATGGCCAAGTGCTTGGGCCCCTGCACCCGCGTGGGAGACCTGGAAGAAGCTCCTGGCCCCTGGCTTCGGATTGGCCCAGTTCCGGCCGTTGCGGCCAACTGGGGAGTGGACCGGTGGAAGGAAGACCTCTCTCTCCCTCTCTGTAACTCTGCCTTTCAGATAAATAAATAAATCTTTTTTAGAAAACAAAACAAACCACAAAAACCAGAACGCCCACCTGGCCCCCTGCCCGCTGCGTGTGACCCCAGGCCCGGCAGCTTCCATGCGGCCAGGGCCGGGCCGGGCCTGTGCGCTGCCCTGGGCGCCCCGGGCACCCCGGCTCCCCGGCTCCCGGCCGGCCGCTGCGTCGCCCTTTTTACCCCGGCGACTGCAGCTGTGGCCTCGCGGTCCTGCGACGCCAGGGGACATCTGGGCCGCTCGGAGGCCGGAGGGGACCGGGGGTCGTTCCCGTGGTTCCGGCGGGGGAGCGGGGTCTCAGGCAGGCGTGTGTCTTATCAGAAAGCGCGCACTCGCCTGCAATGGCCGCGCCAGGAACGGCCTGCTGTCCCCTGCTCGCCGGCCTGAGGGCCGCTCCTCTGCCGTCCTCAGCCCCGCTGGGCCCGGTGGGGGGCGGTGGGGTCCAGGTGCGGCCTCACTTCCGGTGGCCTCACTTCCGGCGAGCGGACATCCACAGCTCTGAGGCGGCCAGCCCCCTCGCGGCCTCACTTCCGGTGGCCTCACTTCCGGCGAGCGGACATCCGCAGCTCTGAGGCAGTCAGCTGCCCTCGCGGCCTCACTTCCGGTGAATGGCCATCTTTAGTCCCGAGATGGTCAGCACCCTCATGGCCTCACTTCCGGTGGCCTCACTTCCGGCGAGTGGACATCCGCAGCTCTGAGGCAGTCAGCTGCCCTTGCGGCCTCACTTCCGGTGGCCTCACTTCCGGCGAGCGGACATCCGCAGCTCTGAGGCGGCCAGCCCCCTCGCGGCCTCACTTCCGGTGAGCGGACATTTTAGTCCCGAGGCGGTCAGCCGCGGGGCCTCGCCCTGGGTTCTGCCCGCGTCCCTGCAGGGCCGAGCCGCGTGTGGCCGGAGTCCACCCCCCAGCTTGTGCCCTGTCAGTGTCCTGTCAGTGGACGGGGCGTGGCCCCCGCGGCCTTGCCGCCACAGCGCGGTCAGGCCTTTGGCCGTTTGCCGGGCTGGGCACAGGTGGACATTTCGGGCAGGTGTAGCTGGGCTTCTCCCCGAGGGACTTGGCGCCGGTCCGCGCACTGGGTTTGCGTTTCTCTTCCCGGCGATGCTGTGGCTCGTGCCTGCTTCTTTGGCGTTATCTCCGGATGTCCGCCTCTCCGCCAGCTTCGGCAGCCCCTGGTGGACGCTGGCCCCTGCCTGCACATCCCCGCGGCCGCCGCCGGCGAGTGGGGCTCCCAGCCGCTCCCCTTCCACGGCGGGGCCGTGGTGACTTCTGGAAGGCGCCGGAGGCCTCACTGAGCGCGCACGCGGTCTGTCGATTGGAAAACCACCTTTCCCGCGCTGGCGCCTCACGCTGTGCCCTAAGCCACAGGGGCGATGGTGGCGGGGACTGGCCCTGTGATGGCTGCGAGGGGCGGCTCCCTCTGCTGCCCCTCCACTGAGAGCGGGGTCTCCCCCTGCCAGCTGTCCCCCAGCTCCTGACCGACCCAGCCGGTGTGGGACATCGGCTGCTCCGAGCCGGTGCTCAGCGTGGTGGTTACTATGAGAGTGGAGGGGCAGGAGGCGGTCCTGGGGGAGTTTTTGTCTGCTTGTTTGCCTCTGTGGGTGGCTGTGTTGTGTGGAGGAAACTTGGGAAGAGAAAAATTAGAAACCATTGCTGCTTTGCCGCCACCCAGAAGTCTGTTTCTTAACTTCCGTCTAATGGTGCGACTGATGTGTTTGGATTTAAGTCTCCTTTGTTTTGTGCTTTCTGTTGGTGGCACCTGCTTTTCCCCTTGTTTTGCTTTCTTTTGCATTAACTGAGCCTTTTTCCCCCTTCCTACTTGAGCATTGTGCATTCCTTTCTATCATGTGTCATAAAACAGCAGGCGAAATCCACTTATGACCGGCTAAAGTTAACCAGAATCCTTCCCCCAGATAATCCAGGAAGCCTGGGGCACTCAGCGCAGTTGACCTGCCTGCTGACTTGGCGTTGGTTTCTGTCTCTGTGAACCGCTGCAGGTTCTGTCGCACTCCCACAGGCTCTGGCCTTGAGAGGCTGCGTGGATGTTTAGCAGTGCGGCTGCTTCTGATTCCCTGCGGTTCCATGGGAGTCGCCTGCCTCCTGCCTGGGACGTAACTAATGAGCGCCAGCGTCACAGTCCGCCAGCTTTCTTTCATTTTGTGTATTGTGCCTTCCAGAATGAAGGTGAAATGCGGGCTTACTGGGGATTGAATTCTTGCTTGTCAGTGATTACGTGTGTTCCGGGCCTCCCTGCACCTGTCAGCGGTCGGATGTTGGCCTCAATGTCCTCTGAACGTGGTTGCTTTCCTCTGGCAGATTTATGTATGTATTTGAAAGGCAGGGTTACAGAGAGGCGGAGAGAGAAAGAGAGAAAGAGAGACGGGTCTTCCAACCACTGGTTCACTTCCCAAATGGCTGCAATGGCCAAAGCCGGGCTGATATGAAGCCAGGAGCTTCTTCCGGGTCTCCCATGTGAGTGCAGGGGCCCAAGGACTTGAGCCATCTTCTGCTGCTTTCCCAGGCCACAGCAAAGAACTGGATTGGAAGTGGAGCAGCTGGGACTTGAACCAGCGCCCATATGGGATGCCGGCACCACAGATGGCGGCCTTACCTGCTACGCCACAGCACCGACCTCTCTGGCAGGCTTTGTAGTTTGGTTTAGTCTCTGTGGTTTCCCCTGCCCGCCCCTCCTCCCCAAGCCTCCTTACAGCAGACCTGGGTCTCAGGTTTGCAGCCTCTGAATCAGTTCTAAGGAATTTTCAGTCACTAGAGCTTCAGGTTTTGCTTCTGCCAGTGTCCCCTCCCATTCCTTCTGTTCGTGCTGTCCTGCATGTGGGTCCCTCCCTTAGGTGTGGCCCGCCACTGCTTTGTCTCTTTGTGGGTGATTCTTCTGAATTATCTTCTGCTACACACCACTTCTTTCTTTCGTTGTCCAGTCTGCTGCAAAGGTGTCCACTGTGCTTTTAATTTCAGTCTTGCTGTCTTTTTATCCAAGTTTTCTGTATCGCTTCCTGTGGTTCTGCTCTGTGAGCATATTTTTCATGCCTGTACTTGAAAAAAACATTTTTAGTGGAGGTTGTGGAGCAGGAGGCACATGGGGGTTCTGGGTCATGCTGAGCTGTGCTGTGAACCTAACACTGCTGTAAAAACAAACCTGGATTTCCAAGTGGAGAGAGTTGTTGTTTTGTGATTGAGCTTTGTTGAGTATAATGTCAGAAGCTTCTGTGGGTCTTTTTTCTTTCTTTTTTTTTAAAGATTTGTTAATTTTTTTTGAAAGGCAGAGCTACAGAGAGGCAGAAGCAGAGAGAGAGGTCTTCCATCCTCTGGTTCACTCCCCAGATGGCTGCCGTGGCCTGCGAAAGCAGCAGAGGATGGCCCAAGTCCTTGGGCCCCTGCACTTGTGTGGGAGACCTGGAAGAAGCTCCTGGCTCCTGGCTTTGAATCTGCACAGCTCCCGGGGCCTATGTGGACTGTGGGGAGACCTTGGATCCCAGGGCCCATATGAACTATGGGGAGACCTTGGATCCCAGGGCCCATGTGAACTGTGGGGAGACCTCGGATCCCAGGGCCCATGTGAACTATAGGGAGACCTCGGATCCCAGGGCCCACAGGAACTGTGGGGAGAGACCCCCAGATCCCAGGGCCCACAGGAACTGTGGGGAGACCTCGGATCCCAGGGCCTATGTGGACTGTGGGGAGACCTCGGATCCCAGGGCCCACGTGAACTGTGGGGAGAGACCCCAGATCCCAGGGCCCATGTGAACTGTGGGGAGACCTCGGATCCCAGGGCCCACGTGAACTATAGGGAGACCTCGGATCCCAGGGCCCACGTGAACTATGGGGAGAGACCCCAGATCCCAGGGCCTATGTGGACTGTGGGGAGACCTCGGATCCCAGGGCCCACGTGGACTGTGGGGAGAGACCTCAGATCCCAGGGCCCACGTGGACTGTGGGGAGAGACCCCAGATCCCAGGGCCCATGTGAACTGTGGGGAGACCTCGGATCCCAGGGCCCACGTGGACTGTGGGGAGACCTTGGGTCCCAGGGCCTGTGTGGACTGTATCTAGGGGAAGTTTCCAATGATGTGAGGGACAAGACTGGAAGGGTCTGAGCTTCCTTTTCTCCCCTGGTTACTCCTGTTTACCAGGAATGTGAAACTGTATGTGCATGTGTGTGCACCTGTGTGGGTGCATGGTTGCACGCATGTGGGTGAAAACCACCAAGTAGCTCCCTGTGTGAACAAGCTCAGGGACTGGCTTCTGGTTGACGTCTCTGTGCCTCCCACCTGCAGGGGCACTGGGAGACCCTGGACAAGGCCAGGGCTAGGCTGGCAGACAGGCAGGGGAGTTGCAGCACGTGTACAAGCCTAGACCAGTACCCCCTGGGCAGCCCACCAGTGGCTCAGTCCCTGTCAGGGCGATGCCAAAGGCTAGAGCAGGATTGGCTGGTGGCATTGATTAGGATGGGGTCACCACAGGCCAGGTGATGCATGAGACCAGGAGAGATGAGAGCGAAGAAAGCCAGTGCTGGGGAGGGAGTTGTGAGCAGCAGCACCATGGACAGCGCCCAGAGACTGGGACCAGGCAGCTGCAGCCCTCCTGAGCCAGTCCTGGTCCTAGTTCCTCTCTCCCAGCCTCGGGAGCTTGGGAAGAAGGGGATCCTGTGTGCCCACGAGTGCTGGAGGAACCTCTGGCATAAGGAAGGCGTTCGCTGCTTCTTAGGCTCAGGGTAGGCAGATTTCTGGGATCTGTTGTTTTTCCAGGAGCCAGAGCAGGAATTCCAAAGGTTGGACTCTTAGCAGGAGGTCGGCAGTGAATTCTTGTTTTCAGTGGGTGTGGCTCATCCCTGGCAGGCAGGGATGGGAATGCTGGCCTCAGGCACCCCGGACCCTTTTCTTCCGGAAAGCTGAGGCAGGTGTCCCATGGATGGTCTGGGGGTCAGTGACGTCCCCTACAGTGCCTGCAGGGTACACAGACATTGCACGCTGGCCTGTGGCACACACAGGGGCAGCTGCGCTGAGGACAGCAGGCGAGAGCAAGTGGTATGCGTGAGTTAGGACACAGGCTCTTTTCCATGAATGGAAGGAAATGGACACAGGGGAGGCCTGGAGCCCATGATGCGGTCTCGCTGGGGAAGGGAGTGGATGGGAACCCGGCAGCAGGGGGGCCTCTGCACGCTCACGGCCACTCCTGGGGGTGAGCCGAGCCAGCACCTCGGCTTTCATCCACGCCTGCTCCTGCCTCACTGTCTCTTCTCCATTTTTCTAAGAATCCTGCCTGAACCTGGGAACTTGGTCAGCAGGATCCTGATGAGGGGCCCTCGGGTGCCTGGTTTCGGCCACACCCTCCTTCCTCTTCCCCAGCAGGACCTGTGTCCCTGTGCTGTCAGATGCCTGGGGATCCATCTGCAGCCTTCTCCCCGTGGGGACCCTGGGCTTTTGTCCCCGTCTCCCCTCACATCTTGTCCCAGTGTTCTGGGGAGGAACATCCACCTGTGTCCTGACCTCTGCACACGTGTCACCCCTAGAAGTTTTCTTCTAAGTGTAGCCAACTCCCGCCCTCCTGGCCAGGCTCCACCCTCACTGCCTGTTCTCTTCACCAGCTCGTCTTAGAAGAGGCTGTCGGTGCAGCCCGGCTTTGCTCCCGCTGAGTGCACAGGCATGGGCACCCCCTTTCGCCCCCGAGGCCCCACTTCTGCTGGGGCAGCTGGGAGGCTGGCAGGGAGCAGCTGGTGCGTGCGGGGCCGAGCAGCTCACTCCTCACTCCTCTCACCTGCCGTTGCAGCTCACTCCTCACTCCTCTCTCACCTGCCATTGCAGCTCACTCCTCACTCCTCTCTCACCTGCCGTTGCAGCTCACTCCTCACTCCTCTCTCACCTGCCATTGCAGCTCACTCCTCACTCCTCTCACCTGCCGTTGCAGCTCACTCCTCACTCCTCTCACCTGCCGTTGCAGCTCACTCCTCGCTCCTCTCTCACCTGCCGTTGCAGCTCACTCCTCACTCCTCTCTCACCTGCCGTTGCCGTCGTCCAGCCATAGCTGCGATGCTTCCTCTTCTCTCTTCCCAGGAAAACCCTTTGGAACCCAAAGTGGAGGCCTCGCTGTCTGACCGGGACTCTATTTTCAGGAGAAGCTTCCCGGCATGGCTGCCCCTGGCCTGGGCCCGTTGTTCCCAACACCTCCCTGTCCTGTCCTCCATTGTTGGTGCCTGGAAGCCGCCATGGCCCGTCTTTCCGCGTGGCCGTGGAGTGAGCCTGCAGAAAGCCTGGGAAGCACCACGGGATGCCGGCTCTTGGCTGTGAGTGGTGTCTGCACTTGTGTGCTTGCTGCTGGCAGTGAGGGACTGTCGGAGACCGCACGTTGGGGGCTTTAGGAGGCAACTTGGAGTGGACGCTGGTGCCTGCTGCCCTGGAGCCACCAAGTCCCTGGACTTCATGGTGGCCCAGCAGATCCTGGGTTTGCAGGTCTCTGGTGCCCACACTGTGCAGCACATCTGGTGCTTAGCAGGGCGGGTGGGGGTTTGAGAAATGGGTCCAACCCAAGCTTCATCCTCAGGAAGTCCAGGGGCATGCAAGTGGAGGAGGGCTTGAGACCCTCAAGGGCTCAAGCGAGAAGGACAGCGCTGGGGGTGGCAGCGGGGGTGTCCACAGACAGGTCAGGGTGAAGCCGTCTGTCCCATCCCACCTCCTGCTTTCCACCCAACCTTGCGTGAAGGCGATTGAGTGTCCTCAGTGTGGTCTGAGACAGAGATTTTCTCCGATAGGAGACTTGGCAACAGATGAGATTTTTGTTTTTCTTTCTTTGCTTAAAAGGCAGACACAGGGAGAGAGACCAACAGGGAGCTTTCTTCTGATTGACGTCCTAAAGCCTGCAGTGTTCAGAGCCGGGCTAGGTCGAAGCCAGGAGCTCAATCCAGCTCTCCCACGTGGGTGGCAGGGAACCAAATGTTTGAGCCACCACCGGCTGCCTCCCAGGGCACCAGCTTCCAGGGAGCTGGAACCGGAACCGGAGCTGGAGCTGGAGCTGGAGGTGGAGCTGGAGGTGGAGGTGGAGCCGGCCCTCCAGTAGGGACGCAGGTTCCAGACAGTGTGGATTGCAGTGACCGCTCAGTGGCGCCATGTTCCTTTGCACAGGAACGATGAGTTCCTGTGTCCAACGGCCCGGCTCTGCCCTGAGGCCATGTGACGGGGGCCATTGGTCAGAGCGCGGAGCTGGGTTGGCTTGCTGGGTGCTGGCTGTGTTCTCTGCCGTCCCTCAGCTGTCGAGAAGGGCTCTCCATGGGTTCTCCTTCTGTCTCCTGGGCGTGTTGATGTCAGGTAACATGTGTGGGTCCCCCTCTTCTGCTGTGGCTTCTGTTGTGTTTGTGGTCTGCGTGGTGTGTGTCGTTGGGAGAAGCTGCAGCCATTGCCGCCTACAGGCCTCAGGCGCTGTGTGCTGGTGCCTGAGAACCAGCCTTCTGCCCCACTGTGCGCACACAGAGCCACAGCGCCACTGGAGTCCTCCTCCCAGTGCTGGGCCAGCGAGTTGGTCTGCAGGTTGCCAGGATGGCCGGGGTCCCTGTGGTCCACGCTATGCTGAGCCAGAGGGCCAGGTTGGGTGATGGCTGTGCTCCCACACGGAGTGGACTGGATGTGCCCGTGGTGGGGTCTGCTCCCACACGGAGTGGACTGCATGGCCGTGCCCGTGGTGGGGTCTGCTCCCACATGGAGTGGACTGCATGGCCATGCCCGTGGTGGGGTCTGCGAGAAGCGGCCAGGCTGGGAGGGCACGGCCGAGCACCCAGCTTTGCAGGTTGGTGGTGGAGACGCTGCGCTCAGCGCTGCACCTGCCACTGGGGGCAGCGCTTGGCTGTATGCGGCGCTCCTGATCCATGGCTCTCATTGGTTGGTTCTTTCCTGGGGCCACTCAAGTGAACCCAGTTGAGTGCTAATTTCTGATTCCTCTGGGTGTAGAAAGTGTTTCCTCTGATTTGCTAGCTTGGCTGGGCTGTGGGGTGTCGGGTGTGGCTTCTGGGGTTCCGTTTGAATGCTCCTTGTTGTGACTTGGAGCAGGGGTGCTGCCAGCTATGAGGGTCACAGCTCTGCCCATGGGAGCCAGGGCTGCCTCTGCCTCCATGCTCACTGGGCCCCTTGGTGTCAGGGCTGCCATAGGCCCTACGACCCACCACCTCAAAAAACCTGGGCTTATCTCCTTCCTGAGGTACCTATGTGGCTGTGGCCCTGGGAGGACTTGGGGGAACATTTGTGACCAGTACTGTGGTCCTGTCAGTCCTCAGGGGGTCAGCCACCCCTGTCCTGAGGGCTCTGGTCTGAGATTCGGCTTTGGTGTGGTCATGGGGTGGGGGGTGCTGAGGCTTCCATGGTGGCCCCAGGCATCTGATCCACTGTCCTCAGGTCACACGCATCAGGCCCCACTCTTGTCGTTGGCTATTGTCAGTTGTAGTCTGGGCGCCCGGCCCTGCCACCCTGGAGTCTTGTCATTGCCCTGGATGCTGGGAGCTGGTTCCCTGCAGGGGGGCTGTCCTCCAGGTCCTGTAGGGAACGTGGTCAGGTGGAAGTGCTGGGCGCCCATCCCAGGTCCTGGTCTGCAGCAGCAGCAGGGCTGTTCCAGGCCCACGCTCACTCTGCACTGCACACCTGGGCTCCCCGAGGCTGTCCCTGTGGCAGGGTGGGTGCGACCCCAGCTGGCCTTTCTCGCCAGGACCTTAATTAAGCCTCATATCCGGTGGGGGGCATTTTCATGTCAGTAAAGCGTCCACTCTAGCCCGGTTCTCTGCCCTCAGTCCAAACCTGAGGGCACCCTTCCTCCACCCTGCCTCATCGTGGGGGCCCCTGGCCTCTGTGGGCTCCTCCCATAGCAGGGATTTGTTGCTGTGGTCCCTGTGTTTGCCGTAGTCATGGTGGTCCCCAGTCTGGGGTGGGGTTGAGGGGTGAGTTTTGAGAAGGACTGGCTGATGTCTCGGGATGGCCTCTACCACATTGTGTTCAGTGTCCTCAGTTGAGGGCTGCCTGCCCCTGGCATGCAACAGGAGATGCTCCCCTGGCCCAGGACTTCCACCTGGCTGCCCCCACCCGAGTCTCCAGGTCATGTGTTTTGTCCCCAGAGACCAACTGTGTCCCCTCTGTGGCTCCTCTGCCTTCACAGTTGGTTCTGGGACCTGGGGCTAGTGGCTGAGGGACACGGGCTGTTAATCTGCTGCTGTGAACTCTAGAAGTGTGGCCCGAGCTGGACGCCGGGCAGGCTAAGCCTGTCATTCTATTTATGTCAGGCCACTGAAGTGGACCCCACAGCCACACGGGCCCTGGGCGTCGGGTGGCTCTCCCAGTCCCCAGCTCTGCCTGCTCCACATCCCCACCCACTGCCGGGATGCCAGGCAGGCCAGGGCATCGCCGCCCCACACGAGCAGCCCTGCCAAGGGCTGCTGATCCACGACAGCGTCCGGGGTTCTGGGATCCCACCTGGGGGCTGCTCTCCCTGCCCCCAGCAAACTGAGATGAGGTCTTGTGTGCAGGGAGCATGTTTCAGGAAGGGACTCCAGGGAGCAGGAATGAGGACTGGAAGGCTGAGTGCAGAGTGAGGGGAGGAGGCTGTGTCTCTTGGGTCACTGGGTGGTGGCCTCAGAAGGGAGAAGGGGATAGTGTGTCCTGGCCCCTTCCCTGCTTGCCAGGCGTCCCCAGGGCATTGGCTCCTGTGCAGGTCCAGGCTGTGAATGAGAGAGTGCTGAGCAGGTGGGCGGTGCACCCAGGTGCCTAGGCCAGGCCCCTGGAGAGCTGGCTGTGGCTGCACTGGGCAGACAGACGTGGCGGGACACGGGGATGTGCACAACACAGGGACTTGTGACAGGACGGGGATGTGTGACAAGACAGGGATATGTGGTGGGACACAGGGACGCCTGGCAGGACATGCCTGCCCTGTGGGACAGAGCAGTGAGCCCGGGCAGGGACTCTTCAGTCACCTCGCAGGTGCCACTGTAACTGTCCTCACCCTGGGCTTTGCGTCCTCTCAGGTGCAGTCCTCCGCTCTTCCCTGAGTGTGGCAGGAAGGCTGGGCACTTGTGGGCTGGCAAGAAGGCGGCTGTGTCCTATGTTGCCCCGTGAAAGGGGCTGAGACCGGGGCGGCCGCCTCCCTCGCCGCCTGGCGTGAATGCAGCGTATTCTTCGCCATGGTTTTGGATTCAGCCCGCTCATTAGCAAGGCGCATAATGGAGCTGCGTGCCCAGCACAGCCTGGTGCCTACAGGCCAGGGAGCGGGTGGAGGGGGAGTCAGACAAGAGTGCCCACAGCTGGGGCCCTATCCAGGGCCCATGTCCTTCTGTTGGCCGACCCAGGGCCAGCCACAGGTGTCTCGGGGCTGCCCAGCAGTGGTGGTCAGCAAGCTCTGTGTGTGGGTGGCTGTGCCCCTCGGGCCCTGTGGGAGCCAGGCCAGTGGTGTGGGTCAGAGATTAGGGTCATGGGGCTTAGTTTATTGTCACGGAGTTGGCAATGCCTTTGGCACAAGGTGGCCTTCATCTGGCAAAGTGCTTCTTTAGCATCCGTGGATGGAAATACAAAACGGGCCAAGCCGTAGATTTCTGAAGCTGTGGTTACCAGGGATCCTAGAAGGAGCCTGCTGCTGGCCGTGCCAACCCCAGAGCAGGCACAGGTGCGTCAGGCACAGGTGTGCAGGTGAGCAGCATCAGGAGGGAGCGGAGGAGATGGTGAGATGAGTCCGGGTTCGTGTTCTGGTGACAGTCTGCGAGCCTGACACAACAGCGAGAGAAGAAGCAAAGTTTTATTTAAGTAAGAAAAGGAGAAACTCTGGACTAGCGGAGGGGCCAGTAGAAAGAGAGACCGAGCTGCTGAGGTCTCGCAGTCCGGGGCGTTTGTACGTCTTGGTAACACAGAGCAAATGCAGCAGTTACACATCTGTGAAGGCAGGGCCAATCTTTCTGGAGGCTTTCCAGCTTGTTTCTGTCGAAACCTAAACCTTGCTGTCCATTGGCAAATGTTTGCTATAATGAGCTTCGTTACGATTTGCTTGGTGTGTGCCTTGGGCTGGCGGGGAGCTGCAGGGTGGAGCCAGCCTGCCTGCTTCTGGTCCCAGGCTCCCTCGGGGTGGGGGCGGCTCCCAGCGAGGTCAGGTAAACAGGTGGGTCTGGCAGCGACCCTGGCTTTGTGCAGGTGTGCAAGTGCACACGCATGTGGGGTTGCTTACATGGAGCAGTGGGGCACCCGGGGTCGTGGACACACTAGTATCCTCTTGGACAGCACTGTTAGGCAAATGGGGCAGATGGCCTCATGTGCTGCCACTTCATGGCCTTTGGTGTGGAGCTCGGGTGAGCCCCACAGGCCTGCTGCAGGTGTGGGGTGAGGGGCCTGGGCGCCGTGTACTCCCAGCACCGAGGACCCCTTAGGGCAGGCGTCCCTGGGCGCTGTGCTTGCTCTCCGCCCGGGCTCCTCGGGAGCACCTTGCCTCTGCCTGGGGATGCAGGGACCACCTCGAGGGCCTTGGGCTGCGGAGATTTTCTTGGCGTTAGCTGATCTTGCCTGCAGGCTGCAAGGGGAGTTGGTCTCCCCAGGGGAGCTTCCTTTGGGGGCTCCCGTTGGCTGTCGGCACCCACCAGGCAGGGTCAGCTTTTGGAGGAATGGCCAGCATTGGGCATCGTGGTGACACGTCTTAGCGACATCAACTCTGTGCCCACCAGGACACGTGTACGTGCTCCTCTCTGACATGATTGGTATTTGCTGTGAATGGAGGGCAAAGGTGCAAGAGATAGGCTTGCCCGAGTTGGGGTCGGAAATGCCAGTGTTTGTCTAGTTCTAAGTAACTGGCATTTCACATGGTAGCCAGGGCCACATCAGGGATGCCCAGCTGCCCTGTATGGGAGGAAAGGCCGGCTGGGCCCTGCTGCCCTGTCCCTGCCGCCAGCCCTCTGGCCTCCGCCTCCACAGTGTCAGATGGTGCTGGGGACAAGTCCCCTGCAGGCCCAGCCTCGAGGGCTGCACAGAGGCCATGTGGTCTCCAGAGAGGCGTGGCCCAGCCTCGAGGGCTGCACAGAGGCCATGTGGTCTCCAGAGAGGCGTCAGAGCCTCTTGGGAGGAACATGGCAGCCGCAGGGCTTGGGGGCCGCTGTGGCGCGGGCACCTCCCACCTGCATGACAGGCAGGTGTGGTATCAGAGCTGCTGCTTGGAGGACGTGGAGCCACGGCCGGGGCTTCACAGGTTCAGATTTCCAGGAACAAAGCTGATGTCACCGTGGAGTAGTGCTGGGGTGTCAGGGGATGACTTGAAGCGTTTGTGTGTCCAGGTGGAGCTGCTGGTTTGCTGGGGAGACGGCCAGTTGAGCGCCATCCTGCACCAGCCCCCCAGAACGTGGGCTGGAACGTGAGTGTGGTTTTCTGCAGCTCAGTGGAATGAGGGAGGGGCCTCAGCTGCTGAGGGCGGGGCTATGCGCTGGCCCCCCTCAGAGGCCTGAGTTTTCATGCCCACTGCAGCCAGGAAGAGGCAATGAAACTTGGCTGCAGGGAACTCAAACTTGGCTGCCTCGGCCCCTCTGGGGACTGTACCCTCACAGACTAAAAGCCTGGCTTCTCCATTGGGAGGCACAGCAGAGCCCTGAGTGAGTGGAGAACTGAGCAGGAGACCCCGTGTCAGACGGCATCCTCTTCCCGTTAGGAGAGCCTCAGCTTGGTCCCTTGGTACTACACAGACACACACACGGCTCTGTGCACTACACAGGCACACATGCATGGCTCGGCTCTGTGCACTACACGGGACACGTGTGCTCGGCTCTGACTCTGAATTCGACGGCTGACATGGAACAGCTGGGTCGGAAGAGCAGGAGGTGGCAGTGGCCTCGGACGCTGGGGTCTCCTCCACGGTTGTAGGAGGAGACTGACTGATGCAGACAGTGGGGCGGACGGCAGGGTCCCCCAGGCAGGAGAGGTCTGGCCCAGGCCTGTGAGCAGAATGCACGCTTGGTTTTCCAATGAGAAGAACCCAGGAGGGGGAGCAGAGCCATGAAAGCTTGAGGAAGACTCTCCATCAGTGTCTGTGCACACCGAGTTCTGGACAAGAGGCAGACACGGGGGAGAGGTGGGGTAGTGAGTGACCCTGAAGCTCCTGAGGGCCAGGGTCAAGGTGAGTGCTGAGCGGGACCAGCCAGGGGCCGGGCGCCAGGATGCAGAGCAGCGAGGGGGAGTGAGGGGCCGGAGTGTCACGGATGCAGAAACAGGGCCGCCACCAGGGTGCGTGCGGAGTGACAGTTGTGAAAGGATGCTGAAGTAGGGCTCCAGTTGTTATTTTTCAAAATCGAGGAGCACCAGCTTAATCATGCATACGTGCCCGTGTGGTGCAGACCCAGAGCTGTGCACACATGCCTGTATATTGCAGCTAGAGCTGTGCATGTGTGCCCGTGCCGTGCAGAGTTGTGCACGCATGCCCATATACTGCAGACAGAGCTGTGCACATGGGCCTGTGTAGTGCAGAGCCATGCGTGTGTGCCCATGTAGCGTGCAGTGCCGTGCATGTGTGCCCATGTGGTGCACAGAGCCGTGTGTGTGCCCGTATAGTGCACAGAGCCGTGTGTGCCTGTGTAGTGCACAGAGCCATGTGTGTGTGTCCGTGTAGTACACAGAGCCGAGCACACGTGTCCCATGTAGTGCACAGAGCCGAGCCATGCATGTGTGCCTGTGTAGTGCACAGAGCCGTGTGTGTGTGTCCGTGTAGTGCACAGAGCCGTGTGTGTGTGTCCGTGTAGTACACAGAGCCGAGCACACGTGTCCCGTGTAGTGCACAGAGCCGAGCCATGCATGTTTGCCTGTGTAGTGCACAGAGCCATGTGTGTGTGCCTGTGTAGTGCACAGAGCCATGTGTGTGTGTCCGTGTAGTACACAGAGCCGAGCACACGTGTCCCATGTGGTGCACAGAGCCATGCATGTGTGCCCATGTGGTGCACAGAGCCGTGTGTACCTGTGTAGTGCACAGAGCCGTGTGTGTGTATCTGTGTAGTACACAGAGCTGTGTGTGTCCCTGTAGTACCCAGAGCCGAGCACACGTGTCCCATGTAGTGCACAGAGCCGAGCCATGCATGTGTGCCTGTGTAGTGCACAGAGCCGTGTGTGTGTGTCCGTGTAGTGCACAGAGCCGAGCACACGTGTCCCGTGTAGTACACAGAGCCGAGCCATGCATGTGTGCCTGTGTAGTGCACAGAGCCTTGTGTGTGTGTCCGTGTAGTACACAGAGCCGAGCACACGTGTCCCGTGTAGTACACAGAGCCGAGCCATGCATGTGTGCCTGTGTAGTGCACAGAGCCATGTGTGTGTGTCCGTGTAGTACACAGAGCCATGTGTGTGTGTCCATGTAGTGCACAGAGCCGAGCACACGTGTCCCGTGTAGTGCACAGAGCCGAGCATGCATGTGTGCCTGTGTAGTTCACAGAGCCATGTGTGTGTGTCTGTGTAGTGCACAGAGCCGTGTGTGTGTCCCTGTAGTACACAGAGCCGAGCACACGTGTCCCGTGTAGTGCACAGAGCCGAGTCATGCATGTGTGCCTGTGTAGTTCACAGAGCCATGTGTGTGTGTCTGTGTAGTACACAGAGCTGTGTGTGTGTCCCTGTAGTACACAGAGCCGAGCACACGTGTCCCGTGTAGTGCACAGAGCCGAGCA
Source organism: Lepus europaeus (assembly GCF_033115175.1). NCBI lineage: Eukaryota > Metazoa > Chordata > Mammalia > Lagomorpha > Leporidae > Lepus > Lepus europaeus. The sequence goes on along the minus strand of NC_084843.1, from coordinate 954,981 downwards.
TGCATGTCCCGTGTGCTGCAGACACAGAGCTGTGCACCAGGGTGACCTGAGGGATTGCCGTGGGCAGGGAGGGCGTCCAAGGCTGGAGGTGTTGGCATGGCCTCCGCGGGCTCCTGGCAGGAGTCAGGAGGGTGGCTGGGAGCTGGGTCTGATTGCTAGGAGAAGGCCTGGAGGTGCAGGAGGAGGCGACAGCCAGGTTTCTGCTGAGGTGGCTGCTGGGTGACGGTGTCAGGAGTGGAGGGAGAAGGGAGCGTGGACTTTGTGGGAGGGGCAGGGTCTCAGCGGCCCCTGAGGAATCGTGACGTGGGCCGCTGACAGCGGGAGGACGTGGAGCCTGGGAGCCTGCAGTGAGGGCGGGGGACTGTGCATTTGGGGTGGTCTCGGAGCCAGCCCTCAGCGAGGGGAAGTGAAGCCAGGACCGGGGCTGCGGGGCAGAAGGGAGACTCCCTGGGCCACCCAGCCCCAGCCACATGAGATGGGCAAGCCTGCTGCCTCTGAAGGCAAACACGTGGCTGTGTGGCCTGCACATGGGGCCTTGGCCGTGGACGCCTTGAAGAGCGGGCGTTGAGACCGGCGGTGCACCCTGGAGGTCAGTGCTGGGCAGCCACGTGGCTGTGCTTAGCCCTTTGTCGTCCCTGCTCTCTGCGGTCAGCGTGTTCTATAACTGGAAACAGAGGCCACCCAGGTGCGCCCAGTGCCCGCCTTGCCCTCAGGCAGCCCGAGAGGACGGCTCGCCAAGCATGAGCCATGCATGATGAAGGCGTGTGCGGAGGTTTGGAGGGGAACACGGATGTAACACGTACCGGTCCAGGAGGACACATAGTGGGAGGTGGACCCTGAGCTCCTGTGGCTGCTTCGGGTTTGGGGTTTGCACTTGCAGATGTGCTTTTCCGTGACCACGACGCACACGCTTGTTTTCAAGGTGTCGTGTGCTCACGCCACACGGACCTTCCATAGCCACCTCGTCAGAACCTGACGGTGAGCCGCCCACGTCCAAGTGTGGGAGCCCTGCTCTGTTGCTGGGCGTTAAGATGCTTCTCGCTCTCAGCATTACCGTGCCACCCTTCAATGAGTTGCATTTGAAGCTCTTAGATCTGTGCCCGGCACAGGGTAGGTTCCAGCACTCGGCACAGAAGGAGAATCGGCGCCCGTGCTGTTACTGAGTCATTTCTTGGGCTCTGGAAGCAGGGGCTGTGGGTGCTTCCACTGACAGAGCTCCCACTCCCGAGGTGGAGCCTGGGGCCCCCAGCTGACCTCAGTGGACATCTAGGCTTCAGGAGCTTGTCTGGTGCGTCTCAGTGGGGGCTGGAGACCTGGCCCTGGATTTGTTTTTTTTTTAATTTTTTAATTTATTTTTATTTTTATTTTTTTTGACAGGCAGAGTGAACAGTGAGAGAGAGAGATAGAGAGAAAGGTCTTCCTTTTTGCCGTTGGTTCACCCTCCAATGGCCGCCGCGGTAGGCACGCTGCTGCCGGCGCACCACGCTGATCCGATGGCAGGAGCCATGGAGTGCAGGGCCCAAGCACTTGGGCCATTCTCCACTGCACTCCCTGCTGGCCCTGGATTTGAATTTGGCCCCAGCACCTACCAGTTGTGTGACCGTGGGCGGGTGGCCCCAATTGTAGCACAGTGGGTTTTCTCCCCTGTGAAACAGAGGCAGCAGTGGTAGCAGCTGCCCAGTGGCCATCACACAGGTCAGCAGTGACAGCAGCTGCCCAGTGGCCGTCACACAGGTCAGCAGTGACGGCAGCTGCCCAGTGGCCGCCGCACAGGTCAGCAGTGACGGCAGCTGCCCAGTGGCCATCGCACAGGTCAGCAGTGACAGCAGCTGCCCAGTGGCCATCGCACAGGTCAGCAGTGACAGCAGCTGCCCAGTGGCTGTCACACAGGTTGGTGTAGAGCTTGGACGATAGAGCAGTGTTTGTCATTCCAGTGTTGTCACTGTCACCAGGATATCTTGTCAGAGGTGCAGCAAGGGTGAACGACCTGGTCATTTGTTCTAGTTTGTTGGAGAAGCAGTAACATGAGTGACAGCTGATTTCCCCACGTCACTGTGGTCATTTCACATCCTGTCATTGGTGTTTACTCTGTGGGCTCCTCTTGGTTTCATGGGTCTCAGATTTGGGGTGAAAGGGCATTTGGATGCCACTGGAAGAGGCAGAGCTGGCTGGGTGAGGTGGGGTCATCGGATCCTCCCTGGCCACCTACCCACAGTCACCCTGGGCTCCGGGCGCAGGTGCAGCCTCACAGACTGCGAGATGGACTCTGAGTGCCCTCCTGCTTGGAAGCCTCAAGGCCCTGCGTGTCCTAATGGACAGCTAAGTGAGCTCAGCGGGGGCTTCCTGCGGGGGTGGGAGTGGGATGGGGGGGGATGAGCCGCTCTCAGCACCTGCGCAGAAGGGTGCTGGTCTGGCGGGCCGCACACCCCCACCACTCCCCCTGTCATCTCCATGGCCACATCCCAGCATTTAAAGGGTAGAAACTCCACACCACTTAGGATGAGAACTGCCTCTGAGAGGGGAAGGGTGCCCGCCCCTGGCCTCGGCTGAGCTCATGGGGAGTGGAGCCAGAAGACGCGTTTGCTCTGGTGCAGGCCTGGTGCCTGCTTTGGAAGTGCCCTTGTGAACCCGCGTGCGTTTCTCTGACTGGAGGCAGCCCCAGGAGCTGCGCCCAGCTGTGGACGCGGTGACCCAGGCAGAGGCGGGATTAGTCATCGGAATCCAGCAGCAGTGACAGCGGCAGCGGGCGTCCGAGCCCGGGAGAGGCGCTGGGCCGAGCACGCACCCCGTGTGGGGAGCAAGCGGCCATCCTGGCGGAAGGAAGGCCCTGCCGAGGAGCGCCCAGCTCGGGAGATGGTTCCTCCCCCGGTGCAGCCGTAGCCTGGTAAATTCCATCTGAAGAGAGCAGCCGCGCTGTGTGCTGAGTCATAGAGCCAGGAGCGGACACACACAAGCCGCTCGGAATCCAAGCCGGGAAGATTCCCACGGTCAGGATGAGAGCCGGTGAGGAGCGGAGCGGGGCTGGGGAGTCAGTGCTGGGCTTCCCCGCTGCGGGGCTGCTCTGTCTTGTGTGTGCCCAGGTCGCTGCACCCGTGGCTGTCTGGTGAGCAGACTGTGTCACCGGGCAGGTAACAGTGTGGAGAAGATGCCACGTTCGTGTGCAGAGAGCAGTGGGGCTGGCGCCCGGTGGCCCTCACCCCATCCGTGCCCTGCGGCTGCTGGCAGAGGCCACAGCAGGCAGGGTTTTTGTTTTGTTTTGTTTTGTTTTTTTACAGCATGGGTGTTTATTTTCTGGAGTCATGTGGTGGAGGAACCCTAGGATGTGACTGCTCAGGACTGGCTCTGGTGAGAATCAGTGGAGCCAGCGCCCAGCCTGGGAGGCCTCGGATGCCCTGGGGAGGGGTGGTGGCTTGGGTGTGTTTTCCTTCTTGAACGTGGGTCACGTTTATGGCCGGGTGCATGGCGCCTGCCTGTCTTCTGATTGGATGGCGACATCTCATTAGAACCCCATCAGGAACCAGTTTGCTCTGACAGCAGTTACTGTGCAGGGACTGTCACCACTTTTCTTTTGCCGTGCCTCGGTTTCCCTACTTGTTCAAAGACTCCACTGCCAGTTGGGGCTGGGGGCTGTGCTGGGCAGTGTTTCAGGTAATTAGGAGATTGCCTTAACAAGACGTGGCTGAGGTGGGTTATGACGCTGCAAGCCGAGGTTGTGAGTGCTTGCCGTGGTCGTGCGTTTTGTTTCTGGATCACAGCCTGGGAGAAGCAGCTTTTCCCGGTTCCAGCCTGGACCAGAGCAGGAGGGAGAGAGCATCTGCAGCTCTCAGGCCTGGAGCCGTTGGGCGTGGACCAACCCCTGCTTCCCGAGGACAGCGCAGTGGAGTGGCCAGGCTGTGGAGGGACCTCAGCATGACAAGGAAAAGGTCCACGCTTGGATGTGCTCTGTGGAGATGTCAGAGGGTGGAGGAGGGTCTGGTTGAGGGTCCCATGGGTGCATGTTTGTAGCGAGGGTGCGTGTTTGTCCCATGGGTGCGTGTTTGTAGCGAGGGTGCGTGTTTGTCCCATGGGTGCGTGTTTGTCCCACGGGTGCGTGTTTGTAGCGAGGGTGCGTGTTTGTCCCATGGGTGCGTGTTTGTAGCGAGGGTGCGTGTTTGTCCCATGGGTGCGTGTTTGTCCCACGGGTGCGTGTTTGTAGCGAGGGTGCGTGTTTGTCCCATGGGTGCGTGTTTGTAGCGAGGGTGCGTGTTTGTCCCATGGGTCCGTGTTTGTAGCGAGGGTGCGTGTTTGTCCCATGGGTGCGTGTTTGTAGCGAGGGTGCGTGTTTGTCCCATGGGTCCGTGTTTGTAGCGAGGGTGCGTGTTTGTCCCATGGGTGCGTGTTTGTAGCGAGGGTGCGTGTTTGTCCCATGGGTGCGTGTTTGTAGCGAGAGTCCCTTTTGTGATGTCTCTGATCTGTCTGAGGGGTGCGGCATGGCAGCGCGCCCTGAGTTCCTGTCGCCGAGCTGGCTCCCCCAGCAGTCCACACAGCCTCTGGGCTGCTGGGTGTCCCCACAGCAAGAGCTCACGGCAGGCTGGGCTGGCGGCTGCAAGAGCAGAGCAGGCACCGTGACGGTTCTTCGAAGGTCATCTTGGCCACGGGCGGTGTGGACGGGGGACTCCTCTGGACAGGTGGCATTTCCTTCCCTCTGGTTTCCGGACATGCCAGGCGATGAGCTCCTGGCGGTGGTGTTTTCCTGGGGTGGCCTGGTTAGCACAGGTGGGAAGTCCAGGGAGCTATGGTGATGGCAGCCCCTGGTCCTCCCACATGACCTCTTGGGCGGGTTCTTATCCTGGACTTGGCCCTCTTGGTCTGCCACCCAGCACCCACACCCTGGGTGGCATGAGATGTCCCTTGGGGCGTAGACCACCTGCTCCTGTCCACCTCGCAGCACCAGGTGCCTTGTAGAGGGTGGGGCCAGGTGTGTGTCCCGTGGCATTCTGCTGGAAGGTGCTTGGAGGGGACCCAGTGCTTGCCTGTGCCTCAGGAACTTCTGGGGCTGGTACCCAGATGGGCTCAGCTGGCAGTAGTGTCACAGGGGATGGATCCCTGGCAAAACCTGTCCAGGATCTGAACCCAGTGAAAGGAATCCCATGGTTCTGTCTAGGATTTGACTTGCGGAGGGTTGACAGTCCAAGACCAAGGCCTCTGCAGATTGGTTAGTCCCATGCAGAGCATATGGAAGACGTGGAGCTTGGACCTCTAGCTGACAGGTGGGACATGGAGTTCCGTGGGACCAGGAACCCCACCCCAGCCGTGCTGTCTGCCTGGGGCTCCCTGCTGCTCGTCCTGGGTCAGTCTCGCCTGGCGGGCAGCTGTCCCCTTCTGACTGAGGACCCAGGGCCTTCCTGCCTGCAGAACCCCGTATGGGTCCTGGTTGGGGTGGGCAGTCATGGGGAAGCTGCCTGGGAGGTGGAGTCAGAGGTCCAGAGCAGAGGCTGGAACCTTCTGTCCATGCTACACCCAGGTCTCCCAGGCCCATGTTGGGGTGGTGGTGGAGAAGGTGGTGGAGATGGTGGTGGTGGTGTTGGTGGTAGAGATGGTAGTGGTGGTGATGGTGGTAGAGATGGTGGTAGTAGAGATGGTGGTGGTGGTGGTGGTGATGGTGGTAGAGATGATGGTGGTATATATACACATATGCATCCATATACACACATATACACAAGCACACAAACACATATATGAGGAAGCTAGCATAGTGGTGGTGGTGGTGGTGGTGCTGAGATGCAGCAAGATCTTGATGGTTGGGAGGGTGTCAAAGCAGGAAGGAAGGGCTGGCACTGTGGCACAGCAAGTTAAAGCCCTGGCCTGCAGTGCCTGCATCCATATGGGAGCCAGTTCGAGTCCCGGCTGCTCCTCTTCCGATCCAGCTCTCTGCTATGGCCTGGGAAAGCAGAGCTTGGGCCCCTGAACCCACTTGGGAGACCCAGAAGAAGCTCCTGGCTCCTGGCATTGTATCAGCTCAGCTCTGGCCATTGCATTTGGGGGGTGAACCAGCGGATAGAACACTTTTCTCTCTCTCTGGCTCTACCTCTCTTTGTAACTGTCTTTCAAATAAATAAAATCAATCTTTAAAAAAAAAAGCAGGAAGGACCTTGAGCCCTCCCCTCTGTGTGTGGTCCCCTGTCGGCTATCTAGGGGGGCTCTCATCGGGAGGAGTTAGAACTCAGACTGTCCCTGAGGCTCATGGGATGCGGGGCACAGCCCTGGGTGAATCCACCCTCGTCCTGCTGCTGCCACAGGTGTCCGTGGCTGGCCCCCTGCTGCAGCCAGCTGGCGCGTCCATTTCAACTTTGTTAAAAAGCACAGTCTGCCCCTGCACAGCCTGGGTGGCCTGCACCGGGTGTGCTCTCAGAGCGGAGGAAGAGGAACCCTGACCAGAAAGCGAGGCTGTGGTGGTGCTGGGCCGAGGGGTTGGCGGCCCGGTGCTTTCCCAAGCCCATGGCTGCTGTGTGTGGTCGGCAAGTGCTCGCTGAGCCCCAGAGTGGCAGTCAGTGCATCGGCTGCCCAAGAACATACCTGGGCCTCGGCCAAACCCGCCTGGGGCGTCCTGCACCTGAGTGGGCCGTGGGGGCACAGCACAGGGTGAGGTATCCGCCACGCTGGTGCCCTGCGGGGTCTCAGCACCCACTCCAGGCAGCTGTGCTCAGGTCCACCTCTGGACGTCCGTCCTCCCTCTCAAAGCGCTTCTTAATCTGCCGCTTCTGAAGTCTTCAAATTATGACTTACCACGTGGTGTCCGTGTGGAGCAGACCCAGCTTGTCTCTAGGTCTTTCCATGTTCCCTTTCTGCATGTGTGTATGCACACATGTATGTGTGTGCACCAGGTATGCATCGCATCATGAACACGTCTGAGTATGCACGCATGTCTACACATTTACACACGTGTGAACGCATGTGTCTGTGTACATACGTGTATGCCTGCATGCGTGTATGTGTGTGTGCAAATTTTTTCCTGTGAGTCCACAGGCCAGCGGAGTCGTTTCTGGAGCAGCCTAGCACCTGCCTTCCCGTGTTGGCCCGTGTTTAACTAAAGAGCAGTCTGGTCTCCTGGTTCTTAAAGAGCCCCTGAGGCGCCTGCTGACCGTCTTGTCCCGAGGGCCCCCCTGCTGCAGTGCTGGGGCAGTTGGAATGATTCTGGACAAATCCAGAAAGAAGAGCTGGTGTCTGCGCACAGGGGATGGGCTTGGAGACAGACACCCGATCCCCAGCTTCTCTGAGACTCCCCAGCAGCCCCAGCCACGCAGGGGTCTTCTCGGGGCGCTGGTGGGACAGCGGTCCTTGGTGTGTTTCCTGTTTTCACAGAGCTATTTGTTTATTTGGGAGGGAAAGGTAGCCCCAACTGCTCGCTCACTCCCCAGATGGCTGCAATGGCTGGGGTTGGACCAGGCTGAAACCAGGGTACGGGATTCTGTCTGGGTCTCCCACATGGGAGGCAGAGACCTAAGCACTCGGCCATTCACCACCTTCCCGGGAATATCGGCAGGAGGGGCCTGGAGGCTGAGCGTGCCAGACTGCAGCCGGCACCCCAGCGTGGGTCCTGGGGTCATGAGCGGCTGCGAGATGCACCACAACACTCGCCCCTTCCTGTCACGTGGCTGTGTCAGGGACCCTCAGAAACTCCTTGGGAGATGCATGTTGTGAAAAGCTGTGCAGGGATTCATATACTTTTTGCACCAAAATAGACTTATTTTTTAATTCCATTGTCTATGTACTTTTTGAAGTCCCTCATATTTTCTTTCTCATGGAAGATTTTAGAAATCAAGGAAAGGAGATGAAAAAAAATTACATTCTTCCAGTACCCATACAATAAATTATTAAAATTTGGGAATAGTCCCCTCTTTATTTTTCTTTGTTTTTGGCATGATTAAAATCATTCTATCAGTTTTGTTTTCTGCCTTTTCCCCTTGTGTCACCAGCCTTGATTTTTAGAGTAAATTTGCCTTAAGTATCATTTTGCACAGCGCTTCACTGTGCAGAAACTTAATTATTTAGGTTGTTTCCAGGTTTTCCACTGATATAAATAACATATAAATAGCATCACACTGCAGGTTTGGACAAGTGTTTTCATTCCTCTGTAACTCTTGCTTCCTGCTCTCCCTGGCAACACGCCGTCCCCAGGTGCACATGGATCTGCTTCTGTCCCCATGGAGTTCTGTTTTCTAGACTTGCTATAAATGGAATCGTACTGTAGGCATTTTTTATTTTTATTTTTTGCCAAACAGAGTTAGACAGTGAGAGAGAGAGACAGAGAGAGAGAGTTACAGACAGTGAAAGAGAGAAAGGTCTTCCTTCTGTTGGTTCACCCCCCAAATGGCCACTACGGCTGGCATGCTGCACCGATCCAAAGCCAGGAGCCAGGTGCTTCCTCCTGGTCTCACACGTGGGTGCAGGCGCCCAAGCACTTGGGCCATACTCCACTGCCCTCCCGGGCCACAGCAGAGAGTTGGACTGGAAGATGAGCAACCGGGACTAGTACCCGGCACCCCAACTGGAACTAGAACCCGGGGTGCTGGCACCGCAGGCAGAGGATTAGCCAAGTGAGCCATGGTGCCGGCCAACTATAGGCATTTTTAAGGGCTGGTTTCTTTCACTCATAATTATTTTGAGACTTGTCCATGTGGTTGGACATGTCAGGAGTTTTCTCTCTCTCTCTCTCTCTCTCTCTCTCTCTCCCTTCCTTCCTTCCTTCCTTTTTTTTTTTTTTTTTTAGATTTATTTATTTATTCGAGAGGTAGAGTTGCAGAGAGAGACAGAGAGAGAGTTCTTCTGTCTGCTGGTTTGCTCCCCGAATGGCCACAACAGCCAGAGCTAGGCCAATCTGAAACCAGGAGCCAGGAGCTTCTTCCGGGTCTCCCATGTGGGTGCAGGAGCCAAAGGATTTCACTTATCCTTCACTGCTTTTCCAGGCCATAGCAGAGAGCTGGATCAGAAGTGGAGCAGCCAGGACTTGAACCAGTGCCCATATGGGATGCCAGTGCTACAGATGGTGGCTTTACTGGCTGCGCCACAGTGCCAGCCCCCCTCCCTATTTATTTTAGTCATTTGTGATTTTCTGTTGTGAATGTGTGTGGCATAAAAGTGTGCAAATATTATAAACATTTTATCAGATTTATTTCTGTTTCATATTATCTTAGTGATATTATAAATGGTATCCTTCTGAAAGAAAATTGGGTCTGACGCTGTGGCATAATGGGTAAAACCGCTGCCTGCAATGCTGGCATCCCATGTGGGTGCTGGTTCAAGTCCTGGCTGCTCCACTTCCAATCCAGCTCTCTGCTATGGCCTGGGAAAGCAGTAGAAGATGGCCCAATTGCTTGGGCCCCTGCACCTGCATGGGAGACCTGAAAGAAGGTCCAGGCTCCTGGCTTTGGATCAGCCCAGCTCTGGCCGTTGTGGCCATCTTGGGAGTGAACCAGTGGATGGAAGACCTTTCTCTGTCTCTCTCTGCCTCTCTAACTCTGCCTTTCAAATAAGTAAATAAATCTTTGAAAAAAAAAAAAAGGAATGAAATTGTTCCTAGTATGCAGAAAAATAATTGATATTAGAAGTTTTTTGACTTATAATCCTTTTTTTTTTTTATTAAACTTTTATTTAATGAATATAAATTTCCAAAGTATAGCTTGTGGGTTACAATGGCTTCCCCCCTCCCACAACTTCCCTCCCGCCCGCAACCCTCCCCCCTCCCGCTCCCCCTCCCCTTCCATTCATGTAAAGATTCATTTTCAATTCTCTTTGTATACAGAAGATCAATTTAGTATATATTAGGTAAAGGTTTCAACATTTTGCCCCCATAGCAACATCGAGTGAAAAAACTACCATTGGATTACTAATTATAACATTAAATAGCAATGTACAGCACATTAAAGACAGAGATCCCACATAATTTTTTTTTTCAAAATAATTAATTTTCTATGCCGTTTCCATTTTAACACCAGGTTGTTTTTTTGTTTTTTTTTTTTTTTTCATTTCCAATTCTCTTTATATACAGAAGATCACTTCAGTATATAATCCTTTTAATTTGCTAAATCCACTTGTTTGTTATGGGGTAGATTCTTTGAAATCTTAATATTTGAATAAAAATGATTTACTGCACATTTATGTTTGGTGTACCTTTCAGTTTTGAGTGTTTTTTTTTTTTTTAATACAATGTTGACCAAAAGTGGTGAGAATAGATGTTCCTATGTTGGAAAATTTTTCACTGGCAGTGTTAGCATAGGTTTCTCACTATCATGTGGTGGTTAGCACTGTTTCTTTAAAGATTTATTTGAAAGGCAGAGGAACATACACATCTGATTGTTCACTCCCCAAATGGCCAGGGCTGGGCCAGGCCGTAGCCAGGACCCAGGGCTCCATACAGGTTTCCCGCACGGGTGGCAGGGATGCGAGTGCTTGAGCCCTGATCTGCTGCTTCGCAGACAACAGCAGGAAGCCGGGATTGACCTGGCGCTCCAGTGTGGGGTGTGGGTGTGCCAGGCAATGGCTCGGCCCACGGTGCCACGGCGTCCGCCCGTCCTGTAGTAGCTTGGCCTAGTTTTGATCCCTACTGTGTTGGTCTCATAAAATGGTGTGTTTTTCTGGAGGAGTTAATCCCATCCTTGAATGTGGAGCTCACCAGGGAGAGGGTCTGTGCTGGGGGTGAGCGTGTCCCCTGCATCTCTGCTGTCTCCTGAGTGTCTGTAGGACCTGTGGGGGTGGCCCCTTTGTGTTCCCGTCACTGTAGCTTGTGCCTCCTCTCCAGACCTCTGTCAGTGTCACGGACATCTTTAAGATGCATCTTCTGGTTCTATTTTTAGATTACCATTTTTCTGTTTAAAATGTATTGACTTTTGCTAATATCTTTATCTCTGTTTCGTTTAGCTTGCATTTACTGTCTTTTTTCTGTGATTTTAAAATGGAAGTGTAGCCTGGGAATAGTTATAATTAAAAAACATCATTATATTCCAATATAAACATTTGTTTTCGTAATTTGCACTCTTTATACCACTTTAGTTGTGTCCCATAAATTTTGATATATTGTGCTTCTATCTTAATTCAGCTCAAAATATTTTTCTAATTTCCTTTTTCATTGATGGGTTATTTAATTATGTTTTTAAATTTATAGATTTTTTTTCTTGATATCTCTATTTTGTATTTTTGCTTCAATTTCTTTTAGACTGGAGAATTTAAATTTTTAAAAGATTGTTGAGATTTTTAATATTTCCTGCATATAGTCTGTCTTGAATGTTTTATGCACATTTGAAAACACTCTAGATCCTGCCCTGTTGGGTGGTGCATGCTAAGATGTCAGGTCAAGTTAGTCAATGTTGTTGTGATATTTTATATTCTTTGTAATTTTCAGTGCCTCTGGTTGTAATTGTGAATATTCCCATTCCTCCTTCTGTGTCGGTTGGTTTGTTGTGTTTTGGAGCTCTGTCAGTGGATGTGTGTATCTGGCATTGCTGTGTCTCCTGATGTCCTCACTCCCTGTCATTGAGCAGTGTCTCTTCTTACCCCTGGCAATGTTCCTTGCTCTGAGATCCTCATTGTCCACCATTAATACAATTGCTTCAGCCTTCCCCTGACTATAGATATTTATTTATTTGATTTGAAAGGCAGCATTAGAGCAAGCGAGCGATGCTCTCCCATCCGCTGGCTCACTCCCCAATGGCTGCAGCTGGGCTGAAGCCAGGAGCTCCCTCGGGGGCTCCTCCGGCTGCAGGGGCCCGAGCGCTGGAGTCGTCACTGCTGCCACTCCAGGTGCATTAGCAGTTCAGGGACAGCCCAGGGACTCTGACGGGGTGCAGCCGTCCCAAGCAGTGTCGCCACCACTGCGCTGAACACCAGCCTTCTCATTTTTAATCCTTTTGAAAGAGACCAGGTTATTCAAAGCAAAACTAGGAACAGTCGTTGTGGAGTTCGTAACATATCTAGAGGAACCAGAGTAGAACACGGCATAAGAATCACAAGTGGAGCTGGGACCTGCACCCAGGCGTCCTGCCGTGGGACATGGGTGTCGGGAGCAGCAGCTCAAGTGCCTGCCCCAGAGCTCACTGCTCCACATGACAAGGAGTGGGATCGGGGCCCACTCAGAGCGCTGCAGCTGTCACCACAAATGGAACATTTCCAAGACCCCAAGAGAGACTGTGTGTTGGTCACTGCCCACTGATCCTGCCCTGGTCCCCGGTGGCCACCCCTCTGTGTCCCTCCCCCACAGGCCGCCTGTTCTGGACATGAGCCTGGAATCCCCAGTGCAAGGCCTCCGTGGCTCATGGGCTTTGTGACATCTGTCAGGTGCCCGTTTCTTTCAGGGCTGAGGAATATTCCTCTGTGGGACACGGCTGTGTCTCCTGGTGGACATTGGGTTGTCCCGTGTTTCAGCCATGGCGGACATTCCTGTACCCATTTCAGATTGGATGGGTGTGTGACATTTCCATGTCTAGCCATGTGTCTGTGAGGGGTCCCAGGCTGTTTTCTGAGCAGCTGCACCAGCTTCCATCCCCACTGGCACACAGGCGCAACTCTTGCCCCTGCCTGGCCTTGCCTGGTCCTGAGCCCTGCAGGTGCGCCTCCCATGGGGGCAGGTGCAGTGGTTTCTGCTCCTGCCCGAGAAGACCTGATCCTCAGCTCCTAGGCTCTCGCCCCCTCCTCGGGATCCTTAGGAGGAGAGGGTTTGTCCCCCTTCCCCGGGACTCACAGACGTTGCTTTGAAAAAAGGACTCTGGGAAGTGAGGGGCGCCCGATACCCCAGGGCCACGGCCGTTCTGGCTCCTGGGCCAGGGCCGTCAAGTCCCCTAGCTCTTTGCTGGGGGCCCAAGCACAGGCTTCCTGGAGAGGAGCTCGGGCTGCCCCACTGCGATCCACACAGACCCGGGCCCTCCGTGGCCTGCACAGGGTTTGCCGCCCTGGGTGCCTTCGGCTCCCTGCAGGGCTCAGGGGAGGGCGGATCCTGCCCACAGGCGCTCTCTCGCTGGCAGGTGGGGCTCACCTTCCTCTTGGTCTGCATCGGAGCCAGAGAGGATTTTCTCATGTTCTTTAAAATCCTTTGTTCTCCTTTTTCCTAAATGACCTCGTCTGATAGCTGCCAGCTTACTTGCTCTTACCGTCCCCTTCACAGTCTTCGTTTGTGTGGTCGCAGTATCTGCCGTGTCCCTGATGCAAGTGGGACTTCAGGTGGCTGCCAGTGCCCTGTGGCAGCACACATCTGCGTGGACGCGGGGCCCTCCGAGGGGGACCCGACTGATCGTTCCTCTCGTGGGTTCTCTCTGTCTTTGAGGCCTGGAGCCGTTCTCTCCAGAGAGGTGATAAATGCTCACTTCACTGTTCCCAGGGCTTCTACAGCTTTGATTTTTTCCACTTTGAGTCTCTCTAATCCATGTTCCGTGGCCTCATTTTTCTTGCAGTTAGCAGCCAGCCAACCCGGTCCTGGAGAGTGACGTTCTTCCCCTTCCCCCGCTCCTCAGACGCCAGGCTGGGCCTGCTCTGGGCCACGTGGTCTCCGGCCAGGCGGCCGTTCTTGAGCTTGTTTAGCAAGGCTGTGTTGTCACAGCCTCTCTGTCCCCTCCCCCACCCAGCGCAGGCCTCTCAGGGTGCTCGCCATGCCTCCCTGCAGGGTCTCAGTGGACGCTGAAGGATTGGCCACAGTAACTGTGGCCATCATGTGTCTGCCGTCCACTGGGGCTGGGCCATAAAGCTGGACACGCCCAGAGCGGGAGCAGCCCTACAGGCACAAGGAAATGGAAGAGGAAGAGGCCTTGTGCCCTGGCCGCTGCTCCACTGCCTCCTCCCTCCTGCCCAGACCTGTGCTCCTTAGGGAGTCCCCAGTGCCACCTGCAGGCCCTGTGCCCATGCAGTCACGCAGCCCCACCTCGCACTCGGAGCCGCACCTCTGGCACTAAGGCCCATGTCCCTTCACTGTGCTGCCCGTGGACACATGGCCATGCTGACCAGCTGGAGAGAATGCTGGCCACGACTGTGTGCTGCCTTGGGGTTCTGAGGCAGGGCTGACATCACGGTGCTGGCCAGCCGTGTTCCTGTTTCTTGCAGGTGTGAGAAGTTAGAATTGACCTCCTCCCTGTCCTAGGACTGAAGTTCATGTTTAGTTTCAGGTTTTTTTTTAAATTTTTTTTATTTTTTTATTTTTGACAGGCAGAGTGGATAGTGAGAGAGAGAAAGGTCTTCCTTTGCCGTTGGTTCACCCTCCAATGGCACACTGCAGCCAGCGCACTGCAGCCAGCGCACCGCACTGATCCGAAGCCAGGAGCCAGGTGCTTCTCCTGGTCTCCCATGGGGTGCAGGGCCCAAGCACTTGGGCCATCCTCCACTGCACTCCCGGGCCACAGCAGAGAGCTGGCCTGGAAGAGGGGCAACCGGGACAGAATCCGGGGCCCCGACCGGGACTAGAACCCGGTGTGCCGGCACCGCAAGGCGGATTGAGCCATGGCGCCGGCCTAGTTTCAGTTTTTAATCCAAACACACAGGACCACCATTGGCTGCACTGTGACCAGAGTGGAAACTGAGCCACAAAGGATGATGGGGCTGTGGCGTGTGCATGGGCTGAGGCGTATACGCAGGCTGTGGCATGTACATGGACTGTGGTGTCTACACAGACTATGGCGTGTACGCAGGCTGTGGCTTGTGGCATAGGTTGTAGGGTATAGCATGGGCTGTGGTGTGTGGCATGGGTTGTGGCGTGTAGTGTGGGCTGTGGCGTGGGTTGTGGCGTGTAGTGTGGGCTGTGGCGTGTAGTAGGCATGTGCAGCCAGTCTTTGGATTTTATTTCACTTGTGTAACACGCATGGCGTAGACGTTCCTCCCCCGACCACTCGTAGTGCCCGGCTTCTTCTGTCAGTGTGGGTTTTCCTGATATCGATGACGCCGGTCGTGCGCAGCTTCCTTGGAGACGTCTCTCAAACCCTTGGCCCATCTTTGATTTGAGTTACCTGAGTCACAGGGACTCCTGCATGGTCTGGGCATCACCCTTGTCAGGTGCTTGGCTTGATGCTCTGGTGACTTTCGCTGTTCATTTTGCTGTCAAACAGTTTTTCTCTTCCTGTGGCTTCTGGTGCTTTGGTGACACAGCCATGGAGTCGTCAGCAAGCCACAGGACGCCGTGGGCGTTTGCCTTTATTTTCTTCTGAGAGTTTTACGGCATGGGCTTGGGACCCCCACTCATTTCGAGTTACTTTTTGTCAGTGGTGAGAGGTGAGGGTGCAGCTCTACTCCCCTGCATGTGAATGGTTGAGCAGACGGCATTTCCCTCTGAATGGTGGGGGCAGGGTTTTTTTTCTTTTTTTTTTTTAAGATTTATTTATTTATTTGGAAGGCAGTTACAGAGAGAGAGAGAGGCTTCCATCTGCTGGTTCACTTCCCCAGTGGCCGCAGTGGCAGAGCTGGACTGATTGGAAGCCAGGAGCCTGGAGCCTCCTTGAGGTCTCCCACGTGGGTGCAGGGGCCCAAGCACCTGGGCCATCCTCCACTGCCTTCCCAGGACACAGCAGAAAGCTGGACTGGAAGAGGAGCAGCCAGGACTCAAATAGGCTCCCTATGGGATGCCGGCATTACAGGCAGCAGCCCAAACCACTACGCCACAGCGCCGGTCCCTGGTGGCAGGTTTTTACCCGAGCCCGAGCCCACCTGCTCCCATGGGCCTATGAGTGTGTGTCTATTCCTGGGATTTCTGTCCCACCGACTGTTTGGCTGCAGCGTTGTGACCAGTTTTGAAGAAATCCCTGTTTTCTTGCTTGGCTGGCTGGGGGCCGTGCCCGGCATCCACTGGCGCTGGACTCTGTCCCAGGACCGCGTCCTTCCGTGCTCAGGGCCGCAGGTCCTTCGAGTGCATGGCTCTGGCCCAGCAGGGAGACATCCCCTACTCTGTAGGACTCCTGCTGTTGGACTGGGCACCTGTCCAGCCAGGCTAGTCCTGCCCCTCCCCCAGCCACAGGTCCCGCTGCTCCTTCCTCTCGCAGGGTCCCTTTGTGGTGTCCGTGGCCTGGTCCCGGGGTCAGCACTGGCATGCTGGGAAGCCTCCGTCCACTCCTGCTCAGAACATTTCCCGGCCGTCCCTGGGTGCTCAGAGCATGACCGCCCTCTCCCTAAGGTGACCCGGCCTCTGCTGCTGGATCAGCACACTGGTGTTCTTAATGTGATTTTAAAAATACTCTAGGTTTTCATGGACAAAATGGTATGATACTGGATATTTTAGATTTACAATAACGATGTTTGTGATTTTTAAAAAATAATTTCTTGTTTGAGAGAGAGGAAGGCAGACAGAGAGCTTCCATCTGCTGGTTCATTCACCAAAAGCCCACAGCAGTCAGGGATGGACTAGGGCCAAAGCCAGGAGCCAGAAATTCAATCTGTGTCTCTGGAGTAGATGGGCAGGAACCCAAGGACTTGAGCTGTGGCTGCTGCTTTCCAGGGTGTATGTCAGCAGGAAGGCAGAGTCGGAGCTAAACCGGAACTCGAACCCAGGCGTTTGGGATGTGGGGGACCAGACAGGTGTCTTCACCCCAGGACTTGGTGCCCACACTCAGCAACAACATTGCTTTCCTGTAAAAGCACTTTAGAGCTCTAAGCACCTTTTGTATGACAGCTACACAGGATGTGCTAGCCTGAGACAGAATCCAACTTGAACTCCAGAGTAGATTTTGAAGGGGTCAGCAGCCCATGTCATTGTGTCATTGCGCTTTGGGAGCTACTGGTCCTGCCTCTGACACAGCCGGCCTTTCTGGGTGGGGCAGGATGCGTGCCTTAGCACCTATACGTGGACCTCTGGCTCCCGGGATGTTCTGTCAGGATCTGTCCGTCGTCAGCCGCTGTTTGCAGTGCCATCCTGGGAAAGATCCCTTTTCCCTGGAGAGTTACTCCAGGAGTAAAGCTCTAGATCGGGGTGGAGTCAACCCCGGTCTGCCTGCATCAGGCCGTCATCCACAGAGTGGCAGTCCCTCTGTCCCATGGAACCCCTGGGCCACAGACCCTGACCCCCTGTGCTGTGGTTGCTCGTCCCGTCCCATTTCAATTTTCCACCAAAACCCTGCTTGCCTACCCTGTGTGTTTGTTCGTTTTTTTTTTTTTTTAAGATTTTATTTATTTATTTGAGAGTAGAGTTACAGACAGTGCGAGGGAGACAGAGAGAAAGGTCTTCCCTCCATTGGTTCACTCCCCACATGGCCGCAACAGCCAGAGCTGAGCTCATCCGAAGGCCAGGGGCAGGAGCTTCTTCTCAGAATCCCACGTGGGTACGTGGGTGCAGGGCCAAGCACCCGGGCGTCCTCCACTGCCCTCCCAGGACACAGCAGAGCTGGACCGGAAGAGGAGCAGCCGGGACTAGAACTGGCGCCCACATGGGATGCTAGCACCACAGGTGGAGGATTGACCTACTGTACCATGGTGCCATGGCACCAGCCCCAACCCCATGTGTTCAAGCTAACATAGTTCTCAAAAGGACACACACATCTTTTCTCACTGTCCAACAGAATTCTCATAATTAACCTCGAACTGCAGAATGAAAAAGGTTTTCAGTGCTCAATGTGTGTCTGGTTGCACAGAGCACCTGCTGAGCTTGCGAAGTGGTGTGAGAGCTGGCAGCAACACAGAGAAGCCACTGCCCTCAGCATTAAGTGTCAGCAGTGCAGAGCTGTGAGCCCCGAGGGGGGACATCTGGGAGTGGCCCTGGCGGCCGGGGGGCTCTCCGTGCCGCCCTCCTCTGCAGCCTGGTGAGGTGCAGCCCGGGATGCACAGTTGGTGCCGTCTGTGTGCTACTCAGGGAAGCTTTGCCTCGGCTGAGGGCTTTCTGAGGGTTATCGCTGCACCGGTCACGCAGTCCCTTGGAAATGTTTTGCCGCCTATAGTAGGGGCTGGATGTCTTCCTGGGGCTGTGCCCTGGACTCTGCACGGTCAGGTGAAGAGGCCGTCTTCGCTCAGTCGCAGGTCAGCGGCTGCACAGCTGCTGGGCTCTTCTCGAGCTCTGGCCCATTCCTTGGACGATGGGCTGTGCTTGTCCCCGTGCCCCCATCTGTGCTGACCTCCCCTGCCGAGGTCCTGGCGTGGGGAGCGTCAGTCCTCTGCCGCCAGGGCCTTCGTTCTTCTCGACCCTCTGTGCTTCATACACGGCCCAGGGCAGCGGTAGGCCTGGGCAGCCCCCGCCGGGGCTCATGGTGCTGAGCCGACCGCAGCTTTCTGAGGCGTCTCAGGGACCGTCTGACCCTGACAGAAGCAGGCCCACGGTGCAGTCGGTGCTTAGGGCAGGTACGGAGCGGCCTCCCTCAGTCGTGTGCAGTGACACCCTTGACGGCTGTTCTCTCACTGATACAGCACAGCACCGCCTGACCCCACGCTGTGCGTCTCTGTCCTTTCTGCTGGGCCTTTGTCAGATTGTGACCCGTTGGGGGAGCACAGCCCCGAACATGGGCCCACGCCCTCCACTCCCTGTGGGGCTGCATGGGGGTCTGTGGCCCTCCCCAGACCCCTCCACCTGTGCCTCGGATTCCTGTGGAAACGAATCACGAGCCCTCGCCTTCTCCGCAGATAGATGGCCAGGAGGGCCCGAACGCCATGTCTGCAATCCGGATGGACTGGGTCTCCCCATGGTCACTCGGAAGGACACGTGGGTGCCGAGGGGTCCCTGGCCTCTCAGTGTCCTCCAGCGATGGCTCAGATCCAGATGCTGGCCACGCACTGGAGGCCAACTGCCCTCATCACACTGGCCCCGTGGTCAGGAGCACCCGCAGTCTCCTGCCGGGGTGCTCAACCCAGGGGGACACACAGGCACCCTGAGGCCCCGTGCACACCAACCCTTCACAACGGGACCAGCCCCAGCACCTCCAACGAGGGCTTCGGGAGAGGATTGGGAAGTGCAGTGTGGTTTACGCCTCCTCGGGGGCCGTCTGCCGGCTGTGTGCTGTTACCTCAGTGGCTTCTGCAGTGCTAGGACCCAGATGCAGGCCTGTCCTCACGTTGGCGGCAGAAGCTGCCCCTCAGGGTCAGCGCTGTGGCATAGCGGGTAAAGCCACCACCTGTGATGCCGGCATCTCATATGGGCGCTGATTCCAGTCCTGGCTGCTCCTCTTCCATTCCAGCTCCTTGCTATTGGCCTGGGAAAAGCAGTGGAAGATGGCCCAAGTGCCTGGATCCCTGCACCCATGAGGGAGACCTGGAGGAAGCTCTTGGCTCCTAGCTTCAGCCTGACCCAATCCTGGCCATGGTGGCCATCTAGGGAGTGAACCAGCAGACGCAAGATCTCTCTACGTGTCACTCCCTTTCTGTAACTCTGACTTTCAAATAAATGAACACATCTTTTATAAAAACAAAAAAGCTGGCCCTTGGGCCACCCCTAGGAGGACACACCCTGTGAGTGCTGGGAAAGGCCTGGAGACCCCTCCCATGCTGGACACAGCTGGGTCTTCCCAGAAGGTCCTGGGCTCTTTTCCTGTGGTTAGATTCAACTCAGCAAATTCTCAGCGCTGACTGCGTGAGCAGTGCAACTTGTGGACACTGAAATAGTCGCTATCAGTGGCCGTCCCCTGGCTGCCACCCCTCAGCCCCCACTCGCTGTCCGTGGTGCTGCCTGCCTGTGTGTGACTCCATCTCACCCCTCAGGACCGAGCCTGTGTGTGAGGATCCAGCAGTATGGACTGTGGTCCCTGTGGGAACGGTGTCCCCCCCCCCCCGTGACCTCTAACCTGTCCTCCTCTGTGCAGCTGGACAGCCCCCAGCTGACCCCGGGGCTGTTTCATCCTTGTGGGCAACTACAGGACAAGGTGCGCCCTCAGCCCAGGACCGAGTGCAAGGTTTGCCCCTTGGCGTGGGCTGGCCGAGTCCCCACGTGGCTGAGGGCCCAGCAAACTGAGGAGGGGTTTCTGGGTGACACAGCAGCTGGGTTTCGCCCTCCATGGCCTGTCCGTCTCCTCCAGCCTGCCTCCGTCTCCTGGGGATGGACAGGCTATGGGAAGTGGGGCACGGCCTGACCGTCCCATACCCTGGGACCGTTCATGCCCAGAGCTGCCTTGACCGGGGTGGGGGCTGGGGCAGAGCTTGGGGTCCCGGGAAGCTGTTGGTCAGAGCGACAATGGCAGTGGCGGGGAGGGGGCAGGGTGTCCTCACTGCAGGCCACTCCGTGGCGTCTGTGAGCCAGGACCCAGCCAGGGTGCAGGCGCCCCACGGGGTCTCTTTACACACGAGTAGGAGTGGAGCGAGGCATGGAGGTCCTCTTTCTCTGGACACGTTTTCCCAGCAAAGGCTCCTTCGGGCCTGCACGGCCTTGGTGGAGGGAAGCGCCCAGTGGAAACCCCGGTTGGGCTGAGGGTGAGCCTCTTTCAATTGTGTGGAGTTTGCTGGGTCCTGGGAAGAGCCGGGGCCATGGCCTTCTGCTCCCTGTCCGATGTCCGTGGCTCACGGCCACCGTTCCACTGTGCTGCCTCATGCCTCAGTGTGATTCTGGGCTGCAAGTTGGGTGCCTGCGCGGCCATTCCTGGGCCAAAGGGAAGAGAATGGATGCTCTGGGCGTGCACCCCACTAGGGGGAGCTGCACGGTGGAGGCAGATGACACTGTGGCCTGAAGCAGTTGCACATGGTGGGCTGTGTCCTCCATGCTGGGGGTGGGCGTGGGTGAGGGGCCTGCCACAGGCACGGGAGCCCCTGCCTGGCGAGGGGGGCTGGTTGCCCGGGACAGTCTGCTCACCAGGTGTGCTTTCCCCCAGGTGAGTGAGAAGATGTAGCCGAGCGGCAGCCACGGCCACCCCTGCCGAGAGCTTGGCCTGGACACCCAGCCCAGACGCAGCACCGTGCCTGGGACATCCCTCCGGCCATCAGCCTCAACATGTCCAAGAAGGGCGCGGGCAGCCGGGCCAAGGGGGACAAGGGGGAGGCTCTCACCGCACTGCAGGCCGCCAACGAGGAGCTGCGAGCCAAGCTCACGGACATCCAGATCGAGCTGCAGCAGGAGAAGAGCAAGGTGGGCCCAGGGCGCCTGGGAGGGCATGGCCAGGTCGCACAGGCCCCCACCCAGTCCTGGGGCCTCTGGATGATGGCTCTGGGGAGGGGGCAGTGGGCAGCAGGGGAGACATGAGGGCCTCAAGGTGGCAGCCATGATGGCGGCCCCCACCCCACGGTGAGTGTGCAGAAAGGAACTCCAGATGTGTGTGTGGACCCTGGGGGCTTTGCCACTGAGGGTCTCCCGGGAACTGACCAGTGGACCAGTGAGCCCAGAAAGTCCTGATGTGGAGGGACGGCACCGTGACCAAACCCCCGGTGCCGGGAGACGCCCAAAGAGCCCGGGGGCCCCAGCCGGATGTGCTGGCTGTGAGGCTGTGCTGGGGCCTGAGGGTGGGCCTCTGGGGGAGCAGGGGAGAGGCCGACCAGATCTCCTGCCATCTGGGGCATGACCTTTGCCTTCTCTTGTCCCACCCGGGGAGCCAGTGGGCGGTGGGCATGGTTCCCCGGGAAGAGGAGGCAGAAAAGGCAGTATCTGGAGGTCAGTGTCTGTCGGGGACTTTGGAAGGAGCTGGGATGTCAGGTAGGGGTCTTCCCAGCTCTGGCTGCGATTTTCTCCCTGCCTCTGTGTCCGGTGGAGGCCACGTGGCCCAGGGGAGCAGGGGAGTCAGGTTGCTTCACTTCCGAGCTCCCTAGCCCCCCAGCCCGGTGCTGCTCACCCTCCTGCTTACATGGGAAGGAGAGCCCAGTTTGGGACACGTGAGGATCTTTCTGTAAATCAAGCTCTGTGGGATGCACACCCACCCATTTCACGGTCTGTGGAACCCTCTGCAGAAAAGCTGAGGCCTGCCCTGGGCCCCCACCTCGTGCCTGGGACCCCTTCTCCCTGACAGTGGACAAGGACGGCCCCCACCTCGTGCCCAGGACCCCTTCTCCCTGACAGCGGACACGGACGGCCCCCACCTCGTGCTCAGGACCCCTTCTCCCTGATAGCGGACACGGACGGCCCCCACCTCGTGCCCTGGACCCCTTCTCCCTGACAGCGGACACGGACGGCCCCCACCTCGTGCCCGGGACCCCTTCTCCCTGACAGCGGACACGGACGGCCCCCACCTCGTGCCCGGGACCCCTTCTCCCTGACAGCGGACACGGACGGCCCCCACCTCGTGCCCGGGACCCCTTCTCCCTGACAGCGGACACGGACGGCCCCCACCTCGTGCCCGGGACCCCTTCTCCCTGACAGCGGACACGGACGGCCCCCACCTCGTGCCCGGGACCCCTTCTCCCTGACAGCGGACACGGACGGCCCCCACCTCGTGCCCGGGACCCCTTCTCCCTGACAGCGGACACGGACGGCCCCCACCTCGTGCCCGGGACCCCTTCTCCCTGACAGCGGACACGGACGGCCCCCACCTCGTGCCCGGGACCCCTTCTCCCTGACAGCGGACAAGGACGGCCCCCACCTCGTGCCCGGGACCCCTTCTCCCTGACAGCGGACAAGGACGGCCCCCACCTCGTGCTCGGGACCCCTTCTCCCTGACAGCGGACACGGACGGCCCCCACCTCGTGCCCGGGACCCCTTCTCCCTGACAGCGGACACGGACGGCCCCCACCTCGTGCCCGGGACCCCTTCTCCCTGACAGCGGACACGGACGGCCCCCACCTCGTGGCTTTGCCATGGGGCTGTGCTTCTGAGGCTCCAGGCCATGGCTGCAGCAAGCACAGCCCCTTCTCTCTTCCTGGAAGGCAATTGGTGTAGAGACGACATGCACACGCGTGCTGCCGGGGCGGGGGGCTGCCTGCTGGAAGGACCCGTGTCAGCAGATGCTTGCCCAGATCCCAGCTGAGCTGCACATCCACAGAACAGCAGACGACAGCACCGAAAGGCCCCGACGTGCTGCCTGGCTGGGGCGCACGGTTAGGGGCCAGGCCCTGGGCTGTGTCAGGGGATCAGAGGGGTCACACGGCGTGCGCACCCCCAGGAGACGGCTTGTTAACACACGAGGCTATGAAACCGGCGTCGTTTTGGGTGGAAGCAGAGCAGCTGCCCTGTGCGTCCGACTGCAGCAGCTTTGTCAACGCCCATCTGTCCCCTGTGTCCCCAGGGTGCACGCCTCACCCAGCCAGGTCTTTGGCAGGGCCTGGCCAGGGCTCACGGCTCCTGGGGCTGTGGCTGCTCCTCTGGGCGGCGACACCATGTGTGTGTGTGTGGAGGCGGTGACCTGCTTGCCTTCTTGGTACAAGCTCACGGAACAGAAGGACCACTGAGGAAAAGCCCCTCTGACCTCTGCGTCCCCAGACCCCTCGCAGCGGGGCTCTGTGTGTGTGTGCACACGCGTGTGCACACATGACCTGCTGCCCCTTGCCGGGCTCTGCAGCTGCCTTGGGCCTCACCAGCACAAGGGTAATGGACGTGGTTCTGTGTGAGCTGTGGAGAGGCATGAGGGTGTCTCGCTTCTCTCCCGAGCTGTGGGGTACTTGGCCTGCTGATGGCATTTGGGCTGCTCCCCATTCTCAGTGAATGCAGCAGCCTTGTGTGTCTGGGCCCGCATGTGTGCACACCCGTGTGAAACGTGTGCAGGACAGGTTCTCGCAGGTAGAATTGCTGACCCTTGACAATGGCCAACCCCGGGACCTTCAGCAGGCGCTGGTGCCCCCAGAGGAAGCTCGGCATCCTTGCTGGGTGGGGAAGGTGCTGGTGGCCCCGGAGGACCCCAGCACAGCAAGGCTCAACATCCACAGCTCTGGAGGTGCAGTGGGCAGCTGGGCCTGCTCCAGAGCTGGGAGGCTTAGGCGCTGGCCAGGATCCAGTTCATAGTTGTGTGAATGGGTATAAATGCATACATTGTAGCTATAACAGGTAAGGTATAAATTACACTGTGTAGCTGGGGGATCTCTCTCTGTGAGGGGCATAAATGTATACTTTGTAGCTATAACAGGTAAGGTATAAATTACACTGTGTAGCTGGGGGATCTCTCTCTGTGAGGGGCATAAATGTATACTTTGTAGCTATAACAGGTAAGGTATAAATTACACTGTATAGCTGGGGGATCTCTCTCTGTGAGGGGCATAAATGCATACTTTGCATCCATATGTGATCCAGGGTATAAGCATGTACTTTAAAATCTGCTTGTCTTTTTTTTTTTTTTAAAAGATTTATTTATTTATTTATTTGAAAGTAAGAGCTACACAGAGAGAGAAAGAGAGGCAGAGGTCTTCCATCCACTGGTTCACTCCCCAGTTGGCCTCAACGGCTGGAGCTGTACCAATCTGAAGCTAGGAGCCAGGAGCTTCTTCCAGGTCTTACCACGTGGGTGCAGGGGCCCAAGGACTTGGACCATCTTCTACTGCACTCCCAGGCCATAGCAGAGAACTGGATAAGAAGTGGAGCAGCAGGGACTTGAACCGGCACCCGTATGGTATTGCGGACAGCGGCTTTATCCACTATACCATAGTGCTGTCCCCCCCACCCTTTAAAGATTTGTTTATTGTCATTTTCAACTATGCTGATGTTAAATATACCAGTTGGCTGTCGGGGGAGGGGAGGGAGAAGCAGAGTGAGCGGCTGGGGCATCTCTGAGGTCCCCATGCCTGGCTAATGGTGGCAGCCATGGACAGACACAGGCAAGATGCTGGGTCATGCTGGGAGGACCCGAGGCCTGATGTGGATGGATGGGGCTGCCTTTACTGAGTGGGGCCTGGGCGGGGAGCCTCATGAGGGGGCTGTGCTATGAGGGTCTCACCCCAGAGACCCACCATGGGCAGTTGAACAGAGGTCACCAGGTGGGCGGCTGAGCAAGGGTCTGCTGTGTCTCGGGAGCACTGAGCCCTGGATGTGGGTCCTGAGGTAGTAGCAGGGGACGTGACCTAGGGGAGAGTGCAAAGTGTCGTGTGGGGCATTTAGGTATTTATCCAGAAGGCCAAGGAGGGCCAGCAGGGCAGCCACAGTGCAGCAGCTTCCGGAAGGCTCCACCGGCCTGTCTTCCAGGTTGTGGGCTTTAGGGGCAGGCTCCTTTTCCCTGGCTCTTCATTGTGCTCACTTGTGTTCTTTTTCAGCCCTTTTGTCTGCAACGCCCTGGGTCTGGAATTTTAAAGAGAGGGAAGTCTGCCTTCCGTTGGAGGGCTGTGCCGGGAGGAGGACATTTCCCACCAGGAGCCGGGGCAGAGCCTGGGGCCTGGGGCATGGGTCTGCCCTGTGTCTGCAGTGCCTCTCCTGCCCTGCTTGCATCCCCTCCCTCCATCTCCTCAGCCTTCCCCATAACAAACAGCTCAGATTTCCAGGTCAGAGGTCACCTACACTACCAGGCTTTGAAATACCCTCCCCACCCCAGCCAGCTCCTTCGGTTCTGCCTTTCTAGGAGATTGGTTTATTTAGTAGCTAGTTTTACTGGGAAGACACAGAGACAGAGGAGGAGAGGTCTTCCAT
This sequence comes from Lepus europaeus, assembly GCF_033115175.1. Classification (NCBI taxonomy): domain Eukaryota; kingdom Metazoa; phylum Chordata; class Mammalia; order Lagomorpha; family Leporidae; genus Lepus; species Lepus europaeus. The sequence continues at coordinate 929,609 of NC_084843.1, read as the reverse complement.
CTGCTGGTCCACTCTCCAAACAGATGCAGCACCTGGGGCTGGGTGCGGGCAAAGCCAGGAGCTCCATCCTGGTCTTCCATGTGGGTGGCAGGGGCTCCCAGGTGCGTCAGCAGAAAGCTGGGTCAGCAGCTGATTTGTGGGCTGTGGCGTCCAGCACCCCAGCCCCTGCCTCTGTCCTGCCTTCTGGTTTTAGTCCCGCATTTTAAATGGGCTGTGTTGAATCCCTGTCGTGGTGACGTTTTTGTGTCTGAACCTTGGTGAGTAAAAGTAGTTTTCAGAGAAGTAGAGGAAGGGTGGGTTGTGCTGTGAATGGAACTGGGACGCCTGGCGGATCTCTGATTCAAAGCTTATTTGTTCACGACTGACTCCAATATGGTTTCCATGTAGATCAAAAACTTAGTGAGGGGTCTTCAGAAGGCTCAGAGACGTGCGACGAAAGTGCCATGCCAATCCCATTCCCTCAGACCCTGGAGTCCCCTCATAAAAGCCACGAGGTGGGAACTACAAAGAAAGGACTCACGGGTTTGATTACTTGGAAAGTTTTTAAATCTGTAAGGAGAAGAAACACGTGAAAAGACTGGAAACAGAGTGTCTGACAGCGGAGTCCGTAGCGGGCAGCAGGTGCACCTAGTGGAGCGCCAGGGAGCCGCACTTGGGGGACATGAGGCTGCTGTGGAAAAGGGCCCAAGTGGGGACTTTCCTGTGCAGGGAGGGGCTAGCAGGTGCAGGAACAGAGCACGGCCACGGCGTGTGACAGCATCCGTGCTGGTGATGATTCAGGAGCCGCAGGGTCACAGGGGAGGCAGCTGGGCCGGGACCAGCCTGATCCTGGTGTGCTGGGGCCTCCTGACACTTGCTGACCTCAGCAGACTCCCAGGGGGCTGGGGGTTCCCCCGCCCCTGACTCCCTGTGAAAGAAGGAATGGAGGCACCGCGTGCATTGTCTGGACTTGAGACTGCAGTGCTGGGCAGCCGAGCCTGATGCACGCCCCACGTTAGATGCTTGTCTGAGAGGTCAGACGGTGCCAGGCGTGCAGTGAGAGCTCACCCTGGGGTGTGAGGGACTCTGTCTTGGGCATCTTTTTTTTTTTTTTTTTTAAGATTTATTTATTTGAAAGACAGAGTGAAGAAGGGAGGGAGAGTTCTTCTACCCGCTGACTGGTTCACACCCTCAAGTGCTCACAATGGCCAGGTCTGAGCCAGACTGAAGCCAGGAGGCAGGAACTTCATCAGGGTCTCCTGTGTGGGTGGCAGGGGCCAGGCCCCATCCTGGTGGGCACAGTAGCTGGAAGCTGGATCTGACACATGGAGTTGCTGGCCCTCTAAGCAGGCACTCAAACCTAGGATGCAGGCCCCAGGCAGTGCTTAACCTGCAGTGCCACCACATCAGGTGTCTCCTAAAGGGGACTTTTGGGGCACTGGCAGGCACTCCTCGGGGTTCCCAGCCTGTCTCCATAGGAGAGGCAGGAGGGGAAGGTCTTGCGCCCAGCCCAGCCCTCCATGCTGTGTGCTGTGACCTGGGCACTGGCCAGGAATCTGGCCCTTGGCCCTGCCCAGTTCTCCCTCCCTTGCTGGCGGCTCCCTCTCAGGGGCTCCTGGGAAGGCCAGTCCCATGGGCTCTGCCATGCCCAGCTGTGTGACTGCTGTCCCCAGACCCCCCTCCTCCCTGGACTCTGTGTGAGCCACCCCATGGCCAAGAAACACACACGGACGAGGCTGGGTCTTCTGTTGGAGCTCAGCTTTACCTGGAGGACAAGGCTGCCCTTGGTGCGGGGGCAGCTGCCCCTGCTCTGCCGGAGTCCACGCACCCCAGCAGTGAGTGAGGCCCTGCTTCCTGCACTTTGGGGGCTCAGGGACTGGAATTTCTCTGCAATAAATGGCTGGGAGACTCCTGAGGAGCAGCCTGAGGGCTGACCCCCAGGAGAAGAGGATGGCCAGTGTCGTCATGGGGAAGTCACAGCAAATGAGGCTGCTAAGAAAACATGTCCAGCATGGGAGGGGACAGGACAGCCACAGCGGATGAATGAGCCAGGCAGTCTTTGTGAGCATGTTCCAGGGTGTGCAGCCCCAGAAGAGCCGGCTGGGCTGACCACCGAGGAGGGGCCCTGGGAGTCTGCAGAGGCCGGGGGTGCCCAGGCTCTGTGGAATCAGAGCTTGGACAGCTGAGGGAAGAACACGATGCCAGGAACAGAACTCCTGGGCCGGGAGCAGGAGGGGCTGAGACCCAGTTCCCTGTACCCTGGAAGCCCCTGCTATGATCTAAGAGGCTCCAGAGCCACTCGGGGTGGGGGGTGCCTGGGACCCAAGCCATGGGCATTGTGCTTCTAAAGGTCTCCTGTGCAGAGTGGACCATGGCGGGGGGAGCAGTGAAGAGAGGTGAGAGGTCTCTCCTGTGCAGAGTGGTCTGCAGGGGGAGGGAGGGGAGGTAGAGGTTTCCTGTGCAGAGTGGTCTGCAGGGGGAGTGAGGGGAGGTGAGAGGTCTCTCCTGTGCAGAGTGGTCTACAGGGGGAGTGAGGGGAGGTGAGAGGTCTCTCCTGTGCAGCGTGGTCTGCAGGGGGGAGTGAGGGGAGGTGAGAGGTCTCTCTTGTGCAGCGTGGTCTGCAGGGGGGAGTGAGGGGAGTAGAGGTTTCCTGTGCAGAGTGGTCTTCAGGGGGAGTGAGGGGAGGTGAGAGGTCTCTCCTGTGCAGCGTGGTCTGCAGGGGGAGTGAGGGGAGGTGAGAGGTCTCTCCTGTGCAGTGTGGTCTGCAGGGGGAGTGAGGGGAGGTGAGAGGTCTCTCCTGTGCAGCGTGGTCTGCAGGGGGGAGTGAGGGGAGGTAGAGGTTTCCTGTGCAGAGTGGTCTACAGGGGGAGTGAGGGTAGGTAGAGGTCTCTCCTGTGCAGCGTGGTCTGCAGGCGGAGTGAGGGGAGGTAGAGGTTTCCTGTGCAGAGTGGTCTGCAGGGGGAGTGAGGGGAGGTGAGAGGTCTCTCCTGTGCAGTGTGGTCTACAGGGGGAGTGAGGGGAGGTGAGAGGTCTCTCCTGTGCAGCGTGGTCTACAGGGGGAGTGAGGGGAGGTGAGAGGTCTCTCCTGTGCAGCGTGGTCTGCAGGGGGAGTGAGGGGAGGTAGAGGTTTCCTGTGCAGAGTGGACTGGGTAGCGGGATGAGGAGGGGTGAGGTCTCCTGTGTAGAGTAGGCTGCAGGGGAGGTGGCAGTGAACAGGAGGTGAGGTGAGAGATCTCACAGCCCTGGGACAGGGAGTTGGATGTGCAGCCGTGGAGCTGTGGGAGGCCATGGAGTTGTGGCTGAATGAGAGAGGGCCCTGGGTGGCCATCCTTCTCAGGGTCCTGTCAGCACCTGGACAGCGCTCATGGCTCATCACCTGGGAGAGCGGTGAGTAGGGGAGGAGCTGTGGAGGACAGGAGGCTGACATCTCATGGCGGCGTGGGGGAGGGTGTCAGCACTGTCTTGGGTGCTGCTGAGGGCAGGAAATTCCCATGCATCTAAGACCATGGTACCATGGGAGCCCAGCTACTCAGGGTTGGAGCCAGGGCCCTGATGTGGGAGAGGCAGCCAGGGTGACCTCCGTGTGACCACGGGGCACTGTCCTGATTTCCTAGGGTGAATCTAGATTTCAGCTGCTCTGTAATTCTGCAGATCATGGGGTGATCATGCAGCCGATGGCTTGAGCAGCTGAGGGAAACAAATTGTCAAGTGAAGCCTTGGTGTCCCCGACACCTGGAGAGTAGCCACCCTCCATCCAGCCTCATGGCTGTGAACACAGCACCGCTGAGATTCGGCTGGGGGAAGATGGGGCGGAAGGCAGGGGATGAAGCTGGCTTGAGAGTCCCCCACCAGGGTGCACCCTGCCCTGGGGCTGTGTCCAAGGGGAAAGCTGCCCCTGTTCCCCAGGGCAGTCATCCAGGGCCTTGGGTTTGCCTTCCATGCCTGTCCTGTTCTCAGGTGGACGCATGTGTCCTCCGCTCACTTCCCGGGCCCCAGCTGTGAGCTCCTCTGCGAAGCACCCCGCTTATGCACGATTAGGTTTGACTTTGGATTTCAGCCACACTTCTCAGGGTGAACACGCTAGCTGTTTGCAGACGAACAGCTGAGTCCTTGCCCAGCGTGCCTGCGGGTCTCAGGAGCGCTGGTGTCTGTTGCAGGTGAGCAAGGTGGAGCGGGAGAAGAACCAGGAGCTGCGGCAGGTGCGTGAGCACGAGCAGCACAAGAGCGCGGTCCTGCTCACGGAGCTCAAGGCCAAGCTGCACGAGGACAAGATGAAGGAGCTGCAGGCCGTGCGGGAGACGCTGCTGCGGCAGCACGAGGCCGAGCTGCTCAGGGTCATCAAGATCAAGGACAACGAGAACCAGCGGCTGCAGGCGCTGCTGCACGCGCTGCGGGACGGCGCGCCTGACAAGGTCAAGACCGTGCTGCTGTGCGAAGCCAAGGAGGAGGCCAAGAAGGGCTTCGAGGTGGAGAAGGTGAAAATGCAGCAGGAGATCTCGGAGCTGAAGGGGGCCAAGAAGCAGGTGGAGGAGGCACTGACACTGGTTATCCAGGCCGACAAGATCAAGGCCGCGGAGATCCGGAGCGTGTACCACCTGCACCAGGAGGAGATCAGCCGTATCAAGAAGGAGTGCGAGCGCGAGATCCGCAGGCTGGTACGTGGGGCGCGGGCGGGCTCTGGTCATCCCTGCTCGGCACGCCCGCCTCACACACTGGAACGTGAGACCACGTGGTCACACAGTCCAGCACCCACAGTACTGCGAGTGCTGCCACCCGCGAGGGCGCTGCTCCTAGACGGGGCCCCCAGGAGATGGTTTCAGGGCCAGTGTGGTCAGACCACAGCAGCTTTGCTGGGCGAACCTGACTGTCCCAGAGCCCCAGTGTTAGGAGCGGAGGGCCTGCAGGGGTCCTGGAGGTTGGCCACAGCCGATTCTCCCCCTGCTGTGGGGACGCAGCTCTGCCTCCGAGGCCGCCCCCACTCCGGCACCCAGAGCCCCCGGGCACCGAGGCGCCCTGGGCAGGTGGGCAACAATCTTTCCAGCCAGCATGGCTGCACTCGGGCTCCAACGTCTGCCGCCCAGCCACTCTGCCAGAGCAAGTGTCTGTCCCTGCCACCACCAGGGAAGTCCTTGGCAAACACCTTTGCCCGTGGGGACCCCAGATCTTCCCTCCCTGATGGTCCCGTCCTCCCCACCCCATCCATCCAGAGCTCGTGTGCAGGGCCACCCTCAGCAACCCCAGGTCTGCCCCCGGTTTCAGGTGTGATGCGACGTGAGGACGTGGGCCAGTGCCCCTGCTGTGAGACCACCCTGGGAGGGTGGAGGGGGCGGCAGCACTCGCTGTGGCCTTTCACTTTCCATGGTTGGGCTTGGCCTTCCTCTAGACAGTGGCCTTGTCTCTTCACGGTTGCAGGGGCCCAAACACTTGGGCCATCTTCTGCTTTCTTAGGCCATAGCAGAGAGTTGGGTTGGAAGTGGACCTGGCACCCATATGGGATGCCAGCACTGCAGGCGGCGACTTTACCTGCTATGCCGCAGCGCTGGCCCCCTAAGTCTTCAACTTCTGTTTGTGGATTTCCCTGCCTCAACCAAGTGTTTGTGCCACGGCAGGCAGCCCCTCCCTCCCTAGGTCAGCCCCCCACCTTCCCTGGGTTGTGGGGGGCCCTGTCTCAGCAGGAGGCCTGAGGGGAGACTTTGGAGAAGGGCAACCGTGGGGCCAGGAGCACGGCTGCCGTGAGCCAGCCTCGGCCGCCACCAACTCCAGTGCAGCCTGGGGGCTGAGTGGGCCAATATCTGCCTCCCCTAGGCCAAACTCAGCAGAGGCTGGGCGGCAGGTGGCGGCAGGGGGTGGCAGGTGTGGGTGTGATCCTGGGGCCACAGTGCCTGAGGAGGAGGGCAGAGAGCAGGTCGAGAGGCCAAAAAGAGAAACTGAGGCAGCCCTCAGAGCTTGACTGGGGGCGGCCATCAGAGGCTCACACCGGGCCGTGGCGACGTTACCACCTTCCTCCCCCTGCTGGTTCTTCTGGAGTTTTCTCATGCACTTTAGTTCCTAAGTGTCTGTCGGCGTTCACCCGAGTCTCCACAGGCCCGTCACAGTTTCTGTTTTGGAGCTGTCTGGCCCCAGGGAACCCTGTCTTGTCCTGACTGTGCACCCCAAAACCAGCCCCCCAGGTCCCCAGAGGCCTCCATTCCACACCTCCGGGGGTTGTGTGGCCTCTCGTTTTGGGGACTAGCTCTGGGAGAGCCTGTGTGTGTGATGTTTTCTTCCCAGATGCACACCTCCCGGGGTGTGGTGCTGCGTGGCGGCCGCTGGAGCTGTCGCCTGACTTCAGAGCTGCCGTTAGCTTTGTTGATCTTCCCGTTCCTGGTCTTACACCCCACGCCCAGGATCACGGGAGCCCGGAGCCTGCTGCCTCATTCCCCTGTTCTGTACGCGTGGCGGCCAGGAGCCCATTCAGCCCGAGGTCCTGTCCCTCAACCAGCACTTCTTCCCCCTCTCCTCCCAGAACCCCTGTTCTCAGACCTCAGGCCCCAAAGTGCTGGTTTTCCCACCAGCCTCAGCGTCTTGTCCTCGTTTCTTCTTTCTTTCTTTCTTTCTTTTTTAAGCTTTATTATTTATTTGAAGGCAGAGTTACAGAGAGAGGGAGGGAGAGAGAGAGATCCTCCATCCCACTAGTTCACTCCCCCAAGTGGCCACAATGACCAGGGCTGTGCCATGCTGAAGCCAGGAGGCAGGAGCTTCTTCCAGGTCTCCACGCACTTGGGCCATCTCACTGCTTCCTCAGGCCATCAGCAGGGAGCTGGATCGGAGGTGGAGCAGCCGGGGCTCGAGCCGGTGCCCGTTTGGGATGCTGGTGTTGCAGGCAGAGCTTTACCCGCTACGCCACAGCACCAGCCCCTGTTGTCCTCGTTTCTAGACAACGTCTTCAGCTTCCTCTTTTAACCTCTGTGTTGGACGTTTCTCTTTGTGCCAGCTCCCGTCTGACTCTCCACAGTGTGTTTTCTGAGTCTGAATCAAGCTCTCAGCTCCCCCCGTGAAGGTGGCCATTGCTCTGCGCTGCTTCTGCAAGGTTTTCCTGCTCCTTCCCTCGCCCCTCACACCAGTTCCCTCTGGCTGCTCTCTGTCGGGTTGGAGGGTTTTCCTCATGCAGGCCCCCAGCTGGGGTCACTAACCAGGGGCTCTGGGAGGGCAGAGGCCTCACCACGCACAGAGAGCAGGCAGAAACTCTGCCATCTGGTTGGGGACTTTTTCTCCTTTTTCTCTATTTTAATCTTTCCCCAAAGAGGCATTGGAGTTGGTAGGAAAAGGCAGGAGAAAAAAATGAAAGGCACTGGATGGAAAAGGAGTGGGAACTTCTGTCTGCTGACGGCCTGATTCTGGACGCAAAGCATCCTAAGGAATTAACTTTAAAGGGAGCAGTGGCGTTCAATCAGTTCAGCAAAGCTTCAGGATGCAAGGTCAATACCTAGCCAATGGTTGTATTTCTGTATCTGATCGTGTCAGCTCAGGATTCAAGATCAGTACATAGCCGTCAGTCCTGTGTCTCCATACCACTGTGTCATCTTTTCGTTGCCATTTGAATTATGTGAGGCAGGCTAACTTCATAAAGAAAGAAGGTGGTTCCTGGAGCTACAAGGCCTGGGGCTGCATCTGGTGATGGCCTTGGTGCTGGCATAGGACACCACGTGGCAGGACAGGGTGCTATGTCCAGACAGGTCTGTCTCCCCTCCCTTTGAAGCCATGCCACAGACTGCTAAGGGCTGCCCCCAACACGACCCTCTGTGAGCTCATGCAGAGACGCCCGTCTCCCAACCCTCACCAGCCTGCCCAGGGGGACCCTTGGTGACGTCAGGGCCGTGCCTGGCCTCTAGGAGCAGCTGTGGGCGCACTGATGCCTCCTGCTACCAACCTGGGAGAGGTCTGTGGAGATGCAGCCCTACACGCTCAGAGCTCACGCTGTGACTAGAAACTGCAGGTGAATCCACTGCCTGCGACACTGGCGTCCCGTGTGGGCTCCGGCTCACGTCCTGGTGCCCCACTTCCAGTCGAGATCCTGCCAAGGCTCCTGGGAAGGCAGCAGAGAACGGCCCCGTGGAAGTCCCAAATGGAGTCCCAGGAGGCTGGCTTTGGCCTGGCCCAACCCCAGCTGTTGTGGCCATTTGGGGAGCAAACCAGCAGGTGGAAGATTCTCTCTCTATCTCTGTCTTTCTCTGCCTTTCAAATATATAAATAAGTCCATTTAAAACATTCTGTGAAGCCAAAGAATTGCAGACAGAAGCCAGTATCCTGTCTCTCTTACTGTGATGTGTGATATGACCCCACGTCCCCGTCCCCAGGCGTGTAGGCAGCGGCTGAAGTGGAGCAGAATGCAAGTCACAGAGTGATTACACGTGGCGCCTGCCCTTATGTTTGAGCGTTTCAGCTTTAAGGGCAGATTTGCCTCCAGTGAGAGGCAGCAACAGGTGGGGCCGTTTGTCACTGGGGGACTTGCGGAGCCCTGCCAGGCTTCCGTTTCACACTTGGGCAGCAGAAACTTGGTCAAGGGGCCGTGGCCAGATCCAGAGGAGTGCTGCAGTTTCCCCAGACACCAGGGATGACATGAGTTCAAGGCACCCACATCTACCAGGCCAAATCATTGGCTGCTTTAGGTGATTGCTCTGCACTGGTGAGGTGGGGGAGGGGTAGAGGCAGAGGAGGAGGTGCCCCCTGCACTGGTGAGGTGGGGGAGGGGCAGGGGTGGAGGACGAGGTGCCCCCTGCACTGGTGAGGTAGGGGAGGGGCAGGGGTGGAGGACAAGGTGCCCCCTGCACTGGTGAGGTGGGGGAGGGGCAGGGGTGGAGGACGAGGTGCCCCCTGCACTGGTGAGGTGGGGGAGGGGTAGAGGCAGAGGAGGAGGTGCCCCCTGCGCTGTTCATGGCCGGAGGCCTGGCCCTCCAGGAGTAACTTCCACCAGTTCCTGGGCTGGACAACCACTGACCGTATTGCTTGGGAAAACTGGGAGCTTTTAGACTCCCCATGCACCGAGGCCCCAAAGCTGGGGTTCAGGAGGCTGAAGCCCAGGCATGCGTCACGTCCGGGTTTCTGACAGTTTTGGGAAAGCCAAGTGGTAACATCTGAGGGAGAGCCCGTGCTCACTGCCGTGGTGCGGATGCTGACCCCTTCCCTGGGCGATGCTCCCTGGGGGCACGGCCAGGCGGCACGGTACACACGTCCGCCGTGGTGGGTTTGTCCCCCACTGTGGGCGTTGCTGTCACGTCTCCGTGTGGCTGTGTGCACCGTTGCCCCCTGGGTGTTCCCGTGTCTGCGAGAATGGCCGGCAGGAGGCCAGGTGCTGAGCCTGTCTGCCAGTGCCCTAGAGTGAATGCCTGCACCCACCCCGGCCCCAGCAGCCGCGTCCCCCTCACGTTACAGGCCGGCCACCTGTTTGCAGCCTCACCCTCCTGGTGGCCGTCTGCGTGTCTTCACATCTCTTGCCCAATTGTGCCGTGGGTCCCTTGTCCTCCCCTTAGTGACTTCTGAATTCTCTGTATTCCTGACGCAGGCTTTTGTCAGATGCACATCTTGCACCTGTCTTCTCCACGCCTCCGCCTCACGCAGACATCTCCCCAGGGATGCCTTTCAGTGAACACAGTCTTCATTTTAACACAGCCCAACCCGCCGACTCCTGTTCTGTGCGCTCAAGAGTGGTGGTGAAGGTCCCTCTGTGTGTCGTCTTCCTCGGGAGGCCTGGGTCAGGGCCCTTGCTGTGAGCTGACAGGGGCCTCGTCAGCCCAGGCAGGGTGGCCACAGCTGCCAGTGACCCCAGAGGGGTGGGGGTGTACAGGCCACACCCCGGACAGGGCTCCTCTGGACCTGGGTGTGCCTGGTGTCCTGAGTTTCAGGTCTTCCTTCCCCCATGGGCCTCTGGCTGACAGGCGGGACGGGGGTCTACAGACATTCTGGTCCCCACTCCCGAGGGAGCTCCCTTGGCCTATGCGGTAGCACCTGCAGGGCAGGTCCCCTGCCTCCCCGCCTGCTGGACAAGCCCGGGGAGGGGTCTGTGTGCGAGGCCTTGCCTGCTGGTTTCCTGGTGAAAGGAACAGAGTGTGCTAGAGTGTCTGCGTGTGAGCTGGAGATGCCAGGCCATTGCCTGTGATTCGGTTTTCACCGTCTCTGTTTTCTCTGATAACGGGGGGCTGCCTCTAGCACTTCTGAGTCCTCCGGCCAGTGGGAACTTAGCAGTGAAAATTCTGAGTTTGTTTGGTCGTGGTTCTGCGATCTGGGCTGATTAGACATCCTAAGCTTATTTTCACTTTAATGAGCAAGTAGAGCAGCACAGTACCCCACTCTGCCCTGTTTATTAAAAATCTGCTTAAAACTGTCCTCAAACTCATGGTCTGGTATGTGTGGCACCTTTTGCTGGGTCCTCTCTGCCTCCCTTCCATGTACAGTGCCACCTCTGGCCATGTGGGTGCCTGGGATGCGTGGGCATGGCGGCTGGGCGTGGTGGCTCCTCTCTGTGGTTCATAGGCTCAGCACAGGGCATTGCGTTCCAGGGAGGGTGGAGAGGCCAGGCCAGAGTGGACACACAGGGCACCATCTCTGCCTCTGCGGCCTGCTGGTCCAGGGGACCCCACCCCTAAGCCTTGGCTCCCAGTGAGAGTGATGGAGAAATGCAGCCTCACTTGAAGACAGCTGTGGGGCATTTGGCTTTGTGGCCTCGGAGCAGGGAGTGGTAGAAGGAGGGTGTGGTGGCCCCTGCACTGCCCTGACCTGCCTAACTGTTACCTCAGGGGCAGGTGCAGGGCCCAGGGTGGGGGTCCCCTTCACCATGCTCAGCCCACCTATCAGTTCTGTCCATAGGTGTCAGGTGTGGGCACTCGGGGTCCCCCTGCTCTGTTCAACGCTCCTCTCAGCCATCCAGACACCACCAGCCCCCATGGACACTGGGGGTCCTGACAGGGGGCTGGGGGGGCGGGTGGGGTCCTGCTGGACAGCCCAGGCTGGCTGTGCAGGGATACTCAGAGCCTGGGGCCCATCAGGGAGGAGCTCCATGCCCAAGACGCAGACCGGGCTCCCTCCTGGAGTCCCCGCCTGATGCCCTCTCTCGTTTCTGTGGTAACTGCAGGACCATCCTTGCTTGCGTGTGTGACTGTGTTCTGTTCTCCTTGTAGATGGAGGAGATAAGATTTAAGGACAGAGCAGTCTTCGTGCTGGAGAGAGAGTTAGGGGCGCAAGCCGGGCACGCTCAGAGGCTGCAGCTGCAGAAGGAGGCTTTAGATGAGCGGCTCTCCCAGGTCAGAGAGGCCGATCGGCACCTGGGCAGCCCCAGACGGGAACTTCCTTATGCAAGCGGTGCAGGAGACGCCTCAGACCACCCGGGAAGCCCTGTAAGCACCCCCAGGCCTCGGCCGGCCGTCCCAGGCTGTGAGACCCCCCAGAGCCAAGCGCAGCCCAAGCCCCTGTCCCAGGGTCACCCTCTGGCCAGACCCTGGGGCCCTCAGCGTGGCGCACTCTGGCCAGATAGCTGAAGAGCCCCAGGTCCTGTTCCCTCACCAGCACCACCTCTGCTGTGGCCTCCCTGAAGGCTAAGTGCCCTCGGCCCCGGGCTGCTGGGTGACGCACCTGCTCCCATGCATGAGCTCCCATGACTCCACCTCCACACGCACCAGCCGCTGCCTGCTGGCTCCCCTCTGCACCTGTGTCACAGTCACCCCCCACCTGCTTTGCGTGAGACCGTGTCCCTTCTGCTGCTCCTCGGGCTGCGCATGCCAGCATGGGGTCTGCCGGCAGTGGCACGGGCTGGGCGGCTGCCTGTCTCCTCATCACCACTCCTCGTCCACATTCCTCTGCGGTTCTAGACTATCCGGGGGACCTACGCTCATCATCCCCTCGGTGCAGGTCCCTCTGGGTCTTGGGTCCCTAGCCTCTCCTGCACCTGTTGAATGAGGAACTCGAGCCGTGTCCAGTGCCTTCCTAGACACCTGCTGGTTTGCTTTGAGAACAAACCTATGTTTGAGCTGAGCCAGCCCTAGGCCAGTGACATTTGGAGAACAGAGAATGACATTCTGTAACCATCCTAGCTGGCCTAACCCAGCCCCTCCTGCTCTACAGCGAGATGTAGCTGCATGGAAATTGTGTTCCCCGCTTTTTGGGTGGAGTCCCAGTGACCTTCAGAGACTCCTGAGGGAGCACGCCCCTTGAGCTCATGTGGTCTGTGACAAGTGTCTTTCCCTGTGCTCCGCGTACACCCAGACCCTTCCTGGAAGGTGCAGCCCAGTGGTGGCACAGGAGGGCACAGAGCCAGTCCAGGTGTATGGCGGGTGGCCCCCATACTCGCACCCCCCGCCCTCCACATCTGCATACCCCCGCACATTCCGCTCCTGCTGTCCCCGTCCTGGAGTGTGGGTGCCACGCACGCCGTTCCAGGCAGGGCACTCCCCAGGGACCCTCACCCACCCAGCAGCCACTGGGAAGCCAGGGCCGGAGTGGGCGTGTCTCGGTGTCGGTGATGCTGGGATCGCAGAGCGTCCACGTGTGGGCACGGGAGCAGTTCTTTGCAGTTGATCTTTGTTTTAGGAACAGCAGTTAGATGAAAAGGACGCCCGGCGCTTCCAGCTTAAAATCGCGGAGCTGAGCGCCATCATCCGCAAGCTGGAGGACCGCAATGCCTTGTTGTCGGAGGAGAGGAACGAGCTGGTGAGCGCGGCCGAGCGGCCTTCCTGTGCGTGGAGGAGTGACCGTGGGGGCCTCCTGTGCATGGAGGAGTGACCGTGGGGGCTTCCTGTGTGTGGAGGAGTGACCGTGGGGGCCTCCTGTGCGTGGAGTAGTGACCGTGGGGGCTTCCTGTGCGTGGAGTAGTAACCGTGAGCGTGGAGGAGTGACCGTGGGGGCTTCCTGTGCGTGGAGGAGTGACCGTGGGGGCTTCCTGTGCGTGGAGGAGAGACCGTGAGCGTGGAGGAGTGACCGTGGGGGCCTCCTGTGCGTGGAGGAGTGACCGTGGGGGCTTCCTGTGCGTGGAGCAGTGACCGTGGGGGCTTCCTGAGCGTGGAGGAGTGACCGTGGGGGCTTCCTGTGCGTGGAGGAGTGACCGTGGGGGCTTCCTGTGCGTGGAGGAGTGACCGTGAGCGTGGAGGAGTGACCGTGGGGGCTTCCTGTGCGTGGAGGAGTGACCGTGAGCATGGAGGAGTGACCGGGGGGGCTTCCTGTGCGTGGAGGAGTGACCGTGAGAGTGGAGGAGTGACCGTGGGGGCTTCCTGTGCGTGGAGGAGTGACCGTGGGGGCTTCCCGTGCGTGGAGGAGTGACCGTGGGGGCTTCCTGTGCGTGGAGGAGTGACCGTGAGCGTGGAGGAGTGACCGTGGGGGCTTCCTGTGTGTGGAGGAGTGACCGTGGGGGCTTCCTGTGCATGGAGGAGTGACCGTGGGGGCCTCCTGTGCGTGGAGGAGTGACCGTGGGGGCTTCCTGTGCGTGGAGGAGTGACCGTGAGCGTGGAGGAGTGACCGTGGGGGCTTCCTGTGCGTGGAGGAGTGACCGTGGGGGCCTCCTGTGCATGGAGGAGTGACCGTGGGGGCTTCCTGTGCGTGGAGGAGTGACCGTGGGGGCCTCCTGTGCATGGAGGAGTGACCGTGGGGGCTTCCTGTGCGTGGAGTAGTGACCGTGGGGGCTTCCTGAGCGTGGAGGAGTGACCGTGGGGGCTTCCTGTGCGTGGAGGAGTGACCGTGGGGGCTTCCTGTGCGTGGAGGAGTGACCGTGAGCGTGGAGGAGTGACCGTGGGGGCCTCCTGTGCGTGGAGGAGTGACCGTGAGCATGGAGGAGTGACCGTGGGGGCCTCCTGTGCGTGGAGGAGTGACTGTGGGGGCTTCCTGTGCGTGGAGGAGTGACCGTGAGCGTGGAGGAGTGACCGTGGGGGCTTCTTGTGCGTGGAGGAGTGACCGTGAGCGTGGAGGAGTGACCGTGGGGGCCTCCTGTGCGTGGAGGAGTGACCGTGGGGGCTTCCTGAGCGTGGAGGAGTGACCGTGAGCGTGGAGGAGTGACCGTGGGGGCTTCCTGTGCGTGGAGGAGTGACCGTGAGCGTGGAGGAGTGACCGTGGGGGCCTCCTGTGTGTGGAGGAGTGACCGTGGGGGCTTCCCGTGCGTGGAGGAGTGACCGTGGGGGCTTCCTGTGCGTGGAGGAGTGACCGTGAGCGTGGAGGAGTGACTGTGGGGGCTTCCTGTGCGTGGAGGAGTGACCGTGGGGGCTTCCTGTGCGTGGAGGAGTGACCGTGAGCGTGGAGGAGTGACCGTGGGGGCTTCCCGTGCATGGAGTAGTGACCGTGGGGGCTTCCCGTGCGTGGAGGAGTGACCGTGGGGGCTTCCTGTGCGTGGAGGAGTGACCGTGAGCGTGGAGGAGTGACCGTGGGGGCTTCCCGTGCGTGGAGGAGTGACCGTGGGGGCTTCCTGTGCGTGGAGGAGTGACCGTGGGGGCTTCCTGTGTGTGAAGGAGTGACCGTGAGCGTGGAGGAGTGACCGTGGGGGCTTCCTGTGCGTGGAGGAGTGACCGTGGGGGCTTCCTGTGCGTGGAGGAGTGACCGTGAGCGTGGAGGAGTGACCGTGGGGGCTTCCTGTGCGTGGAGGAGTGACCGTGAGCGTGGAGGAGTGACCGTGGGGGCTTCCTGTGCGTGGAGGAGTGACCGTGGGGACTTCCTGAGCGTGGAGGAGTGACCGTGAGCGTGGAGGAGTGACCGTGAGCGTGGAGGAGTGACCGTGGGGGCTTCCTGTGCATGGAGGAGTGACCGTGAGCGTGGAGGAGTGACCGTGGGGGCTTCCTGTGCGTGGAGGAGTGACCGTGAGCGTGGAGGAGTGACCGTGGGGGCCTCCTGTGCATGGAGTAGTGACCGTGGGGGCTTCCCGTGCGTGGAGGAGTGACCGTGGGGGCTTCCTGTGCATGGAGGAGTGACCGTGAGCGTGGAGGAGTGACCGTGGGGGCTTCCTGTGCGTGGAGGAGTGACCGTGAGCGTGGAGGAGTGACCGTGGGGGCTTCCCGTGCGTGGAGTAGTGACCGTGGGGGCTTCCCGTGCGTGGAGGAGTGACCGTGGGGGCTTCCTGTGCGTGGAGGAGTGACCGTGAGCGTGGAGGAGTGACCGTGGGGGCTTCCCGTGCGTGGAGGAGTGACCGTGGGGGCTTCCTGTGCGTGGAGGAGTGACCGTGGGGGCTTCCTGTGTGTGAAGGAGTGACCGTGAGCGTGGAGGAGTGACCGTGGGGGCTTCCTGTGCGTGGAGGAGTGACCGTGGGGGCTTCCTGTGCGTGGAGGAGTGACCGTGAGCGTGGAGGAGTGACCGTGGGGGCCTCCTGTGCGTGGAGGAGTGACCGTGGGGGCTTCCTGTGCGTGGAGGAGTGACCGTGAGCGTGGAGGAGTGACCGTGGGGGCTTCCTGTGCGTGGAGGAGTGACCGTGAGCATGGAGGAGTGACCGTGGGGGCCTCCTGTGCATGGAGTAGTGACCGTGGGGGCTTCCCGTGCGTGGAGGAGTGACCGTGGGGGCTTCCTGTGTGTGGAGGAGTGACCGTGAGCGTGGAGGAGTGACCGTGGGGGCTTCCTGAGCGTGGAGGAGTGACCGTGGGGGCTTCCTGTGCGTGGAGGAGTGACCGTGAGCGTGGAGGAGTGACCGTGGGGGCCTCCTGTGTGTGGAGGAGTGACCGTGGGGGCTTCCCGTGCGTGGAGGAGTGACCGTGGGGGCTTCCTGTGCGTGGAGGAGTGACCGTGAGCGTGGAGGAGTGACCGTGGGGGCTTCCCGTGCATGGAGTAGTGACCGTGGGGGCTTCCCGTGCGTGGAGGAGTGACCGTGGGGGCTTCCTGTGCGTGGAGGAGTGACCGTGAGCGTGGAGGAGTGACCGTGGGGGCTTCCCGTGCGTGGAGGAGTGACCGTGGGGGCTTCCTGTGCGTGGAGGAGTGACCGTGGGGGCTTCCTGTGTGTGAAGGAGTGACCGTGAGCGTGGAGGAGTGACCGTGGGGGCTTCCTGTGCGTGGAGGAGTGACCGTGGGGGCCTCCTGTGCGTGGAGGAGTGACCGTGAGCATGGAGGAGTGACCGTGGGGGCCTCCTGTGCGTGGAGGAGTGACTGTGGGGGCTTCCTGTGCGTGGAGGAGTGACCGTGAGCGTGGAGGAGTGACCGTGGGGGCTTCTTGTGCGTGGAGGAGTGACCGTGAGCGTGGAGGAGTGACCGTGGGGGCCTCCTGTGCGTGGAGGAGTGACCGTGGGGGCTTCCTGAGCGTGGAGGAGTGACCGTGAGCGTGGAGGAGTGACCGTGGGGGCTTCCTGTGCGTGGAGGAGTGACCGTGAGCGTGGAGGAGTGACCGTGGGGGCTTCCTGTGCGTGGAGGAGTGACCGTGGGGACTTCCTGAGCGTGGAGGAGTGACCGTGAGCGTGGAGGAGTGACCGTGAGCGTGGAGGAGTGACCGTGGGGGCTTCCTGTGCATGGAGGAGTGACCGTGAGCGTGGAGGAGTGACCGTGGGGGCTTCCTGTGCGTGGAGGAGTGACCGTGAGCGTGGAGGAGTGACCGTGGGGGCCTCCTGTGCATGGAGTAGTGACCGTGGGGGCTTCCCGTGCGTGGAGGAGTGACCGTGGGGGCTTCCTGTGCATGGAGGAGTGACCGTGAGCGTGGAGGAGTGACCGTGGGGGCTTCCTGTGCGTGGAGGAGTGACCGTGAGCGTGGAGGAGTGACCGTGGGGGCTTCCCGTGCGTGGAGTAGTGACCGTGGGGGCTTCCCGTGCGTGGAGGAGTGACCGTGGGGGCTTCCTGTGCGTGGAGGAGTGACCGTGAGCGTGGAGGAGTGACCGTGGGGGCTTCCCGTGCGTGGAGGAGTGACCGTGGGGGCTTCCTGTGCGTGGAGGAGTGACCGTGGGGGCTTCCTGTGTGTGAAGGAGTGACCGTGAGCGTGGAGGAGTGACCGTGGGGGCTTCCTGTGCGTGGAGGAGTGACCGTGGGGGCTTCCTGTGCGTGGAGGAGTGACCGTGAGCGTGGAGGAGTGACCGTGGGGGCCTCCTGTGCGTGGAGGAGTGACCGTGGGGGCTTCCTGTGCGTGGAGGAGTGACCGTGAGCGTGGAGGAGTGACCGTGGGGGCTTCCTGTGCGTGGAGGAGTGACCGTGAGCATGGAGGAGTGACCGTGGGGGCCTCCTGTGCATGGAGTAGTGACCGTGGGGGCTTCCCGTGCGTGGAGGAGTGACCGTGGGGGCTTCCTGTGTGTGGAGGAGTGACCGTGAGCGTGGAGGAGTGACCGTGGGGGCTTCCTGAGCGTGGAGGAGTGACCGTGGGGGCTTCCTGTGCGTGGAGGAGTGACCGTGAGCGTGGAGGAGTGACCGTGGGGGCCTCCTGTGTGTGGAGGAGTGACCGTGGGGGCTTCCCGTGCGTGGAGGAGTGACCGTGGGGGCTTCCTGTGCGTGGAGGAGTGACCGTGAGCGTGGAGGAGTGACCGTGGGGGCTTCCCGTGCATGGAGTAGTGACCGTGGGGGCTTCCCGTGCGTGGAGGAGTGACCGTGGGGGCTTCCTGTGCGTGGAGGAGTGACCGTGAGCGTGGAGGAGTGACCGTGGGGGCTTCCCGTGCGTGGAGGAGTGACCGTGGGGGCTTCCTGTGCATGGAGGAGTGACCGTGAGCGTGGAGGAGTGACCGTGGGGGCTTCCTGTGCGTGGAGGAGTGACCGTGAGCGTGGAGGAGTGACCGTGGGGGCTTCCCGTGCGTGGAGTAGTGACCGTGGGGGCTTCCCGTGCGTGGAGGAGTGACCGTGGGGGCTTCCTGTGCGTGGAGGAGTGACCGTGGGGGCCTCCTGTGCATGGAGGAGTGACCGTGGGGGCTTCCTGTGCGTGGAGGAGTGACCGTGGGGGCCTCCTGTGCATGGAGGAGTGACCGTGGGGGCTTCCTGTGCGTGGAGTAGTGACCGTGGGGGCTTCCTGAGCGTGGAGGAGTGACCGTGGGGGCTTCCTGTGCGTGGAGGAGTGACCGTGGGGGCTTCCTGTGCGTGGAGGAGTGACCGTGAGCGTGGAGGAGTGACCGTGGGGGCCTCCTGTGCGTGGAGGAGTGACCGTGAGCATGGAGGAGTGACCGTGGGGGCCTCCTGTGCGTGGAGGAGTGACTGTGGGGGCTTCCTGTGCGTGGAGGAGTGACCGTGAGCGTGGAGGAGTGACCGTGGGGGCTTCTTGTGCGTGGAGGAGTGACCGTGAGCGTGGAGGAGTGACCGTGGGGGCCTCCTGTGCGTGGAGGAGTGACCATGGGGGCTTCCTGAGCGTGGAGGAGTGACCGTGAGCGTGGAGGAGTGACCGTGGGGGCTTCCTGTGCGTGGAGGAGTGACCGTGAGCGTGGAGGAGTGACCGTGGGGGCCTCCTGTGTGTGGAGGAGTGACCGTGGGGGCTTCCCGTGCGTGGAGGAGTGACCGTGGGGGCTTCCTGTGCGTGGAGGAGTGACCGTGAGCGTGGAGGAGTGACTGTGGGGGCTTCCTGTGCGTGGAGGAGTGACCGTGGGGGCTTCCTGTGCGTGGAGGAGTGACCGTGAGCGTGGAGGAGTGACCGTGGGGGCTTCCCGTGCATGGAGTAGTGACCGTGGGGGCTTCCCGTGCGTGGAGGAGTGACCGTGGGGGCTTCCTGTGCGTGGAGGAGTGACCGTGAGCGTGGAGGAGTGACCGTGGGGGCTTCCCGTGCGTGGAGGAGTGACCGTGGGGGCTTCCTGTGCGTGGAGGAGTGACCGTGGGGGCTTCCTGTGTGTGAAGGAGTGACCGTGAGCGTGGAGGAGTGACCGTGGGGGCTTCCTGTGCGTGGAGGAGTGACCGTGGGGGCTTCCTGTGCGTGGAGGAGTGACCGTGAGCGTGGAGGAGTGACCGTGGGGGCTTCCTGTGCGTGGAGGAGTGACCGTGAGCGTGGAGGAGTGACCGTGGGGGCTTCCTGTGCGTGGAGGAGTGACCGTGGGGACTTCCTGAGCGTGGAGGAGTGACCGTGAGCGTGGAGGAGTGACCGTGAGCGTGGAGGAGTGACCGTGGGGGCTTCCTGTGCATGGAGGAGTGACCGTGAGCGTGGAGGAGTGACCGTGGGGGCTTCCTGTGCGTGGAGGAGTGACCGTGAGCGTGGAGGAGTGACCGTGGGGGCCTCCTGTGCATGGAGTAGTGACCGTGGGGGCTTCCCGTGCGTGGAGGAGTGACCGTGGGGGCTTCCTGTGCATGGAGGAGTGACCGTGAGCGTGGAGGAGTGACCGTGGGGGCTTCCTGTGCGTGGAGGAGTGACCGTGAGCGTGGAGGAGTGACCGTGGGGGCTTCCCGTGCGTGGAGTAGTGACCGTGGGGGCTTCCCGTGCGTGGAGGAGTGACCGTGGGGGCTTCCTGTGCGTGGAGGAGTGACCGTGAGCGTGGAGGAGTGACCGTGGGGGCTTCCCGTGCGTGGAGGAGTGACCGTGGGGGCTTCCTGTGCGTGGAGGAGTGACCGTGGGGGCTTCCTGTGTGTGAAGGAGTGACCGTGAGCGTGGAGGAGTGACCGTGGGGGCTTCCTGTGCGTGGAGGAGTGACCGTGGGGGCTTCCTGTGCGTGGAGGAGTGACCGTGAGCGTGGAGGAGTGACCGTGGGGGCCTCCTGTGCGTGGAGGAGTGACCGTGGGGGCTTCCTGTGCGTGGAGGAGTGACCGTGAGCGTGGAGGAGTGACCGTGGGGGCTTCCTGTGCGTGGAGGAGTGACCGTGAGCATGGAGGAGTGACCGTGGGGGCCTCCTGTGCATGGAGTAGTGACCGTGGGGGCTTCCCGTGCGTGGAGGAGTGACCGTGGGGGCTTCCTGTGTGTGGAGGAGTGACCGTGAGCGTGGAGGAGTGACCGTGGGGGCTTCCTGAGCGTGGAGGAGTGACCGTGGGGGCTTCCTGTGCGTGGAGGAGTGACCGTGAGCGTGGAGGAGTGACCGTGGGGGCCTCCTGTGTGTGGAGGAGTGACCGTGGGGGCTTCCCGTGCGTGGAGGAGTGACCGTGGGGGCTTCCTGTGCGTGGAGGAGTGACCGTGAGCGTGGAGGAGTGACTGTGGGGGCTTCCTGTGCGTGGAGGAGTGACCGTGGGGGCTTCCTGTGCGTGGAGGAGTGACCGTGAGCGTGGAGGAGTGACCGTGGGGGCTTCCCGTGCATGGAGTAGTGACCGTGGGGGCTTCCCGTGCGTGGAGGAGTGACCGTGGGGGCTTCCTGTGCGTGGAGGAGTGACCGTGAGCGTGGAGGAGTGACCGTGGGGGCTTCCCGTGCGTGGAGGAGTGACCGTGGGGGCTTCCTGTGCGTGGAGGAGTGACCGTGGGGGCTTCCTGTGTGTGAAGGAGTGACCGTGAGCGTGGAGGAGTGACCGTGGGGGCTTCCTGTGCGTGGAGGAGTGACCGTGGGGGCCTCCTGTGCGTGGAGGAGTGACCGTGAGCATGGAGGAGTGACCGTGGGGGCCTCCTGTGCGTGGAGGAGTGACTGTGGGGGCTTCCTGTGCGTGGAGGAGTGACCGTGAGCGTGGAGGAGTGACCGTGGGGGCTTCTTGTGCGTGGAGGAGTGACCGTGAGCGTGGAGGAGTGACCGTGGGGGCCTCCTGTGCGTGGAGGAGTGACCGTGGGGGCTTCCTGAGCGTGGAGGAGTGACCGTGAGCGTGGAGGAGTGACCGTGGGGGCTTCCTGTGCGTGGAGGAGTGACCGTGAGCGTGGAGGAGTGACCGTGGGGGCCTCCTGTGTGTGGAGGAGTGACCGTGGGGGCTTCCCGTGCGTGGAGGAGTGACCGTGGGGGCTTCCTGTGCGTGGAGGAGTGACCGTGAGCGTGGAGGAGTGACTGTGGGGGCTTCCTGTGCGTGGAGGAGTGACCGTGGGGGCTTCCTGTGCGTGGAGGAGTGACCGTGAGCGTGGAGGAGTGACCGTGGGGGCTTCCCGTGCATGGAGTAGTGACCGTGGGGGCTTCCTGTGTGTGGAGGAGTGACCGTGGGGGCTTCCTGTGCGTGGAGGAGTGACCGTGGGGGCTTCCTGTGCGTGGAGGAGAGACCGTGAGCGTGGAGGAGTGACCGTGGGGGCCTCCTGTGCGTGGAGGAGTGACCGTGGGGGCTTCCTGTGCGTGGAGCAGTGACCGTGGGGGCTTCCTGAGCGTGGAGGAGTGACCGTGGGGGCTTCCTGTGCGTGGAGGAGTGACCGTGGGGGCTTCCTGTGCGTGGAGGAGTGACCGTGAGCGTGGAGGAGTGACCGTGGGGGCTTCCTGTGCGTGGAGGAGTGACCGTGAGCATGGAGGAGTGACCGGGGGGGCTTCCTGTGCGTGGAGGAGTGACCGTGAGCGTGGAGGAGTGACCGTGGGGGCTTCCTGTGCGTGGAGGAGTGACCGTGGGGGCTTCCCGTGCGTGGAGGAGTGACCGTGGGGGCTTCCTGTGCGTGGAGGAGTGACCGTGAGCGTGGAGGAGTGACCGTGGGGGCTTCCTGTGTGTGGAGGAGTGACCGTGGGGGCTTCCTGTGCATGGAGGAGTGACCGTGGGGGCCTCCTGTGCGTGGAGGAGTGACCGTGGGGGCTTCCTGTGCGTGGAGGAGTGACCGTGAGCGTGGAGGAGTGACCGTGGGGGCTTCCTGTGCGTGGAGGAGTGACCGTGGGGGCCTCCTGTGCATGGAGGAGTGACCGTGGGGGCTTCCTGTGCGTGGAGGAGTGACCGTGGGGGCCTCCTGTGCATGGAGGAGTGACCGTGGGGGCTTCCTGTGCGTGGAGTAGTGACCGTGGGGGCTTCCTGAGCGTGGAGGAGTGACCGTGGGGGCTTCCTGTGCGTGGAGGAGTGACCGTGGGGGCTTCCTGTGCGTGGAGGAGTGACCGTGAGCGTGGAGGAGTGACCGTGGGGGCCTCCTGTGCGTGGAGGAGTGACCGTGAGCATGGAGGAGTGACCGTGGGGGCCTCCTGTGCGTGGAGGAGTGACTGTGGGGGCTTCCTGTGCGTGGAGGAGTGACCGTGAGCGTGGAGGAGTGACCGTGGGGGCTTCTTGTGCGTGGAGGAGTGACCGTGAGCGTGGAGGAGTGACCGTGGGGGCCTCCTGTGCGTGGAGGAGTGACCGTGGGGGCTTCCTGAGCGTGGAGGAGTGACCGTGAGCGTGGAGGAGTGACCGTGGGGGCTTCCTGTGCGTGGAGGAGTGACCGTGAGCGTGGAGGAGTGACCGTGGGGGCCTCCTGTGTGTGGAGGAGTGACCGTGGGGGCTTCCCGTGCGTGGAGGAGTGACCGTGGGGGCTTCCTGTGCGTGGAGGAGTGACCGTGAGCGTGGAGGAGTGACTGTGGGGGCTTCCTGTGCGTGGAGGAGTGACCGTGGGGGCTTCCTGTGCGTGGAGGAGTGACCGTGAGCGTGGAGGAGTGACCGTGGGGGCTTCCCGTGCATGGAGTAGTGACCGTGGGGGCTTCCCGTGCGTGGAGGAGTGACCGTGGGGGCTTCCTGTGCGTGGAGGAGTGACCGTGAGCGTGGAGGAGTGACCGTGGGGGCTTCCCGTGCGTGGAGGAGTGACCGTGGGGGCTTCCTGTGCGTGGAGGAGTGACCGTGGGGGCTTCCTGTGTGTGAAGGAGTGACCGTGAGCGTGGAGGAGTGACCGTGGGGGCTTCCTGTGCGTGGAGGAGTGACCGTGGGGGCTTCCTGTGCGTGGAGGAGTGACCGTGAGCGTGGAGGAGTGACCGTGGGGGCTTCCTGTGCGTGGAGGAGTGACCGTGAGCGTGGAGGAGTGACCGTGGGGGCTTCCTGTGCGTGGAGGAGTGACCGTGGGGACTTCCTGAGCGTGGAGGAGTGACCGTGGGGGCTTCCTGTGTGTGAAGGAGTGACCGTGAGCGTGGAGGAGTGACCGTGGGGGCTTCCTGTGCGTGGAGGAGTGACCGTGGGGGCTTCCTGTGCGTGGAGGAGTGACCGTGAGCGTGGAGGAGTGACCGTGGGGGCCTCCTGTGCGTGGAGGAGTGACCGTGGGGGCTTCCTGTGCGTGGAGGAGTGACCGTGAGCGTGGAGGAGTGACCGTGGGGGCTTCCTGTGCGTGGAGGAGTGACCGTGAGCATGGAGGAGTGACCGTGGGGGCCTCCTGTGCATGGAGTAGTGACCGTGGGGGCTTCCCGTGCGTGGAGGAGTGACCGTGGGGGCTTCCTGTGTGTGGAGGAGTGACCGTGAGCGTGGAGGAGTGACCGTGGGGGCTTCCTGAGCGTGGAGGAGTGACCGTGGGGGCTTCCTGTGCATGGAGGAGTGACCGTGAGCGTGGAGGAGTGACCGTGGGGGCTTCCTGTGCGTGGAGGAGTGACCGTGAGCGTGGAGGAGTGACCGTGGGGGCTTCCTGTGCGTGGAGGAGTGACCGTGGGGGCTTCCTGAGCGTG
Source organism: Lepus europaeus (assembly GCF_033115175.1). Lineage (NCBI taxonomy): Eukaryota > Metazoa > Chordata > Mammalia > Lagomorpha > Leporidae > Lepus > Lepus europaeus. The sequence goes on along the minus strand of NC_084843.1, from coordinate 906,345 downwards.
GAGGAGTGACCGTGAGCGTGGAGGAGTGACCGTGAGCGTGGAGGAGTGACCGTGGGGGCTTCCTGTGTGTGGAGGAGTGACCGTGTGGGCTTCCTGTGCGTGGAGGAGTGACCGTGGGGGCTTCCTGTGCGTGGAGGAGTGACCGTGGGGGCTTCCTGTGCGTGGAGGAGTGACCGAGAGCGTGGAGGAGTGACCGTGGGGGCTTCCTGTGTGTGGAGGAGTGACCGTGAGCGTGGAGGAGTGACCGTGGGGGCTTCCTGTGTGTGGAGGAGTGACCGTGGGGGCTTCCTGTGCGTGGAGGAGTGACCGTGAGTGGGGCTGGCCTTGCGCCTGGGGCTTTGGGTTGTGTACCAGTAGAACTTAAGTAACAGAAACGTGATGGGTAGGTCGGGCCCCCAGGCGCTGCTTGGCTGATCCCTGCTCCGTGTCTGGGAGGCACCTTCAGAGCTGCCCCTGATACGGGAGGCGTGGCGACCGTGCCTTTCCAGAGAGCCGGGCTTTGACGTTTCCTGGGAGTCGGATTCGAGGCAGGGGCCGGTGGGCAGCTGAGAGTGTTGGTGAGCTGGGCGGTTTCTCTGCCCACAGTTCCTCTTGGTAAATGGAGCATGGAGCCCAGGCTGCTGGCCTTTAACTTGCTCCTTGTCTGCGGATGGGGTGGCACTCGGCCCCAGGATGCTGAGCCCAGCTGCCTGGCCCCAGTTCCCCCTGGTGCGTGGAGGGCAGTGGCCGGCTGGGGCCCACCTGGGCTCGAGCCGCGCTTTCTCCCTTCCTGTGTCAGGAGCTGAGCCGTCCACTTGCTGAGTCTGTTTCTTAAAAAAGAGGCCACGCGTAATGAGCCTTGTCTTTCAGCTAAAGCGTTTACGAGAAGCTGAGAGTCAGTACAAGCCACTCCTGGACAAAAACAAACGCCTGACCCGAAAAAATGAAGACTTGTCTCATGCTCTGCGGCGAATGGAGAACAAGTTGAAGTTCATCACCCAAGAGAACCTCGAGATGGTAGGGGCCTGTGAGGGCTGGGGCGGCCCCAGTCCATCCACAGCTCTACCGTGGCAGGGGGTGGAAGCTGTACTCCTGTCGTGGCCACTGAGCCAGACCACAGGGTGGGGGCCAGTGCCCTGTGTGCTGCTTCTGGCAGCAATGTGGGGGCGCCCTCTCCACCGCAAGCCCCAGGTAGGATAGGAGCTCCAGCAGCCCCCACCCCCAGGGGCCTGCATGGTCGCTGTCATGGCCAGGCTTTCTGGGGGTGTTGTGAGCTGCCCAGTCCCCTGCAGGCTGAGTGAGGGGTCCCCCAGCTCTCTGTGCCAGGGGGCTGCCTCCCCACCCACGTGTGCCATCTGCTGGTTTCAGAGACAGCGAGCCGGCATCATACGAAGACCCAGCTCTTTAAACGACCTTGACCAAAGCCAGGACGAGAGAGAAGTCGACTTCTTGAAAGTGCAGATTGCCGAGCAGCAGAGCCTCATCGACGAGCTCTCCAAGGTGAGGCGGCCGCGGTTTGCTCAGCACCGGGAGCTTTGCCAGTGCGTGCCCGGCGGGAGGGGCAGGAGAGGGTGGGCAGCACCTGTGACCCAGAGTGGTCCTGGCTACCCCACCTCTGCTCCCTGCATCTCCTCATGTGGCCTGCCACACATGACTGCACTTGAGGCTCACGACACCCCTGCCACATCTGCTGTCCCCCACGGGGCTCACGACACCCCAGCCACGTCTGTCTCTCCCAGTTCGGAAGCCACAGCTCCACAATGGAGGAGTCTGTGGGACCACACTCCCTCCAGACGCTCTGGGGAGGTTCTAGCCATTCTTTTTCCCCCGGGAAACCCCTGTTGGCTCCTTGGTTGCTACCACCTCACCCCAACCTGCACCTCTGTTTCCCCCTGGCCACTCCCTCTTCCATCTGACCCTCCTCTTTCCTTACAGGGCCCCGACATGGGGTATAGGACCCCACCCTCACCCAGAGCCATCTTGTCTCGGCCTCCTAAGGACCCATTTCCAAATCCATCCCGTTCATGGCCTCAGGGGTTAGTTGTTCAGTTTGGGGCACTGTGAGGCCAGTGGCTGTCCTGTCCTGTACCCTCCCCCGGCAGTTTTCCCAGTTTCCCTGACCTGGGCCCCTTCTGCTTCTTGTTGGGGTTCAGCAGCCTCCACGGGAGGTCATTTTGGAAGACTTTCTCATCCTGTGACCTCTGAAGGGCATCGGTGTCCCCTCTGTCACTGAGCAGTGTGGCCAGCAAGTGGTGGCCTCTTTGTCAGTGAGTGGGGCTGCCTGCAAAGCCAGGTGAGCTGGAGGGAACCCCCCACCTGGAGCCGTCCCTCCCCCATCTGATTTCACACCCACTGTGGAAATTTGCAAGAGAAAAGGATGAAGTCCTGGTCAGTTACCAGTGTACCTCATTCCAGGTTCACCTGCTGACCAGCGAGCAGAGGCCCTTGGGGCCCCTGGGAACTTAGGGTGAAGCCGCCTGCTCAGGGCCGAGGCTGCGTGGTCTTGAGGGCTCTGGGTTTGTAGAGGAGGGCAGGGACTGGGAGCAGGATCCCCAGCGGGCCCACGCCCTGCCTTTTCTTTCCTAGACCCTCGAGACAGCTGGCTACGTGAAGAGCGTGTTAGTAAGTACCAGTCCCTGCCCCCCACGCCCCCTTCCCAGCCCAGGTGTCCCAGGCCTCTTCTGTGCCGAGGCTCCTAGGTGGCCGTTGAAGCCTTTGGGGTGGACTCGCTGACCCACTGCCTAGTCCTTTTCGTGGCTCCCAAGAACCAGGGCTTAGGGTCGGACAGGAGCCGGGAAGAAGGCGCTGTCCAGGGGCGGGAGGAGGTCAGTGCTGGGGGGGAGGTGGGGGCACTGCTGCCCCAGGGAGACAGCACCTGCTCCAACAATTGTCCTTTTTGCTCTCTGTTGCCTGGAGTCCACTGCTGCATGGGTTTCTCCCTGGCCAGCACCGATGGGCAGTCTCGGCCTGGCTGGTCCCCTCTGGGGCCCTGAAAGTACAGCAACGCTTCCTGGATGGGGAGGCAGTGTCCACACAGGGGTGGATGCAGAGTAGGAGGGGCCCCTCCCATCACCTGCCCCTACACTGTCCCTGAAGGACAGCTGGTGGCGCCTGAGCTCAGAGGCCCCCACCCCACCAGCCGTGGGCCCTTGGCCAGGCCTGGAGAGCACGGGAGCATCCGTGCTGTCTGGGCAATGCCAGGGCCAGGTGGTGTGCACAGCACAGTGGACGCCGACTTGCGTGGGGGACAGAAATCCTGAGCTGCGTGTGTGAGGGTGCCGAGGATCAGCTCCTCAGGAAGTCTCTCCGCTGGGCTTTGCAGGAACGCGATAAGCTCTTAAGGTTGCGGAAGCAAAGGAAGAAGATGGCGAAACTCCCCAAGGTATGGGGGCACAAGCGCCCTCGGCGTGGGGGACACGCCCCCTGCATGTGGAAAGCAGTGCTTTCGTCATCGCTCACGTGTTCCTACCAGATGACCCAAACAGGTCACAGCATTAAATTCAGAAGCCAACCTTGCTTCTTTGGAATCCTCAAGGGGATACAGGAAGTCACGGTGACGGTAGCAAGGGGCACGGCAGGGACGCGGGGCCCCTGCTTCTCTGTGTGGGACACTGGCGGGCAGCCTGGGTGTCGCTGTCTGCATTCCTGACCCTCACTGGGTGGGGGCCATGCACCCTTGTCCCAGCCGTGTTTGCCGCTGCTGCAGCCCTACGTGGCCGAGCTGTGTCCCTGGGAACTTGGAGTCCTGAGCTCTCCTGCTCCTGTGAAACACACGTCTGTGGGCCCTCCACCAGCCACTGGCTGTTCCTCAGCCTCAGGGCTTGGGCAGGAGGAGGTGACAGAGGGCCTCTCTCCTCGGGATCTTTGCAGTTCAGAACTTACCTGGAGGCCGCTGGTTTCCCGTAGTCCCCAGGTGTCCAGTGCTCCCCTGAGGAGGGAGTGGGGGAAGCCGAGCGAGTAGACAGAGACCCGGGAGTCACATGAGCCAGATTCACTCAAGGCCCTGGTACAGAGAGGGAGAACACTGGGCCACAGGGGAATCCAGCCTGGGGGCCAGCCAGGCCCACGGACCAGAACATGAAGGGCCAGTGAGCAGGGATCAGGACAAGAGTGGACCTGGGCGACAGGCGCGGGTGAGGACAGATGGGTGACATGTAGGGGTCAGGACAGGAGTGGATATGGGTGGCAGGTGGAGGTCAGCACAGGAGAGGACCTGGGGGACAGGTGGGGTGAGGACAGGAGAGGACCTGGGAGACAGGTGGGAGTGAGGACAGGGAGTGGGTATGGGTGACAAGTGGGGGTCAGGACAGGAGTGGGTATGGGGGACAAGTGGGGGTCAGAACAGGAGTGGCCCTGGGGGACAGGTGGGGGTGAGGACAGGAGAGGACCTGGGGGACAGGTGAGGGTGAGGACAGGGAGTGAGTATGGGTGACAGGTGGGGATGAGGTCAGGAGAGGACCTGGGGGACAGGTGGGGTGAGGACAGGAGTGGCCCTGGGGGACAGGTGGGGTGAGGACAGGAGTGGGTATGGGGGACAAGTGGGGGTCAGAACAGGAGTGGCCCTGGGGGACAAGTGGGGGTGAGGACAGGAGAGGACCTGGGGGACAGGTGAGGATGAGGACAGGGAGTGAGTATGGGTGACAGGTGGGGATGAGGTCAGGAGTGGATATGGGTGACAGGTGGGGTGAGGACAGGAGAGGACCTGGGGGACAGGTGGGGGTGAGGACAGGAGAGGACCTGGGGGACAGGTGAGGGTGAGGACAGGAGAGGACCTGGGGACAGGTTGGGGTCAGGACAGGAGTGGGTATGGGGGACAGGTGGAGGTCAGGACAGGAGTGGCCCTGGGGGACAGGTGGGGGTGAGGACAGGAGAGGACCTGGGGGACAGGTGAGGGTGAGGACAGGAGAGGACCTGGGGACAGGTTGGGGTCAGGACAGGAGTGGGTATGGGGGACAGGTGGAGGTCAGGACAGGAGTGGCCCTGGGGGACAGGTGGGGGTGAGGACAGGAGAGGACCTGGGGGACAGGTGGAGGTGAGGACAGGGAGTGGGTATGGGGGACAGGTAGGGGTCAGGACAGAAGTGGATATGGGGGACAAGTGGGGTGAGGACAGGAGTGGAGATGGGTGACAGGTGGGGGTGAGGACAGGAGTGGAGATGGGTGACAGGTGGGGTTCAGGGCGTTAGGGGCAAAGACAAAGAAACCAAAGGGCCCGGCGCCTTCCAGAGGAAGTCAGTTTATTTGCCAGGGCAGGCGCCGAGCCCGTCCTTTGTCCTTCCCTACTCTAACCCTGGTTCGGCGAGGCAGTTAGGAGGCCGTTTGTGGGGCCGCTGTTACTTTATCCCTCGGGTTAGCAGGTCAGAGCTGCAGGGCCGATGTTCAGGAAGAGTGACTCAGCCTGGAGGCAGCTCCAGGAGGCGCACACTACACCTTAGGTGTGCCCAGGACGGACTGGACCCGGGTGACCCATGTGACTGAGGGAGTCGGGCCGCTGTAGGTTCTGGACAGGCAGCGACCAGAGGGGCCGGCTGCTCAGTGAAGAACTCATGCTGGAGCCTTGAGTGGCTGTTCTCTGGACGCTTCTGTGGGGAGGATAGGGAGAGAGCTTTTCCCTGAGGGGCTGAGCTCAGCTGAGAGTGGGAGCCTGGAGACTGGGGGGGACCAGGAGGGGCCTGGGGCAGCTGTGTGGTCCAGGGAGGAGGCTCCCAGGAGGACTCCCCCAAGGGCTCATGGCCAGTGGCGGTTCTCAGTGGGGGGAAGAAGGGGTCTGAGGGACTGAGAGGAGGGGTCAGCTCTTGGATCTTGCATTGTTTCTAAAACCCAGAGGAGGAAGCCCTAAGGTCTCTGGGGACGGGCATGAGGCGAGCTGGGGTCCCTGGAGGCAGGGTCTCACACCAGCGAGGACCCTCTCCTGCTTCTGTTCCCTCCTGGAGGCATCAGTACTTTAAATCATGCCAGATTCGTGTGACTGCAAAGTGGCCACACCCCAGGGCTGGTGCCCGCTCCCCCGTGTGACATCGTCCTACAGACGGCCCCTCCCTGCTCCCCGCTCCGTGTGCCGGCTCCCCAGGCAGGAGTGCCCTCCCGGGGGGAGTGGTGACAGACGGGGGTATGGGGTGGGGCCACGTGGCTAGGTGGCCCACGGCCCTGGTCCCCGCAGCAGGGGTGTGCTAACATAGTACCTTCGCCCCGAAGCCGGTCATCGTGGAGACCTTCTTTGGATACGATGAAGAAGCATCCCTGGAATCTGATGGCTCCTCCATCTCTTACCAAACTGACAGGACAGACCAGACCCCGTGCACCCCAGATGATGACCTGGAGGAGGTGAGTGGGGGACACTGAGGGTGGGGCCAGGTCACAGTTGCTGGGCTTGGAGTTTCCTAAACACGGCACCCACTGCCCTAGGGGTCCACGGGGCCCTCTAAGGCAGCAGCAGACCCAGCTGCCCGTGCCTTGTCCCTAGGCCAGCAGGTGCCACTGCAGAGAGGTCACATCCAGGTGACCACAGGACCGAGCCCAGGGTGGGTGGTCCTGGGGGGAGGAGTCCCTGGAGGCTTTGCACCTTCCACAGAGCCCAGCTCTCCTCTGGGACATGGCTCAGAGTGGGGCCACGCATGAGCCCCATCAGTAACCGAGGGGCCGCTGTGTCCAGGGAGCCTGGCCAGCATGTGGGAGCCCCAGCCGAGCCCCGGCCCAGCCACCTGCCCACAGGGCACTCCCTGGCCCAGCCGTCTACCGCAGGGGCTCAGGGTTTGCCTTCCAGGCGACCTTTCCAAATAGCATGGGGTCCCCAGGCGGTCACCACTCCCTCAGGCTGCAAGCAGGACCCCTCCGAGGGTCTTCACTGGGGAGAACCAGGGCCTTGGCCAGCAGTGGCCTGTGCTGACGCCTGCGCCCCTCCAGGGTGTGGCCAAGGAGGAGACGGAGCTGCGGTTCCGGCAGCTGACCATGGAGTACCAGGCGCTGCAGCGAGCATATGCGCTGCTACAGGAGCAGGTCGGAGGGACGCTGGACGCAGAGCGAGAAGTTAAGGTCTAAGTGGCTTCTATTCTGTCCCTTCCTGCTTGCCCGTTGCCCTGGCCGGGATGTCCACATCAGCAAATCCTCAGGGCTGGGCCCTCCCCCCCGCAGCTGCCCTCGGTCCTGGGTGACACTTGCCATAGCCGCTGTGGGGCCTGAGCTGGGTGTGCCCCAGCTGGGCATGTGTTTCTCCCCGCTGGGGGCCGTGGCATGGTCATGGGGCCACCTTCCCGCTGAAGCTGCTGCCACGGGGCTCTTGGAGTCCCGGATCAGGGAGGGGCAGCACGGATTTGCCCTGGAAAGTTGCTGAGGGTGTCCCCATCCTGCCAGGGCTAGCAGACGCTGCCTGCTGTATCCTGCGCTGCTGGGCAAGCGTGCTGGCCTCCTGCCCATCATGGGGCTGGCAGGCCCCCTCTGCTGGCCACTGGAGACGGCACAGGCTCCAGGCTTCAGGGAGGTTGCTGGCCCAGCCTGAACCCCCACTTCCCAGGGGCAGCTGACGTGGCAGCTATAGCTGGAGCACTGGGTGGCGGCCCGGGGCTTCTCTGGGTCCCACTGCCTCAACCACCCCACAGCCCGAGAGGTACCGCAGGTCAGGGGCTGGGCCGAGGACGGCCTCTGGAGACGAGGGGACGGGGACAGCAGAGCACCCTCCCCCACGCTCCCCCCTGCTGCCCTAGGAGCCTCAGGTCTCCCCCTCATCACCCTGACCGCCCGGGGTGAAGAATCCATTGGCACAGGCCTTGCCTCGCTGTGCCCAACAGTCGCTCTGGGCAGGGTGGCTAAGACCCACCCGTCCATCCACAGAGGCCGTTTCCCTCTTTCTGGCCGGAGCAGCAGAGGTGAAAGGGGAAAGTTCATCTGCACAACGGGGAAACCTTCCCTCTTTGACCTTTCGACTTGACCTGTGCATGAGTCTGGTCAGATCCTGACGCCCAGGGCCCAAGGTAGCCGGGGCGTGACTGGCTGGGCAGGGTGGCTGCACTGGACATACACCTGCCGGCTGGGCCCACTGAGTGCTGGGAGCTGGAGAGCGCTTCCTCTCCCTGCCCTATGCCCGGGGCCTGTGCGCCCTGCAGTCACAGAGCTCAGGAGGTGTGGCTGCTCGTGCAGATGCCCAGCCCACATCTGGAGACTGTTGACTGACATTTGGACTCGGAGGAAAACGTGAGGCAGAGAATTGGCAACAGACAAGCTTGATGAAGGAGGCGGACTGCCCTGGGCCCCACAGGGTCCCACGCTGTGGGCCAGGGCACTGCCACCCTCCCCCCTGCAGGGCCATGGAGGGAGCCCCCTGTGAAGACACAGACAGGGGCTGCCCCTTGTCTGGCCGCACGCGTGTGGGTGGCTGGCGGCCTGCGACAGAGTCCCTCCCTCTAGAGACACAGGACTCACCAGAATTCCTAGTCTGCCCCCAGGGACCCCTAAGGGAGAGAAGTTGTGAGGGGGAGGGCGGGGGAGGGGTCAGAGTGGGGGAAGGAGAGCCGGAACCTGCTCAAGTGACCAGAAAGGGACCCAGAGCTCGGTGAGCAGGCCGCCCCGACCCCCAGGCCCAGGTGATAGACCTTGGGCCCTGAGCCTGGCTGCCTGCAAAGGTCCTGTCCGTTGTCCCTGGAGGCTGGACCTGGAGGCAGCAGGGGGGTCCACGCCCAGGAGAGTGGCTGGGCTCGGTGGAGGCGCAGGTGGCCCTGGGGAGAGGGCTGTGGCCTCGCAAGCCAGGAGCTGACTCCTGAAGCACGGGTTCACCTCCAAACCAGGGGCAGCTCTTGGGGAGGTGGCCCCAGTGCAGAGCCAGGACAGCAGAAGGCGCCCTTGGGCTTTGTGGCCAACCACTTCCAAGCCCCTGTGGGGGCTGTTGTCAGCAAAGGAGGCTCAGGGGGCCCTCTGGCCAGCACCCTAATGCCTCATTGGCTGCTCTCTGCTGTCAACAAGGATTCCACCAAGAATCCCTGCAGTCAACCACAGGTGCTCCTTGTAATGCGAGACCACTGGCTCCGAAGCAGCCCTCAGAGCCTCCCTTTTGTGTCCTTTCTGGAGGAGGGGGCAGTGGCTTCTTAGTCCAATCAGTCCGAGGCCAGGGGTCGGTCAGTAAGGGCCACCTGTGGGTCCGTCCACCCCAGCTGTGAGAGTTGATGTCTGGGACTCCACCCCAGCTGTGAGAGTTGATGTCTGGGACTCCTCCCATTCTTCAGACCCGGGAGCAGCTGCAGGCCGATGTGCAGAGAGCCCAGGCACAGGTGGAGGACCTGGAGAAGGCGCTGGCCGAGCAAGGGCAGGTGAGCGTCCCCAGGGGGCAGGTGGCCTGGAGGGGCCAGGCTTGTACATATCACGTGGCAGCAGAGTCCTCAAATCTGGGAGGAGCTCTTGCCTGGACAAGGCAGGAGTAAGCCTGCCTGCTGGACAGGCCTCTCCTGGTCTTGACCTTGGCAGGCCCCTGGCTTGGCCTGGGAAGATCCTTTCAGTTGTTTGAGTCAGGGCCGGGCCTTCAGACCCTGTGGCCCCTGTCCAGCCTCAGAGGAAAGTACCGGGGCCACCTCTGTCTGATTTTCTCCCGGAAACCCATCCTCCAGGTGGTAAAGTTTGCGCTAGATGCAGTGGGTGCTTGTCCCTAAAGTACCACCACCTCTGTGCTCTTCAGATACCACACGGCCATCATCCCACTGCTCCTGGGGTCTGGGCACCTCCTTCTGCCCCGCTGGAGCCCAGCTGAGACTGGTGGGCGTCCGTGATGAGTGGGGCAAGTGTGTGGCTGCTCTGGGAGCAAGGACATGCTTCCCTGGCTCCAGCCGCCTGTCCTGGCCCTTGTGGTCCTTGACTGTGGTCAGGAAAGGGGACAATGCAAGCTCCACTGTGCTGCACTGTCAGCCTCCCAGAATTCAGTGCTGCACCACCTGTGACTGTTCAGCTGGTATGTACCAAACTGCTGCCCACACCCAGGGCCGCGTGCACTCAAGCCTGTGGGTGTGGCAGCCCTTGTGGACTGACAGCCCGTGTCACAGTGAGGCACCCAAGGCCCCTCAAGCGTGTTGCACAGGCTGTGCCGTTGGAAGTGACCCTCGGGGGACGGGGAGGGGAGGGGAAGGAGGAGAAGCCCACTTCCTCTGTCTGCAGAAGTGAGCCCTTCGAACTCGACAAGGGCTCTGTGCACACCTTGCAGAGACGGAACCCGAGTGAAGTCCAGGGCCTGTGCCCTCCGGCTTCCCCCAGCAGGGCTCCAGCCCCCAAGGCCGGTGTGAGTGTGCTGACAGCAGGCGTCCTCCCAGCCCGGGCCTTGAGCTGAGCTCAGTGAGGCTTCTACACGTCCTGTGCTGGAAGCAGCACAGAGCCGGGGTCCTGAGTGTGGAGTGAGAGGAACTGCACCCTGAGGGACCTCTGCCAGTGAGCCCTGGCTCAGGGTCCCCTGCACCTGGGGCACCACACCAAGCCAGGTGCTCCTTAGTACCTGGCCTGTTCACTGAGCCTAGGGTGCTGTCCACGAGGGGCAGCGTCCCCAAGCGGTGCTCCCGGGGCTAGGCTGTTCCATCTCCCTCATCCAGGACCTTCCAAGGAAATGGTCTCCATCATCAGTGGGACCTAAACACTCACCTCCGCAGCCGGAGCCACGCCCTGAGGGGGCAGTCTCTGTTCACGATTTTCTGTTTGGCTTTACCATTTCCTTTTCCAGGATATGAAGTGGATTGAAGAGAAGCAAGCACTGTATCGGAGAAATCAAGAACTGGTAGAAAAGGTATGGCCCAACCCCCTCCCCCAACCATTCCCCTCCCCTCCGCAAGCTGGTACAACTTGCTATGTGCTCACGTGGGGGGTGCAGGGCCCCCAAGGGCGGTGGGCCCACCACATGGCCCTGGCCGACCACAGCAGAGGCCTGCCCAGCCCGCTGACTGCTGAGGGAGTGCGGCTGCCGACTGAGCGCTCTAGGCTGGGTGCTGGCGGAGGAGCCAGCCCCTGGGCAGCCGGCAGCCAGCAGCCGGGCAGCAGGCCAGGAGTTGACCTGGCAAGAGAGCAGTGACTGTCTCACCTCATCGTCTTCTCTCACAGATTAAGCAAATGGAGGCGGAAGAGGCTCGGCTGAAACACGAGGTGCAGGATGCCAAGGACCAGAACGAGCTGCTGGAGTTCAGGGTCCTGGAGCTTGAGGTGGGGGGCTGTGGGGTCCCAGCACCCACCCTGTGGCCACCCCCAGGCTCAGGGCTGAGCCCTGGGTCCTCCTGAGTCACCTGAGCCTTTGAACAGATAGCCCAAAGTCCAGGCTGCAAAGGACAGGGATGGGGTGCTAGAGGCCCACCGGGGACTGGCCAGCCGAGCAGAATGGCCGTCACCCGGGCGGGCCGGGCACCCTGGGACCTGGTGTCGTGAGAGGGAAAGGAGCACTGCGGGGCCGCGGCTTAGCCGCTCGGTGCTGCAGTGGCGACGCCCAGGCTGGGTCGTGTACAGAGAGCGCATCTCGAGGCTGGGGAGCCAGAACCAAGGTGCGGCACCCCGCCAGGCTGCATCACCCCACGGCAGAGGCAAGGGGGCAGGAAGCAGGAAGAGCCCCAGGCCCACCACGAGGGCAGAGCCATCTTGCCCCGTCAGAGGCCTCATTCATTTCTCCTTTCATCTCTATTTGAAAGAAGCAGACAGAGGGAGCCCCCACCTGCTTGACTGCTTATGGGGCTGGGCTAAGTCAAAGCCAGGACCTGGGAACTCAGTCCAGGTCCCACTTGTGGAATGGCAGGGGGTCAAGCACCTGAGCCATTGCCCGCTGTTTCCCAGGGGCCACGTTAGCAGGAAGGTGGAGTCGGGAGCCAGAGCCGAGACCACCCCGGGCACTCCGACAGACATACGAGGCAGCGTCTCAGTGTGCCAGACGCCGGCCCAGGTCCCGCCCAGCGCTGTTACACAGCAAGGTCTTGGCGTGGGTTTTGGAGGCCAGGCCGTCTGAGCACAGGCCGGGGGCAGGATGGTGAGGCCAGGGGTGGCAGCTGTGGCAGTGGCGGTGAGTGGCAAGGACGGTGCCCCCAGAGTCGGCCCGGCAGACACCGATTCTGCCTCTGCTCTCCACCCCGGCCATGACCTGTAGAGGGAGGGCAGGGGATAAGCACGCTGCCGTGATGGACTGGCCGGGTGTGCATAGCTATGTCACTGTGCTACGGTGTCACTGTAGCGTGTGCAGCACAAGGCCAAGAGGAAGTGGCTACACAGGTGTCACCCCACTGGTCAGCACCACCCCTCCCCTCCCACCAGCACCTCTGCCTCCATGCAGCGGGATGAAGCCCACTCCGGATCCAGATGGAGCTACCTCTCAGAGCCCTCCTGTCAGCCTCCTTGTGGGGGAGCAGCCACTCCCACCGGGTTCCTGGGCTCCTGCGAGGACCAGGCAGGACCAGCAGCCGGTGTCACCAGGGGGCCGTGGGCACCACTTGCCCTGACTCTTCCGAAGCATCGTGGGTTCACCGGTCCTGGTGGGGATGGGCCTGCTCAGCGCCACTCGGCTGGGACAGTGTGGAGCCGGACGTCACATGGCCCAGCTGGGCCAGTGAGCACACTGGGGCAGTCTTTAGGGACAGTGAGGTTTCTGCCACTACCACCTGTTGACCTCTCTCTTGGTGGCCCTGGGCCCTGGCATGGCTCTGCGGAGGTGGGGGATGCGAAGGGAATGTCCACTGCCCAGCCTTTGCTCTGTCTTAGGAGAGGGAGAGGAAGTCGCCGGCCATCACCTTCCACCACACGCCCTTTGTGGATGGGAAGAGCCCCCTGCAGGTGTACTGTGAGGCCGAAGGCGTGACGGTAAAGCCCTGTCCCTGCCCCACCCCGCCCCGCCTGCCCCGCCCCCTGTGGCTCACCGCCTGCCTGTCCCTTTGCCTCCCAGGACATCGTGGTCCCGGAGCTGATGAAGAAGCTGGACATCCTGGGGGATAACGCCGTAAGTGTATGTTGCTCTCCTGACTTGTGCATGCCTCTCATGCCGCCCCTGCCCCAGCCCCCTGGGGCCCAGCGCCCCTGTGAGCCCCTCTGCAGTGCGCCACAGGACCCTCCCATGGCCCACTCTCTGCTTGGAGTGGGCCCCACGTTTGGCAGAGACCTGCTGCTGTCTTACTGCTCGAGTGCCCGGCAGGGCCTCTGCAGTGCCCACCTGGCCCTCCAGCCTGCGACCCCTGGACGCGTGCTCTCTGTCTGAACCCCTGTCAGTCTGTCAGCTCCTCCACACCCTCGGTGGGGAGGGGGCTGCTGTGTATGGCTCCCTGAGGGCTCCCACTCCCTTGGTTTTGGGGAAGAAGCAGAGTCCCCAGACAACCACTGAATCAGAGTTCCAATTTCTGTGAAAAATGCCTCAAAAGAAAATGAATTGCCAAGTGGGTGAAATAACTTCCCTTCATTCCCAAGTCCTTCCATTCTGTCTCTGTCTGCCATCCAGCTATCCTCCATCCATCCATCCCCCATCCAGATACCCATCCACCCAGCTGCTCATTCTCCATCCATCATGCATCTGTGTCCTCTGTCCATTCCTCCACTCGCCTATCCATCAGTCTGTCCATGTGTTCTCCATCCAGCCATGTGTCCACCATGCGTCCTCTGTCCATCCACCTTTCCATCTTCATCTGTCATTGTCATCCTCCATCCTTCCACCCTCCCTTCCTCTGCCCATCCCTCCATCCTTGCACCCATCCTCTGTCCATCCATCATCCACTTACCGAACTCTCCACCCATCCACCCCCCCACCCATCCACCCATCTCTCCACCCACCCATTCACCCATCTCTCCACCCACCCATCTATCATCCACTTACCCAACTCTCCACCCACCCACCCACCCACCCATCTCTCCACCCACGCGTGCACCCATCCCTCCATCCTTGCACCCATCCTCTGTCCATCCATCATCCGCTTACCCAACTCTCCCCCCATCCACCCACCCACCCATCCACCCATCCACCCACCCACCCATCCACCCATCTCTCCACCCACCCATCCATCCACCCACCCACCCATCCATCCACCCATCCACCCACCCACCCATCCACCCACCCACCCACCCATCCACCCATCTCTCCACCCACCCACCCACCTATCTCTCCACCCATGCATGCACCCATCTCTCCATCCGTGCATCCACCCATCATGCCTCCTCTGTCCTCCACCCACCCACCCACCCTCATCTGTCGCCCACTCATGCGTTACCCACCCATATATCATCTTTCATGCAGCCACCTGTCCATCCTCCATCCAGTTGCCCGCACTTGACCTCTTCTGTGCCCTCAGCACAGGGTCTTGTGTTGACAGGAGCCACTTCCTCACTTGCCTGCTCCTCACCTAGGGATCTGTAGGAGCAGAGCAGAGCAAGGCTTCCAGCAGGGGAGCTCTTCTGTCTGCCCCGCACTCACCTAGTGGCTTCTTCTGGCCACAGGTGGCAGAAGCACCCCCCAGCAAGGATGCTGGTGGTGACATAGGCAGCAGCAGCCCTAGACACAGCCCCATCACAGGCTCTTGAGAACCATATTGGGCAGCCCCCAGATTCACAGCTTGAGAGACACATTCCAGAAGGCACTGCCTAGGCCACAGAGCCAATGTAGTGGCAGAGTCAGGGTAAGCCCAGCTCTGCTCAGTCCTCATGTAGGGCTCCTCCCAGCCCCGTGGTTGCCATCCCCAACAAGATGGGGCTCGAATACAATGCCATCCACTTTGGGGGTGCACTTGTCCCGTGGGTAGTCTGCCTCTGTGTGTGTAGTCGTTGGTCATCAGCTCTCAGAGTAGGAGACCTCATGCTGACTTTGAGGGCTCATGGACAGCAAGAGATGGCCACTCTCAGGGAGCCACTGTCTGGGGAGAGAATCGCACATGCAGGGTTTTCTGAGTGGCCCGGTCCTGACCCAGGGAGGCTCTAGGGGCAGTGGGACTTCCTCTGCAGCAGTGGGCCCAGGCAGGCCCCTCCCTGCTGCAGCCTCTGCTCCTCATGCCCTCTCCTGCTCCGGGCTGTCCCGTGAGTTGGGGCCGGGCAGGCCTAGGCCTGGTGCAGGTGGCAGCCAGGGCTCAGCATATGAGGTGCCTGCATTGCCCAGGGATGCTCACTGGGCTCCAGAGGGACGCCCTGCCAGGCAGGACACCAGTGGGCCCTTGAGATGAAGCGTGAATGAACATGCAGAGGAAGACAAAACTGCCAGGGACCGGCGCCGTTCCACAGCCAGGAGTGCTGCCTCTCCTCCCTGCGCTGTGTCTGCAGAGGCCTGGCTTCAAACAGGGCTGGGGGCGGGGGAGACAGGAAGTGCTGGTTACTGGGTGTGGCCCCCACCCGTTAGGTGGCCTAGCTGCTGACGGACCATCCTGAAGAAGATGAAATGAACAGAGCCCCAGAGAGAGCAAGTGAAGGGGGTGGGAAGGGGGTTTCAGTCCAAGCATCTTGCGCCGTAGCCCCTCCCCATCATACTCACCTGCATCTGTCATTCAGCACCCACCCCGCCCTGGGGCAGCCTCTGACCTCACCCATGCTCTGCTGCTCCCTGTAGAACCTGACCAACGAGGAGCAGGTGGTTGTCATTCAAGCCAGGACAGTCCTGACCTTGGCTGAGAAGGTAACAGCAGCTGTACAGACGCTCAGGACAGGGCTGAGTGCCTTGGGTCCCCCGGCTCAGCTCGGAAGACCCCTTTCTGGGAGGAGGGGGCTGTAGGGCAGAGGGGACCCACTGAGTCCTGGCTGCCTCAGGGGATCTGGCACAGACAAGTCAAATGGTACATACATGCATCCTTGCCAGACCTTGTCAAGTCACCAACTCTGCCTCCATTTCCTCCCAGAGGGGGAAAGGGCCTGAAACCGTTAGCATTTTCTGCTTGACCCAGAGACCCACAAGACCCTCCTGGGGATCCTGCCCAGCCACCAGGGGGAGTGCCCTGGCAATTAGGGGACCAGGCCACACCTCTGCCCTTCCTGGCAGAGCCCTGCTCCCCATGCCAGTGTCCCTGCTCGCCCAGGGAAGCGCGGGTGAGTGCTCAGGCTGCATTCACGGTGCCAGCCAGCCCTGACCCCCAGCAAGGACCTCCCCCTGCCCCAGGCTGTGCCCAGGGGACCCGGAGGGGGTGGAATCAGACCCACGTGGGCCGGAGGACGAGT
Source organism: Lepus europaeus (assembly GCF_033115175.1). Lineage (NCBI taxonomy): Eukaryota > Metazoa > Chordata > Mammalia > Lagomorpha > Leporidae > Lepus > Lepus europaeus. The sequence goes on along the minus strand of NC_084843.1, from coordinate 890,263 downwards.
GGCCCCTGGTAGCACCTGCCTTCTGTTTGCCCAGTGGCTGCAGCAGATCGAGGAGACGGAGGTGGCTCTGCAGCGGAAGATGGCGGACCTGGAGCAGGAGAAGGTGGGCGGGCTTCCCCTGTGGCCCTGGAGTGTGCGCAGTGCTGTCTGGTCAGGCGCCAGAGACCGACACGGGTCCTCTTGTGTTCAGGAGCTGTTCAGCAAACAGAAGGGCTACCTGGACGAGGAGCTGGACTACAGGAAGCAGTCATTGGACCAAGCCCACAAGGTAGGGGAGAGAAGGCTGTGGAACCCCAGAGTGGGGAGGTGTGGGACAAACAGGTGAAGTTGTTCAGTGCCCAGGGGCGTGTCCAGGTGCCGGGGTGCACCGAGGCTGAGTCCTGCTGGGAGGCTGCGGGCTCGCTGTGGGGCGCTCTCTGCCTTCTCCCCATGAAGACCCCTCGCTCCTGCATGGTGGATGCTGGGGGACATGTTCCTGCCCCATCAGTAAATGCTGAACTTCAGGAGTGTGCGCCCACAGGCAGAACTCAGTGAGTGTGTGCGGTGAGGGGATAGGAAGCCGTGCTTTTGTGAGCTAACTGAGCACAGGGGGAAGTTCCTAAGTGATAGTAGGCGGAGCCCTGCGAGTCTTATCTGGGCCATGCTCTTGCCTGCCCCTCGGGAAGCCATTGCTCCCACCACAAGCCTTTGTGCTTCCTGCCGATGTCTCTGGGATTCTGTGTGGACACTTGAGTTAATCCGTTTCCTGTGGCTGTGACAGAATGCGCAGTGCTAGCTGGAAAAGGTGTAAAGAAGCAAGGACGCACACACAGGGGTTGTGGGCTGGACGGGGAGCCGGGGGGATGCAGGCTCCCTCTTTGATAGCAGCTTTCCCTGCCGGACAGGGAGCCGGGGGATGCAGGCTCCCGCTTCAGGCCCAACCGTGGTCCGGTGAGAACTGCGTTCATCCCTTCCGGTGACCAAGGCACCTCCCGTGGGCTCCACCTCTACACCACCACACTGGGCCTAGCTCCCAGGGCCTGAACCACTGCAGGATGTAGCAGCACTGGCTTCTGCCAGCTGCCTTGTACCCACTGAAATCCCTTTGTGAACACGAAAAGAAATTTTGTGCTCTGTGAGCCTTTGCATCACAGCTCTGCAAGCCGGCACTCGCGGACAGCTGGGAGGCCTCCCAGAGGGCTTCCTCTCTGGCCATCAGCCACAGCCGTTTGTTAATGTCAGCTTGCAGGCTGGATCCTTAAAGGCAGACGCCAGGCCATGTTGCCAGCGGCTCAGGCTGGCCTGAGGAGCTGTGGGGAGCAGGTGGGGCTGCTGCCCGATGCTCTGGTCTTGGCTGGCCGCCAGCCACGAGACCTGACAGAGAGACTGATTCCCACCTTCTGGGGTTGTGAGGAGGATGATCGTGTGGATGGTAGGTCACGGTGGCTTAATCAGCAGTGGCTGTGGCTGCCCAGCTTGGAGGCTGGCAGCTTGCTGTTCTTGCTGTGCCACTGTGGCTTATGAAGCCAGAGAGGCTGTGCTCCCTGGGGTGGGGGCACCTCCTGGGGACAAGTGAGACGAGGGCAGGAATGGGGAGCCGTGGTCACTGGGGCCTCCCTTGCCCACGCGACACAAGGTGTTGCAGTGACCCGTGTGACCATCCGCAGGCTGCAGCAGCTTCGTGTGTGGCAGGTACAAAGCAGCTCCAGGAGGCCCCTGCATCGTTATTGTGGGATGAGCATGGTGCGTTTCTAGCTTGAAAACCAGATTTGAGAACAGGGTTCTCCAGGTGGGAGCTGGCAGGTGCCCCTGACTCCCCACCACAGTCACCGTCCCAGCGTTCTGGTGACACAGCAATGTCTGTGTCCCACGTGCAGGAAGGTATCTCCGGAACTGCTCAGGCTTGTGGTGATGGATGGACAAGGGTCACCACCAAGACATTCAGCAGGGCACCCAGCCAGTAGTCGGGGCCCTGGCCCTTACGCCTGCGAGAAGATCTGCTTGAGCTACTTAAACACAGCGAGGCTGGCTGGGCTGAAAATGCTCATTCTCAGGTCCCAGCACAGGCTGAGAGCTCTCAGAGTGGCTGATGGTGGTCATGGTGGTGGTGATAACCTTCTGTCTGTGTGACTTCCTGGCACAGACAGGCTCCTCTGCTGGATGGCAAAGAACCCTCTAGAACAGCGATCTGCCGCTGTCAAGGCCCGCGTGCCTGCATGAGTCTCGGGCTGGGACCTGGGATCCCTGTGCAGGTGGCATTTCTGCTGCAGTGCTGGCGCTGCACGAGGCTGTGGGACAGGCCTGGCCGCTGCTCCCGCTCTTCCCCCGGGACGCCTTTTCCTGCCTATCCCTGCTGCCTTCCAGTGTTAGCCCATCACTGCTGCAGGAAGCCTTCTCTAGCCCTCTGCTGGACGCCCTGAGCAAAACACAGATGGGGCAGCCTCCCCCTGACAGGCAGGCAGGGCCGTGCCCACTGCCACCAGCTTGTCTTCCAGGCCTGTGCGATGCCTGGCAAGCAACAGGTGCGTAGCGGTGCTGCGTGGCTGAAGGAGGAAAGGCGCAGGCTGAGGTCGGTAAGGTGAGGGCTGTGAAAGCCGGAGAGGGAGGAGAGAGAAAGGCGTCGCTTCTTTCGTGTTGGTTGTTCTCTGAGTGGAAGGGGTAGTCAACAGACAACTGTTCTACGTACACAAAAAAATAAGAGGGACAAGGAGAAGTTCATCCCGTGCCCAGCATCCAGAGCAAGACCGGAATTCCGCTTTCTCCGCTGCTCTCGGGACTCCTTGAGGACAGGTACCTGTGTGCTCTCACCACCTGACAAGATTGGCTCGTCTTACACTTACTTTGAGCCTGCTCTCTGGAAGTCCTTAGAGTAGTCATCATGGAGTGCTCTGGACGTGCAAGAGGATGCCTCCCTGCACCCCCTGCTCCGCACCCCCGGGACCCCCGGTGACAGGGCACACCTCGCAGCAGCCCGTGGCGTCTTCCAGGAGATGCTGGGGTCCCCGTGACATGCGTGCTTTCCCACAGGCATCCTTAACACCTGAGCAGCAGCAACTGCACCCACAGATGCCGGTGGCTTTTTCACACCACTGTCGACGGGGAGGGCAGTCCCCAGCTGTGAGCACAGCTCACGTGGTCCTTTGTCCCAGGCTGTGGATGTTGGGTTGTGTCCCGGTGTTCGCCGTCCACAGTGCCCAGTCTTGTGTGCAGTGTGAGCGTCTCTCTCTGTGGGAAAGGTTCTTCGGCCTGGCTGAGAGGGCAGCACTGAAGCCGTCGGTAGGAAGCCTCGCTTTTGTCCCTGTGTACTCGGCACAGTTGTCCCCCAAACTCCGTGTAAGCAAACGTTGATGTGGGAGGTTTTGGAAAGCTGACTCCGAGAGGTGTCTCCTAGGAAGGTCGATGTGGAGTCCGTTGGATTGGACTGCGCCGTGTCTGTTCTCACCCTTCGTTCAGCTCACACCCTCTTCCCGCTTTGTGTTGTGTGGTCGGCCTTCTCACAGACCTGTCAGAACTCTTGGTACGCAAGGCAACAGCCTGTTGTCCGCTGTGGATATTTCTCCCAGAGTTTGACTGCTGTTTTGGGGGCCGAGCAGATTTTTGTAATATTTACAAGGTTGGTGGCCTCTAGATTTCATGATTTATAGTTCTGGAAATTTCCTTCCCAAGGTTATACCAAAAAATTTCCAATGCTTTCTGTCTGCATTACTGGGGTGAAGGTGGGGTGAGATATTAAGAGGAACTTGAGCTTCACTCAGCTCCCAGATGATGGCCGGCCTCTGACAGCATGTCTTCAACTCCCTCCCTTTCTGCTCTGATGTCACTTAAGAGCCCTCACTTGGGAGAGAGACTCCATCTCAGGCAGAATCCCTCTGGAGGTAGGAGGGTTATCCCGTGAGTGGCATGACGGAACACAGGCTGAATTGGTGAGTAGGCCCAAACTGCACACGCTGGCCCACTGCCCGTGGGTTCTAATGATCATGGACCTCACGTGGCTGGAAATTCAGCATCCATAGAACTTCCAAAAGGTCCAGTCAGAGCCACCTCAGCATTCCCAGGGGTCAGCTGTGTCACCTCCATGGAGGCTGCACCTATGCTGTCAAGCACAGCAGAGGGTCAGTGCCTCAGTCAGCCCAGCCCTACCAAAAAGGCCACTGTGGAGCAGCAAGGTAGCTCACAGGACTCCAGATGCTGTGTGATGCTTTCAGAAAAGCCTCTTCCTGTAAAGGCTGTGAGGTCTTCATGTGCTGTGAGGACACTTCCTGTGTGGAGTTGTGAGGACACTTCCTGTGTGGAGTTGTGGGGATACTTCCTGTGTGGGCTGTGAGGTCACTTCCTGTGTGGGCTGTGAGGACACTTCCTGTGTGGGCTGTGGGGACACTTCCTGTGGGGGCTGTGGGGAGACTTCCTGTGGGGGCTGTGAGGTCACTTCCTGTGTGGGCAGTGAGGACACTTCCTGTGTGGGCTGTGAGGACACTTCCTGTGTGGGCTGTGAGGACACTTCCTGTGTGGGCTGTGAGGTCACTTCCTGTGTGGAGTTGTGAGGTCACTTCCTGTGTGGGCTGTGAGGACACTTCCTGTGTGGGCTGTGAGGACACTTCCTGTGTGGAGTTGTGAGGACACTTCCTGTGTGGGCTGTGAGGACACTTCCTGTGTGGGCTGTGAGGACACTTCCTGTGTGGAGTTGTGGGGACACTTCCTGTGTGGAGTTGTGAGGACACTTCCTGTGTGGGCTGTGAGGACACTTCCTGTGTGGGCTGTGAGGACACTTCCTGTGTGGGCAGTGAGGACACTTCCTTTGTGGGCTGTGAGGACACTTCCTGTGTGGAGTTGTGAGGACACTTCCTGTGTGGGCTGTGAGGACACTTCCTGTGTGGGCTGTGAGGACACTTCCTGTGTGGAGTTGTGAGGACACTTCCTGTGTGGGCTGTGAGGACACTTCCTGTGTGGAGTTGTGAGGACACTTCCTGTGTGGGCTGTGAGGACACTTCCTGTGTGGAGTTGTGGGGACACTTCTTGTGTGGGCAGTGAGGACACTTCCTGTGTGGAGTTGTGAGGACACTTCCTGTGTGGAGTTGTGAGGACACTTCCTGTGTGGAGTTGTGGGGACACTTCCTGTGTGGAGTTGTGAGGACACTTCCTGTGTGGAGTTGTGGGGACACTTCCTGTGTGGGCTGTGAGGACACTTCTTGTGTGGGCTGTGAGGACACTTCCTGTGTGGAGTTGTGAGGACACTTCCTGTGTGGAGTTGTGAGGACACTTCCTGTGTGGAGTTGTGAGGACAATTCCTGTGTGGAGTTGTGAGTCACTTCCTGTGTGGAGTTGTGAGGTCACTTCCTGTGTGGAGTTGTGAGGACACTTCCTGTGTTGAATTATGAGGTCATTCCTGTGTGGGCTGTGAGGACACTTCCTGTGTGGGCTGTGAGGACACTTCCTGTGTGGGCTGTGAGGACACTTCCTGTGTGGAGTTGTGAGGTCACTTCCTGTGTGGGCAGTAAGGACACTTCCTGTGTGGAGTTGTGGGGACACTTCCTGTGTGGGCTGTGAGGACACTTCCTGTGTGGGCTGTGGGGACACTTCCTGTGGGGGCTGTGGGGAGACTTCCTGTGGGGGCTGTGAGGTCACTTCCTGTGTGGGCAGTGAGGACACTTCCTGTGTGGGCTGTGAGGACACTTCCTGTGTGGGCTGTGAGGACACTTCCTGTGTGGGCTGTGAGGTCACTTCCTGTGTGGAGTTGTGAGGTCACTTCCTGTGTGGGCTGTGAGGACACTTCCTGTGTGGGCTGTGAGGACACTTCCTGTGTGGAGTTGTGAGGACACTTCCTGTGTGGGCTGTGAGGACACTTCCTGTGTGGGCTGTGAGGACACTTCCTGTGTGGAGTTGTGGGGACACTTCCTGTGTGGAGTTGTGAGGACACTTCCTGTGTGGGCTGTGAGGACACTTCCTGTGTGGGCTGTGAGGACACTTCCTGTGTGGGCAGTGAGGACACTTCCTTTGTGGGCTGTGAGGACACTTCCTGTGTGGAGTTGTGAGGACACTTCCTGTGTGGGCTGTGAGGACACTTCCTGTGTGGGCTGTGAGGACACTTCCTGTGTGGAGTTGTGAGGACACTTCCTGTGTGGGCTGTGAGGACACTTCCTGTGTGGAGTTGTGAGGACACTTCCTGTGTGGGCTGTGAGGACACTTCCTGTGTGGAGTTGTGGGGACACTTCTTGTGTGGGCAGTGAGGACACTTCCTGTGTGGAGTTGTGAGGACACTTCCTGTGTGGAGTTGTGGGGACACTTCCTGTGTGGGCTGTGAGGACACTTCTTGTGTGGGCTGTGAGGACACTTCCTGTGTGGAGTTGTGAGGACACTTCCTGTGTGGAGTTGTGAGGACACTTCCTGTGTGGAGTTGTGAGGACAATTCCTGTGTGGAGTTGTGAGTCACTTCCTGTGTGGAGTTGTGAGGTCACTTCCTGTGTGGAGTTGTGAGGACACTTCCTGTGTTGAATTATGAGGTCATTCCTGTGTGGGCTGTGAGGACACTTCCTGTGTGGGCTGTGAGGACACTTCCTGTGTGGGCTGTGAGGACACTTCCTGTGTGGAGTTGTGAGGTCACTTCCTGTGTGGGCAGTAAGGACACTTCCTGTGTGGAGTTGTGGGGACACTTCCTGTGTGGGCTGTGAGGACACTTCCTGTGTGGAGTTGTGAGGACACTTCCTGTGTGGGCAGTGAGGACACTTCCTGTGTGGAGTTGTGAGGACACTTCCTGTGTGGGCAGTGAGGACACTTCCTGTGTGGAGTTGTGAGGACACTTCCTGTGTGGGCTGTGAGGACACTTCCTGTGTGGAGTTGTGAGGACACTTCCTGTGTGGGCAGTGAGGACACTTCCTGTGTGGAGTTGTGAGGACACTTCCTGTGTGGGCTGTGAGGACACTTCCTGTGTGGAGTTGTGGGGACACTTCCTGTGTGGGCAGTGAGGACACTTCCTGTGTGGAGTTGTGGGGACACTTCCTGTGTGGGCAGTGAGGACACTTCCTGTGTGGAGTTGTGAGGACACTTCCTGGGTGGCCCTGTGAGAGGCATTTTCCTAAGTGGTTCTTTGGGGGGAACTTCCTGTTTGGTGCTGTGAGGGATCTTCCTGTGTGATACTTGGGTCTTCCTCTGTGATGCTTTGGAGGGTGTTGACCTCTGTGGTGCTCCGGGGTCACTTCCTGTGTGGTGGGGGTGCCTTCCTGTGTGGCGCTATCAGGAGTGTTTTGCGTGTTGCTGTGGGGGGGCAGGTTCTGGGTGGTACTCTGAGGGGTTTTCCTATGTGATCCTGTGTCTTCCTGTGCAGTGTTGTGGGTCTTTGCTGTGTTGCTGTGTGGCCTGTGCAGGTGGAGGGGTCTCCCTGTGTGGGACTGGCTGCTCCGTTTGGTGTTATTGAGTCTTCTGTGGGGTGCTGCGGGCGGGGGGTCTCCCTGTAGTTCTTCCCACACAGAACCTGCCCTGTTTGTTGTGCCACCATTGTGTGTTTTATCCCCTGAGTCTTATATAACTCATTGCATGTTTGCTTCTGCGCTACAGCTTCCTGTCTGCTTTGAGGGCGACACGACCTAGCCCACGGCACCCACAGGGTTTTCCTACACTGGCTGCTCTGAGCTGAGCACCCGAGGTGCTGAAGGAGAAAGGCTGCTTCCTCGGGTGGCCTGGGCAGAGGCCGGGGGAGACCATGGAGTGGCCTCCTCCAGGTGGCCTTCTTTGGGGATGTCCCCAGCAGAGCAGGGGAAATATCTGCTGGCTCCCGGAGACCATTGCTAATTCCTGGTCCAGGCTCCGCTGGTGATTTTTAGAGCGTGGTCTCTTAGGTGCACCCAGTTCTTCAGCTCCTAGAAGTGACAGCTGACGTGGGAGCGTGGGAGGGTTGTGATAGCTGGGGACAGTTTGTTGTGTGCCTGTCAAGAACGATAAGATGTAAGTGTGGCCAAAAGGGCTTTTATTTTGTGGAATTTCTGCTGGCAACAGGAGTTTCAGAGTCGCTTTGCCCGTGGGAAAGGAAGCGTTCACTTCTGAAGATGCCACATTTTTGATGGGGGCAAAGGAATTCTGTAACTGAGAATTTGTTTCTCTCCAAGATTACAGTTCCCCAAAGATGGCGTTTGTAGTTCTCCAGACGGAACGGGTAGCCCCCGGGGGTTTGTAACTGCTGTGTGCCTCCTAGCAAGGGCATCGCTTCTCACCCGCCGTGGTGCTTTCTCACGCGCACAGGGGTTGTGCAGCGGAGGGGCCGCCCCTGCTCCACCCTTCCTGGTCACCCCACCCCCAGCTCCCACGCTGGCTCCACAGACTCTGGTCTTTCCCAGCCTCTGTATCCAACATCGGTCCCTGATCCGGGGGGCTTCTATGTGAGGGTCTTCTTGTAGATGGGAGTGTCTGGGGTTCCAGGGCCTTCCCCAGAAACCCACAGGAGCACTGTGGTTCCCAGCTGTGGCACACTCCACCTTGCCCTCTCCCATGGCGGCTGGCCCGGCCTCCGGTTGCTCTTCTCAGCAGCTGAGCTGAGCAGCCCTGGGTGCGGCAGGTGCATCCCGGGAGGAGGGAGGACCAGCCTGCCTCTGCTTGACCCTCAGCACATCCTGGAGCTGGAAGCCATGCTGTATGACGCCCTGCAGCAGGAGGCAGGGGCCAAAGTGGCCACGCTGCTGACGGAGGAGGAGCGCGAGAAGCTCAAGGTGGCCGTGGAGCAGTGGAAGCGCCAGGTCATGAGCGAGCTGCGTGAGCGGGATGCGCAGATCCTGCGGGAGCGCATGGAGCTGCTGCAGCTGGCACAGCAGGTGCGTGGGCTGGTGGCTTCGGGGGGCAGCCGAGAATGAGGCGGAAGGGCCAACCCAGGCTGGCTTCCTGTGGCAGAGCCATCCGACGGCCTTGCTTCCAGGGGCCATGCCCGAGGGCATTGCCCGGGGCCCACAGCTGGCCAGCAGGTGGCAGCCCCTGGTCTTCCCTGGGACCTCAGCAATGCATCAGTTGCATCCTAGTGGGAGGCGAGGACAGCCCTGCTGTGCGTGTGCCCAGCTGGCTTGCAAATGGGTTATGGACATGTTCCAAGAGCACGCCTCACGCACAAGGTTCAGGTGGACTGGGACGCAGCAGGCCCATCTGCTGGTGTCTGGCAGAGGGCTTGCTCCAGTGCTGCCCCGTGGACCCTTTTGGTCTCTGGGGCAGTGGGGGGGGGGGGGACGGCTACTGGCAGACCGCGTGCTCCCTTCAGGTGAACCATGAGCACCTTTGAGCTGCTTCCAGGGCCCAGGCGCAGGCGCAGGTGTGGCCGTCGGGAGCCTCTGGCCGTGCTTTGCCCTGGTGACTTGGGGAGGCCCTCGCTGTCCCTGCACATCGGGATTTCCTGATTCGAAGCCAAGTGGAAGGGTGGGACGGACCCCTTCCCACCCCGTGACTGCCACCCATCAATGGGGGCGAATTGTGAAGGCTTTTTCCCACTTGGCTCCTCAAATATTCTGAAAGTACTGAATATATCCTCTTTTAACCTTGCAGAGAATTAAGGAGTTAGAAGAGAGAATAGAAACTCAGAAGCGGCAAATTAAGGAGCTGGAGGAGAAGGTAACACACATAGGTTTGAAGATCTCTACTCGGGGCAGCCCCACCTGCCGACCAGGTGGAGCCAAGCAGAAGCAGGTGTCAGCCCGTGGCCCTGGGGCCTGGAGTCCCTCTCGGTGCTGACGCCCTGAGCCGTGCTGCTGTGCCTGGCACCTCCGTGCGTGCACCACCCCTGCTGGTCCAGCCTTCTCGCTGGGGGCTGCCCTCCATTCTGCTCCGTAAGGCAGTCGCCTGCAGGTCCAGAACCCCTGGGTCAGGGCCACAGGCCCAAGGCTGGGGAGGGCCGTCTGGCTGCCTCTGAGCATGTTGACAGACATGGTGCTGCCCGGTCCACATGCTGGAGTCACCGGACAGCATCCTAGTCTCCTGCGGGGTCTGGCTTACCTTAGGGCCACCCCTTCTCAGGGTTTGCACCTGCTTCAGTGATTCTGGGGTCACTGCTTGCTTGGCTCTCGTGAGTCCTGTGACAGGTGTCGGCGACGTGGCCAGCCGCCGTGGAGCTCTGAGTGAGCTGGCTGGCGGCCCCCACCCCCCTCCCTGTCTTGTCTCTCAAGGAGAGAACAGGAAGCTGATGCTTGCACAGGACACTTCTGTGGTGCACATGTCCTTGACCTTGGCCTTGGGAGGAACCAGCCACGGCTCTTGGACAATTCTCATACAACTGGTCTCTCTCCCTCCCCATGCCCACACCAGCCCTGCCCCAGTCCTCCTTGGCCATGACCGAACCCCCTCCCCCCGTCTGCTAGCCTCTTTAGTGCCCTCTGCTGGGAAAATCTATTCAGAGCGCCTCAAGGAATGAGCCCAGGAGCTGGGCACAGTTGGATTCCCAGCCGGATCCGTCTGCCCTCTGGGCACTGGTCAAGTGGGGAGGGGCCACAGCTCTTGGGCTTCAGCCTCCACATCTCCCCGAACTCCAGGGTCTTGTTTTACGTCTTCACCTGAGGGCCTTTGTTCCGAACAGAACAACTTAAGTGAGGCATCGATTGTGTTTTCACAGCCACCCTTCCTTCCATTGTGGCTCCACTGCCAGATTCTCTCCTCCGTGTCTCCTGGCCCAGCCCCACGCCCGCGTGGTGTTTGTCCAGGGCCGAGGTTGTATTTCACCCCTTATAATGAGACCAAGAACAAAGTACTGTCTCCGAGTGCTTGTGGCCACTGGGTACCTGGAGTGTCTCTCGCCATCCATCCCAAGCCAGGTGGAGGAGGGGGTGGTTCTACCCCAGGGGGGAACTGAGCCCTGAGGCCTCGCCTCATGGAGCTGGGGACCCCCGACTAGTGCTTACAGCCCAGCTCCCCGTGTGTCCCTCGGGAATTCGCACGGACCCCTGAGCTACATCTGCTGCCCGAAGCCTCCAGCCCTGCCTGTCCTGTCTGTGGTCACTCGGGGTTTCTTGTCAGAAACAAGACAAACTCTTCTCTCTCTCTCTCTCTCTCCTTCCGTTCCTCCACCCTCCCCTCCCTTTCAGTTTCTATTTTTGTTCTTATTTTTCTCCCTAGCGTTCATTCTCTGGTCATAGTGCATCTCGGCACCCCGAGGCGGTGAGTATTTCACTGGCAGAGCCTTCCGGGGAGGGTCTGCTCTCTGCTGGAGGAGCAGGGGCCACCCCAGGGGTGCCCTTCCAGAGCCACAAGTCCCGCCCTAGAGTCAGATCAGTCTCCCCCTGAGGGCCGCAAGGTGCAGCTGCCCCCACGGGGGAGGAAGCAGAAGGGGCCCCCAGGTAGCACTGGGCATGAGAAACATGCTGTGAACCAGAGTCAAGGACTTCTCTTTTCAGTCTCGGTGGCTCCGTGGCCGGCAGTGCTGGGCAAGTTTGTGTCATGGCTTTCCTATGGTCGGGAGGGCCTGGCGCTGCCGACAGTGACTGCGCTGGCCTGGAGGGCCCCAGCCCTACCTGCAGACCAGGGCACACAGACAAGAGGGCCCAGGATGGAGCCTGCAGATGCCCCAAGGGAGCACTTCCTGTAGGCACCGGTCACCTTCCCTGCAGCGCCTCGTCCCCGCGGCCGAGCCGGTGCGGCCCCCTGACTTCTGTTCTCTGGGTCTCTGTACTTCCAGCTTCCCGAGGAGCCAGGCCCCTTTGCCCCAGCGGGACCAGAACCGGGTGCGATGTCGCCTCTCACCCTCGAAGACTCACGAGGACTTGGTCCCTGCGCACCTGTGCTATGGAGGACGAGGGGAAAGAGGCATCTGGGGTGGCCCTGAGTGGTCTGAGTGCCCCTGAGTCAGGGCTGCTCCCCCCTGGGAACGAGCCGGAATAAGGACTAGTTCTGCCACCAGGAGCCTCTGTGGGAGAGGCCTGGCCCTGGCTGCTGGACTCTGGGGGCCTCCTGCCCGCCAGCAGCCCCCTTCCCGGTGTGGTGCTCCCTGCCAAGCAGGGGCGAGCACCGCCTCAGCAGGAGCCTAAGCCCAGGGCCAGGCCGGCCCTCTTGGTCCTCACAGTAACTGCCGCGTGTCTGCAGGGAGGTGCGGGAGCTACGCCGGCTCCTCGGGGACGAGACGAGGGCTGTGCCCTCAGAGATGACCCCCACTCGGGAGCGAGGAGGGTTCCCTGTGGCACTGTGGGTCACCGGATGACGCTGTGACTCACACGCTGGAGTCCTGGGCACCGACCGGCCGGCAGAGCCGTGCCCGCCCTTGTTCTGCTGTATCGTCGCCACCACGGGGGCAGGCGAGTGCCACCCCACCCGAGACAGGAAGGCAGACACCCTGTCCCGGACACTGGCCAGGGTCATGTGGGCCTGCAGGAGGAAGCGGCGGCAAGATGACGGGGTGAGGCGGGCCAGCGCCAGCGGGGAGAGGCCCCCCCAGAGCCTGGGCACAACAGGGCAACCCCAGAAACCACAGGCCCTGAAAGCGCCCTGGCGGGTGACAGCCAGAGTGCCCACCGCTGGCCCGTCCCGAGCCTCTGCACGCGAGGAGCAGCACCCAGCTGAGAGGCACAGATGCACCTGCACTTGCGCGGCCGTGAGAAGGAGCCGGGTCCACGCAGCTTTGGGTAAGGAGTGGCGTCCGTCCACCTTCCTCCTCGTTGGGTGGCCCCGGGGCTGGCACACCACCTCCAGGCCTGCTGATCCTGCAGTCCGGTGCTGCCCTATCTGATACGGGCCCAGGGAGCCTGGGTGCCTACTCAGAGCAGCTGGAGGGGGCTGCACACCTGCGGCTCCACCTGCCGACCCACACTGAGCCTGAGCTCAGACCCTGGACACCTGTGAGTGTCCTTTGGGGAACTGCCCTGAGCTTGTCTCTCCTCCAGGACCGGCCATTTCTAGCAACTTCCATCTGCATGGCTCTGGCCCCTTCCCCCCTCTGCCGAGAACCTCCCCGTGGTGTCCTGTGGTTTTGAGCCCCCCAGGTAGTAGGGGCTTCCCCAGGGTCAGGGGCCCTCAGCTACAGTTAGCACAAAACCAGCCATTTCCCCCTGAAGCACACCTGGTGTGTGAAGTCAGGGCAGGTGCTCGTAACGGGGTGGCTTAGGGGTCCTGGGCACAGGGGAGAGACCTGGCCCGGGCCAGGGGCCTCATGGGGAGAGGAGACAAGAGACTTCTTGAAGCCCCCCTGAGGCCTCTGTCCCTTCTGTCTGAGGGGTGGAGCATCTGATTGACGTGTGCCCCCTCTGCAGAACACTGCCGGGTCAGCTTTCCAGGCCCACTCACCCACTTAGGGGAGGGGCGGAGGGGTGTGAGGTCGTCTGCGCTGCCCTCTTCAGGGGTACAGGTGCAGAAGGGGCCTGGGCATGTGCGGGTCAGCATAGAGGTCCCAGGAGCCCCGGAGTGGAAGAGGGACCTCCACGGCGGGGCAGCAGGCTGCCCTGTGAGGCTCTCTCCTGCCTCTGCACGGCCACAGCCTGGGGGCATCCCGTGGGTATGGGAGGAACCCCTGCTGGGGGGTGGGGGTGCACAGCATGTGGGGGCAGGAGCTGGGTGCACCAGCACTGCGGGGACACGGAACAGCCCCCTCAGTGTCACAGATGAGTGTCCCCCCACCTGCGGAAAAGGAGAGACCCCTTCTGACCCAGTAAGACTGGTCAGTCCTTGTTCCTGTGAAGGCTCTTGGCACGCGCCTGGCCTGGTGCCTGTGGTGCCCACTGCCCATGTCCAGCTGCACTGTGTCTGCCTGCTCCACGGGTGTGTGCGTGTTCTGTGTCTGCTCTTGAGTGTATCTGCTCTGTGTGTCCTCTGTTCCTGTGTGTTGTCTGCCCTGTGTGTTCTGTGTGTGTCTGTTCCACGTGTGTGCATGTTCTGTGTTTGTCTGCTATGTGTGTGTGTTCTGTGTTTGCTCCATGTGTGTGCGTGTTCTGTGTCTGTCTGCCCCATGCGTGTGTGTGTTCTGTGTCATGTATGTGTGTGTTCTGTGTCTGCTCCATGTGTGTGCGTGTTCTATGTCCTGTATGTGTGCGTGTTCTGTGTTCTGTGTGTGCGCATGTTCTGTGTTTGTCTGCTATGTGTGTGTGTTCTATGTGTGTGTGTGTTCTGTCCTGTATGTGTGCGTGTTCTGTGTCTGCCCCATGTGTGTGTGTGTGTGTGCTGTCTGCCCCATGTGTGTGTGTTCTGTGTCTGCCTGCCCCATGTGTGTGTACTGTGTCTGCCCCGTGTGTGTGTTCTGTCTGCTCCATGTGTGTGCGTGTTCTGTGTCCTGTTTGTGTGCATGTTCTGTGTCCTGTATGTGTGCGTGTTCTGTGTCTGTCCTATATGTGTGTGTGTTCTGTGTCTGTCTTCCTCGTGTGTGTGTGTGTGTGTGTTCTGTGTGTCTGCCCCATGTTTGTGTGCATGTTCTGGTCTGCTCCATGTGTGTGAGTGTTCTGTGTCTGTCTGCCCCATGTGTGTGTTCTGTGTCCTGTATGTGTGCGTGTTCTGTGTCTGTCCTATATGTGTGTGTGTTCTGTGTGTCTGCCCCATGTGTGTGCATGTTCTGTGTCTGCTCCGTGTGTGCGTGTTCTGTGTCTGTCTGCCCCGTGTGTGTGTGTTCTGTGTCTGTCTGCCCCGTGTGTGCGTGTTCTGTGTCTGTCTTGTATGTGTGAGTGTTCTGTGTCTGTCTGCCCCATGTGTGCGTGTTCTGTGTCTGTCTTGTATGTGTGCGTGTTCTGTGTCTGTCTGCCCCGTGTGTGCGTGTTCTGTGTCTGTCTTGTATGTGTGCGTGTTCTGTGTCTGTCTTGTATGTGTGAGTGTTCTGTGTCTGTCTGCCCCATGTGTGCGTGTTCTGTGTCTTGTATGTGTGCGTGTTCTGTGTCTGTCTTGTATGTGTGTGTGTTCTGTGTCTGTCTGCCCCATGTGTGCGTGTTCTGTGTCTGTCTTGTATGTGTGCGTGTTCTGTGTCTGTCTTGTATGTGTGTGTGTTCTGTGTCTGTCTGCCCCACGTGTGTGTGTTCTGTGTCTGTCTGCCCCGTGTGTGCGTGTTCTGTGTCTGTCTTGTATGTGTGCGTGTTCTGTGTCTGTCTGCTCCGTGTGTGTGCGTGTTCTGTGTCTGTCTGCCCCGTGTGTGCGTGTTCTGTGTCTGTCTGCCCCGTGTGTGAGTGCTCTGTGTCTGTCTGTCCCGTATGTGTGCATATTCTGTCTTCCGTGTATCGCCTGCTCCATGTCTTGCTCTGGTGGGACCCTCAGCAGGGAATGAGGCTGAGGACAGGAGCAAGTGTTCTGTTGTTGAATTCTCTTTACAAGTGGGATTTCCTGAGTGAGGGGTCTGGAGACATGTGGTTTGTTTGCCCCATGGAGGGTGGGCAGGGGTGGGCACCCCAGGGATGCTCAGTGAGCTCCTCCCCCACAAGGCTCTGGGACTCCAGGATGGCATCTGTAGCAATGGGAAAGGAGGGAGCCAGCCGCTCCTGCCTGCTCAGAAGGGGCCACGGGCCGCGTCCTCCACCACCTTGTCATGGTCTGGGTGCCCCTTCTTAGGGCTGTGTCTTGCATAATGATGCTGTCGCTACAGGGAGTGTGGACCCCAATGTAAGGGGGTGTCTGGCGCGGCGCCGTCCTGGACGTGCACAGAGATGGCCACAAGAGGGCGCAGCAGCCCAGCAGGCCCTCCCGGATGTGGCGTCCTGTCTCCCCGGCCTTCAGGGCTGCCTTGCCGAGGAGTTCGGTCCTGAGCTCTCCGTGGCTATGCTCAGTGTGTGCAGGAGCTGTGGGAGCTGGCTCTGTGATTGCCTGGGGGTGGGGAGCAGTCACAGCCTGGGATGCTTGAGCTGCAGGTTAGCCCTGTGCAGCGCGGTGACCCCTGCTTCTGTGGGGCTGTGTGCCAGGACAGCAGGGTGGCCCTGCCCCTCTACTGCGTCCCTCAGCCCCTGGTGGCCAGGGGCTCCCTCCCCGAGTGCAGGTGGGTAGACTGCCCAGGGTGTGGAAGGCTACTCCATACCTGAGCCCTGGGCAAGTCCCACACATGGAAGGGAGCCAGGGCCAGGTCAGAGGACTGGGGACACAGGGAGGGGCCTGGACCGTGGCAGCCGTGAGGACCTGGGCATGATGGATGACTTCCTGGGTGGAGATTCCGTGGGCCCTGGACCCAGTGGTGGCTTGCACCGTGCCCTCCCCCTCGGTGCTCCCCTGCGTGGCCACACTGTCATCAGAGCAGGGGTCCCAGAGGAGCCCAGCTGTGCTTTGTGCCCACAGCTGCAGGGCACGGGGTAGGCACAACACAGGGCAGCCCAGGGCCGGGTCGGACGCTCTCAGTCACAGGATAAGCTCGTTGTCCCCTGAGCAGCCCCAGCGCCTCAGGATCGAGGGAGAACTCCAGACACCAGCTGCAGTAGGAAGAACTGTGAGAGGCCGACTTCCTCCACCAGGTGGACGGCCAGAGAGGGTCGTTACGGCCCAGTGCTGACCTCCAGCCGGGCGGTGGCGGAGGCCTGTCCCTGGCAGCCCCAGGAGCCCAGGCTCCGGCTGTGTGGTGCCGGTGCCCCTTGGTGTGTGCTCAGTCGAGTGAGAGGAGGATGTGACACCTGCTGGGCGCCCGGGCTGTGGCCACAAGGACGGCAGCTGTGATCTGACCTGGGGGGTCTCCCCAGCGTTCTGTGCTCTCCCCCAGCCTGGGTGCGAAAGAGGTCAGCTGTGACTGGCATCTGAGCCAGCACGGAGCACGGGGGCTCTTGTGCCGGGAACCCCACCCTCATTGTGAGTGGCCCCTCAGGGAGGGGCTGGCAGCCCGCTGCCATGTCTGAGCAAGCATCTCCTTCCACCCAAATTAGCTTCTTAAAATCTTTTTATTTCTGAATCCATTTAGTTGCAAAGATAGTACAGGCGTTCTTGTGCGCCCCTCCCCCGGCTCCCTGCTGCCGGCATCTGGCACTCCCCCTCCCCCTCCTGGCACAGGCCCCTCCCTGTGCCCAGGCCCCAGGGCATGTTCTGTCTCATGTCTCAGTCCCTACTGTCGCGGGTGCTGGGGCCTTTGTCCTTCTTCATCCTTTTTTTTTTTTTTTTTTTTTGAGATTAATTTATTTACTTGAAAGTCAGTGTTACACAGAGAGAGAGGCAGGGAGAGAGAGGTTTTCCATCCACTGGTTCACTCCCCAGTTGGCCACAGCGGCTGGAGCTGGGCTGATCTGAAGCCAGGAGCCAGGAGCTTCTGGGTCTCCCTTGTGGGTATAGGGGCCCAAGCACTTGGGCCATCTTCCACTGCTTTCCTAGGCCATAGCAGATAGTTGGATTGGAAGAGGAGCAGCCAGGACTAGAACCGGTGCCCATATGGGATGCCAGCACTGCAGTTGGCGGCTTTACCTGCTACGCCACAGCACCGGCCCCTCTTCGTCCTTCTTGACCCGGGCGCGTGACCAGAACTGGCCGAGGCTTTTGCCTCCCAGGTTGAGCTGCCCGCTGTGCTCTGGGGTCCCACTGAGGCTGTGGGAAATGCCCGTGGGACCTTGTGTCACAGCAGGTGTCCCCAGGCACCCTGTTTTACTGCTGTGACCTCAGTCTTGGCCATTTTGGGGGTGGTGCCTGTCTGCTCTGACTAGGAGGTGGCCTTTGTGAGTCGAGTGGACGAGGGGCGGTACCTGGGCTGCTCAGGTGTCCTGTTTCTGCTAACTGCCGCCTGCGCCCCCTCCCTCCCCTCCCTCCCCTCCCTTCCCAGGCCTCCCTGCCGCTGCGGCTGTGCTGCTCCTGCTCTTCCTGGTCCTTAGTGAGATGTCTGTAAAGACGCTCTCTCCTCTCCGTCCCTCTATCCAGTGCGTCCTGTCCACATGGGCTCGTAGCTCTTAGCTCATAATCCAGAATCGTCAGCAATTATTTTCTTGCTCAAGTGGCTCCAGCTGAAGCCATTGAGTGGGCTGGCCTCTGTGTCCATTCAGTGTACCTACTTTTTTTTTTTTTAAAGAGATTTATTTATTTATTTGAAAGGCAGAGTAGAAGGAGAGACAGAGGAGAGATCTTCCATCCACTGATTCACTCCTCCGATGGCCAGGATGGCCAGGGCTGGGCCAGGCCGGAGCCAGGAGCTTCTTCAGGTTTCCAGGTGGATGCACGGGCCCAAGCACTTGGCCGTCCTCTGCTGCCTCCCCAGGCCACAGCAGGGAGCTGGATCAGAAGTGGAGCAGCCAGACAAGGGGCCTAAGTTGGCTGCTGCAGGTGGCGGTTAAACTCCCCCCTCTTTTACTCTGTCGCCACAAGGTGTCCCAGGCTCCTGTGTGTTGTCCCTGCTCCGGCTCTGGAGCCAACCGTTCCTCTTGTCGGAGGCTGATGTTTAGGAAGCCGCTGTCTGTCCTCCGTGTGTCCAGCAGTGCTGGAGTGAGTTTGCTTCTGACCCCGAGAGGGAGCTCCGAAGTGCATGCGTGTGCAAAGCCTCTGCAAAACTGCTCCCATCCGTCTGTCTATCTGTCTGCCATCATCTGTCCGTCTAGCCATCCGCCCGTCATCTGTCTGCCGTCGTCTGTCCGTCTGACCATCCGCCCGTCATCTGTCTGCCGTCGTCTGTCCGTCTGACCATCCGCCCGTCATCTGTCTGCCGTCGTCTGTCCGTCTGACCATCCGCCCGTCATCTGTCTGCCGTCGTCTGTCCGTCTGACCATCCGCCCGTCATCTGTCTGCCGTCGTCTGTCCGTCTGACCATCCGCCCGTCATCTGTCTGCCGTCGTCTGTCCGTCTGACCATCCGCCCGTCATCTGTCTGCCGTCGTCTGTCCGTCTGACCATCCGCCCGTCATCTGTCTGCCGTCGTCTGTCCGTCTGACCATCCGCCCGTCATCTGTCTGCCGTCGTCTGTCCGTCTGACCATCCGCCCGTCATCTGTCTGCCGTCGTCTGTCCGTCTGACCATCCGCCCGTCATCTGTCTGCCGTCGTCTGTCCGTCTGACCATCCGCCCGTCATCTGTCTGCCGTCGTCTGTCCGTCTGACCATCCGCCCGTCATCTGTCTGCCGTCGTCTGTCCGTCTGACCATCCGCCCGTCATCTGTCTGCCGTCGTCTGTCCGTCTGACCATCCGCCCGTCATCTGTCTGCCGTCGTCTGTCCGTCTGACCATCCGCCCGTCATCTGTCTGCCGTCGTCTGTCCGTCTGACCATCCGCCCGTCATCTGTCTGCCGTCGTCTGTCCGTCTGACCATCCGCCCGTCATCTGTCTGCCGTCGTCTGTCCGTCTGACCATCCGCCCGTCATCTGTCTGCCGCCGTCTGTCCGTCTGACCATCCGCCCGTCATCTGTCTGCCGTCGTCTGTCCGTCTGACCATCCGCCCGTCTGCCCTCCCTCCCTCTCCTCTCCCCACCCCATCACAAGACCGTGAGTTCCTGTTTGCCCAATCGTAAGTCAAGGATGCTGAGCTCAGTCCCTCCTCCACTTCTGCCCATTTGTCACTTTTCTCTCTGGCAGGGGGTCATGTGGCTGTCACAGTCTATTTGCATATTTGCCCCGCCTTGTTAGGACACGCACTGTTGTTGCAGCACTGCTAACCCACACCTGCAAGGAACAGACACCCTCCCCAGAGTGCAGTGCTGGCCTGTACTTGCAGCATCCAGATGAGCACATGCTGTTTTCCAAAATCACTGAGCTTAGTTACTGTCTCTTCCCCGCCGCAGGTGTTTATGGCATTGATTTGTCACCAGTTAGGATCCTGTGTTAGAGCTGTTGTTCCCAGGTTTCTCTGCTGTGGGTGTTGTACAGTGTGTGCAGTGGGTGTGCTGTGTGTGTGCAGCTGTGTGGAGTGTATGTACAGTGTGTGTGCAGCTGTGTGCCGTGTGTGTGTGCTGTGTGGTGCGGTGTGTGGTACAGCTGTGTGTAGTCTGTGCGGCTGTGTGCCGTGTGTGTGTGGTGTGGTGCAGTGTGTGGTACAGCTGTGTGTAGTCTGTGCGGCTGTGTGCCGTGTGTGTGTGGTGTGTGCCGTGTGGTGCAGTGTGTGGTACAGCTGTGTGTAGTCTGTGCGGCTGTGTGCCGTGTGTGTGTGGTGTGTGCCGTGTGGTGCAGTGTGTGGTACAGCTGTGTGTAGTCTGTGTGCGGCTGTGTGCCGTGTGTGTGTGGTGTGTGCCGTGTGGTGTGGCGTGTGTAGTTTGTGTGCAGTGTATGTGCGGAGTGTGCGCCGTGGGGGCAGTGCGTGTGCAGCTGTGTCTCTGGGTTTGTGCTGCGAGCTTGCTTCCCTTCCACAGCCGCAGCACCAGTCAAGCAGCCCCGTGCCCCGGGGACGGGAGACACTGGCGCGGTTTCCGGGGACTGGCAGTTGGGAGCAGGAGTGCTGCAAATGTCCCCGTGAGTGTGAATTTTCACCTCATGGGTAGAACGAGGGCTGCTGGATCCAGGGTGAGTGTCGTCCACAGTGGCTGTGCTGTTGCATTCCCATCGCCAGCCTGGAGTTCCTGTGCTGCCGGTCTTGGTGCTGGTTTGTGGGGTTTGTTCCCTGCCTGCAGGGGTGCGGCGGTGTCTGCTGTGGCTTTGACCTTGCGCCTCGCAGACGGCCCCGGGGACACGGGGCTGCGAGTCCTTCCTGGTGGAGGGCGATCGGAGCCCCCGCCCCTCTCGCTGGGGCCTTTGTCCTTGTGTTCTGAGGCTGCTTCCTCCGCGCTGACACGTGTTCGTCAGGTGCACGGCACCAAGGGGCTCTCTCCAGCCTCATTCCTCTTCCTGTTATTTTAAGAACGTCTTCTGGGAGCAGGAGTTCTCCAGCCCAGTGAAGCCCGTTTTGATTTTTTAATGACTGCTTGTCGGTACTAGAACAAAGGAAATAACGGCACGACTCGAGTCACAGACGCTCCTCCCCGTCTCCCTAGAAGTTTTTGGCTTTTGTCTTACACCTAAAGCGCTGATGACGCATCTCGACGTTTCTGCCGTGGGGCACAGCGTGGGTTGCAGCGTTTATGTGGGTGCCTGGCCCCTGCCCTTGCTGGTCAGATCCCCTTCTGCTGGCTGAACCCAGCGCCAGCTTCGAGGCCAGCTCGCTCTGGCCGGCATGGCTGGGCCCCTGCCCCCTGCTCCTGCTGCTGGCCGCCTCCAGCAGTGAGCCAGGCACTGCCGGTCCCCATCTGGGCCTGGGGGAGGGGCAGGCTGGGTCTCCAGGGACCTTGCCTCTTCCAGCTGGGTTCTGGACGCGTGAGAAGTGTTAAATTGGCTGTCAGCACACTTGGATTTACGGCCCATCGCAGAGCGGGCGTCTGAATGCCAATGAGCTGCACTGCCCCGGGCTTGGTCACAGACGACATCCACTGTGGCAGCCCAGACAGCGCGGCTGCACGGCGGCTTTGGGGCCAGAGACGTGCTGCCCTCGCTCAGCGTGCACCCCACTTGGTGAGCACAGGGCAGGACCAGCAGGGACCTCTGTATCGGAACCGAAGCACAGTTCTCTGTACTGCATCTGTGTGTGTGTGGAAGGGATCGAAATGGGAGCTGTTTGGAAACCGTGCCCCCCACATGGGGCTGTGTCTGAGCTCATGACACATGTGTGCCTCCTGGGGGGCACACATGGGCCACCTGTCATCCGAGCATCTGGGCAAGGAGCCTGAGATGGTAGGGGTCTCCTAGGTGCTCCCCAAGGAGCTGCCCCTGGACCACCAGTCCAGCCGGGGCCACGTCGTCAGCCTGGGCTCAGGGAGAGGCCGAGTCCACAGACAGCACACGTTCATCTGATGGGGAAGAGGAGCTGCACCTGTCTGTCGTGTGCAGCTGTCGTCACTGGCCTGGGGGCCCATGCTGGCGCTCTCCCCCCTCCCCAGGTCCTGAATGGCTTTCTTGAAGCACAGAGTTACCTTCATTCTGGTTGTGGGGCTGCCTCCTGCTGGCCCATGGCCTCCAAACATCCCCCTCTGTCATTTCGTCCCTTTGCCCTGTGACCTCCACAGATGCAGCTCCCACAGCTGGGGGCACTGTTTGGGGAGACACAGATGTTCCCGAGAGGTGTGGCTTCTACTGGCTGTCAGTGTTTGTTTAAAAGAAGCTAGGGGACGAGCTTTCTGTACTTGCTGTCACCGTGCTGAGATATACTGGACACTCGTCCACTTGTCCACTGGTGCGACCTGGGACTCACTGGGGGACGCCAGGTCCACCCAGGGGCTGGCTTTCATGAGTGGTGCTTCCTGAACATTCTCCTAAGGTCTCCAAGGCACCAGCAGGTGCAGGAGCTGCTCCTGGTGCCCCAACGCCAGCGTCTGCTTTAGAGGCACGGCCACTCTGGCTGCAGAGCTGTGACTGTTCCTTGTTGAGAGTCTTCCTGTTTCCCCTGTGGCACAGCCGCTTCTCGGCTGCTGGCAGTGAATCACTCAGAAACTGCGTCGCTAGCTGGACACCAGGGTCTCCCCTCCCCCGTGTGCTGCCCCCTCTCTAATGTATTCTTTTCATCCAGGCTTAACGGCCTGGGGGCCAGCTGTCTCCGTAACCATCTCTGTTGAAGCAATAATGGGTTCTTTTACTAGCCTGTCTGTGAAGCCATTAATAAGATGTCATTTTCCAAGAAGATGGCCCGGCACCCCCACCCAGGGCTGAGCAGCTGCTGTGACCCAGATGGGAGGCAGGCACACGGTGTGTGCACCAGGGCCTCTGCATTGCTGGGGGTGTGGGCGCAGGTGTACACGTGTGTGTCTACACCTGTGCATTGGGCCTTGGACCACATGTATCTGCATTTGGTCATGTGCACTGTACATGTGCAGTGTGCATGTGACCATAGCTGTGTGGTCACATTACATATGAGCACACCCATGTAGTCATGTTCAGTGCACGTGTGTGAACGCACATGTGATCACACGCAATGTACACATGTGTGGGTATACCTGTGTTCTCACGTGTGTACATGTACCCATGTGTACCCGTGTAGTAACTTGCAGCATACATGTGTGTGAGTGCAGCCATGGTCACATGTGTACATTTGTGCCCCCATGTGGTCATGTGCAGTGTACATGTGTGTTCTTGTGTAGTCACATGTACATGTATGAGAGGGCACCCATGCATGGTCACACGTACATGTGGGTGAGTGCACCCATGTGTCACATCTGTTGCATGTGGGGCCTTGGCCCACAGGTGTCCTGGCCTCCTCCCCGGCCCTGTGGACAGCCCAGCAGAGCTTCCTTGGGGCTCTGCAGCAGGCTTGACTGCCCCGATCATTCCTTTCTCATATGTGGGGGCGGGGCAGGGCTGTGGTCTTCCTGCCCGTGGGGGCCAGGCTGGGTGGGGGTCACAGGACAGATTGAGGGATTTGGAGCTTTTCTCTGGGAACCCCCGCCCAGCATGTTCACCCTGGGGCCAATCCTGCAAACAGACTTCCTGCACCTCCCAGGGCCCTGCCTCCATCCGGGTCGGGACCGGAGGAGAGCCCACCCTGCCCCCTGCAGCTGACCAGCCGAGCAGGGCTGGGGCCTGAGCAGATTGCGCTCAGCCCTGGCAGCAGGGAGGGGCCCGAGCCCCTGTCTTCCCGCAGAGGCGGTTAGGGCGTTGTAAAGGAGGAGCCACCAAGGGGCGGTGAGGCAGAGGAGCGGACAGGAGAAGCGGCGGGGGTGGGGGCCCACAGGGACAGCCAGCCCAGCCCAGGAGCCTGGTCATCAGAGTGAAGATGCACCCTCCCACAGAGCATCCCTGCTCATGGCCGCACTGCAAGGGAGTGGCCTCTGACCCCTGAGCCCTGCTTCTGAGCTGGGAGAGACCCAGCCGCACTCGCCAGCCCTCTCTAGGAGAAAGGGAGGGCAGGGCTCCTGGCGGCTCAGGCCTCAGGGCCCCGCTCGCTGTGGGGCTGCAGACAGCCCCTCCCGGGGAGTCTCCTCCCCAAGTCCCAGGCACCCCCAGGTGGGCTCCAAAACATTTTCCCGGTACCCTGCCCTTGGGGACCTCCCTGCAGGTGTGAGCTGCTGAGCTCCCAGACTCCAGTCTCACCTGGAGGCTGCCTCTGGGGAAGGGTCCCACAGTTCCCTGGGACCCCACTCGGAGAGCTGAGGGCCCCTAGTGGGAGGGACTTCTCTCCTGGGCTTGGGGTTCGAGAGGAGACCCCTTTTGATGCTGGTTAAAACACGGGGTTTATTTCTGTTTGAACTCGTCAGCATCGCATCAGTCGCTGTGACGGGAGAGCAAGTCTGCAGGCCCAGCAACCACAGCGGTTGTAGGTTTAACGCCCCAGGCAGCAGCTGCTTCTGCAATGCTTTCTCCCCGTGGTGGGTGGTGCTGTGTGTGGAGAGCCAGAGGTGCTGAGAGCCCCACAGGCCGGGGCCAGGTCCTGACTCCGTCTCTGAGCCCTGTGGCCTGATGCCACCTGTGTCCACCCAGTCGCTGCTCAAAAAAGGAGCCGCCTCCGTCATTGTCAAGGCTCAGAACCAATCAGATGTGGGCACACACACATAGGAGGTCCCAAGAGTTCATGGAAAATAGGACCTAAAAATATTTTGGTGCGGAAATGAAACCTGTGCACCTGTTTCATAACACATAGTTTCCAGAACTTTGGAAGACTGCCTCATTGTGTGTGTGTGTGTGTGTGTGTGTAGAGACAGGACTGACTGATTTACCATAGGAGCTCACTGACACCGCCCAGAATCCGCGGGGGGGCCCGCAGGGAGCCGACGTGCAGCTCTGAGTTCTGGAGGACACCAGTGCCCAGCAGGGGGCAGCGCCCCTCACCCGGCCCTTGTTCTGGTCAGTGGCCTGGAGGGGAATTCCAGGTGGCCCATCTCCCGATGGCAGTCACTCGTCCAGACACACCTGAATAATGTTGTCCAAGTGTCTGGGCGCCCGTGGCCCAGTCCCGCTGTCCCCGAGGAGCGCCAGGCCGTGTGCTCCCTGGAAGTGGCCTCTGCTTCCTTTGGCCCTCGGCCCTTGTGCCGTCTGCAGTCAGCGTGCTGAGCGGCACCTGGCCTGCAGGGACCGTGGCCAGACACTGCAGAGGTGGCCCTGGTGTGTGGCTGGGGGTTGACAGGGAGACTGGCAGAGGGCAAGGGGGAAGATGGGGGTGGGGGAGCTGAGCCTGGGGCTGGGCAAAGCCGTCCACTTCTTGGTACTCCCCCCAGACGAGCTGTGATGGTAAAAGGTCTTGGCTCCAAGCAGGGTTTGTGGCCACGATGGTTTCCATTGGGTTTGGAAATGTTTGGCTCAAGTTTCCTGGATAAACAGAGCTTATGGGGAGAAGCCTGTTTTGGGCTCTGTAAGCTGGCAATCTAGATCGGTGTGGGTCACTTTCGGGGGAGCTGGGCACAGGGTCTCGCCCTGCCAGCAGACGCCCCACGGGGAGCCCAGGTTTGCTTGCCTTGTGCACGCTCTGGAAACGTGGCAGGCCTGCAGCTTGCTGGTTGGACTCGCGTCTGCGGTTGGTTCTGATCTGGGCGGGGCCCTTAGGTGCCCAGGAAGGGGCTGGTCTCAGCTTTACGTTTCCCCGTGCAAATTCCTAGCAGGACACGGATGGCGGAGATGTGGTTCCTGGTCCATGTGTCCAACCCCCGGGGTCTCTGGGAGCGCTGTGTAGGCAGCTTCCAGGCAGGGTGCAGCGTCTCCATCCCGTCAGCTGGTCAGGGACCCCTGTTGTCCTCTGCCTGCTCCGTTCATCTTGGTGTCGTGGAGAACACCAGGTTGGGACTCGGCAGAGGACTCTGACTGAACCCCAGCTCACTGGCACACAGTCAGCACTCAGCCAGGCTCTCCCTGTCTGAAACAAAGGCTGTGGCTGGTGCTCGCACTGGCCGAGACACATCACATGTGTGCCAGGACACGTCCTCTCCTCCAGCCTCACTATGTGCCATCGGCACTTCACACAACCTGCATTTCCTACCGTACAGTGCACAGCAACTGTGGGACATGTGTGTGCAGTGTATGTATGCAGCATGTATACGTGTATGTGCAGTGTGTGTATATGTGTGCAGGGTGTGTTGGCACACACATGCGATGTGGGTGTGTGCACAGTGCATGTGAAGTGTGTGTGCAGTGTGGTTTGCACATGTGGCTGAGTACACGTTGCAGGGGTGTACATGTGCATGCATGTTCTGTGTGGGTGTGCACATGCAATGTCTGTGTTGCCATCGTGGCCGAGGGCAGGAAGTCCTCTCCTGAAACAGGCTGAGTGTAGCAAGGCAGGGTGGCCCCAGGTCACCAGGTGCCCTTGTCTTGTCTGTTTCGTTTGGGCAGTGACTTAGAATTCTGCAAGTTGTTCTCGATGAGATTCCTGCTCTGCGTTTGCAGGGTGTAGTTCACGCCTGGCAGCGACCACAGAGCTTAGAGTGGCAATGGTGGGAGGGAGGGCTCAGGGCAGGTGGTCAGGACCCCTGGGGTCTGGTCAGCCTGTCCCCTGGGAAAGCCCTTTTTCTCTTGGGGCTTCAGCTTTTCCATGTGCAACATGAGGGGGATGGGCTGGGGCCCTCGTTTTAATGCTCTGCCGTCGGGTGGTGTGACAGCAGCCTGCTCAGAGACGCATCGGATTCCAGCACAAGGAGCTGTGGCGTTCTAAGTGCTGCTGAGCTCCCTGCTGCAGTGTGTGACGCGCACGTGGAAGGAGCAAGCCTGTGGGGCCAGTGTTCAGTTAGGGTGCTGCTGGGACCCTGGCTTCAGGGACTGCAGGGCCTGGGTTCAAGTGCCGACTGCTGACTCCAGCTTCCTGCGGGTGTGTGCTCTGGGGGCAACAGGCAGTGGCCTAAGGGCCTGGGAGCCCACACGTGGGACCTGCATGGAGCTCCAGGATCCTGGGTTTGGCCTGGCCCAGCCCTGCTGTTGGGGGCATTTAGGGAGTGAACCCATGGAGGAAGGTCTCTGTCTCTGTCTTTCAAGTAAAGTGAAATATTTCAAATATTCAAATAAAGATAAATAACTTTAGTGGCTAAGATGGTAACTTGGTAAAAACAAGCTTACCTGTGACAAAGTTGATTTGTTATTCTGCTGAGAATAGGAATGCCCTACTTAGAAGTTAGGTTTAAAAAAAAAAGACTAAAAGCTCCCCAGCCTCCCTCAGAATAATAAGTGTGTGTGTGTGGGGGGGGGTGTCCTGCCATGCGTGGCCCCAGCAGTTCCAGCCCCACCTGCCCCAGGAGGCTGCTTTGGCCTTGGGCTGATCCAAGGCCTGCCCTCTTTGTGAACAGGGAACCTAGCAGGTCCTTTAGAACTTGTTCAAAAACAGAACTCTGGGAGAATAAGGGAAGGACCTGAGCCGAGGCCACTGTGAAAGCAATGAGGAGTGAGAACGGGGTCACAAAGGACCCTGGGTACTGCTGCAGGCAGCACACGGCCTGGTGAGCACCGCTGCCGGGGCTGAGCACTGTCCCCAGGGGGCGAGTGCTGTCCCCGGGGGGTGAGCGCTGTCCCAGGGGGTGGGTGCCATCCCCAGGGGTGAGAGTGCTGTCCCCAGGAATACCTGTGCAGCTTGAGACGTGGCTCGGCGGCTGGGGCTGGGCCCAGGAAGGCAGCTGTCCTGTGTGAGCGGGCGCTGGCCAGAGCCCTGGCCCGTGTGCTGCTCATCTTCCCGCCCGCGGTGTTGCCCCGCAGAGCACGCATCCCCCAGTGTCTCCCACAGGCTAACAGGTGTCGTCCCCTTCTTTTCCAGAGAGAGCACAGTGCGTGGACGATGACAGCTTCCAGGGGTTTCACTGCTGCTGAGTGGTCCAGGCCATGACCTGGGAAGGTCCCAGCATGGCGACAGTCTGGCCCAGTGGTTGGAGATGGCGCTTCCGCTGATGTCACGCCCTTGGTGGTGTAAAGTCATTCATGGTGCTGTGAACACATGTGTTCATGTGTGTGCTTGCTCAGCCAGAGACAGCGCATGAACTTCAGCTCTTTTGAGGCACCGAGAAGGGGGCACAGTGGGTGGTGAGGGGTGCAGCACACATCCTTGTTTGAAAGACAAGCCCAGCAGCTGAGGGAGGGAAGGTGGCCAAGCTGTCAGCGCTGGGGCAGGTGAGAGTGGCAGGGACCAGGCACAGTCTCCTCGGCAGACACCATGGGCCCAGACAGGCATGTCTGTCTGCCTGGGGGGGGGGGGGTGCAGGATTTCTGCCAAGATTCGCTTCCCCAAGGCCCTGGCTGCTAGGCCCGATGTCAGGGTCTCTCTTGCGTCTGGGATCCGGGTCTCTGCTCTCCTGTGCGCGTTCGTCTCCTTTTAATGACGGCATCCTCTTGGCACGTGAGCTGCCCCGGGCTGTGTTGTGCAGGCAGCCAGGGACATGGCTCACGCAGCTCCCTGCTCACCCGGCGATCTCGGGGTGGCCCCAGCCTGTACCTGCGTGGGAAGCTGCCAGGAATCTGGAGACGGGCGTTAGGAACACGCCCAGACCCACAGCGCCGTGTGGATTTGGCCTGTGAGGGGCTTGCATGTCGTGTCCGTGTCTGGGGCCCCTGCAAAGTACCTGCTCCCCGTTGCAGCCTCTCTCAGACACGGTTCTAAATGATCTTTCAAAAGGCGAGCTGCAGGAAGGGGACGTGTGACCAGGTCCCGGTGCCTGTGGGGCTGTTGTTCATACAGTGTTAGTGGGGAGGGCCCCGTGGCCCCGTGAGTGTCCATGTGACTCCTGGAAGCACATGGAGCTGGCACCGGCTTCCACATCCGATGCCATCGCCATCATCCGTGTGTCCCGGGCACCTCCTCTGCTGGCTGCACATCCAGCCTTTCAGAACCGCGCTTAGGGAGAGGCCAGGGCGAGCACAGTGCCTGGTTCCTGCCGGCCCAGAGCACCTGAGGGGTTCAAGGCTAAAACAAGGTGCATTTCCTCAATCCCAGGTCATGCCTCTCTGTTTCCCGAGCTGGTACACTGAACCGGTTTCTGCCGGTCTGGGCCCCTGCTTCTGCTGCTCCTCACATGGGGGAGGCCGTCCCCCCCCGAAGCAAGAGGAAAGACCCTGAGCTGTTGCCGGAAGCGTCTGCGTGGAGCCTGGACGAAGCCTGGGGGTGACAGCAGCAGCGTAAATGTTTCCGTTTGTCTGAACCGAGACTCCACGAAGACTCCCAGCTGACACGGCGTGCTGTGTGCGTCTCCACCGTCCAGAGTGCAGGACGCCTCTGTGCCCGGAACCTGCGCCTTCAGGATCCCTGAGTGCCTTACACGGCTCCGAGCACCAGCGCCGTCGGGAAGGGGTGCGCGGAGAGTGGGGGTGGGCGTGGAAGCCAGCGAGGGCTGTGTGTTGCCACCCAGCCAGGGACTTCAGTTTAGGCTCAGGAAAATCTCCTTGTGAATATGTGTATCGCGTCTATATTTGTTACCGGTATGTTTTTTAAAAAGCTTTATTGTAAATTTACGCGAACACGGCCAGGGCTCGTTGCTCAGTGAGGTGCCGGCGGCGTCTGTGTTCCTGGGGCAGCCCCTTGAACAACCACGCTCCACACTCCGGCGCCCCGGCCTGGGATAGGTTTGTATGGTGACCAACCACAGATTTTACACCTATTTTTGTATTGTGATTCCTATGATATATACCAGAGAATTTTTACACGTTTGTAAATTACTGTACAGTTTTAATAAAAATCGTTTTCAATCGGAGATCAACCTTCACCCCAAGGTTCTAGCCAGGCTTGAACCCGCGGACGCCAGCAGGGAGCCTGGAGCTTCTCCTCGCGGGGGAGGGGCTCAGCCACCCGAGGGCACCGGGCAGGGCGGCTCCCGTGGCTGTTCCTCAGCCTGAGCCTGGAATTCCAGCGATCACGATCACGCAGGGAAGAGCAGGGGGGCGCCGGGCTGCCCACACAGATCCGGGCGGGGCGGGGCGGGTGAGCGCGTGGCCTGTGCCGGCCAGTACGCCCGGCCTCGGAGACGCGGCTGCGCCACCGTGGCAGAGGAACGTTCCCCTCTAGAAGCGTCGCCCGCGGGCGCACAAGCCCCTGCCTTGGCTCGACTCTACGGGAGCGGCCGGCGTGTGTGGGTCCCCTCCCTGCGGTGTCTCCAGTGCGCCCTGCGCTTGTGGAGCCCACGCGTGCGCGAGGAAGACGGGCCATGTTCAGCACCCGCGGCGTGGACAGCTCCCTCTGCGACCCGGCTGGGGACAGGGACAGAGCGAGGCCCCCTGTCCGCCGCGTCAGGGTAACCTACCCTCCTGCAGGAGGCTGAGAGGCCGCGAGACCCCCGGCTCGGCCCAGGCTCGGCGGGGAACAAGACGCTGCCCGGCCTGGACAGTCCTATGGCCTCAGCAGGTTGTGGTCGCAAGACCCAGGCCGCTGGCTCAGGACTCCGGTCAGGCCTCCCTGCCCACCGGCCTGGGCTTTGCCACCCACCAACCCCCGCCCCCCAGCCCCACGCGCCATCACCGCCCCGCGCGGTCTCTGCCTGCCGCCCTAGCTTCGCGGAGAGGCGGCCGCACCGCCGGGAGGGCGCGGCCATCCTCGAAGGAGTCCTGTTTAGGCCCAAGACCAGGCAGGCGGGGCTGGCCGGACTTTGCCCTCCCACCCCTTCCCCCGGGCGCGGCGGGGCGCCCTCCCCCAGCGCCCGCCACCATTCGCGAGCAGCGATCGCAGCCTGGGGCCGCGGGGGGCGCTGGGCTGCGGAGTCTGGGGGCGTGGACAGGGCCGGGGCGGGGCCTCGCCGGGGGCGGGGCGGGGCCCGGCGGGGCGGGCGGGGCCCGGAGCCTTGTTTCTCGCGCGCTCGCACTCGCACGCCCCGCGACCCACGCGCACGCTCGGCTCCGCGCGTCGCCCGCCTGAGTCCGCCGCCGCCGCCGCCGCTCGGAGCGGGTCCCGGAGCAAGATGTCCTTGCAGGGCAGGAAGAGCGTCCCCCGGACCACGGTGAGCGCGGGCCCGGTCCCTGCCCCCACCCCAGAGCGGGGCCGGGGCCCCGGCTGGACCCTCCTGGCCCCTGCCTTTAGGTCTCGCCCCCGGGCGACCCCCGTGGGGTGCTGGCGCCTCAGTGTGCCTGGGGCCGAGAATCCCCGCGGCCCCGCGAGCGCCGGCTGGGTCGCGGAGCGGGAAGCGCGCCCCCGTGCCGGCCGGCTTTGGGGGCCTGGACCGCGAGCGGCGGTTCCGTGGTGCAGGGCGCCTTCCTCCCGGCGGACCGGCTTCGGGTCCCTGCCCGCGGCGTGACCGGACGCGGCCCTGATTGGGCAGGCCAGCCCGTGCCCGGCGCTCGGAGGTGCGGTTCCCGGAGCAGCCTGGGGGGCCGCCCGCCCCCTGGACGCGCAGCCGCGGCCGCCGCTGGAGCTCTTTGTCCAAGACAAAGCCATTTAGCCGTGGCCGCTGGGCCCAGACCCACGGGACCCCCGACCCCACCGCGAAGCTGGGGTTCCGAGACCCTGAGGGAGGAGAGGCGAGCACCTGCTGGTCGCCCACCTGGCAGCTCCAGCCGTGGGGAAGGAAGGCCCGGTCGAGGCACCGAGTGGTCAGGCTGACCTGGGCCTGCGTGGAAACAAGCCCCTCTCTCCACGGAGGCGGCCAGGAGCAGAAGGGAGGGGGAGGGGGCTTGGACTCGCCGGAGACCTGGCCCAGGCAGTGGAGCCTGGGGGCTGCTTCCTGAGCCCTCCCCTGCCCACGCAGGGCCTCCTGCCCAGCTGGCTGGGCCAGCGCCGGGTTCCAGGTGGACCTGGGAGAACAGCGGTGGGTTGAGCCCACACAGCACAGTGCGTGGCCCTCTAGCTCTGAACCCCAGAAGGTCCCCAGAACTTGGGTGCTGAAATCCTGCCCACCCCCACCCCCAGAGGTGAGCAGGGCTCCACCTGGAGCCCACAGCCCCTCCCGGGGTTGGGTTTGGGAAGGAGCTGCTCCAGTGGGAGGGGCTGGTGGCCTTGGCCTCCACTCTGGCTGCAGAAGCCAGGCCGAGCATGGGCCGGTGCCGGCCGGTGCTGAGCTCGGAGTGGCAGTGAGCAGGTGCAGGGCGCCGTGGGGCGAGGTGGTCCTGGGGTCAGCAGGTTTCCCTCACCACGCGCCAGAAAGTATTTTCAGCTGCTCGGCCCTGCTGGGCGCACCGGCCTGGGCTGTTTGGCCAAGGCTGTGTTTATCTGTCAGTCCCAAAGTGTGAAATTCAGACGCTTTTCACCGGCTCTGAAATACTCTTGACTCTGGGGGGGCGGCTGCGGGGCCTGTGGGGGGATGGGGCCTTGGGGGGCCGGGGCTGTGGGGGGGCCGGGGCTGTGGGGGGGCCGGGGCTGTGGGGGGATGGGGCCTTTGGGGGCAGGGGCTGTGGGGGGATGGGGCCTTTGGGGGCAGGGGCTGTGGGGGGGCCGGGGCTGTCGGGGGGCCGGGGCTGTGGGGGGGCAGGGCCTGTGGGGGGATGGGGCTGTGGGGGGGCAGGGGCTGTGGGGGGGCAGGGGCTGTGGGGGGCCGGGGCTGTGGGGGGGCCGGGGCTGTGGGTGCTCTGCCCCTTTCTGCAGAGCGCAGGTGGGTGCCGTCTCAGCAGATTCCCAAGGTGCAGGCCCCACAGCTGCTCGCAGCCCCAGTGACAGGTGTCGTCATGAGGCTGGCTGTGTGGGAAGAGCCGGGAGGCTTGGGCTAGCGCAGACCCCTCCCGCCAGGCCAGTCCCAGGAGGGTGGGGCAGCCCTGGGCTAGCGCAGACCCCTCCCGCCAGGCCAGGTCCCTGGAGGGTGGGGCGGCCCTGCTGCTCTGCCCCTCTGTTTCTCTCCACTGTTCTTGGGGCCTGCAGAGGGGCCCTGGGGACACCCACTTCCTGCCTCCCACACTGGTGGGATTGTTGGACTTGGTCTTGCGTCTGTCAAGCCTTGGCGTTGCCCCTGCCTGATGCCACGTACCCAAGAGGCACTGGCCTGGCCCCCCAGCCTCTGCTCATCCCACGGCAGTGGCCGCTGTCTGCCCAACCCCTCATCGCCCTACACCTGTGGCCCCCAACCATTCGTCCCACCTGGATGAGCGACCCCACTCCCCACCCCACCCAGCAGCCCAGGCGATCTCTGTAAAACACCAGTCAAACCGTAATCAAAGCCAGCTGACGCCCATCAACCAGACCCCTCCGAACCCCTGCCCAGAGCCCCCTCCCTCACAGGCTTCCAGCCCCCAGCCGCCTCTCCAGGTCTTCCTGCCTCTGGGCCTTTGCACGGGCTGCTTCCCGTCCCCTCCGAGGTGGCCTCGCCCCTCCCTGTCACAGTGGCCGTCACAGCCTGATCTGCCTCCTGGAGTGGGGGCCATGCCTGCTGGGCGCTGCTCTGTCCCCCAGCCTCTGGCACCGCCACAGGCCGACGGGGCTCAGGTGGAACGGGCCGGATGGACGGTCAGTCTGGAGATGTGGTTGTGGTCCGCCATGCGGCTGCACTTCCACCACTGCCGGCACCACCCGGTCGTCCCTGAGCCCAGGCTGCCTGGCCTGGGGGCCGCTCGGGTCACCTCTGGCTGACGTCTGCCCGCGTGGGCTGTAGTGGGAGCTGTGGTCTCCTGTGCTGGGCCTGGGGCCCGGGCACCTCCCGGAGGCAGGGGGTGCAGGCGGCGTTGTTGAGACACTCGGTTTGGAACATGGCCGGCGCTTTGCCTCTGCCAGACTGACGGCCTGCTGATCCGAGGCGGCAGGGTCGTGAACGATGACCAGTCCTTCTACGCCGACGTGTACGCCGAGGACGGCTTGATAAAGTGAGTCCCTGCCCGGGGCGCCGGGCTCGCGCTCTGCAGCCCGTGGGCTTCTGGGCGAAATCTGGGTGCACGTGGGCAGCCCTTGCGAACTCTGCTCCCCGGAAGTGGTGGGTGGGGGCTGCTGGGGGGCCCGGCCCCTCAGGGGAGCGGCTGCGTCCAGTGAGCCGTCCTGAGGCCTTGGAAGTGGAGCGGCGGCTGTCACTCCCAGCGGCAGCACAGAGTCGCCGCTCCTCTGCTCTGTCACTCAACCAGCAGCGCGTGGGAGCTCCCGGGAGCTGAGGGCGACAGACGTCAGCGCAGCTCCGTGTTCCGTGTCCTGGGCCATGGGAGACTCAGCTCACCGCCCCCGGGGCTCGGGGGGGGGGGCGGGGGGGCCTCCCCGACTGGCTGCCCCCTCCCCCGGCGGCCCCCGTGTCGCAGCACAGCCCGAGCTGTCCGCCCCGGTGACCTCGCTCCTTGCCGCCCTCAGGCAGATTGGAGAGAACCTCACCGTCCCAGAGGGCGTCAGGACCGTGGACGCCCACGGCCTCCTGGTGCTGCCGGGCGCCATCGACGTCCACACGAGGCTGCAGGCACCCGCCCTGGGCATGGCCCCGGCCGACGACTTCTGTCAGGGCACCAAGGCGGCCCTCGCGGGAGGCACCACCATGATCCGTGAGTGGGGCGGCTCCGAGGTGGCAGCCACCGCCTGGTCACTGCCTGGCCAGCGCTGCTCAGCTGGGGCCTGAAGAAAAGCCCGTGCTGGGCGGGGAGCGCCTTGTCGCTCCGTGGAGCGGGCGGGCCGTCTCCGGTCCCCGCTGCCCCGGCTCCCGCACCGCCTGTCACCTGCCTCCAACCGGAGCCCAGGGGTCCCCGTGAGGTGGAGCAGGTGCCCACTGGGACAGGGTGTGGGTGTGGCGGGGTTGGTGAAGGCGACAGTGCAGTGGACGTGGTGGGGAGGGAGGGTCCTCTGTGCTCAAAGGTCCTGGGCTGTTCTGGGGAGGCGCCAGCACCATGGACAGCACCCAGCTCCTCACCTGGGCTGGAGCGGGCATGGCCCCCTGCTGCCACTCACTCCTGGGGCGTCGGGTCCCTTGGGAGTGGGGTGGCTTGAACTCAGGCTTTGGGGGAGCTGGCTGTGCACAGCGGAAGGAGAAGGCTTCCACTGGCTTCTCTCCCTCAAACACGCGTTCCTGTGCCCTGGGAGGCAGTGGGGGGCCCTGGCTGACCGGCTGCCCCCACAGTGGACCACGTGTTCCCCGATGTGGGGGTGAGCCTGCTGGCAGCCTACGAGCAGTGGCGGGAGCGGGCGGACAGCACGGCCTGCTGCGACTACTCCCTGCACATGGACGTCCCTCGCTGGCACGAGAGCATCAAGGAGGAGCTGGAGGCCCTGGTCAGGGACAAGGGTGAGTGGCCCTGGGGGTGGGGGGAGAGGCAGTGAGAGGGGCCCCCTCTCAGACCCCGCTGCTGCTGGCCTCTCCTGACCAAGGGCAGGTGGCCGAGGGTGAGCAGCCCTGGGGGCAGGGGGGCCCCCTCTCAGACCCCGCTGCTGCTGGCCTCTCCTGACCAAGGGCAGGTGGCCGAGGGTGAGCAGCCCTGGGGGCAGGGGGGCCCCCTCTCAGACCCCGCTGCTGCTGGCCTCTCCTGACCAAGGGCAGGTGGCCGAGGGTGAGCAGCCCTGGGGGCGGGGGGGCCCCCTCTCAGACCCCGCTGCTGCTGGCCTCTCCTGACCAAGGGCAGGTGGCCAAGGGTGAGCAGAGCGGCTAGGAGTCACTCAAAGATGATTTTCCTTTGCTGCTGAGAGATCGGGACAGGACCCCCCCCCCCCCCATCTGTCAGACTCCCACACCATCGCTCTCCCAGGAAAGGCGGCCCTGCCTCCTGGGGCCCCGGACCCCTCAGGAGCCGAGAGCTCTGGTTCTCTGCCACTCCCCGGGCAGCCCTGGAAGCGTTGGGTTCTCATCGCTGGGCTCCGGGGTCATCTGCAGCCGCGGCCTGGCGTGAGGCTGTGCCGGCCGGGCCAGGGAGGGCACAGGGCTCTGGCACCGGTGGAGGGGCCGCGGCCCTGTCGGGAGTTCGTGACGGCCACTTCCTGTGGTCCCTGACACAGCCCTCACGCCGGCGCGCCCTCTGGGGGTCTCGCTCGCCCGAGCTCTTGAAAGACTTGAGAGAGCTCGTGTCCCCTCCGTGGGTGCCTCTGTGGCCCTGCAGGCCCTACCCTGTGGCAAAGTGAGGCCCGCACGTGCTGGGCCCCGACCCTGCTTCTGCAGAGAGCAGGTGGCATGGAGGGTGCAGGCCCAGGTGCAGGGGCTCTGTCACTGCGGGCGCTCGGTGACCCTCGCCCTGGACCCAGGAGGAGCAGGTCACTTGGGTCCTGCTTGCTGCTGTCCTCCCCGGCCGCGGCCCCTCCGGACGTGGGGAGCAGGGGCCTCCCTGGGTGTTACCTGCCTGACGCCCTCCCGCAGGTGTGAACTCCTTTCTGGTCTTCATGGCGTACAAGGACAGGTGCCAGTGCACGGACGGCCAGGTGAGGGCAGGTGCAGGGAGGGGGGCCGGGAGGAAGTCCTGGGGCGCCGCTGGAGTGGCCCCTGACTCCACCCCCCCCCCCCACCAGATGTACGAGATCTTCAGCATCGTCAGGGACCTGGGCGCCCTGGCCCAAGTGCACGCCGAGAACGGGGACATCGTGGAGGAGGTGCTGAGGGCCGGGCTGGGGGCAGAGGGGGACCTCGGTGACGCCCAGAGCGAGCGCCAGGTCCCGTGGCGGCCGAGGGGGAGGGAACGCTAAGTGTGCTGCCTTAGATAGCTTGTCCTGGGTCAAAGGTCAAACAGGGTTGGGGGAGTGAGGGAGCTTGGGGGTCTGTGATGTCGTGATACAGCTTTTCCTGGGATCACCCCACCTGGTATCAAAAATACCCCCATCTTAAAATGTCCCCGAAGGGCTGGGATTGGTGGTTTCCTGGAAGCCAGTCTCAGCCCCGAGGGTCACAGCCCCCATGGGGAGTCTCACCCAACTGCACCCACCCAGCACATCCCAGATAGCACCTGGAAGGGGCCAGCACCACCCATGCCCTCAGGCTCCGGGCAGGACGGCCCCTAGGACTGCAGTGGGGGGTGGGGGTCACACCCAAAGGCAAGTCCTGGGCAGGCCAGGCCTCCATGCCCGAGCTCCACAGGAAGGAGGTGCCCGTGGGGTCCTTGTCTGCCGGTCAGCTGCGGGCCAGCAGGGCGCTGCGCCCACCCCGCAGTGCTCACGAGGACATCAAGGCCAAGCTGAGCACAGCGCCCAGGCAGGAGGCGC
Organism: Lepus europaeus; assembly: GCF_033115175.1. NCBI lineage: Eukaryota > Metazoa > Chordata > Mammalia > Lagomorpha > Leporidae > Lepus > Lepus europaeus. The sequence continues at coordinate 853,593 of NC_084843.1, read as the reverse complement.
AGCTCGGCCAGAGGCCCCGGTGCCCGAGTCTGGCTGTGGGGGTCTCCCTGGTGCTGCTCACCCCAGCGCCACATACAGTGTGGGAGGTGGGAGGCGTGGTCACCCTGGGCTCTGGCCCTGTGTACCCCATGGGGACACAGCCTCACTGGTGGGGCTGGCGGCTGAGTGGCCCATCGGTCAGGAGCCCCGAGCCAGCTGTCCCTGGGGTGACCTGGGGAACAGTGGGCCCTGTCCCTGGCCCCGTGGTGGACAGCTCTGGGCGGCTCTGGTTTGTGCAGGAGCAGAAGCGGTTACTGGATCTCGGCATCACCGGCCCCGAGGGCCACGTGCTCAGCCACCCGGAGGAGGTGAGCACCCTCCTGCCCAGCGTCCCCCAGCCACCCCTCCCCGGGCGAAGCTTGGTGAACTGGCGGCCCCTCCCCGCCGGGCCCAGGCCCTGGGCCCCTGGGCACTCTGCCGCCTTTGCCTCGGGCCCTGGGCACAGCCCCAGGCTGAGGCCTCACCCCAGGAGGCGTGTCCCCGCAGGCCCTGGGCCCCCCGCCACGCTCTCCAGGGCCTGGATCCTCCTCCGTCCCCAGGTGGAGACCGAGGCTGTGTTCCGAGCCATCACCATCGCCAAGCAGGCCAACTGCCCCCTGTACGTCACCAAGGTGATGAGCAAGGGCGCGGCCGACGTGATCGCCCAGGCCAAGCGCAGAGGTCAGTGCCCAGCCCTTGCTGGCCGCGGTGCCAAGGGGGAAGGTGGCCTTGGTGCTACCTGGCCTTTGTGTGAGGGTGCTGCTGCCCAGGCTGTGTCTGGGAGTGAGGCCCAGCGGAGACGCAGGTGCCCTGAGTGCCGGCAGGGAGGGGCTGGACCCAGGTCCCTAGCCTTGGAGCAGCTGCTGCCCCCTAGGGGCCCCAGAGCCCCTGTCACCCCAAGCCCCAGGTACCCGGGCAGAGCTGTGCTGAGCCTGTGTGTCCAGGGGCATCGCCCTCACTCAGCCTTGGCGGGAGGGGTGCACCGAGGGTCAGACGGGACCCGCCTGGTGGCCTGGGGGGGCCATCCGTCATGCTGCCCTCTGGCGGGGCCCATGGTGAGGACTATCAGGGACCTGCAGGGTTGTGTGCCGCAGCCACTGGGGGGCTTGGGCATGGAGAAGACCCTCTGTCGGCTGCTGCAGGCCCCTCCCCAAGGGACCCCCAGGGCTACCCATGTCCACTCAGGACTGAGGTGTCTGCCCAGATGGGGGCCAGCTGCGTGAGGCCAGGAAAAGGAGGCACCAGTGGGGGTGTCGGGGCGGCAGTGCCAGGCCCATGTGCCCGGCCCCGCCCACTGCAGGAGTGGTTGTGTTCGGGGAGCCCATCACGGCCAGCCTGGGCACCGACGGCTCTCACTACTGGAGCAAGAACTGGGCAAAGGCCGCGGCCTTCGTCACCTCACCCCCCATCAGCCCGGACCCCACCACTGCAGGCCACCTGGCCTCCTTGCTGTCCAGGTGAGCTCCCTGCCGGGCCTTGGCTGCACACAGGCACGGGGCGGAGCTGGAGCCCTGGGGGGCCCCTCACACCCATTCGTGCTCCATCCCTGCCCCGAGGACCCCTCGTCTGGAGGTCACTCTGGCCCTGCCCATTCGGGGGGGCGGGCCCTCAGCTCCCCTGACCCCGCCCCGTCCACAGCGGGGACCTCCAGGTGACGGGCAGCGCCCACTGCACCTTCACCACCGCCCAGAAGGCTGTGGGCAAAGACAACTTCACGCTGATTCCCGAGGGCACCAACGGCGTGGAGGAGCGCCTGGCCGTGGTCTGGGAGACCTGCGTGGTGAGTGCCGCCCCCCGGGTCAGACCCCCACCCCAACAGCCCTGCCGTCCAGGGCCCCTGTGAGTGAGACCCCAGCCGCCTGCCCCCTCGCCACCTCGGGTCCTCAGGGGACATGGTGTTGTGGAGGAAGCCACAGCCTTGACCCCCAGCTGCGCCTAGAAATCGGGCTCCTTCATCCTGGAGTGGGTCTGAGAGAGCAGCGCCCCTCCCCCCGGGGCCGGGCTGCCTGGGCCTCCAGGGACTGCCCCGGGGTGCCGGGGACCATGCCCCAGCTGTGGCCCCTGCCTTGCAGGCCACAGGGAAAATGGATGAGAACGAGTTCGTGGCCGTGACCAGTACAAACGCTGCCAAAATCTTCAACCTCTACCCCCGGAAAGGGCGCGTGGCCGTGGGCTCCGACGCCGACCTGGTTGTCTGGAACCCCAAGGCCACCCAGGTCATCTCTGCCAAGAGCCACCATCTGGTACGGGGATCCCCAGGCAGCTTCCCCGGGAGGGTCCCGGGCCTGCCCCCCTCCTCCTGCTGCTGACCCTGCAGGGTGGGTGCCCCCTCGCACAGGTGGGGAGACTGAGGCAGAGCTGTGCTGTGTGTCTGCCCGGCTGGGGAAGAGCAAGCTTAGTGCCCGCTCCCTGGTGGTCCCTTTGTCCTTTGAAGATCCGCCAGTCGCCGCGGGCTGGCTCCCTCCGCACCAGGCACGTCCGAGACCCCACCCCACTGGCCGGCCCAGATGGGCCCTGGTTGGAACCAGGGGTCGAGGGCGCTGGGCGCATGCCTGTCCCCCCAGAACGTGGAGTACAACGTGTTTGAGGGGCTGGAGTGCCGAGGCGCCCCCGTGGTGGTCGTGAGCCAGGGCCGCGTGGTGCTGGAGGGCGGGAGCGTGACCGTCACCCCCGGCGCCGGCCGCTTCATCCCCCGGAAGAGCTTCCCCGACTTCGTCTACAAGCGGATAAAAGCCCGCAACCGGGTGAGGCCTGGGGCTGTGTGCGTGTGCGCGGGATCGCGCCCCCTGCTGGGCCATGGTTTTTGTATTTTGTCACTGAGTAACCGGGGCTGTTCCGGGAAATCGGGATAGAAATAGCTCACTGGGGGCACCTCCGGGAGGAAGCCCCTGAGCCCGCAGTGTAGACCCCAGGGGTTTCCCCCAAGAGACATGCTGTGCACAGCTTGGACGCAGGTGTCTTCACAGTGAACTTGGGGGTTGTGGGCACTGTCCACAGCCTTCCCTGGCTCCTGGGGTCACCAGCCACGTCCACCATCAGCCACACCCGACAGGTGCTCCTGTGCACATAGCCACAACGCAGGCACAGTATGTACGCTCTTTAGTACATACAACACAGGGCCACATGCACACAAGAGCACACGCAAAACACGTGTAAGTTCACTCAGCTGCATGGTCACTGCACATGCTCACAGGACACGTGAATGCACACACGAGCACAGATGTTGGCACTCGCACACGGTTACCACACAGCACACACGGCACAGGCACAGGTGAGCATGTGCACACACACGTGAGCACGCGTGTGCACACTCCCACACCGCACACACACGTGCTGAGCGGGGAGGGTGCTGTCCAGGATGGGCTGGGTGTTTGGAGGCTGAGTGGGGCTCTCACCCAGGAGCACCACCCCTCTTCCCCAGGGATGCTGAGGGGCGGCCCAGGCCCAGGTCAGGGGTGGGGTGGGGGCTAGGCTGTGGCAGTCAAGATGGGAGCCTGCAGCTCAGACGCAGCCCGGGTCCACGTGAGCAGAGTGGGAGGTGGCGGAGCCACCAGAGCCCTTGGGGCCTGGTGTTCCCGACTTACTCCCCCCCCCCCCCGTGACTGTGACCGGGAGTCCTGAGGGAGGGGCCGGCTGGTGGCACCTGCAAACCGGGGGTCCATGGTTGGAGGCTGCAGGGGCTCCTGGGAAGTGCCGCCGCCCTTGTGGCCGTTTCCGGGGCCGTGAGGGCCCAGGACTGCCTGTCGGGCCCTCCCAGGGTCAGGTGGGGCGAGCTGGCCACGGGCGCTGGGCCCTGAGGTGGCGGTGACTTTGTTGGGGCTGAGTTCCGTCTCCCAAAGGAGCCCCTGTGCAGCCGGGGGCGGGGGAGCCTGGAGGAAGGCATGTGTGTGTGAAGCTTCCTGCACACGCATGGCAGGTGTGTGCACACGGGGTGGGGGGCTCGAGGGGGTGGGCCGGCCCAGCCCTCACACCAGCCCCCTTGGCTGCAGCTGGCCGAGATCCACGGTGTGCCCCGAGGCCTCTATGATGGGCCAGTGCACGAGGCGCCGGTGCCCGCCAAGCCGGGGGGCGGTGCCCAGGCCCGGGCATCCTGCCCTGGCAAGATCTCTGTGCCACCCGTACGCAACCTGCACCAGTCGGGATTCAGCCTCTCTGGTGAGTTGAGCTGGGGGAGGGGCCCTGGGCTCTGGAGCATCGGGGGGTGGGACCTGGGCTGCACACAGACGTCCTCGGGGACGCTGGAGGCAGGTGGCACAACTGGGCCCCCAGCAAACCACAGCTGACCCTCGCCCGCTGTCCTGCCTGGGAGGTGAGGGTGGTCCCTGCCACCCCCTGGCACCCTGCCCTCACAGGGGCCCACAGGAAGGACCTGGCCCTCCCTCCAGGGGAGGCTTCCTGCTGGGTCACCCTGCAATCCCCACAGATCTTAGGGCCTCCCGGGTACTGGGCTGTGCACCACAGCCTCGGGGAGCGAACCTGCGTGTGGCGTGGCATGGCAGGGGTGCTGCCCTCCTGGGCGCACAGAAGCAGCCCCTGCTGCTCACCCCTTCCCACACCCACCCTGCTCTCTCTCCAGGGTCCCAGGCCGACGACCACATTGCCAGGCGCACAGCGCAGAAGATCATGGCACCCCCTGGTGGCCGCTCCAACATCACCTCCCTCTCATAGACCTCAGGACTCAGAGGGGCCCTGGGTGGGTGCCGCCTGCCAGCTAGCTCTTCCCTCTTAGAATTACCTTGAAAGGTGCTCCACCGCCCCACCCTGCCCCCACAGGCGCTGCCCTGGGGGACCCTGGTCTGGTCCTGGGAGCAGGGGGCTGGATTTCACTGCCAGGGCGAGGCAGCCCCGGGCCCCGGCCCACCAGGTGCTTTGTGACCTGCAGGGAGGCAGGTGAGGAGGGGGCCTCAGCCTGGAGGCCTCCCCGCATTCATCACTGCCCATGGAGCCCTGGTGCTCCCGCCTGTCCCAGCCGAGGCGCTGCCCCCGCGGGAGGAATGGGCCCCAGCTCTCCTGCCTGCCCTGGGCGCAGTGTGATGTCAGGGATCCACCGGGACCACGCCCTCCCAGCCCCAGTCTGCAGGGAACCGCGCTGGCCCCTGGGGGGAGGAAGCCCAGGCAGCTGTCTGGGGCCAGGGGTGCATTAAAGGTGTCTGCTCAGAGGCCGCTGTGCGTGCGGAGCCCTGACTTCTCCCCTCGCCTCGGCAGCTGTCACCTGGGGGCCGGGCGCCCACGGCCTGGAGCGTGGTGGGGCTGCCCAGCCCCGGCACAGAGAACACGCGGCGCCGACCCTGATGGTTCTCACGCTGTAATGTCTGCGGCGGGAACTACAGATGCCGGGCACTCGGCTTCAGTAGAAAACGTTCTTCCCCTTCCCTCCCTCGGCCCCGGGCAGTGAACGTGTGGGTGGCGGGGCAGCGTCCTGCTGAGTCTGAGGGCCCAGTGCTCCCGACATGCCAGCCAGCGGGCGGAGGGCGGCTGGGGCGAGGTGGCTCCCTGCACGCCGCAAGGGGCTGGGGCCCAGGTGGCACTGCGCAGGCACCCACAGCTCCCCCCAGCGCCAGTGTCGCCCTGCACCGTGGGTGCAAGACATGGCCTGGGCTCCTTGCCAGGCATCTGGGTGCTGGGCCTCCTGCTGCACCTCCCACGGCTGGTCCGAGCCTCCATAGTGTCCGAGAGTCAGCTGTCCCCATGGTGCCGGCCTGTGGCCTAGCTGCTCCCAGCCGAGGGGCAGAGGGAGCCACACATGGGCAGAGCGGAGGGCTCCGCCTCACCGTCGGCCCCGGACTCCGCCGCGGCCGCGGGCTCGGGGATGGGGGGTGGCTCGTTCATGAGGTCCTGGCTCCTCTTCAGCCTGGGAGAGAGAAATGGGGTGGGGGTTGTGCTCCACTCCTTGGGGCCCACGCGGACCCAGGCTCCCTGCTGCAGGACACACAGCACAGCGGGGAGGCTGGGGTGGAAGGGGCAGAGCACAGCCCACGTCTGGCCGGGAGGAGCCCTGGACTCCTGCAGGCTCTGTGTCAGCAACAAGGGACGGAGTCTCCACCCCCTCCCTGCACGTCCTTCCTCCTCCAGGAAGCCCTCCCAGACCCCCAGGGCAGCAGGTGTGCACTGTGTGTGGCCCACCTTGGCCCCTCTACCCAGGACGGGTGCTGAGCGAGCAGCTGAGGGGTGGGGACCCCAGGGGGCCGTCAGCCCTGACCTGAGCAAGGCCCCCTGCCCAGGGCCACCCAGGCCCCACACTCACCTTTCCCTGTTGAAGATCACGAAGTCTTGCTGGATCGCGTCCAGGCAGTCCTGCAGGTAGTCGTTCTCCTGCGGGCAGAGTGGCACTGCTGAGCCCACAGAGGGCAGCCAGGCCCTGCTCCCGGGCACTGGGGTCAGCTGCTGGGGGCTGCGGAGGAGGCGCGCCCAGCCAGTGGGTCCTGGGGGCTGTGCCTGTGGCCCTGGACGAGCACCGCCCCCAAGGTCAGCTCCCGGATGGCCTCAGCCAGGGAGGGGACAGCAGAGTGGCCCAGGGCTGGCATCTGCAGGGAGCCTGTGGCTCTGGAAGGGGGGAGCTGTCACCAGGGGCAGCCCCGCCCCACCCTGCTCCCCACCACGTGGAGAGTTTGCTCTCCAGGGGAACCCCCCCCCATGGGGGAAAGGTGCTTGTCTGGCTCCGCCCCCTCGGGCCCTCCCTTGGCCACTGAGCCAGGGCCCTGGGGGAGGCTGGGAGGGCCTCACAGTCTACAGCACCCCACCCCCACCCCAGCGTAAAGGCGGGGACACAGCCGAGGGGCAGAAACAAGGGCCCCGGAGGGACGCGAAGCCTCCACGCCCTCAGTGACTGTGGACACAGCACAGAGGCCCAGGCCCACCCACGCAGCTCGCAACAGAAGTCAGGAGGCCCAGCAAGAGGGAGGAGGAACGGTGGGCGTACAGCACACGGCGCCGTGAGACCCGCGTGCGGCACAGAGCGAGCGCCTGTCACCTGGGGGTGGGGACACCTGCGCCCCGAGCCAGAGGGGGCGGGCAGAGTGACAGGGACCCCGAGACAGAACAGGAGGGAGCGAGACGTGGCGCTGCGGCTGCCCTCGATGGCTCCTGGGGGGGGGGGGCAGCACAGGGACGGCCTCAGAAGCCCCCAGAGTGGGCGCAGACAGCAGCAGCACGCAGAGAAGCGCTGGGGGTGGATGTTGTGCTGAGAGCTAAGCCGAGGCGCCTGCACCCCACGTCAGTGCCCAGGGCGGAGCCGCCCTGCCTCCAGGACACTTACGTTTAATGCACCCGCGAGGCCGCAGTGACGCCTCAAGAGCTGGGGGCCCTGCCACCCAGGTGGGGGCCCTGGATGGGTGCCTGGCTCCAGGCCTGGCCTGGCCCCGTGCTGGCTGTCGCAGGCATTTGATGAGTGGACCAGCGGATGGAAGATCTGTCTACCTCCTACCTGTCTCCCCAGCCCCGTCACTCTGCCTTTCACGCCAGACAGTTCCAAAGGACGTCACACACCGCACAGTGGGGCCACAACCAGCAGGAGGGCGAGGAGGGGGTGGGAGTTTCCAATCCACAGACCCGGGAGGCTGAGACCACGCCCAGGCACAGCCAGGTGGCTGAGAGCCCAGGACAGGAAATCTCGGAGGAGGCCAGAGGGGAGAAAGCCCCGCTTGTAGAACCCCAGGGGTGGCGCCAGGACAGCGCAGTCAGCCCGGGCTGCATCCAGAGCTCCCAGAACACAAACGTGGAGGGGCTTCACTCGTGGGACATCTGCCTTGCCAGGAACAGTCGAGGGAGCTCGAGTCCAGCGCCAGTCATTCCCATGAGAGCAGGGGCCGGTGGCCTCTGGGCCCCGGCGGCAGAGATGGGATGGAGCGATGCCTCGGCCAGCCACCGTCAGGAGCCGGAAGCCGTGCACACCGATTCCCTGGGAGGGGCTCGGCTGGGCCAGTACCTCAAGCTGGACTCTCCAGAGCACGTGTCTGCTGCCCCAGCCACCCTCGGCGACTTCTTAGAGCAGCCCCAGGGTGCAAGTGCACCTGGGGAGTCACACCTGTCACACCGGGGCCCTAGTGCACCTGGGGAGTCACACCTAGCACACCTGGGCCCTAGTGCACCTGGGGAGTCACACCTAGCACACCTGGGCCCTAGTGCACCTGGGGAGTCACACCTAGCACACCTGGGCCCTAGTGCACCTGGGGAGTCACACCTAGCACACCTGGGCCCTAGTGCACCTGGGGAGTCACACACCTGGGGAGTCACACCTAGCACACCTGGGCCCTAGTGCACCTGGGGAGTCACACACCTGGGGAGTCACACCTAGCACACCTGGGCCCTAGTGCACCTGGGGAGTCAAACCTAGCACACCTGGGCCCTAGTGCACCTGGGGAGTCACATACCTGGGAAGTCACACCTGGCACACCTGGGCCCTGGTGCACCTGGGGAGTCACACACCTGGGAAGTCACACCTGGCACACCTGGGCCCTAGTGCACCTGGGAAGTCACACACCTGGGAAGTCACAGCTGGCACACCTGGGCCCTAGTGCATCTGGGTGTCACACACCTGGGAAGTCATACATGGCACTCCTGGGCCCTAGTGCATCTGGGGAGTCACACACCTGGGAAGTCACACCTGGCACACCTGGGTCCTAGTGCATCTGGGGAGTCAAACCTAGCACACCTGGGCCCTAGTGCACCTGGGAGGTGACACACCCAGGCACACGCACGTAGCCATTAGCACACCTGGACGCTGAGGTCTTCCCATACACGATTCCTGTGCGTGCTCACAGCCTGCGCTCCCAGTGAGCAATGGGCTCAGAGGGGCTGTGTGAGGGTAGGGGCGTGGGCTTCCTCAGGACTTCAGGGAGACCGGCTGCCCGCCTTGGCCATGTACAACACCGCAGGAGACCTCAGCACACCCTGAACGGGGACAGGAGCCCAGCACTCCCCAGGGGCCGTCCCCGCGTAGGAAGGGACAGGAGCCCGGCACTCCCCAGGGGCCGTCCCCGCATAGGAAGGGACAGGAGCCTGGCACTCCCCAGGGGCCGTCCCTGCACAGGGGACAGGAGCCCGGCACTCCCCAGGGGCCGTCCCCCCATAGGGAGGGACAGGAGCCCGGCACTCCCCAGGGGCCATCCCCGCACAGGGGACAGGAGCCCGGCACTCCCCAGGGGCCGTCCCCGCACAGGGGACAGGAGCCCGGCACTCCCCAGGGGCCGTCCCCGCGTAGGGAGGGACAGGAGCCCGGCACTCCCCAGGGGCCATCCCCGCACAGGGGGTGAGGGACAGGAGCCCGGCACTCCCCAGGGGCCATCCCCGCGTAGGGAGGGACAGGAGCCCGGCACTCCCCAGGGGCCGTCCCCGCGTAGGGAGGGACAGGAGCCCGGCGCTCCCCAGGGGCCATCCCCGCGTAGGAAGGGACAGGAGCCCGGCGCTCCCCAGGGGCCGTCCCCGCGTAGGAAGGGACAGGAGCCCGGCACTCCCCAGGGGCCGTCCCCGCATAGGAAGGGACAGGAGCCTGGCACTCCCCAGGGGCCGTCCCTGCACAGGGGACAGGAGCCCGGCACTCCCCAGGGGCCGTCCCCCCATAGGGAGGGACAGGAGCCCGGCACTCCCCAGGGGCCGTCCCCGCGTAGGAAGGGACAGGAGCCCGGCGCTCACCGACTGGGAGCCGTCCCTGCTGTTGTCCCGCGACTTGTTCTTGGCCAGCCGCTTCTTCTTCTTGTGCAGGGGCCTCGACTCCAGGATCATCTCCTCCAGCTCGAAGGTGGGGTCGCAGTGCAGGCGGCCTTTCTGTGGAGGCACCGGTGCTGAGCCGGCTGCAGGGGTGGTCCGCCCGGCCCGGGGCCCCGCCCGGGCACCGCCACAGCTTACGTTGGGCACGAAGCCTGGCTCCACCTTCTTCTCGCTCAGGTCAGCCCAAGGCACGTCGGCCAGGGCGGGCGCCGCCTGCATGTCCTGGAGGCTGGAGCACCGGTGCTCGGGGTTCACGGTGAGGAGCTGCGGGAGACAGGCAGCTGGGCCGGGCCCGGGGGCCACCGCGAGGCCAGGGGAGGAAGTGCAGGCTCTCGGGGCGCAGAAAGGGAGGAGGCACCGACTTCAGGCAGAGCAATGCGGTCAGCTCAGCCACGCGGCCAGAGGGACAGTCCCCCACAGCCAGGGACAGCCGAGGGGCTCTGCCGGGCCCACCAGCAGGTGGCAGTGGAGGCCTGTCTGACGACTCCTTCCCTGGACACTGGGGGCAGCAGGGGGTCACGAAGGCGAAGCTACTTCCAACACAAGGTGGAACCTCAGGACCGTGGGCAGCAGCGTCCCAGCCGCCAGCGCCTCTTGCCAGGCTCACGGCAGCCAGAACGCTGCAGGCCCTGTGTGAGGTGCTGGGCGTGGGGCTTGTCTGGGTTGTCCCCTCTGTCCACTCAGGGCCTCTGGAGCCAAACTCCCACTGGGGACCCCCTCGGGGAGTCAGGAGGCCCTCATGGGGCCTGACCTGGCCTCCCGTGCACAGGCGACCCCAGGCTCTGGGACCCCCCACTTTGGGACACAGCCACCGGCGTGGTGAAGCGTGCCGGCCATCAAAGAGCTGTCCCCAGCCCAGACCTGACCTCAGCTGCTGAGGGCCACACGGGGTCCCTGCAGGCGGCGTCCGTGGGCCCTGGGAGGCGCTCGGGTCCGGCCTCTTTTCTGCCTGTCCCCTGGCACTGGTAGTGGGCAGGGCTGCCTGCCTCCAAGGGACGAGCAAGGCCAGAGGAGCCCAGGGCACTGCCTGGGCCTGCACCTGGCCAGCACCCCCACCCTGAGGGGCTGCAGGTGGCCTGGCATCAGGACGTGTGAAGTGGGCTGATGACTGGCACCCATCGCTGGGGGACATCAGATGACAGAGCCCAGGGATTGGGCTCGGGGTCAGCCAGGCTGCTCACAGGCAGAACTAGAGCCAACCTCGCCCTCCCCGAGATGGGGTAGGGTCCCCGAGTGGCAGGAGCTCAGGAGGAAGCCGGGGGGCCGGGGCTCACCTTTCGCAGCAGGGCCACCATCTCCTTGGACCAGGAGGGCACGTACTGCACGCTCACGGTGCCGAACAGCTGCACCAGGGACTCCACGGCGTTGCTCGAGTGGATGTCGTAGGGCCTCTGTGGGCAGGCGGGCAGCTGTGCCGGGCACTTCCGACCCCACGGCGCCCAGGATGGTGCCAGGGTGAGCACCCCCACCCTTCCCCGCCCCACCCCGGCAAGGGCACAGTCAGCAAAGGAGCCCCCAGGGTGGGAGGTGGGGGGGGAGGCGGTGACACCAGTGCCCGGGCCTCCCTCTGCTGGGCATCCCCCAGGGGCCCCGGGAAATCCCCGGGGAGTCTGTCCCCCTTATCTGCTCACTCAGCCATCGGCCCACACACCTTTAAAGGGGGAGCCCTCGGGCTGAGGGCAGCACCTGCCTTCCCGGCACGGGTCCCCGCCACACCCTGGGAAGCAGCCAGCCGGGGTGGGCCCACGCCATGGCCCCCAGGCGCCATACCCATCCTCGCAGCAGCTCGTAGGCCATCACCCCCACCGACCACCAGTCCACTTCGAACGAGTAGCCCGTCCCTCCGTTGACGAAGGAAGAGAAGATCTCTGGGGCTTTGCAGAGAGGAGAGCGGGGCTCTTGGGTGCTGGCACCCCGACCTGCGGCCCAGGGCACCTCCGGGCCAGGCCCTACAAAACTGGGCCTCCCGGCCCCACCCGGGGGCCAGCTCCCTCCTGCACCACCCACGGCAGGGGGCCTGGGCGAGAAGCCAGACTGCTGGCTCCGCGGCAAGGCACTCGGCCTGGCTTCCTGGACGCCCCGACCCCTCTGCACGCGTCCAGCACGGCCCCAGAGCTCCTATCATTCAGGGCCAGGCTCCACATGGGGGACCCCAGACAGCCGAGGGCAGGGGAGGCCGGGACGGGGGCGGGCGCCGGCTGAGCAGCCGTGGGCTTACCCATGTAGGGCTTGGTGCCAGCCAGCGCTGTCGCCCTCTCCCCATCCTTCACGATGGTAGCGATGTTGAAGTCGGTCAGGTGGGCGTGTCCTGTGAGGCGGGGACACAGGCACAGGGACAGCCCCTCCCCCGCCTGCCCGCCGCCGCCCGGTGCCCCTGCCCGGCACCCCTGCCCCGGCTCACCTTGCTCATCCAGCAGAATGTTGTCGGGTTTGACGTCCCTGCATGGAGGGGAAGGCAGCTCCAGGAGCCATCCTGGACCTTCCCCAGGACGCGGCCCCTCCCGCGGCTCAGCCCTTGCCGATGCTGGGACCTAACACCCTTGTGTGGGGTCCGAGCCTCTCTGCCCCAGGGTGGGTCATCACCAGCACCCCCACCTTCTGACCCCCAGAGCAGCCGGGTCTGTGGTCCACCCATGCCAGCCAGCAGCCAGAGCCCAGCCTCAGCCGCTGGACAGGGCCTGCCCTAGGCGGACACCGGGGTGCCACTGTGGAGCCAGCATCAACCTGTGCAGGGCTGGGGTGGGCCGGGCGCAGGCCGGGCAGGCGCACACCTGTGGATGATGCGCTGGCTGCGCAGGTAGTCGAGGGCCAGCGCCATCTCGCAGATGTACAGCCTCACGGTGTCCTCGGAGAACTGCACGTTCTGCTGCAGGTGGTAGCGCAGGTCCCCTCCCAGAAGCAGGTCCACCACCATGAACATGTCCTCCTCATCCTGGAAGGAGTACCTGTGGGCGCCAAGGCAGCACCTGGTGTGCACCTGCCACACCCCCACAGACGGACCACCGCCCCCACGGGGGAGTCCCAGGCGCAGGGTCCTGTCCACAGCACGGGTTCTACCCCTGCTCAGAGCTGCTCTGGGCCACCACCTGGGAGACAATGGAGCAGTCTGTCCTGGAGGTGGCCTGGCAGGGGCCAGAGCCGCTTGCAAGGGACACATGGAGAGCAGACGCAACGTCTGCCTCCGCTTGCTCCCGGTTGCCCTGGCTTCTGTGAAACAGGCACAGGAGCCACTGCCATGGAGGGATGTTAGCGACAACGAGACGGCACGGGCGAGACGTCTGGCACAGTGCGGGCGGGGGCTGCCACGGAGCAAGCAACAGCCACGGTGCTGGTGCCATGGCAGTGGTGTTGGTGATGGCAGTGAAGATCATTGATGCTGGTGATGGTGGTGGTGACAATGGTGATGGTGACAGTGGTGATGGTGGTGGTGACAATGGTGATGGTGATAGGATGGTGGTGATGGTGGTGACAATGGTGATGATGATGGTGACAGTGGTGATGGTGGTGATGGTGATGGTGACAATGGTGGTGCTGGTGGTGACAATGGTGGTGGTGGTGACAATGGTGGTGGTGGTGATGGTGAATATTCTAGTGTTGCTGGTGGTGACCATGACGATGGTGACCATGATGATGGTGATGGTGGTGAGGGTCATGATAATGTCACTGAAGATGATGGTGGTGGTGACAGCAAACATCTTAAAGTCATCTACTTTGCAAGTGTTTTTTTAGCTCTTAGAGAAACTCTAATTGTTAATCAGCTGGTCCTTTTGAGAGTAAAGCTACAAAGGACATCCCTTGGCCTGCCTACAGGAGCCACGGTCCTCGTCCTCAGTGGAGGGGAGGAAGGTGGAGATCAGAGCCACGGAGCAAAGGGAACCAGGGTGCTGGGCTCCGGGTGAGCAGTGGACAATGGCGGGTGGCCCCCACACCTGCAGGTGGGCTAGGGTGGCCCTGCCCTGCGTGGACCTGGGATGGCAGCCGACATCCCCAGCAGGCTGGGGTGGGGGTGGGGGTGGGGTGCCGGCTACAGCAGAGAGGGACAGCTGTGAGCCACAACAGCCCAAGTCTGCCTGTGCGGGTGCTTGGCCCACAGACACACCCTGATGCAGGTGGTTCTAGGATCCACCCTCGGAGCAGGGGCCTGGGGACAGTGGAGGACAGGATCCACCCAGAAGCTCTTGCGTCTGCCTGCAAGGTCGCCTCGCCTCCTAGTGAGGCCGGCAGGGCCGGGGCTGCTCCGAGGCCCCGGAAGAGGAAATCTGGGTCCTCCTTCTGTGCAGGAAGCCAAGCGTCCGTCACGGAGGGCGCCGTGCCTGCGGCACCCCAGCCCGGCAATTGCAGGGAGGGTCTGGCCCAGCCCTGCCCTTCTGGCCGCCCAGCAGTGGGACAGGTTGAAGGGAGTGCCCCTAACTGTGGAACCACTGTCCAGCGAGATGCATGCTGTCCCCTGGGGACCGGGGGGCCACGAGGGAGCCAGGGCACTGTGAGGGATGGACAGGATGAGGTCATGAGGGGGGTGGGGCTGCTGCCTGCTCCGTGTGCTCCAGCACCCCCATGTCCACATGGAGCCCAGGAAGGGTGAGCGCCTTGTTGCCGTGGAGGGAGCCATTGGCAGCGTTCAAGAGCCACATGGGGCTTCTGGATGTGGCCACCACGCACCCGGAAGCCCCTTCCTGTCGGGTGCGCCCAGGTGGCTGGCAGGGCCCAGGTGTGGGTTCTGATGGGTCCCTGGAACACCCGGCCTTAGATCCGCCTGCCCTACTCCCCACCACGTCCAGTTTGCGACAGGGCGCAGGCAGGGGAGTGAAGGGCATCTTCCAGGAGCCGCTGGCCGGGGCCCCTCGGGAACACCCCACCGTGCGTGCACCCCAGAGCAGAGCCCACCGGCAGAGGCCGGAGGACGCTGGAGAGGAAGAGGCGAGCCTCCCGCTGTCTGCAGGGGACACGCGGGTCTGGCCCGCCGCCCGCCCTCCCCGCAGCGGCCGAGGCCTCACCAGAGGTTGACCAGGAAGACGTGCTCCAGCCCCTGCAGGATCTGCAGCTCGCGGAAGACGTTGCGGACCTCGTCCCGCTCGATGCACTGCTGCTTGCTCATGTACTTCATGGCGTACATCTTCTCCGTGTCCCGCTTCTGCACGATGCACACCTGCCGGACGGACGGCCGCGCCTCAGCAGGGCCCCGGCCCGGCCCCGCCCCGCGGCCACAGACACGGCTCCGAGCAAGCCCCGGGCTCCAGGCTGTGGTGGCACACGGCTGTGGACGACCACGTTCTGGGGCAGAGCAGGGCTTGGCTCCCTGACCCCCGAGGCTGATGGGCCCGGAGGGTGGCTCCCCGCTGTGCCTCCCATTGCGGCACATGACTGCCCCGCCCTGACAGGTGCCAGACCACAGGGCTGCCCGACCTGGACCTGTAACCTCTGTACCCTGAGCTGAAATCAGCCCCCCACCCCACCCCAAGAAGCTCCCTTCAGGGTCCTGAATTAAAGTGACAGAGAGCAGACGGGTCCACGTGCAGAGGCCGATGTGGGTGCAGGCAAAACCGAGCCTGGTTCCTGCTGGAGGCTGTGGGGTCCCTTCCCGGCCCCTCCCATCCCCAGAGACACCTGCGTTCCGAGGCCCCTTCCGGGGTCTTTACCTCCACCCGCCCTGGCCCCCGCTTGGTCGGCAAGGACCCAGGCTCTCGTCACATCCCGACCGGCTAGTTGGCAGCCGGGGCCCCAAGCAGCCCTCAGCAGCTGCGGCTGAGTACGGGGCCCGGGGCCGACGCCCACAGGGGACGAGAGGAGCACCTAACCCAGGGGCTGGCCTGACAGGAAGTGTTTGACGAGCTTCAGGGACAGCCTGCAACACCGGCAGAGGACAAGGTGGGTGGTCTGGACCACGGCTCCCAGTGTGGCCTCTCCACGGAGCGGGCGCCCTGCCAGGAGGAGGACAGCCGGGCCCAGCCTGCAGGCCACAGAGACGCCGGGAGCCACGGAGAGGGAGCCAGCGTGGCCCGAGTCCACGGGGCCCTCGGAGACCCCGACACGTCCTGAGTCGTCTGCTTCCCCCGCTGCGTTTTCGAGGTGCGATCTGGAAGACGGCAGCGGGAAAACAAGCGGGTCCCCGGCACGCGCGGCTCAGCTCAGGCTGACCCTGGCCACCGCGCCATGCCCGGCCTGTCCATCGGCAGCGAAGCTGGGCCCCGGCGCCTGTCACCACAAACACCCGAGCACGTGGAGACAGAAATCTGACCTCAGCTGCAGAGGCGCCCCCCAACCCCGGTCACAGGAGGCACAGCCCACCCTAGGCACGGCAGCTGGCATGGAAGGTTCCGGAAGGTGCACTCTTGCTGGCCAGGTCCCGAGGAGAGGGCACCAAGGAGCTCCCCGTGCTGGCAGGCAGAGCAGCAGGGCCCCCAGCAGGCTGTGCTGTAGCCACCTGCAGGGTCTGAGGCCCTGGGCCTGGGCTATTTCTGTCCCTTCTGTGCCACCTACCTGACCCACTCCTTTCTGGCTCACTGTTACTGGGGGTCTCTGGAGAACAGACACTGCCCCTCGGGTGCAGGGGGAAGCACTCCGGGCTTGCCCACCCTGCCCCAGCCGCCAGCCCTCGGGGCAGGGGACGACGGTGCATTTGTGCCAGGTGAGGAGGCACTGGCAGACACGCTGTCGCCCTCCTGCTGGGCACTCCCCCCTGGACCACACCTCTCTCAAGCAGGGGCCAGAACCCCAGGCAGCCTGGAGCCGTGTGCACCGGCCAGGGCGCCCTCAGCCCTGGGACCTCTGACTGCAGATACCCCATCCCCCCTGGCCACTGAGCAGCCACACAGGTGCCTTCCCCAGGGAGGGCCTTGTGCCATGGCCTCTGCTTCCCCGTCTGGGGAATGGACTGCCAAGAAGCTAAGCTAAGGGTCGTCCACAGCCACCAGATGCAGACGGCTGGGAGGCGGAGCGCTGCTGGGACCCAGGCTCTGGCCCCAGCCTGCGAGAGAACAACTCCAACATTGAAGACACTTAACCCCCCTTCGGCTTCCTGAGGCCACCTGCTGGGCCTGCACCCATGCACCTGCCGACCTGGCCACTTGCCAAATATCCCCGAGCAGCCCACGTCCTCTGAGCCCCGGCCTCCTGACAGCCTGCTGCAGGAGGCCCGGCACCCCCACTGCTGGCCCAGGCCAGCCCGAGAGAAAACCTTTAACAGAAACAAAGTGAGGGGTGCGCCGTGGCGTAGCAGGTGCAGCCTGTCCACTTCCAGTCCAGCTCCCTGCTATGGCCTAGGGAAGCAGTGGAGGACGGCCCAAGTGCTTGGGCTCTGGAACCCATGTCAGAGACCTGGGAGCAGCTCCTGGCTCCTGGCTTTGGCCTGGCCCAGCCTCAGTCATTGTAGCCATCTGGGGAGTGAACCAGCAGATAGAAGATCGCTCTCTAATTCTGCCTCTCAAGTAGAATAAGTAAATCTTTAAAAAATCAAGCAAAATAGCCATCAAAACAAAACCTGGAAGAGATGAGAGGGAGCTCCAAGTCCTGGGAGCTGTGGCACGTGGGACACAGGAAGCGGCGCCGCTCGGCACACAGTGGGCACAGGCCAGCCCACGGCATGGGCACGGCTCGCCAAGTGCACGCAGGCACCGTGGATGTGGGGGCGGCCTGCTGTGGGCGGTGCTGGCACGGCTGAGGATCCAAACTCCAGGTCACACCCGATCCCTCGGCAACACCACAGCTGGACCAGCCCCAGGGCTCGAGATGTAAGGTGATGGATTAGATGGACAGGCTCCGAGAGGGAGAGGGAGAGGCCCGGACACACAGCAGTGAAAGCACCCTCCCCAGGAAAACACAAACTTAAAAGACAGAGACCGAAGGTTAACACCGGTTTTCAGACAGACTGAGTCTCTGGGAACCAAAGGGACCAAGAGCCCAAGAGAAAAACCGGCCAGCGACAGGGACACCCGCCTCGCTTCCCTAAGACACGCGCGGGCATTGGCGCCACAGGCGGGCAGCGCGGCTCCACACCTGGCGGGGGACGGGGGGACACTGCCACATCTAGCATCGTCCACCTGCCCCGGCCTGCAGCCTAGGTGCCCACTTCCAGGAAGGAGTCTGCAGGACTCAGCCTGGACCCCACAAGTGACAAGGAAAAGGCACAGAGCAAGAGCAGCCGGGCCCCCGACGCCTCACTCAGGATGGATGGCAGCAGGGCCGCCGGCCGGGGCCTCGCCTGTGCCCGGGGGCACCTGCCGGCGTGCGGGATCGTTGAGAATGACTTCTATGAGAGGCAGAACCGTCCAGACTGAAGCGCTGACCCGTGGGCTGACCACTGCCTGGAGTTCAGTGGTGGGGGAGGGGTCTCTGTGAGTTTAGTCCCGCGCACGCCTCCCTCTGCCGATGCGCAGGCCGCACGTTTTTAAAATTAAAAAAGGGAACATCTGAGGCCCCAAAGCCTGAGCTCTGGGCCTTGGTCAGGGGCACAGGACGGACCTCTGTCTGCTGCCCCCGTGGCAGAGAGGGAGTGGCTGGTTAGCGGGTGGGGGTCAGCAGAGGGGTGCTGGCCAGCACTGGTACCTGGGCTCTGGACTCCATAGGGAGGCCCGGTTCTCACCTTTTGGGGGAGCTGAGGGCTGACTGCCCGTGGCCTTTGTAAGGGGACACACAGCTCCCACAAGGGGCAGTGGAAACCCCGAGTGGAGGCCGGGCAGGCCCCCTGTCGACACTGGCCCTGGCCTCAGCCTCCACGAGGCTCCCATGCGAGGTCGCGGTCACTCCCGCGGTCAGGGCAGCCAGCGAGAGCAGGGCGATGCAGGCTCCCGCCCGGGGCAGTCACGAGGGAAGCGGCTATTTTAAGGCCGGATGGGCAGCCTCGGTGACCCAGAGAGCGGGCTGCACGCTCACGCGGAGCCTCAGCCCGTTTTGGAGCGCGTGGAGGCGGCTTGGACAACGCTGCCCTGGCGAGGCCACCGGGCCCAGCTGTCTGCTCCTGCAGTGGCAGCAGAGTGGGCAGGCGGGCTGAGCGGGGGCAGCTGGGAGGGGGCCCTGCCGCCCAGCCAGGCCCTTCCTGCTGGGCTCTGACCCGCTGCCCCCTCAGGAGTCCTCCTGCTGCGCCTGCCCACAGCCGGGCTCCCAGGCTCTCGGTGGCCGCCTTCACCCCACCCCACTGCCCCCGAGATCGCTCTGGGAGGCCCAGCACTCCCCTGCTTCCCAACTTTCCTGGAGCAAAGGCCGTGGAGGGGGCCCCTGTGCAGGGGGCTGAGTGGGCAGGGACTGGAGTAGCCAGCAGCCCCGAGATGGACAGCCCCGCCATCTGGGCAGGACAGGACCCAGACTCCTGGGGGTAGCAGGGGGGGCCGAGCACCCAGAGACCAAACTGCCCATCACAGTCCCAGCCGGCAAAGACCCAGATTCACTCTCGGGATTTACATAGCTTCAGACTGGGTGTAGGGGAGGAGCTCTGGGTCAGGAAGGAGCCATGGAGCCCTTGGGGCTGGGGTCTCTCCCTGGGCATCCTGAGACCCCAGCCCCAGCCTACAGGGGACCCATGCCTCTCCCTGGGGTCCCGGATCAGCAATGAGCTCCTGCAGCCCCCATGGGGCAGGGCTCAGCTCAGCGCAGTGCCAGCACCTGGTCCTGCAGGAGGGAGCACACCTGTGTGTGTGTACACCTCCACATACATTCACGCACATACATACATGCACACACATGTGCACATATCAGCACACATCCACACACATGCATATATCCACATGCACACACACCCACATGCATACACATGCATATATCCACACACACATCCATGTATCCACACATGTCCAGACACATGCAGTCACACACATGCACACATCCACACACATGCACACATGCAGATGTCCACACACATGAATGCACAAGACACCCACACACACATGCACACATACCCCTACACCCACACACACATGCAAACACCCACAGTGCACACACATAATCACAATACACATGCATGTGCACACCGACACATGCACACAGATCACGGAATACCCACACGCCCACTTAGGCGTACACATGTGCATGCATATCCAAACACACGCACACATGTACACACACGTACACACACGTACACACGCACACACATGTACACATACACATGTACACATGCACACACATGTACACGTGCACACACAAGATCAGCAAAATCAGCAAAACCCAGATAGCAGTCTCCACCCAACCCCCCCGGCCGAGCAAGGGGTCAAGGGCACCACTGCCCACAGAGGGCACCACCGCCCACGGAGGGCACCACTGCCCACAGGCACCAGGGCCGTTCCCGCCTCATGGCAACCGCACCCGAGGACTCGCCCTGGCCTGGCGGCTGAGGCGGGCAGCTGGGTGGCCGTGAGTGGGACAGGGTCGGAGCAGGGGCCAGAGCGTGTGATGTGCAGAGCCAGGGGACCACATCCTGGGCAGAACCGGGTGAGGCAGCAGCCCAGGCCCCGGGCAGGCAGGCGCCAGGCCGGTGGTCTGTGGAGCCTCCACGGATGCTGCTGCACAGCCCGAGCTCTGGTGGCTTCGCGGGTTTGCCCTCAGCCACGCCTCAGCAAGGCTACCACTCTGTCCGAGGTGGCCAGGTGTGACAGGACCATGAGCCACGGTCCCCACACTCAGCACATAGGCACCACCCAGGTTCCAGGGCTGGGTGTCTCCGGAGAAGTGGCCGGATGAGACGAGAGGGCACCCACAGCACTGGCCACGGGCGTCACCCAGACAGCCACTGGCATGTCCAGCCTGCACCCTGCGGGCCGCAAGTGAGAACAAACGGACCCACCTGCCCACCTGAACTGCCCAGGCTGCCTTCCAACGGAGCTGCTGACCCCGGCACTGTGAGGGCACCGGGCCCCGTAGGGCACCCTTACCGGCTGAGCGAAGGCTACAGGCAGAGCTGTGTCCAGCAGCCCCATGGCCCCAGGCTAGGCCACACCAGCACCCAGAGCCCCGAGCTCCTGGGGGCCACAGCTGCTCTCCCCACTGCGTCTCACGAGGAGGCCCAGGCCCAGCCCACGCAGCACAGCCACACGGCTGGCGGCGGCGGTGCTGGGCTCGGAGCGTTGCCATGGCAACCACAAGTGCTGTCTGCTGCCCGAGGGCAGTGCAGGGGAGGGGGTGTGGGGCATTCCTGGGGGCAGCACCCAGCGAGAGAGCCCGGGACTGGGCCTGGTCACTGTGGACACTTTTGTCGCGCCAGGGTCCAGCGGAGGACGCAGTGTCCACAGCATCTGTGATCTCAGTTCCTCCCCTGCCCACTGCAGAACGTGCCAGACCCCGAGGACTGGCCCTGCTGTCCCCCGCCCCCCACAACCGGCCAGCAGACCCTCCTGCGGGACCCCCACACCAAGGGGCCGGCCCAGCTGGAGAAGCCCCCCCACCGCTGACAGCCAGGCTGGGGAAGGCAGGAAGTGGCCATGCACATCGCACCCAAAACCGGCTGCCGACGGTGCCCTCAGGAGCCCGAGGGGCTGCGGCCACCTGTGGAGCAGGTTCCGGGGACACCGGAGCAGCAGGAGGCCAGCCAGGGGAGGGCGCTAGAGAGCAGTAGGGGAAGGAGCCAGGCCTGCAGGGCCGAGCGGGCTGGCTGGGCACTGCTGCTCGGGTTCCAAACCACACCTGACCCAGCAGGGCCAGGGCCATGCGGAGGCCATGCTGTGCCTCCACAGGCTGGGCCCAGCCCCCACGTGTGTGTCTTGGTGCTCCCATGGCTGTCTGGGCGGGGGCCCTGTGTCTGGGGCATCTGCAGGACCCCCGGGCACCAGTGGGAGACTGAACGGGGTCAGCGCACCACCTGCCGGGCCACACGGTGGCCCCGCTGAAGCCCAGAGTGGGTCTTACCGCTCCTAGCCAGGATCACCTGGCCACAGCCAGTCGCACAGAGGGGCCACAGCAGGGGTGGGGTGCAACTCCCAGGGCCCCAGGCATGGCCATGGGGGGGGGGGGGGCTCCAGGGATGGGAGGTGGGGGAGGGGCAGCCTGGTTCACGCACAAAGCCACTTGGTTCTAAAACTGGAAGGGCAGAGCGGCCGTGTGCACGGCGGCAGGGGTTTCACATAACCACGCAGTAGCTGCAGGGACAACACACAATACACTGAGCTCTGGTGACAGATTCCTGTGGAACACGCCAGCTGCCTGGGAGGGTGACCCCGCCCCGTTTACTTGTGGTCTCGACCAGATTTACTCAAGAGCTCAACTGGAGACACAAATGAGAACAGCAGACAGGCAGGGGGAGGGGCGCGGAGGGGAGCGGAGGGGAGGGGAGCAGAGGGGAGGGGCTGCCATACACACGATGCTCACGGACCACAGGCCGCACGCGGTGGGCTTAGGCGTGTCCAGCTGTGACCTTGTCACTGCGCCCATGGCCTCCCAGAGAAGCCTTGGAGCTGAGTGCTGGGGGCAGCCTGTGCAGGACCCGCTTGGGACTGGACCCCAGGAAGGGGGACAGCAGGAGGAGGGAATGGGCAGGGTGGGGTACGGCGTGAGATGCGCAGCTTTGCAGTCCTGATCCCACCTGGAGGAGCTGCCCCTCACCTGCCAAAGCCAGACCCTCCACCCAGGGCATTTGTGGCCATCTCCACTCACGCCCCCCGAGGGCACACTCATCTCTCCTGTCGCCCCTCCCCCTCCTGCGCAGGCAGCACTAAACGCTCACAGATCTGCACCCCTCACTCCTGCTGTGTCCTGGCCGCTGTGTCTCTCCTGTAGTAGGGCGGGGCCGGCCCCTCCCGCCCACAGCCCCGTGACAGTCACCGCTTGGCTGGAGCAGGAGGGCTCCATGTTCAACCAGGGAGGGCAGAGGGCGAGGGGAGAGAGATCCAGGATGGACGACATCCACATGGAGAGAAAAGCGGATGGATCTTCTCCAAGCTTCGTCACTCCCACCTAGAACTGACTGTGGCCGCGTCACTCCTCGGATGTCAGCCGGACACGACAGAGAACAAAGCCCTGTGCTGCCTGGGAAGACCTCCCCCCCAATCTGGGAAGCAGGTGCACGCGGGCCCCAGGCCTGAGGCTGGATCCTGGAGGTGGCCTCCAGTTTGAGGGAGGCCCGTGAGGGCTCACACCACCTAGGCACAGGGAGGGCTGGCACCAGGCCCAGGCTGCAGACGGGGTGGGACGTGGCAGCACCACGCCCTCCTGGCCACCTCCCAGCATGGACAGAGAACCACGCCATTCCAGAAGACCCAGGGCAAAGTCCTGCTCTGTCCCAGCCGGGGTGGGGAGACTGTATTCTCACGACTCCAAACACGGCCCAGGACCACCAGCAGCTCCCCTGCGCCGTGGGACCAAAGCCCCCTGCCCGGGAGCCCTCCTCTCCACATGCTGCATGGCCACCCATCGGCTCCGCCAGCAGGTGACAGCTTCCCGTGGGGCTGTGGCCGGAGCCGTGGCTGGCGAAGACAGCCGGGCTCCACATCCCAGCCCCTGCTCGCCGAGCACCGGCTGGAACAGCCAGGCTCCGAGGGAGCCTCCGGCGCCAGTCAGCGCTGAGGCCGTCTGACCAGGACCTGGGCTGGGGCTTTGTCCCACAGGTGTTTCTGGCTTCCACCCTCACCCTCCCGCTGGTCGCCTCCTGCTCACCGTCCCGGTTCTGCATCTCCGACCGGGTCTGAGCTCCTGCCCCGCGGCCTGAACACACTTCCTCCCTGAGGACTCGGCCCTCCGCTTCTGCTCTCAGCGAATCCGGCTTCTCAAAGTCAGCCCCGAGGAGCCCCCAGGACCTTGCTCCTCGCTGAGCTCGAGCCCTGCGCCCACGTGGCTCCTCTCTAGCTATGAGGAGCCCACCAAGGGGGCCGAGACCAACTTCATAACCAGCAGGGAGACAGGCCAGCGTGAGACGCCACCTCCCTGCTCTGGGGCTGCCGTCCAGGGAAAACCCAGCACAAGCACTGGTGAGAATGGGAGGAACCAGAAGCCCTGAGTGCCGCTCTGGTGTGAACAGTGCAGCCGCTGAGGACGACGGCAGGGGCTGCCCGGGGAGCCAAGCCCGCATCACTGTCAGGAGCAGCAACCCCACGGCCTGGGGAGGAACTGAACGGGGCCTCCGAGAGACAGGTGCACACCCTGTTCACGGCAGCCAGAGGGTGGAGGCAGCCCGGGTGTCCACGGGAGGACAACGTCTAAGCAAAGCGTCGTCTACAAACGTCAGAACCTTGTTCCACTTCAAGGAGAGTGTCTGGCCGGGCGGCTGAGCCGCCAGCCAGGACACCCGATCCCACACCAGAGCTCTGGGCTCGGCACCTGTCCTGGCTTCCGATCCCAGCTTCCTGCCTAGCGTGCCTGGGAGCAGCAGGTGACGGTTCCACCCTGCTGTTCCCGCCGCTCACACGGGAGCCCTGGGCTGAGCGCACGGCTTCTGGCTGAGGCCACTGAGGGCCTCTGGAGAACCAACCGGTTCTCCCTCTCTCTCTCCAAGGAAGGGGAGGGGGCAGACAGCTCAACACACGCTGGAGATCAAACTATGGGGACGTTGGGCTCTGTGAGCCAAGCCAGGCACACGAGGCGAGCCCCCATGAACCGAGCCAGGCGCACAGGGCGAGCTCCGCGTGAAGCGAGCCAGGCGCACGGGGCGAGCTCCGCGTGAAGTGAGCCAGGCACACGAGGCGAGCCCCCGTGAACCGAGCCAGGCGCACGAGGCGAGCCCCTGTGAACTGAGCCAGGCACACGAGGCGAGCCCCCCGTGAACCGAGCCAGACACACGAGGTGAGCCCCTGTGAACTGAGCCAGGCACACGAGGCGAGCCCCCCGTGAACCGAGCCAGACACACGAGGTGAGCCCCTGTGAACCAAGCCAGGCGCACAAGGCGAGCCCCCGTGAACCGAGCCAGGTGCACAGGGCGAGCTCCGCGTGAAGCGAGCCAGGCACACGAGGCGAGCCCCTGTGAACCGAGCCAGACACACGAGGCAAGCCCCCGTGAACCAAGCCGGGCACACGAGGTAAGCCCCGCGTGAAGTGAGCCAGGCGCACGGGGCGAGCCCCCGTGAACCGAGCCAGGCGCACAGGGCGAGCTCCGCGTGAAGCGAGCCAGACACACGAGGCGAGCCCCGGTGAACTGAGCCAGGCACACGAGGCGAGCCCCCGTGAACCGAGCCAGACACACGAGGCGAGCCCCTGTGAACCAAGCCAGGCACACGAGGCGAGCCCCCATGAACCGAGCCAGGCGCACAGGGCGAGCTCCGCGTGAAGCGAGCCAGGCGCACGGGGCGAGCCCCCGTGAACCGAGCCAGACACACGAGGCGAGCCCCTGTGAACCGAGCCAGGCGTACGGGGCGAGCCCCCGTGAACTGAGCCAGGCGTATGGGGCGAGCCCCCGTGAACTGAGCCAGGCACATGAGGCGAGCCCCCGTGAACCGAGCCAGGCGCACAGGGTGAGCCCCGCATAAACCGAGCTAGGCGCACGGGGCGAGCCCCTGTGAACCGAGCCAGGCGTACGGGGCGAGCCCCCGTGAACCGAGCCAGGCACACGAGGCGAGCCCCCGTGAACTGAGCCAGGCACACGAGGCGAGCCCCCGTGAACTGAGCCAGGCACATGAGGAGAGCCCCCGTGAACCGAGCCAGGCGCACGAGGCGAGCCCCCGTGAACTGAGCCAGGCGCACAGGGCGAGCCCCGCGTGAAGGAAGGGTACTGACCCTTCCCTCTGGGGGATGCGTCCCAGTGCCTGGGGTCAGGTGGGGGTAAGGACCCATGATGTCCTCAGCGCCCTCCCGCCCTGTCCCTGCCACTCGAGGACCAGGCCCCTCCAGGCCCCACACCATCTGGCCTTGGGCTCCCAGGAGCTGGGAGAAGCCAACGTTTCCTGTCCGAGCCCTGCGGTCTGCAGTGTGCCTGTCACAGCAGCTGGGCTCCCGAGGACGAGAAACGCACAGACAGGAAGTAGAACGGTGGTCACCAGGCTGGGGGCAGGGGCGAGGGGCGCATTAAGGGGGCCGAATTTCAGTTCTGACACATGAGGAACCCCTGGGGACGGCTGCACGGCACTGTGCACAGAGCTGACGCCGCCACCACTCACGGGAAGCTGCCTGAGCGCAGATCCGTGTCCGGCCCCCAAAGCTGGAGCAGCCACGGGTCCCACAGGCCCCTCAGACACCAGTGGCTGACGTGGGTGGAGAGCAGCGTTCTGGGGGTGCCCAGGCAGCCAGGCCATGCACTCTGCGGGGGGGCGGGGTCAGCGCCGGGACCCTGGGCTATGGCCACAAGCAAGCAGAGGCGGCCCAGCTTGGCCGGTCTTGGAGCTGCCTTCCCCCGTCCTGCCGCTCATGGCGCGGGCGCTGCCCTGGGCAGCAGAAGCAGCTGGGAGCCCGGAGACCCCTGGGGGCTAAGGGGGTGGCAGGAAGGATCCCTCAGCTACACCACTAACGTGTGTGAAAACAACCCCCCACCCCGGGCTCCCTCAGCCAGCACAGGCCCCCACCCCGCCAGCCGGCTCTGCAGAGCCACACGCCAGAGGGGCCGGTGCTCCATGGCTCTGCAGAGCCAGGCAGGGGGGCAAGAGCCATGGAGGCAGGGAGGGCAGTGGGGCTGGGTACAGGGTGGGGCAGGCCCCAGGAGACAGCACCTGCGCCCCTCGGAGCTCCCCCGCTTGGCACACGCCAGCCTGACTTGTGAATTCCTGGTGACGCTGGGATCTGTGTGTCCCGCCCACACAGCTGTCCTCTGCTGCCCGTGGGGGTGACCCCAGGAGCAGCAGGCGGAGGCTGTCCCAGCCGGCCTCCCCCGGGGTCAACAGACAGCAGAGGTCCTGCAGCTCCTCCTGATGCCCGGAGATTTCTAAGCAGGGTCCCCCAGGGTCCTCAGAGCATCCCAGCAAATCCCTGCAGAGGGACTTGCTTGTCCCTAAACGCCCCGGGCTCGGAGGGAGGCCCCGTGTGACAGGCACGAGTGGCAGAGCAGCCCCTGTGAGGGGCTCGTGGAGCCCACCCACGCTGTGCCAGGTGGCTGGAGAGAGCCGCCGTTCAGGAGCCACCTGCTCGCCCCCAGCACCGCCCAGTCAGGCCAATCCCACCCTCCCAGAGCATGCGCGAGGCCTCACAATCGCCAGACCTGAGGGGCCACACGGCAGGAAGTCGGGTGTGGCCAAGAGGGGACGAGAGGCCAGCAGAGAAGGAAGCCTGGAGCACCCGGGGCTCGGCTGCCCTGGACCAGGCCAGGGCGGGGACAGACGCACGTGCACGCCGGGCCACTGCCCGCGGAGGAAGAGGTGCGGGCACAGCCTGGCCTCAGTGCTCCTGGGCAGTCGCCGCTGCCGTCACAACGAGCAGGTCCCGGACACCGGGCTTTGCTCTAAGGCCATCCCCGGGCTCCGGCCACACTCTGGGCCTCGGAGTTAGGAGGGCAAGGGGTCACGCCTGTGGCCCCCATGTGACAAAGCAGCTTCATCATCATCAGCCTCGGCCCCCCACGGAGCCACGAGAGCCACGAGACCCCAACCGAAAGGTGGTCGGGGGCTCCGCCGACAGCTCAGAGCCCCCGTGTGCCAGCCTGCCCACACCGTGCACCCAGACTGAGCCTGCCGCTGGGTGTGCCAGCATCCGCAGAGGCAAGGGCAGCAGGTGGCCGAGGGCCACTCCAGCGCCCTCCCGCCTTACCCAGGGCCTGGCCTTACCTTGCCAAAGCTGCCCTTCCCGATGGCACGCAGGATCTGGAAGTGGTCGAAGTTCACTGCGGAAAGAAAGAGACGCCAGGTGAGGTGGCAGGAAGGCCCAGGGCCCAGGATTAGCTGCCGTGAGCAGACCTCTCCCTGTGGGCCCCCCTTCTCCCTGGGAGTGGGCCCGTAGTGGGTGGTGCAGGGCTGACATGCGGTACAGCAGGCCTGGCTGAGCCCTGGCAGACAGCGGGGGCCACAGCACCTCCAGTCAGGTCACTGCACCAGGCCCACCAAGGGACAGAGCGAGCAGCAGCAAACAGGGCACCCAGAGCGCCGGACACACGGCCTCAGCCCCGGTGTCCAGCGAGCCCACACTGAGAGCCACCACCAGCCCCGAAGAGCTTCCACAGGCGGCCGGAGCCTTGGGGGAAGCCGGGCACGTGCTGGACAAGCCTGGGTGTCCTGCAGTCGGCCCCGAGGTTCACAAGGGTATGAGGCCCAGGACCATGGCCAGCCACAGTGACCACTTGCGGCCTTGGAGCAGCCCACGGGCCTGTGGGAAACTGAAGGCCCCGTTTCTGCTGATTTCCTCGTGAGCCCCCCACCCCTCCCCGTGCAGTGCACCCCACGACCCTGGGGAGCCTCCACCCTGAGGGCGGGACTCGGATGTCGCTCCAGGCGGGGCCCCTAGGGCCAAGAGCTACCAAGCGCCCAGCCGAGAGGCAGAGGCAGGAAGTAAGAGACGTTAAAAGCCAGGTCAGAAACGTGGGGGCCTCCCACTAACTCCCTCCCCACAGCGCACACAGCCGTGAAGCAGGTGCCTTCATCCGGGTCCTCAGGGTGAAAGGGCCCCTCCACCATCTGCTGGGGCGCTGAGCCAGGGGCAGCAAGGCCGGGACCCCCGCCTGCGGCTCGCGCTGGCCTTGGCTTCCCGAGTGGTACCTGTGGCTTTGAGCACTGCCACCCCAGCTTCCTTCACTAAGCAGGCGGACAGCCTCGCGGTTGGGCAGCCTGACAGTGGCCCCTGGCACGGCCACGGGGACAGTTGGGAGTGCCAGACACGGGGAGACCTGCACAGTCCAATCCTTTTGGTGGCCTGGGCCTGGCCAACTTCACGGGGCTCTGGGGCCCTAGAAGCCACCAGAGAGAGGCTGCAGGGTGACAGCTGTGTCCCCAACAACCCAGGTGCAAGGAGTCGTGGTCCCAGCCTGATGCCAGGGCTCCCGTCTGACCCCAGAACACTCGTCCTGATGCCACCTGCAGGCCTCCGACTAGGCCCAGGCCAGGGCGGGCAGAGCTGCAGACCCAGCCCTGCCCCTGCCCCGCTCCATGAGGGCCTCCAGGCCACACCCTGGGGGCCGGGGCCTCCTACAGCCACCCTCCCTGCCAGAGGCCCCATTTTCGGCAGCTGAGCAGCGAGGGAAGAGAGTGCACCAGCGGGGACTGGTCCCAGGGGCCTCAATGCCCATGACACCCGGGACCAGAGCCAGGTGGCCGTGCCTGTGCAGTCCACTCTGGCCTGGGGCAGCCGAGGGTCTCACATTCCCCAAACATGGGGCCTCAGGAGCGCCAGGGCCTCTGCACAGGGGAGGGCCCAGGGCACACAAGTCAGATCACCACGTCCACGGCTGAGTCCACCCTCCCCGTCAGCAACATCCACCAACCCAGCGGGGGCGTGGCCAGGCGGCAAACGCACGAAGGCAAGGATGGTTCTCCCTTGGGTGAGACTGACCAGGGAGAGCAGCCGGGGCTTTCTGGACGAAGCGGCATCTACCTGGGCCTGCCAGGAGCTCCAGGCAGAAGCCTCAGCCAGGCACACGGGAGCCAGGCTTGGCTGGGGTAGCTCAGGGAGAGCAGAGTGTGTGGAGTGGGGGTGGCCGGCCAGGCTGGGTCTCAGCAAGGACAGCTGGGCCTGCAGCAGGGCCCTGCCTGGCAGGTGGTCTGATACCCCCAAGGGGCTGCGGGCGAGAACGGGAGATGCTGCGCTGTGCTCAGGAGGGGCGGCAGACAGGACTGGGGGGAGTGGGTGTGGAGGCAAGGCTGGGGGTGCCTGGGGGCCACAGTCCTACGCCCTCATGGGCAGGTCCCGAGGAGGGAGGGCTCTGAGCTGGAGGGAGGCTCCTCCCAGAGCGTGGGAAACAAACCCTTGCGTGTGGGACCCTGGGACTGCCACCCACAGGCCAGCGCCACACGCCTCAGTTTCCCCGTCTGCAGAAGGGAGCCGTGCAGTGAGGCGGCCGCTGGGGCAGCGGCTGCAGCCGGGCTCAGCAGTGGAGAAGCAGCAGGTGCACGGCAGCTCGGGGCGGGCAGCAAATGGCAGAGGACCACCCCCACTTTGCAGGCACCCCCAGGGCTGGGGTCGACGTGCTCCACTCCAGGAGACCCTGCCAGGACAGCATCTGCCCAGTGACCACACAGAGGCTTCCTTGTGTGGGAAACAAAACGGCCTCTGACCTCGCCCCTGCCCCAGTAACACGGACAGCCAGGCCCAGCCCACCCTGTCACGCACGCAAACCCAGCGGCTCCAGGGATCCCTGCCCCCCACTTCCCGCTGAGGGGCTCAGGGCCCCAGCGCCCCTCTGCCTGGCGCCCCCTCCTGGCTGCCTCCCCCACCAAGGCCTCAGTTCCACCCTCTGCACGCCCCCCCTCCCCCCGGTGTGCGTGTCTGAGGCCCTGGTGACGAGGGCCTGGACACCTGTCCTCCCCAGCGTGGCATCTGACCCTGTTCTCAGCGAGCGTCGCACCCAATCCCATCTCCCCAGCAGCACAGGCAGAACAACAGAGGAAGAGGGGCAGGACTCCAGAAGTGGCCGCGCCTCCCCCTGCCTCACGCCCACCATTCTGCTGCCTGGCGACCCCCCCCTCTTTTTTTTTAAGATTATTTATTTATATTTAAGGCAGAGAAACAGAGAGAAAGGAGAGACAGAGAGGGCTTCCACTTGCTGGTTCACCCTCCAAATGGCCACAAAGGCCGGGACTGGGCCAGGCTGAAGCCAGTTACTTCCTCCTGGTCTCCCATGCGGGTGCAGGGCCCAAGCACTTGGTCCATCCCCCACTGCTTTCCCAGGCCATTTGCAGGGAGCTGGATGGAACCAGTGCCCATATGGGATGCCGGTGCTGCAGGCGGTGGCTTTACCTGCTACGCCACAGCACCAGCCTCGCTCCCCCGGTTACACTTCCGGTTATTTGTGCCAAGAACAGGTGTGTTGTGAAGTCAGAGTCCTTGGCACACTTGGCTGGCAAACAGCTGAACCTGGTTAACTGCCTTGGTTAACGGCATGGAGTGAGACAGCAACACAGCTACCACAAAATCCAAGCAGAAACGTCAGGTGACGATGGGCACTGAGCACTTCCTGCCCTGAGAACAAAGATCTTCCTTCTGTGGCCACCTGGCATCCATGAACACGCACACACGTGTACACATGTGCATGAATGCACGTATGTGCACAACACACACGAACACATACATGCACACACATGCACAGCACGCACACGTGTGTACGTGTACACGAGTATACAAACATGCACACATGTGCACACACACCCTGCAGGGAGAGCAGATCTGCCCTGGGAGGGTAAAAATAGAGCCGTGACCCAGCTGTGAGTCACATCCATTGTTATGGAGACAATGCCTACCACCGCCCTCCGCAGAGCAGCTCTGCCCGCGCCGCCCAGGGAGCAGCCTGTAGAGACAGCGGCCCACAGCTGACCCCAGGACAGGCCCTGACCTCGTCCACACCGGGGTGGGAATTCCTTGGAGAGCTTTCATGATAAATCCAGCATCACCAGGCGCTGGAATTCTTGCAAAGGTTGGTTCAGCTCTGTCACGCGACCCACCACCCAGACAGCACTTGGGATGAGGAAGGTCCCCACCCCGCCCCGGTGTGCGTGCCACTCTGCGAGCATGGAACCCGTGAAAGTGCCGGGTGCTCAGGAACCGGCCCCACAGCTGCTTCCTATGCAGGACAGCCCCACAGGACGCTATGGCCACCTCGGGAGCACTCAGCGCCCTGCCCGGCTCCCTGCAGCCCTGTGGGCAGCCCCTCCCAGCGACAGTGGGCTCTTCCCAAAACCAGGCTGTGGCTCGGGCCAGAGCCAGGGCCGCCAGGGCCCCTGAGCTCCAGAATGGTCCTGGCTCCTCACACCCAGAGCCAGGGGTCCCGGCAGCATCCTCCGTCCCCTCCCCCAGCTTTGCTGAGTGGCCACTGTGACCCTCTCCTGCCTCGCCCGGAACCATCTGGCACTGGGTGCCGCGCTTCCTAAGGCCATCCTCAGACAGCGCCAGAAGCTTCCATGGCCACTGATGAGGCAGAAGCCAAATCGGTGCAGCCTCTGCGGCCGCCGCCTGCTCCTCGGGCCGGTGGGGGGAGGGCAGCGGCCAGGGCTCCAGCTCTTCCCAGAGCTGTGGGGACAGTGCCTCCCCCATGGACTGAGCAGCCACGCCGTGAGCCACCAGGGACAGATTGGGGACCCAAAGGTCGCTCAGCCCCCACCTCCCCTGAGGGCTCCCAGCCCAGCTGTGCAGACCCAGGACACGGGTAGGGGCTGGGGGAGGGGTGGCAGCACTAATGGACGAAAGGTGGGGTCTGGGGCACCTGCCTCTTGTGACTCAGCCCCTCCCCCAGGAGAGAGACCCTGGCACCACGTCCCAGGACAGAGGGTCCCCACGGTGCCTGGCCTGGCCTGTGCTAGCACTAGTCTCCCCCTGGACGTAGGCCTCCAGCTGCCCGTGCCTGCCAGTCCCCCACTGTCCTTGGCCAAGTCCCCACTCCCCCAGACCTCACCAGCCATCTGAGGTGCTGTTCCAGGCTGTCCAGCACTGAGATCCCCAAGCCAGAAGGGATGGATTTCAAGTGGGCATTTCCAGGCTGGGCACCAGACAAGGCGGTGGGAGTGCCCAGCTGCCTGACAGAGCCCAGGGGTACAGTTGCTGGGGCCAGCCCGAGAAGAGAAGGACCTTCCCTCTGCCCCAGGTGGCCCTGCTCACCGGCCAAGGCCTCGCCAGACCCCACTGCCAGTGATGCCCCCCACCCTGTGGACCACACCGAGCCCGTCCTCAGCACCGCGGCAGGCTGCCAGCGAGAGGCTCAGGCTGGGGCGAGGACAGGCAGCTGCACCTGCACCACCCAGCGCCCACAGCGTGCAGGACCTGGCAGCCGGGGTGGGAGGACACTCCCCGAGAAGCCCAGGGGTCAGTGTGTCCAGGCCAATGGCTGGGCCCACCAAGGCCCTGGAACTGTGTCCTGCAGAGCAAGGCAGAAAGCAGCAGAACTTGCAGGAAGTGGGGCCCGGGCCTGCGGCCGGACAGGACCCACAGGAGCCAGGCCGCTGGGCAGGGGGAGAACAGGTGACCACTACCCCCTCGGGCCGGCATGCCTGGTGGGAAACACCCCCACCCCGGGCTCCCTGGGAAGCAAGGGGGCAGCCATGACAGAAGTGTGGGGTCCTGGCACAGACCAACTTCACCCCTGACACCAGGGCCCTCTGTACCCTCACAACACTGAGAGCCACGAGCAGCAGGCTGACCCCCATGTCCCCCCAGCCAGGCCCCTCTGTTCCCCAGGAGGGGCCCACAGCCAAGCCCTGCTCCCCAGAGCCCTCCGGCTACCTGTGATGCCCTCAAGGCCCCATCGCAGGACTGGGCAGGGGTCTCCTCTGCCCCGCAGGCTGGGGGCTCCCAGGCCTCTCCAAGCTCCATTGTGCACCTTGTGCAGCCGCCTGGGAAGGCCATGGTGGCCACACAGCAGGCACAGCCCGTGGCACCATGCAGACCACAGCCTCCTTCGCTGCCACAGGCCAGGGGACAGGCACAGCCCCCGTCCCTCCTCAGGCCCCTGTGCCGGCCACGGTCCACACAGCCTATTCTCTGGCATCCGAGCTGTCCCTGGAAAGGGGCCTGGGGGCCCAGTCTCTCTCTGCCCTTCCCACTCAGGAGGGACACGGGGGCCAGCAAGGACCCCACAACCTCGTCCCAGGCCCCGCAGCACCAGGACGCGGCAGCCCATGCCTGCCTGCCTAACAGGCCACAGTGAACAGTGCAAGTGTGAGCTCCAAGCCTCTACTCCAAGCCACAGCAGCAGGGGCCCACGGGAGGCCCCCCTGGGGCGTGGGGCACCTCCCCCACCTGCATGCCCCCGAGCTGGCTTGGCCTGAATACAGAGACCCAGGGCCAGACACATCGCTGGGGCAGGGTCTCCCAGGCAGCTGTCAGCCTCCAAAGCTACCCCTGACTCCTCCCCACGGGCATCCTGTAGGCTTCCTCCCCAGGGCTGACCCCCACAGCCCCGCGGGACTGTCCACCCTGAAGACAGGACAGCAGTGTCCACCCACAGCCTGGGCAGACTAGCCAGTCGGTGGGCAGGAGCCCAGCTCAGGACGCAGCCGGCCCAGCCCAGCTTGCCGGGGCTCTGAGCAGCTGCTGCGAGCCCAGGCAAGCTGTCCCTGAACAGGGAGCGAGACCAGAGGCGGGAGATGCACACGTGCCATGCACACCCTGAGCTGCCCCGGGACTCTGCCGCCCAGAATGCTGTCACCACCGGCCCCAGACCTCAGAGCCCTGAGCCAGCAACAGCCGTCTCTTCATGACTCACTGCGGTGTCGGCTGTGAGCAACAGGAAACAGACGAGACTCCATGACGCCCAAGGCCTGGGTCCCTGGAGAGGAGGGAAGGAGCGCAGGAGACCCAGGACAGGCATGCTGGACCGGTCAGTCTGCAGGCTTGTGGGCCTGGCACGCTGGGACCGGTCAGTCTGCAGGGCTGGGGGCCTGGCACGCTGGGACCGGTCAGTCTGCAGGGCTGGGGGCCTGGCACGCTGGGACCGGTCAGTCTGCAGGGCTGTGGGCCTGGCACGCTGGGACCGGTCAGTCTGCAGGGCTGGGGGCCTGGCACGCTGGGACCGGTCAGTCTGCAGGGCTGTGGGCCTGGGGCACGTGGGGGTCACTCCCTCAACAGAGCCTGGCCTTTCTCCCTACCGCCCCTCCCTGAAGGCCCTGGTGGTCATGTCGGCTCTGGACGCCTTCCCTGCCTCTCAGTCTGTGAGGGTCAGGGGATGCAAAGCTGCCCTGAACCGGCTTTAGACCGAGGCTGAGCGTGAATGAGGCCTGGCCGCTTGCTGTGCGTCCTCCGTGAACCAAAAGCCTCAGCCCAGAGGTGGGCCGACCTTCTCGGCACTAGGACTGACCAGTGCCTTCCTCACCTCCCTTCTCTTGCATCTGAGCGTCCACCTGCCTTGGGGCTGGTTACGTGGCCGCGCACTGTGTGGGGTGCCCTGGGCGCTGGGTAGAGCCGTGGCCTCTTGGGTTTCTGGTGGCTCCTGCTGTGTGGACGGCTGTGGAGCTGATCCCGTGCTCCGGGGGGGGGGGGGGGGGCCGAGGGCCGGGTGGCCAGGTGGTCGGGCCTAGGACGCGGTGGGTGGGAGCCTTGGCCTCCTGAGAGAGCCCCGTGTGTCTGTGGGAGGGGGTGGGGGTGCTTGGTCCCCTGCACACCAGAGGTGGCAGCAGACGTGGGCCTGGCTTGGCTGTGGGCACGGACGGTGCCGCCTGACCCTCCTCACGGGCAGTGATGCCACATCCTGTCCTGTCTCCCGAGCCGGCCTGCAAGGAGTCACCGTCGTCCTGAGCTGTGGCTGCGTTCTGTGGGTGGGACCTGGGCGCCTCCCCTGGGTGGGCGGTGGCCAAGCAGGGGCCGAGTTGCCCAGCGGGAAGGAGGGCGTGGCCTCCACTGAGGACACTTCTGGAGTGGCTTTGATGCAGGTCCCGAACCCGTGACCCTGTCCACAGCAGCACACAGTGCCTGGATGCTGCTAACCTGTGTGTGTGCGACATGTGTGACATGTGCTTGTGTGTGTGATGTGTACTGTATGTGGCAGCTGTGTATGACATGTGCTGGGTGGCATGTGCTGTGTGACCTGTGCTATGTGTGACATGCATGTGATGTGTGCTGTGTGTGACGTGTTCTGTGTATGATATGTGATCTGTGCTATGTGTGACACATGCTGTGACATGTCTTGTGTGTGCCGTGACGTGTGCTTGCATGACTGTTCTGTGTGTGACACGTGCTGGGTGGCACGTGCCGGCGTCAGGTCCCCTGAAGCAGCAGAGTTCACAGGGCAGGCACCGTGCAGTTCCACCTGCGTAAGCTCGAGAATCGGCGATAGAGTCAGCACCTGTTCTCCCTCTCGGGGTGCAGAGGGGATGCCCGGAACACAGCAAGACGGAACCTTCCAGAACGGTGCCTGCTTGTCAAACCCACCCGTCTGGCGCCCCCGACAGCACACTCAGCACACACCGTGGGCCCTTTGTGGAGCTGCAGGGGACACTCGCCCTGAGAGCCCGTCCCAGGCTCCCCTAGCCCTCGCCCCCGTGTCTGCTCTGCCCCCGGCGTCTCAGCCCTGGGTCAGTCAGTGCAGAGTGACCCGGCTGCACAGGGACCCTGGTTAGAAGCTGGGTGCTCAGCACGGGGCACTGACCTCCCTGGGGGACAATGCAGGCACTTTCATTTGTGCACCTCAGATCACACCTGTGCATCTGCCCAGGGGGCAGCTCTGTGCCTGTGCAGGTGTCTGTGCACACACACGTGTGCCTGTGGGTACCTGTGGGCACAGCTCAGTGCACATGCAAGTGTGTGTGCAGCTCTGTGCCTGTGCAGATGCCTCTGTGCACACACACGTGTGTGCATGTTGGTGCATGTCAGCATTGCTCAGTACATGTGTGTGTGTGCATGTGTGTGGATGCAGCTCCATGCCTGTGCAGGTGTCTGTGCATACACACATGCACCTGAGTGTGCACATGTGGGTGTGTGCAGGTGTAGCTCAGTCACTGTGTGCACGCATGTGGCTGCATGTGTGTGTGCTTATATGGTACAGAGGCACCCTGGTCCCGCACAGGGGTCTCTCAGGCTGCGTCCACCGCACCCCAGTCCTGCACAGGGGTCTCTCAGGTTGCGTCCACCGCACACAGGTCCCGCACAGGGGTCTCTCAGGGGTGTCCACCGCACCCCAGTCCTGCACAGGGGTCTCTCAGGTGTGTCCACCGCACACCTGGCCTCATCTGACACATCCTGCTGGACCCGGTACTATGCTGAGGTGGAAAGGGGAGACCCTGTCGGCTGAGCCACCCTTCCCTGGAGAACTCCGGGCCCCTCCTAGGCTACGAGTTGCCTTGGGGGGTGCTTGGGAAAAGCAAGTTCAGGCAGGAACGGGCTCTGCAGCCGATTATCACCAGCACGGCACTGCTCAGAGCTGCCACCGCCTCCCTGGGCCTCAGCGAGCTCACCTATCCCCACAGCCCAGGCTGCTCCTGCAGTCAGACCCCAGCTGTCTCACTCACACACCCCTGGGGGCATTTGGAATGCCGGCCCCCCCTTGCAGAGATGGGGTGGCCCTGGCACCCGTTTGAGTGTGGCTCCAGCTGCAGGCAGGAGGCTTTCCCAAGCCTCTGGGGGTGGGTGCTGGGAAGGGGAGGTAGAGTGAGAATCTAGTCAGTCAAGTCCAAGCCAGCTGATGCCCGAAGGCGGCCTCTTCCTCCTGGGACCAGCTGTCCTCTGAGCCAGGCCACCAACCCCTGTCTGTTTGTTCTCACAGTCACCAGGCAGCCAAGTAGGTTTAAACTGACCTCAGTGACCCAGCAGGGAATGAGGCAACACCGTGCCACCAGGAAGGGCCTCTCTCAGCCCAGGGCCAGGTGGACAACACCCAAGGGTGTGCACAGGCAAGGGGACTCACAGATGTGACTGAGTGGAGGATCATGGGAAGGGGAGTGTCCCTGGTTACCCAGGTGGGCCTGCTGGAAGACACCGCCCAGGACCACGCCGTGGAGACAGAAGCTGAAGCCGAGGGGGCTGTGAGGGGACTCTGAGGGTGGGGGAGCCAGGGCCAGGAGGAACGCTGGGTGGCAAGGAACGGGTCCTCTCCCAACCATGTGGAGGCAGCAGGCCCCGCTGACACCACGCACCCCGAGACCCTGGAGGCTGGTGTGGAGTGAGTGGCAGCCGCAGGCCAGGCCTCTGCTCGGGCATCCCAGTCCCCACCGTCTCCAAGATGGCCACTGACGGCCCTGCGGTGGGTGCTGCCTTTGCAGCGGCTGTGTTCATTAAAGACCCACTCAGGGGGCAGTGCTGGCTCCAAATCCCGCCAGGGCCAGGCTGGGGGACTGCAGGTGCCGTCCAGGAGGCTCAGCAAGACGCCTGCTCTCCCCGACACAGGCCCTGCCCAACAGACAGTGAGTGAGTGGCAAGTGTTGACCCAGCCCCAGCTGACCAGGCCTGTGCTGCCACCCAGGCCCCTTACTCCTGGCCCAATCCCCACGTCCAGGACGCAAAGTCTTGCTTGTGGGTTTATTAAGCTCCACAGGATGCTGACATCACACAACGACTTTAAATGCTGAAGACATCAGAGTGTTCAGGCTGGAAACCAGGGCTGTAGTCAGCGACTGGCCTGCAGACACCCAGGGGTCACCACACAGGACCAGGACAGTCCCCTCCTGCGTGGCTTCAGGACCCATGGGCAGAGGTGTGGCGGACAGGGACTCCCACACCTCAGAGCAGCTGCCAGCCGGTTCCTGGGTACAGCCACGCAGGGACCCACGGAGAGGGAGGTTTGGTCCTCCCAGGACCCCAGGCAAGGGCCAGCCCACCTGGCAGGGGGCCTCTGCCTGCCTGGGGAGTGGCTGACAGCCCAGTCCCGAGACAGGGCTCAGGCGAGAGCCACGTGGCACCTCAGCCCAGCACCACACCCACGCCAAAAGGGGATAAATAGAAGCAACCCAGCACGGTTAAGGCAGAACTGCTATTTTAAATTCCAGTAAGTGCATGGTTTTATTTCTGACTGTTTCTTTGCAAAGAAATTTGCATAGACTTTTGATGAAACGCCGATATTTGAAGATTAGCAAACCATGCAGCTGTTTTTTTGTGGGAAATGTGTGTGGACAGGGCCTCTGGGCAGGAGCCAAGGCTGAGCCCTTCACCTGCCTCAACCCCTGCACAGGTGTGACTGCAGAGCGAGCCTGGCGAGTGCGAACCAAGGTTCCCGGGCTGCAGGCTGCACAGGCCTGGGGCACCTGCAGTGCAGGGCACCTCAGCAGCAGGGCCCTGGAAGCTTGGTCATCCGCAGCGTGGGGTCAGCACAGGTGGCCACTTCCTCTCCAGGGACACTGGCTGGGACGGAGTCATCCCCAGGAGTGAAAGAGGCTCCCTGGGGGACATCCCCATGCCAGAGGAGGCAACGTGGAAGGTGGGAGCCAAGACAGGGCCCCACCCCCGAGGACCCACAGCCATGACCAACAGGGCCTCGGTGTGTGCAGCAGGCGCCCCCCATCCCCACCCCAGGGGTGGATCTGCTGAGAGGAGCTAAGGACACTCCCTCCAGAAGCCTAGAGTGAGCCAGGACCTTGGGAGCTGTCCCTGGTGCTGACGGCTCTGGCAGTGATGGTGGCCGGTCCAAGTCCACAGGCTGCATGGTGTCTGGATGACGTCGGCCTTCACCAGGCACCCACACCCACCACACAGTCCCACAGGATGGCAGGGCCAAGACACTGCCCCCAGGAGCAGGGGGTGAAGCAGCAACAAGGCTGGGCCAGAAGGGCCCGTGGAGCAGGGAGGGGCAGGTGAACTCGCTCTGTCTGCCCAGAGTCAGAGCCGTGGACAAAGGGCAAGAACCAGGCCCCTTTCTTGGAATCTGAGCAACGGGAAAGCCCACGGTGTCCCATGATTTTACTCCAAATCAGTGAAGTCAATTTTTTTCTTTTTTGTTCCCAGAGAGTGAAAGAAAGAAGGAACAGGAGAGAAAGGGTGAGAGGGAGAGAGGGAGAGAGGGAGAGAGGGAGAGAGGGAGAGAGGGAAGGAGAGGGAGAGGGAGAGAGGGAGAGAGGGAGGGAGAGGGAGAGAGAGAGGGAGAGGGTGAGGGTGAGGGAGAGGGTGAGAGAGAGAAGGAGGGAGAGAGAGAGGGAGAGGGTGAGGGTGAGGGAGAGGGTGAGAGAGAGAGGGAGGGAGAGAGAGAGGGAGAGAGGGAGGGAGAGGGAGAGGGTGAGAGAGAGAGGGAGGGAGAGAGAGGAAGGGAGAGAGGGAGAGGGTGAGGAAGAGGGTGAGGGTGAGGGAGAGGTGAGAGAGAGAGGGAGGGAGAGAGAGGAAGGGAGAGAGGGAGAGGGTGAGGAAGAGGGTGAGGGTGAGGGAGAGGTGAGAGAGAGAGGGAGGGAGAGAGAGAGGGAGAGAGGGAGGGGGAGGGAGAGGGAGAGGGTGAGAGAGAGAGGGAGGGAGAGAGAGGAAGGGAGAGAGGGAGAGGGTGAGGAAGAGGGTGAGGGAGAGGGTGAGAGAGAGAGGAAGGGAGAGAGAGAGGGAGAGAGGGAGGGAGAGGGAGAGGGTGAGAGAGAGAGGGAGGGAGAGAGAGGAAGGGATAGAGGGAGAGGGTGAGGAAGAGGGTGAGGGTGAGGGAGAGGTGAGAGAGAGAGGGAGGGAGGGAGGGAGGGGGAGAGGGAGAGGGAGAGATGGATGGAGGGAGGGATGGAGGGAGGAAGAGAGGGAGGAATTTTCTATCCTCAAATGCCCCCAACAGCCAGGGCTAGGAAAGGCTGAAGCCAGTAGATCCATGTGGGTCTCCCACATGGCTGCAGTGACCCGAGCACTTGGGCACCTTTTCCTGCTGTCCCGGGTGCATCGGCAAGGAGCTGGATGGGAAGTGGAGCCACTGCTCTGGTGCGTGACACCCCTGCAGCAGACACCACAATGCAGCCCCATCTTCCTCACCCGCTCTCCCAGGCTTCCTCCTACTGACCCCAGCCTTCGTCCCCGGCGTCCACTCTGGATAGGAGCAGGCCGTTGTTAGGCAGGGGCAGGGTCCATCTGCCCCCTCCCCTGGTCCCTCAGGCACCTGCCAGCAACAGCCACCTCCTGGTGACTCCTCCCACGGACAGCTGGACACAGGCTCCTGGGCTGGCCCCACTGCCCCTACACCCTGCATGGATGTGCAGATACCCACAGGGACTTCTCACACCTCTGCCTGCTGCTCCGCAGTCACCACGGGAAAGCTGCCTGGGGAAGGCCCTGGCCTGAGGACCTTGAGTGCAGTCTCTTGGCCTTGGGACACGTGTGGCACCCAGCAGGCCGTGCACCCTGGGAGCTGTAAGGAGCACCGCCCCTACTTCCGTGTGTCTCCTGACACGAGAGCCCACTGCGGCTCTCCCTCCTCCGCACGCGGCTGCAGATCACACGACCGCCCCGCTGCCGGGCGCCCGCGCCGCCTCCTCGGGCTGCTGCCGTCTGCCCAGCCTTAGAGCACCATCAGCCCCAACCAGACGCCACTGTGGGAGGCAGCAGGTCCCTGCCACTCATGCGGGAGACCCAGAGGGAGTTCTGGGCTCCTGGGTTCATCCTGGCCCAGCCCTGGCTCTCAGGGGGCATTTGGAAAATGAACCAGTGCACAGAAGACCTCTCTCTTCCTTTCAGATAAGTAAGATAAATAAATGAGTTTTTAAACTAAACAAACGGGGCCCTGCACGTCTGTAGGAACACAGGAAGAGCACCCAGGAATCTGCCCGGAGCCACCGTCTCCGCTGAGCACACACACAGCAGCCTTCCTGGGGAGCAGGCCCAGCCTCGGGGACCCCACTGCAGAGCCAGCACGGGTGCCCGACACCTGAGGCCTGGCCTGGCCGGTCTGCAGGGAGCAGCCTGAGGCCACCCCCACCCCACCCCAGGCCTGGCCCGCCCCGTCTGCAGGTCTGCAGGGAGCAGCCCCCCCCCCGCCCCCCAGGAGACGGCAGGCACCTATTTTTGTCTATTTTTGTGCATCTGAATGGGACAGAGTGGCAGGCGTCTCTTTTATGTTTCCAGACACAAAGCAGAAGATCCCAGTGCGGCTGGGAGGGCCTGTGTTCCCGTGGGAGCTCAAGTTCCCGGTTCCCAGGACGAGTGTGTTGGCTGGACGACGAGGTGAGGCTCCTTGAGACCAGGCCAGCAGAGGCCACAGAACTGGGTGCCAGCACCACTCATGCCATGAGCAGGGTAACAGGACCACCCTGGGCCCAGACCCCCACCCTGGTGCCCAGACCCCCACTCCAGGGCCCAGACCCCCACCCTGGTGCCTGAACCCCCACCTCTGGGCCTGGACCTGCACCTCAGCACTGGTGCCGCCAATCTGAGCAGGCCCAGTCCTCTGTGGAGAGACCTCAGGAGCCAGCCTGGCCCAACCCCCATGCTGTCACTGAGCCCTGAGCCTGGATGACCCGCCCACCCGGGACCCCCTCCCCCACAACAGCCTGCAGGGAAATGGCTTGGCCCTGACCCCCCCTGGCAGGGGCGAGGCTTTGGTGCAGCAGGCTCTCTGGGTGTGCAGGCTGCTTCCTGAGCCTCGCGCAGGAGGGTGGGGGTGGGGGCAGCTAAGGGGGTGGCCGGGAGTGGGGCGGCAGCTGAGAGAGAGAAGGCAGCTGGGGTGCAGCTGAGAGTCTGTCCCTCCGAGAGTCCACGTGAGGACGGCTGGGTCAGGGAGCACCTGTCCATCACACTGCAGAGTGGCCAGCCTAGGGGACTCAGGGTCTGGCCTGCCTGCCCAGTGGGGGAGCAGAGCTGAGATGCGTGACCTCAGAGAGCTGGTGCTGCTGGGACTTCACAGAGCTCACTGCCCACTGCCCGCCAGAGAGGACCTGCTGCTGCCCAGCCCACCATGGCCCGCATCACCTTTCCCAGGGCTCAGGAGTGGCCAGCTCAAAACCCAGCCAAGTCCTCTTTAAAATAAATGTTTTTTGTTTGAAAGGGACAGAGAGGGAAAAGGAGAGGGGGAGGGGGAGAGGGAGGGAGAAGGGAGGGAGTG
Source organism: Lepus europaeus (assembly GCF_033115175.1). Lineage (NCBI taxonomy): Eukaryota > Metazoa > Chordata > Mammalia > Lagomorpha > Leporidae > Lepus > Lepus europaeus. The sequence goes on along the minus strand of NC_084843.1, from coordinate 811,499 downwards.
GGAGAGGATGGAGAGAGGGAAAGGGAAACGGGAGGGGGAGGGGGAGGGGGGAGGGGAGGGGGGAGGAGGAGGGGGAAAGGGAGGGAGGGGGAGGGGAGGGGAGCGGGGAGGAGAAAGAATATCTGCCACCTGCTGGTTCGCTCCCCAGAACACCCAGGGCTGCCCTGGCCCAGGAGCCTGGACTCCACGCAGGTCCCACGTGGGCAGCAAGGGAGGGGCCCAAGCCCGTGGCCATCACTGCTGCCTCGCGGTGCATCAGCAGGGAGCCGGGAAGAAAGCAGCCACGCACCCTGGCACTGCGTCGTAGGTGCCCCAAGTGGCAGCCTCGCCCGCTGCACCCCTGCACCTGCCCACATCCTCTGCACGGCTCCTTGGTGTCATTCTCACGCCGTTCCCTGGGGGGCTGATGCAGGGGGTGGCCCTGGGTGCCAGCTCGCCCACTGTGGCCGTGCCTTCAGCCACTCACGGCTGACGTGTTTCACCGAGGGTCGCAGCTGCACACTGCAGCCCTAGCCCGGGGCACAGGCTCGGGACAGAGTCTACCGGTCACAGTCCCAGAGCCACGCAGCTCTGGGGCTGAGCCAGCAAGGCCTGCAGGGGCCCTGGCACAGCCCAGAAAGGTGAGGGGAGGCAGCCCAGGTGAGACCCAGGCAGACCCAGGTCTGGTGAGAGGAAGTCGCCCCAGAGAGCCGGACGCCCCGAGGTGCCTGCAGCCCAGCCTCAGGCGTGGCGCTCGGGGGTGAGGTGCCCAGGGAGGAAACACCGCCCAAGAGCGCTCCGTGCTGCCAGGGGACCTCGGGTGCCAGTGAGGACAGGAAAGAGCAGCAGTGACCACAGCCCAGGAGTGGGAGTCCCCTTCCCACTGGACAAGGCTCGGCCAGGCGGCGATTCTAACCGTCGCGCTGCCCAGGTCGAGGCGAGAAAGCACCACGTGGGCTCGGGGCCCCGGAAGTCGCCTGACGGGAGGTTCCCCTCCCTCAGAGAAGTTCCCGCCCCAGACCCACACGTTCCCGGGATGGGCAGATAGGGCGAGAAGCAGCCGCAGCCCCAGGCACGGGTGCCACACGACGGTGCACGCGGCTATGGGGAGCGAAACCCGCACCACCGCCACAAATAACTTTACACCAACAAACAGCAACGCAGGTGAAGCGGGCAAACCCCATTCCTGGAAAGGCGAGATCAGCAAAACTAACACGGGAGAAACGGGAAAGCTGGCTAATCCCGTGTCTGTGAAACTGAATGTGCAGTGGACATCCTCCCCAAAAGAAAACTGCTCAGACGGCTTCCTGGCGAATCCCAGCAGGCACAGGACCCCAACCTCCCAGAGAGAGGGAGGAGAGGACCCCCCCAGCAGGCACAGGACCCCAACCTCCCAGAGAGCAGGGGGCCCCCAGCAGGCACAGGACCCCAACCTCCCAGAGAGCAGGGGGCCCCCAGCAGGCACGGGACCCCAACCTCCCAGAGAGGGAGGAGAGGACCCCCCCAGCAGGCACAGGACCCCAACCTCCCAGAGAGAGGGAGGAGAGGACCCCCCCAGCAGGCACAGGACCCCAACCTCCCAGAGAGAGGGAGGAGAGGACCCCCCCAGCAGGCACAGGACCCCAACCTCCCAGAGAGAGGGAGGAGAGGACCCCCCCAGCAGGCACAGGACCCCAACCTCCCAGAGAGCAGGGGGCCCCCAGCAGGCACAGGACCCCAACCTCCCAGAGAGAGGGAGGAGAGGACCCCCCCAGCAGGCACAGGACCCCAACCTCCCAGAGAGAGGAGAGGACCCCCCAGCAGGCACAGGACCCCAACCTCCCAGAGAGAGGGAGGAGAGGACCCCCCAACAGGCACAGGACCCTAACCTCCCAGAGAGCAGGGGGCCCCCAGCAGGCACGGGACCCCAACCTCCCAGAGAGGGAGGAGAGGACCCCCCCAGCAGGCACAGGACCCCAACCTCCCAGAGAGAGGGAGGAGAGGACCCCCCCAGCAGGCACAGGACCCCAACCTCCCAGAGAGCAGGGGGCCCCCAGCAGGCACGGGACCCCAACCTCCCAGAGAGGGAGGAGAGGACCCCCCCAGCAGGCACAGGACCCCAACCTCCCAGAGAGAGGGAGGAGAGGACCCCCCCAGCAGGCACAGGACCCCAACCTCCCAGAGAGAGGGAGGAGAGGACCCCCCCAGCAGGCACAGGACCCCAACCTCCCAGAGAGAGGGAGGAGAGGACCCCCCCAGCAGGCACAGGACCCCAACCTCCCAGAGAGAGGAGAGGACCCCCCAGCAGGCACAGGACCCCAACCTCCCAGAGAGAGGGAGGAGAGGACCCCCCAACAGGCACAGGACCCTAACCTCCCAGAGAGGAGGGGACCCCCAGCTCCCTGGGGACCATGGCAAGCTGACACCAAAACACAGCAGGTGGCAAAAGCAAACCAGCACCCTGTATCTCCAGCCTGTGCCAGTCCGGCGCCTGAAGCTGGGTCACCTGTTAGGACCAGAGGTTTACTTCCCACAGCCATTGAGGCAGGCAGCCCGAGGCCACGGCACCAGCAGAGGCAGGTTTGGCAAGGGCCCCCGAGTGTAAGGGCAGCAAGGGGCCTACCGGAGCGTGTGGCCTCATGCACAAAGGCCAGGCCCTGGGGCACTGTGGTGCAAGCGGTTCACCGCACCCGTGACACCAGCATCCCAAGTCAGAGCGCAAGGTCAAGTCCTGGCTGCTCCACTTCCGATCCAGCTCCCTGCTCTCAGCCTGGGAAAGCAGCAGAGGACGGCCCACGTGCTTGGGCCCCTGCACCCACGGGGGAGACCCAGAGGAAGCTCCTGGCTCCTGGCTTCAACCTGGCCCAGAGTGGCTGCTGCAGGTATCTGGGAACTGAGCCAGCAGATGGAAGACCTCTGTTTATCTCTGTCTCTCTCCCTCTCTCTCTCTCTGTCACTCTGCCTTTCAAATAAATGAATCAATATTTTTTGGAAGGCCAGGCCCTCATGACTGTGTGCCCTGTGAACGGCCTGACCTCTTCACCTCACCTGAACTACAGATTTCCAACATGAACTCTGGAGCGACACAAGCCCCGCCGTGCAGAGCCACAGTGAACACAGAGGTAAACACCGGGAGTGGCATGTTTCCAGCCTGACCCCAGCAGCCTAAAACCAACCCAGAAACGCCAGGCTGGTGCCACACCCCAAACCAAGCAGTGCGACCCCCGCACGGCCAGAGTAACGGAGGAAAAGCCACGACCACCTCCACGGACTCAGGAAATCCACGGATGGTGGCAAACAGAAGCCTCAGCGAGCTGAGGAGACAGGAGCCGTGCCAGGCGGGCAGTGCACGGCGCCTGGGAGGGCCGACCTGGCATCGCACTCGCATGCGCCCGCCGCTGGGATGCAGCCCGTGTCACCGAGGAAGAGCCAAGGAGGACGTGGCTCACAGGCGAGGTGACCGTGGCACCTCTGTGAGCGACACCCTGGGAAGTGAGTCCATGAGACCGTGGGTCACTGGGTTGGTCTACAGCGAAGGATTTTTCTAGACAAAAATACGTGACAACACGCACACAACACTGAGGAAAACCAGACGACTGGCATAAAAATCCCAAACAACATCTCCCTTAGATCACCGCACATGATGTCCACTGCCCACAGCCCCGGCAGCCAGTGTGAACAGAGAGCACGTGGCGTGGCCCAGCCATCTCCAGAGAGCAGGGCTGGAAGGCCACAGCATCTGCAGATACTTGTAGAGCTGCCACGGTCGGCGCAGGACAGACCCATGAGGGATCAGGGTGATGACCAGGGACAAGGCCACAACCACAGGCCACGGTCGGCATGGGGACAGACACAGAGCAGGGGTCAGGACGACGTCCAGGGACCCTGCCACAACTCCAGTGGTAATCTGACATTTCAACAAACATCCACCCTGCAGAGAGGAGGAGGAGGAGATGGGGGAGTAAGGAGGGACTCACGGGAACCCCACCCTGGGTGCCCACACAGCCTGTGTGGGATCTCACGGCTGCAGAACTGGCGCGAAGCCCAGCAGGGGTCTTCCTGACGCCAAGTCGGGCAGAGACGTCTCAGAGAGCGCAGCAGAGGGAGTAACTGACAGAAACCCCTGAACGCCACCGAGATGGCAAACTCCTCCCCTGAAGGGCCGTGGAGAGCGCCACGCACAGGCGGACCCAGCGCCGGCACAAGCTGCCGACCGGAGCAGCTCCCAGGGGAGCCCGAGGCAGGGATGGTTCCCAACGAAGTGCGTTGTCAACCCCACCTAACGGGGTGAATTGCGTTAAATTGATCTTTGGCACAACCGGTGTTTCTACATACCAGCAACAAAAACTTTTAAGTAGAATTCTAAAATTATGCCATTATTACAGCATCGGACACGCAGAGCGCTCCGCGAGATTTAACAAGAGATGTTTAATGCCTGTACCCTGAGGCCTGAGACCGACAGCTGACCCCAGCAAATGGACAGCCATGCCATGGGCTCCGACGGGATGGCTCCCTGGCCGAATACCCAGGACCCCCAAAAGTGACTGAACACAACCACCCCCAAAACCCAGGCTTTTTTTTTAATAGAAATTGACAAGCTGATTCAAAATTGGTAGAGAAATACACAGGACCTACAAGTGCCAACACAATTTTGGAGAATGAAGACGTTAAGTCTTACTGTAAAGCTAACAAGAACCAAGAGTCAAGTGGGGTCACCGATATGAGGAAAGACAAGAGAGACCCCAGGCCGCCCTCATGGGCCCTGTCCACACTGGGTTTGCCCACTGTCTCTTTATGCCCAGCTTACTGAAACCCAACAGGCAGCTCCCGAACCCACAGGGCAAGGCTGTGTGGGATCCAGAGCAGAGCAAACCTGACCCGCCCCCACCTGAGGCTTCCTCAGCACGGGAGGCAGACCGGTCCCTGTTCCAGGATGTGTGCCCACGGTGTGCACGTGGCCGTGAGTGTGCCCACGGTGTGCACGTGGCCAAGTGTGTGCACCTGTGAGTGTGCACATGGCTGAGGATACATGGCCGTGAGTGTGCCCACGGTGTGCACGTGGCCGAGTGTGTGCACATGTGAGTGTGCATGTGGCTGTGAGGATACATGGCTGTGAGTGTGCCCACGGTGTGCACGTGGCTGTGTGCACATGTGAGTGTGCACGTGGCTGAGGATACGTGGCCGTGAGTGTGCCCACGGTGTGCACGTGGCTGTGTGTGCACGTGGCTCTGTGCAAGCACACATGTGAGTGTGCACGTGGCTGTGAGTATGGACATGACTGTGAGTGTGCACTTTGGCTCTGTGTGTGCATGTACACACATGTGAGTGTGCACTTTGGCTCTGTGTGTGCATGTACACACATGTGAGTGCACACGTGGCTCTGTGTGTGCATGTACACACATGTGAGTGCACACGTGGCTGTGAGTAGACATGACTGAGTGTGCACACACAAGTGTGCACGTGGCTGTGAGTACAGACATGACTGTGAGTGTGCACACACGAATGTGCACGTGGCTGTGAGTACAGACATGACTGTGATTGTGCACACACGAGTGTGCACGTGGCTGTGAGTACAGACATGACTGTGATTGTGCACACACAAGTGTGCACGTGGCTGTGAGTACGGACATGACTTGAGTGTGCACGTGAGAGTATTAACTCCAAACAGAAGCCAGAATCTCAAGGCTGGACTGCCCGTTTTGATATTTGTGACCGTGGCTTCCCAGAGCCCAACAAGGAACCAAAAGACCCCAGGAGTCATCAGGAGGGTGCCGAAGGCCACACGCACACCCAGCATCTATGTCCTGAGACACTGGACACTGCTGCCCCGTGGGTCCACGGCTCGGCCACCATTCACAGGGCGACCCCAGTGGAGCAGCACAGCAGAGCAGGAGCGGTCTACAAAGGCTGCGTGTCCCCTGCTCTCACCACACGCCTGCTCCTCGCTCCTCCATCTGACACAGACTCCCTCAGCCAGGCCGCTCACCACACTACGGGGAGAGGCGGCCGAAAGAAGCCGCCGCTGGACGGCAGGTGCGCTGGATGGCAGGTGTAATTAACAGAAACTCCAATTACTCCACTCTGCAGATGAGCCGGCTCACGTCCTCTGGGGCAGCACTTTTTTTTTTTTTTTAATTAGAAGCATCTCAAGTTCATTTTGGGAAAAGGTTTCACGAAATTCCTCTGCACTGAGGCCCACTGGGAACACGGACGTAGGTCCCGAGCCAGGACGGCCCTGCCTGGCTCTGGGGGCCACTGTCCCTGTGGTCTCTCAGCCACAACGCTCTGGCCCGGGGGGACTCAAGGCGTGTGCTGGCGAGAGGGTGGGGCCAGGAGCCCATGAGACAGGATGCCGTTCTTGTCGCCATTGGGAGGTTGCACTGAACCAAGCCCATGGCTCAGCAGTGTGCCTGAGGGTGGGTCACCAGGGCAGGAGGGGGCTGTGGCCCCGAGACTCCAGCCAGCAGCTGCTGGGGAGTCCTGGGGCCTGCTGAGGCCCCCGCTAGCCTGAGTCCGACTGTGCACCGGGCACCTCCTGCCCCTCAGTGTCCTTAGCCTCCCACATGGATGCCAGGGACGAGCTTTGCTCAGAGCAGCACAACTCCCACCTGGTCAGCTGTCCCTCGTGCTGGGCAGCCCCAGGCCGGCAGAGCGACAGGTGCACATCCAGCCTCAGGGATCAGCTAACTCAGGAGCCCCCTTCCCAACAGCAGGGCGAAGACATCACTGCGGCAGGAGCTCCTGGGCTCCAGGTGCCCAGAGACCCCACCTTGGCCCCGGCTCTGACACCCCTGCACACCAGTGTGTGAATGGCCAGCTAACCAGCCCTGGCGAGGCCCCCACTCCATCTCAGACACACAGGGAAGGCCGAGCACAGCCATGAGCCCCGTGCGCCCCGAGTCCCAGCCTGCTCCCCTCCACAGCAGCAGTCTCTCTAGACCAGAAGGCTCCCCGGGACCACAGGCCTTACACGGATGCGGCACCTTGCAGGCCTGGCCTCAACCCCAGTGCTGCAGGCCCCAACTCTGCAGCTACTTCTTTTTTTTTTTTTTTTTTTCTTTTTTTTTGACAGGCAGAGTGGATAGTGAGAGAGAGACAGAGAGAAAGGTCTTCCTTTTTGCCGTTGGTTCACCCTCCAATGGCCGCTGTGGCCAGCGCATCTCGCTGATCCGAAGCCAGGAGCCAGGCGCTTCTCCTGGTCTCCTATGCGGGTGCAGGGCCCAAGCACTTGGGCCATCCTCCACTGCCTTCCCGGGCCATAGCAGAGAGCTGGCCTGGAAGAGGGGCAACCGGGATAGAATCCGGCGCCCCAACCGGGACTAGAACCCGGTGTGCCAGTGCCGCAAGGTGGAGGATTAGCCTGTTAAGCCACGTCGCCGGCCTGCAGCTACTTCTTAGTAACACATAGAGCAGCTGCCGCCCTGGACACCCAGCGCCACACAGGCTCCTCCATGGGAGGAGACATCAGGACATCACCGCGTGGGGTGCTCCCCAGAGGCGCCCGTCAGTCACACACAGGTCCCTGGCAGAGGCTCAGGGCCTCAGAGGCCGGGTCTGCATCTGTCCACACACTCACAGCTCCCACACATGCACACTCAGACACAGGCACAGACACTCAAGGAAACACAGGTGCATGTAAACGCATCCATGCAAGCACACACCCAAGCCTGCAGGTCATTCCCGCACACACAGGGGGACCTGCAGACCCCCAGGGACGGCCCAGGTGTCCCAAAGGCACGGCCAGGTGAGGGCAGCCTGCAGCACGCGGCCGTGAAGCCTGGGCCCTGGGAGCCCTGGTCCCTGTCCTGGCCAGGCTCTGCAGGCTCCTCCACAGCTGAGAGGCCCCACCCGGGCCCCCAGCTCCGGCCCAGGCTCAGGAGGCAGCATCCATTCCCCTGACCCTCAGCCATGGCCTGACCGCACCCCCTCCCCACAGCTGCAGAAAAGCCAGCCTTGGGGTCCTCACTGGCCAGAGCAGGGCTCTTGGGGGTAACAGGTGGCCATGTTGACAAGCAGGCCCAGTGGTCACTGGCATGCAGGGACTGGAGCCCCACACTTCACAGGGAAGCCCCCCCACCCCGGGACCCCTGGGCTGAGGCTGAGCCAGCCCAGGCGGAGACGGCATGGGGCCCAGGCAGCTGGGGTGGCCCCTCTGTCCAGGCTCTACCCTGACTCAGCCGGTGGAAGTCAGGGACCCTGCAGTTAGAGCCGCCCCAGGCACAGCCCAGGAGCTGCCAGAACCACCTAGAGAGAGGCCGCTGGCCCGGTGCACCGAGCCAGACGTTCAGGTTGGGTCTGCTGTCGGTTTCGTAAGCAGACCACACGCAGCTCCCACCTGGTGCAGAGGGGGCTCCCGGGCAGCTGTGTCTGCCGCTGCCACGACGCCCCCACCTCGTCCAGCCCGCAGGCACCGCCACCCCTCCAGCTGCTCCCCCGTGGCCTGTACGATTCCTCTCCGCTGCAGCCCCGACCACTCCCGACAGCTGGAACGGAAGACACGGCCCTCAGGGGAGGCGAGGCTGGGTCTGCAGGCCCAGGCAGCAGCACTCAGGGGCCCCGGGCTCCTCCTGCCCGGGGGGGGGGGGGGGGGCCGCCCTGTGCCCAGCCCAAGGCCACGGCCCCTCCCACCTGTTGAAAGCAGCCCTACAGGAAGGGGGGAGCTGCTGGTCGGAGTCTGACTCAGCTGAACCCCACGCTCTCCTGGGGGCAGGACCTGGTGGGTCCCCCGCTGAGGTCGGCTGCTGTGTCCTGGAGCCTTCTCGTGAGAGGCAGGAGGGACATGAGGCTGACCACGCCCACCGTCTGGAGCTGTCCAAGAGCCCCCAGAGCCCGGTCCCCACCCTCTCCCCTCGCCCAGTTTTTAGGGGGGACACAACGTGCAGGCAACACCTGCCCCAAAGTTCCGAGGTGCCGCGGGCACAGAGGCACAGTGCCCCGGAACAGCGGAGCAGGCTGCGTTTCTCACGGCACACGCACACGCACACGCCACCCCACACGTCAGAGTCAGAGAAACCTGGCTGAGCTGTGTCCTCGGGTCAGCAAAACCAAAGAAAAGGGAACACAGCCCAGCCCAGGGTCCCACAGGGGCCTGAGGCTCGGTGCCGGCCTAGGTGGCGCCACCATCGGTCCCGGTTCTGATGGATGCACCGGACGGGCTCGGCGCCACCCTCCTTGCTGTCACTCAGACCTCAGCCGCTTCCCCAGAAAAACTGGAAGCCACGTGTACTCCCTGGGTGCGTTCGAGTGAGAACGGGAGGTGGCCCGAGGAACCACGAATGCATGAGCTGGTGTCTTAGCATCGCTCCTTGCCACCTCCATTACATAACAGAACGCTACAAAGGGAGAAAGATCATTCTGGAAGCAGCGCCCGGCGTTGGTGGGGCCCCGGTAATCCATCATCCAACCAGGACACCAGCGTGAGCGAAAGGGGACACTATTAATAGCCATGCCAGGTCAGCGGCGCCCTGGGTGGCCACTGAGGACAGGGACTGGCGGGCTCCCACCTGCTCCCCTGACCCTGGGGAGGACTGCTGGGCCAGGGGCTGGCAGAGGGGCGGCTGGAGGCAGAAGGCATGGGTGAGACCAAGTCCTGAGCATGGCTTCCACCCACAGCCGCCCCCTCTGCCACTTAATGCCCCTCACAAGCAACTCCCCAGGGAGCCCCACGCTGACTCCACCCAGCCAGCCCGTCCCCTCCTGCCTGTCCTCACTGCAGAGGCTCCAGGACCCAACCACAGGCCTGTACCGTCTGAGAGGCACGCCTGGCACCCCCTTCCCCGGGACTGTCCCTGTGTGCCCAGTGGCCTGCCCACCGCTGCTGGACGGGCCTGCTTGGGCCCCGGGGGCCAAGCCAGCCAGGCAGGGTCACAGCATGGGCTCCGGGGCCCAGCGACTCCAGCTCACAGGTCCTGCTGCCTGCTTCTCTCCACATCTTCTTAACTTCCCCTGCCACCCCCCACCCCACCCTCCCAATGCATTTACAAAGTAACTTTTCTGCCTACAGAGAGAAAACCTGAATTCAGACTCGTGGATGACCTTGGCTTCCAGAAGAAAAAGAAGGAAAAAGCTGGGGGCAAAACCCACAACCCAGGGAAGGCCCAGCCCAGGAAGCTGCAGTTTCCCGGACGAGCCCTGGTCAGCGGGGCCAGGGCCTGACCATGACATTGGTGGCAGCGCCTCATGCCCCCTGCTCCCCCCATCCCCCAGGGCTGCTGCCTTCCCACACCCACTGCTCTCCATCTCCCTGGGGCTTTTGGGCCGGGAGCCGACTGCCCAGTGTGCTGGCTGGAGCAGGGCCAACTCAGCCAAACTGATGTCCTGCCTGGCCTGGGGTCCGAGCTGGCCCAGGGGAATGTGAGCAAAGGGAAGGTGGATGGGGCAGGCCCTCGGGGCAGTGTAGACCTCAGCTCGTCCAGCGCTTCTGGTCAGGCAGCACAGGCCCCATCATCCCCAGGTGTCTGCTCTGCCCCACCCCCAGCCCACCTGAATTTGCTCTTGGCTGAGAGTGACGAGGTGACCCTATGCCAGGGAGAGGGCCTGGCACCTCCCACACCTGGATTCCTCAAGGCCTGGGCACCTGTAGGGAGGCCTGGCCACCACGGAGGCCACAGAGGCCATGGGCAGCCGCGGAGCCTGAGGCACTCCCTCCAGGCGGGGGCCTCGTCCCTGCCCCGGTGGGAGCTGGCCTTGTGGCTTCTTATCACTTGAGCCACTGGACAGGGGCTCCGGACTGGCGGGGCTGAGGCCTACAGTGAGAAGCCGCCTGGCACGCTGACCACACAGGGCTCGCGGCCCCAGGAAGCGCTTGGCAGCGGGAGCCACGGGAGCCATGTGACTCCGCCGTGCCTGTGGTGGACACGCCGAGACTGCGGTCACGGCCGCGAGCAGCAAACTTCCGAGCGTCTCATTAGGCAATGCTGGATACCCAGGGCCCTGGCCTCCGGCCTCTGAGCCCCGCACAGGGGCGAGAAAGCCACCGGGAGCTCTATGCCACAGAGGCCCCACGTGCCCAGAGACCCACGACGGCGGGACCACGCGGTGGCAGACCCAGACTGTCGCTAAGCTTGGGCGTGGTGCATCACCAGCAACAGGGGACAGGACTGCAGGACCCCTGGGCACAGAGAGGGCCTGGGCAGAAAGGCGGTGCCAGGCCCCAAAACCAAGCAGGGGAGGCCCAAGGAGAGGCGCAGCTGCCAGAGTGTCCCTGGCGTGGGGCGGAGCCCATGCCACACCTCCAAGGGTGCTGAGAGATCCCCATGCCCCCAGCAAACTCAGAACAAGGTCCCCCAGGCCAGGGGCGCACCTAGCTGTTGCCATGGTTACCCGCTGGCGAGCGCAAGCCAAGGGGCAGATCTGTGAGAAATGCAATGTGCTCGGCTCCTATTTTTAATGAATTGGGGGCGACACCAGCACCCACCTACACCATCTCCTTGGCTTCAGAACTTCAACGACACCGAGCTGGGTTTTCACGAGCGCAGCAGAGCTGGGAAGGAGGCTGTCTCAGCGCCCGGGGAAATGGGAGATGGGCGTGGGGGGCGGCGCTCAGCTGGACGGAGGGGCCCCGGCGGGCCTCACGCCCCCGCAGCTGCTCTGCGAGACAACAGGCTCCAAGTCCGCGGTAAAGTTGTTTTCTGATGAAGCAGGCATCTCAGCTTTTCAAAATAACCGTCATTTCATTAATTACAATAATTCTCCCGATTTGTCTCAGATTTTGACCATCATAATCACCCAGTGGGTTGGGCTCCGTCTGCTTTGGAAGGAGGGGTGGCTGGGGGCACACCCATCCAGGGCAGGAAGGGGGCACCCATGGGGGGGCTCCAAGGGCAGGCACCAGGCAGGCTGTGCGCCCCCTAGGGGGAGGGGCTGGGAACGCCAGGGCCCGCCACTTGCCAGTGTCCGTCACCAGAGCAACAGTGGTGACTCAGCTCCACCGCGCTCAGGCGAATGACACCAGGTGACCCCGAATTCAGCTCCGGGCTTCCCAAGGAGGAAGCAAACAGGGCCAGGGAAGCCGAGCCCCTCCAGCAGTGGCTCTGGGACAAGGGACTCAGCTCCCAGAAGGGTGAGCCACGCCCCCTGCCAGAGCCGCTGGCACCCGTGCACCTGGATGGGAGTCAGAGGATGCCAGCTTTTTTTTTTTTTTTGACAGGCAGAGTGGACAGTGAGAGAGAGAGACAGAGAGAAAGGTCTTCCTTTGCCGTTGGTTCACCCTCTAATGGCCACCGCGGCCGGCGCGCTGCGGCCAGTGCATCGCGCTGATCCGAAACCAGGAGCCAGGTGCTTCTCCTGGTCTCCCATGCGGTGCAGGGCCCAAGCACTTGGGCCATCCTCCACTGCACTCCTGGGCCACAGCAGAGAGCTGGACAGGAAGAGGGGTGACCAGGACTAGAACCTGGTGTGCCGGCGCCGCAGGCGGAGGATTAGCCTGTTGAGCCACAGCACCGGCCATGGATGCCAGCTTTAAGGACAGGTTCAGGCCTTGGCGCCTGGGACAGTGCAGGACACTAAGCTGGCCACACCCAACCCAGAAAACAAAGCAGTTACACAGGTGCAGCACCCGGCTCAATGTGCCACGCCAGGCTACTATCCGGCAACTTTATACAAGCCCCAGGTCCCTCCGACAGCCAGGAATGGCTGCCACTCCCGGCAGTGCCCAGCACGGGGCCGCTGGCTCTGGGGGGTTCCCAGCCTTACTTAGCCATGGGCACCACTGTCCACTTAATGCATCTGAGCACCAGCGGCCCCGACATTGTGGCTGGAAATGCAGAGTCCCAGGCCTCCCCTTCACAGTCTGCATATTCCGAGCTCCCTGGGAGCGGGGAGCCAGCCACAGTGAGGAGCTGCCAGGACGGTTCCAGGACACGAGCGCCTGCTCCCCGCAGCTCGGCCCCTCCGACCGTCTCGGAGTCTCTGCAGGCTTCATCCGCACAGAGGATAAAAATTGCCTCTGATGCCTTTTCCCATTTACTTCTCAACCAGAAAGCTGGGTGGTTAAATTTTTAAAAGAAAAGCCAGCTTATTTTTAGCACTGTAAAATGTACAACCAGATGGATAGACACGCGGAGCTGACATTTGTTACATAAAAAAGTCCCACAGTTGGTCCCAAGTCCGTCCTGCAGCAGCCTTGGCGGCTGGGGGTGGGGGTGGGGTGACAATGTGTCCAGCGCCATGGCTGCCCAGAGGCCTGCCCGGGACCCACAGTGCTGGCCTGGAACCCAGGCGGCCCTGAAGGAACACACAAGGAAAGCTGTGCGGTGGGCTAGGGCCACACGCCCCCTGCCCAAGTGGACCCCAGACTCCCACGCCCACTGGCAGAGCCCCAGTCATCTGTAGCCAGCACCTTGGCCCCCAAAGTCCCTGTGGGTGGGGGAGGGCTGTGAGCCACTGCCCCCACCCCCTCCAGGTCAGGAGACAAGGACAAAGGCATCGACTGAAACTCAAATCCACCCCCCACGCGGCTCTGAAATGAGGAGCTGCCACTCGGCTCCCCGTGCTCTCGGCAGTAACACAGGGAATGAGCAGAGCAGAAGCTCGGCCGGGGACCTGGGGCCATGTGTCTGTGCACACGACCAGGAACCTGGGGCCATGCATACCTGCACACGGCGGGGACCTGGGGCCATGCATGCCTGCACACGGCCGGGGACCTGGGGCCACGCGACCCTGCGCACAGCCGGGGATCTGGGGCCACGCGACCCTGTGCACGGCCGGGGACCTGGGGCCACGCGTCCCTGCACACGGCCGGGGACCCGGCGTCATGCATCATGCATGGCTGGAGACCCGGGGCCATGCATTGCACATAGGTGATGCCACAGACCCAGAAAGCCCCAAAAGTGACCGGGAACTGTGAGCCAGCGAGAGTCCTAGCCATGATGCCCCTCATGCCAGCGTGCGCCTGTGTGAAAACGCAGTCCAGCTTGCAGTTGGGGGCAGCCAGCGCCAGGACTTCAAACTCAGAAATATCCTCCAGGAAGTGCAGGACCCACAAGAGGGAAACTTTCCGAGCCGGCTTGAAGGGTTCGAGGTGAACGTGAAACCACAGAGACCGGAGCAGAAAGCACAGGCGCACGCTCACGGCCGAGCTGACGGCGCAGACGGCTGAAGCTGACCACACGGATATTAACCACATCCGCACCAAAAATAACGGCGGCATTACGGGACAAATGACACGGGTGGGAGGCTGTGAAAGGTTACGCTTTATATATAAAGAATTGAGAGAAACTGGACAGAAGGCAGAGAAGGAGGGAAAGGGAGAGGAGGGAGAGGGAGAGAGGGAGGGAGAGAGAGGAAGGGAGAAGGCAAGAGGGGGGAGGGAGGGAGGGAGGGAGGGGGGAAGAGGGGAGAGGAAGAGGGGAGAGGAAGAGGGGAGAGAGGAGGGAGAGGGGAGAGGAGGGTAGAGGGAGAGGGGAGAGAGGAGGGAGAGGGAGAGGAGGCAGAGGAGGGAGAGGGGGAGAGGGGGAGAGGGAGAGGGAGGGAACAGTGTTAGGCCATTGTTTTACCTGTGGGATTGGCAGAAGCACGGTCGCTCAGGGAGTTGGGGAGGATTCCAGGAGATGAACCTTCCCTTCCCAGCCCGGCTCCGTGTGACACAGAGCTCCCTACTTGCAGCGCTGATTCCAGTGCCAGCCACCCATGCCCCCAATGTCTGGGAAGACCAGGGCAGCAGGATGGCCACTGGCTCAGAGGGACCGGCTCCTATCTCCCTGAGCCACTAAGTGTGGGGCTTATCTTGCACGGAGACCCTTGGGTCGCAACATCATGCCTTGAGACAAGTCCCAAGGAAGCAATGCCCAGCGTAGAGGGGAGAGTACGCGATGAGGTCCATAGCTGAATTTTCAATGATTTTTACAAATGGAAAAACTTCACCATGATGTCCAGCAGAGGAAGTGAAGTACCGTCCACCCTGCCAGAGCAGGGCTGCCAAGCAGGGGCTTAAAACACAGGCGCCCGAGCCCATCCCCCACACAACCCCACCCCTTCCCACAAGGCCGGGCAGCTCTATCAGGCAGTGTCCATCGAGCTTAATACACACTGCGGGTGAGGACCCAGCACAGCCACTGAGCCAACCAGAGGTGCCTCCCAGCTGCATGGGTGACCACTCCTGCAAGGCTGGGCACACGCACACGGGGTGCACGGATGCTTGCCGGGGCCTCCCACTGAGGTGCAATATTTTCTGAAATTTATACCTCGATGCTGTTGAAACTAGAGTTCAGGTCACTGAGATTTCAAAGCAGTAACTAGAGACTCTGGGAGCCCCTACCTGCCTTGGTGCCAGTCCACCCGTGGCTCCTGGAGCGAGTCTCTCCCCTCCTGCAAGGGCCCCCCCGCCAAAACCAAACCTTCTCAGCAAAGGGGGTTCCTTCCTGGCATGCTAGCCCCACATGGGGTGAGAGGGGTAGGCTGGTTCTCAGTGCGAGGTGCTGGGGACGCCTCTCGATCCCCCAGGGACCAAGGCAGCTCTGCAGCCCCCTTACAAGTTCAGCCTTCACGGTGAATCTCACAGAACGAGCTTTGGCTCTGCCATGGGGAGGGGTTGTGCCCGAGACCCCTGCAGGGGCCGTGGGGAGGGGGTGTGCTCCAGACCCACAAATGGGACATGGGGAGGGGATGTGCCCGAGACCCCTGCAGGGGCTGTGGGGAGGGGGTGTGCCCCAGACCCACAAAGGGGACATGGGGAGGGGATGTGCCCAAGACCCCTGCAGGGGCCGTGGGGAGGGGGTGTGCCCCAGACCCACAAAGGGGACATGGGGAGGGGATGTGCCCGAGACCCCTGCAGGGGCCGTGGGGAGGGGGTGTGCCCCAGACCCACAAAGGGGACATGGGGAGGGGATGTGCCCGAGACCCCTGCAGGGGCCGTGGGGAGGGGGTGTGCCCCAGACCCACAAAGGGGACATGGGGAGGGGTTGTGCCCGAGACCCCTGCAGGGGCCGTGGGGAGGGGGTGTGCCCCAGACCCACAAAGGGGACATGGGGAGGGGATGTGCCCCGGACCACTGCAGGGGCCGTTGGGTGGGGGTGTGCCCCAGACCACTGCTGAGCAAGGAAAGGGTCCCGGGGCACCCAGGCTCGCAATGCAGGCCGGTACTCGGAGCTGAAATCTACCGGGCACTTTGTTAAACTGCCCTCTTAGTTTCTTTTCATCCTTTCTCTAAAAACCAAATTTGAAATATTAATTAGGTGCTTTAATCTAAAAGATTCATCAGAAGGTCTCCCGTTGCTGTAGCAACTGTGCAGTGCCGGTAAATGCGAGTCAGCAGCGCCATAGCCACCTCTTCACGCTAGCGCTGTGGGGGGCGGCCACGCCCCTTCCCAAAAGACCCCTCCCCCTTCCCGGGAACCTCAGGGTCTTCACCCAGATACCCCTCAGCCGACCCTCCACGCTCGCTGGGACTCAAGCCCTGGCCTGGCCACCACTGCCCACCCCAACATCAGCCTCAGCCCCTGGGCCCTGGGGCAGCGTGGCCTTGGGGCTGGCCTCCTGCCTCAGGCCACCCAGGAGGTCCCTTGGGAGCATCCAGCAGGGGCGGTGCCTGCCATGGTGACACGCCTCCCTCCACCAGCACCTCTGAGCCAAAGCCAGCCAGGACCACCCCAGGCACGAGGGACAGGGCCACCACGGGCAGACTCTGCCCCTTTACAAGGTGCTGGGGTGTTGGGACCTCAGCGGCATGCAGGAAAATCCCTCTTCACCAGCTGGAGGCGCCGGGCGCTGCCTTGGAGACCGAACCAGGACACGGGGCAGCTGCCAGCTCCGGGCGGGCACCAGCCAGCGCCAGAATCGCATCTCAGCCTGCGGCTGGCACAGCTCAGACGGTCCTGGGTTAGCCCAGTCCCTCTGCGCGGGAAGCCCGCACTCACGCAGGGCTCCCCGTGCCGGTGCCGACCTGGCCCGCCCCCGCACGCCCACGAGGAGTGCGGGCGAGGTGCCAGGACGTAACCCCTTGGTGCTGAGTGACAAGGAGCCGCGCTCTGAAGTCCCGAAAGCGCTCCCGCCGCAAGCCAAACCCGCACATTTCAGCCACTCGAAGGAAACGCCAGGACCATCCTGTGTGTCACCGCAGTGCCATCTACAATTCTCCCTGTGGCTCCGGGGAAAGAGCTCCGCGCTGGCCGCGGCTCCGTGACCACAGCCACGGCGGGCACTGCCCGGCCGCCGTGCGCGGGTCCGAGCCGGACCCTCCAAGACCCATGCGGGACCTCAAGCCACACCGGCTCCCAGAACCGCGGGCCTCGCGCACCAAGACGAGGCCCCTCCAGCTCCGCCGGCCCCGCGCCACCTGTGGGCGGGCGTCTCGCTTCCCGCGCGCGGCCCCCAGGGGAACCCGAACCGCGGACCCCAGCCGACCCGGCGCCGCGCTCACCGTCCTCCTTGTCGTCAAACACCGGCCTGCGCGCCGCGGCCGCCGACACGGACGACCCCATCCTCTTCCTCCACTTGCTCCACGAGAACAGGGGGCGCGGCTGCGCGCGGGCATCGCCGGCGTCCCGGGCCCGGGGCTGGCCGCCGGCGGGCAGCGGCTGGGCGAGGGGCGCGTCGGGGCCGAGGGCTCGCGCGCGGCCAGGGGGCGGCGAGCCCGGGGGCGCCGCGGCGCTGCTGCCTCTGCGCTCGGCGCCGCTCCTCATGGCCGGCCCGGGGTGTGCGCCGCGGCCGCAGGCCGGAGCATGGCCGGCCCCGGGGCCGGCGGGCGCGGGAGCCGAGGGGCCGGCAGCGCCGCCGTGCGCCCAGCCCGGGTTCTCGTGGCTCGCAGGCGGCCGAGCCCGCCCCGCAGCTGCGAGCGAGCGGGGGCGCCGGGGCGGGGTCGGGGCGGGGCCTGCGCGGAGCCTTGCGCGGAGCTTAGCGCGTTGCTCGGTGCCCGGTGCCCGGTGCTTGCCGCCCGGATGCGGGCTGGGGGCCTGGGGCGCTCCGACCGCGCGGCCGCCCAGGAGCGAGGAAGACAGGTGAGAGTCCTCTCGGCTGTGCCCCGAAAGACAGGGGTCTCGGAGGCGGGAGCGACGCTGGTCGGCACCTTTGGGGACCCCTCGCCGACGTGGCCAGCGGGGCTTCGGGGGTCCTTTTGTGCCTTCCTAGCCTCCGAGAAGAGCCGCCTGCGGCTTCTGCCGCCCGAATTGGGAGTCCGCGGCCTTGCGTTCCTCGAGGCCAGCCCGGGGTAGCCAAGGCAGCGGCGTAGGGTTGGCTCAGGACGCGGTCCCGCCCTGCGGCTGCGGCCCGCGCGGGGCGAGGCCGCGAACGCGCGCACACGCAGGCGCGCTCACGGACCCGGGCGGCGACGAGCGCGGTTCCCAAGGGAGGCTCCCGCGCAGGTCCGCGCCCGAGGCCTGACTGAGGTGGGGGGCGCAAGTCGGCCGGGTCCTCTGGCCTCGCAGTATCCGACAGAAGGCTTTGCACTGCGAGCTGCGGGGCGCGGCCTGACCTCCAGCCCCTGCGCCCTGATCGCCTGGGAGCGCAGCTTCCCGCGTCTGCCGTGTCGCCGAGGATCAGTTTTGGCCTCCCCAGGCCCTGCTGTCAAGCGGCCGGGCCCTTTGTTCCCTGAGCGGGTCTTCCGCCGCCCTCCCCCGCCAAGGCAGATTCCCACACCTGCCTTGCTGGTCCGTGCCTGCCCCGGAGGCCCTCCCCTCCCCCGCCGCCCTCCCCAACAGCTGGGTCGGCTTCCCCATCACTGGGGGATGCAATGACTGGAAGCCCCTGCCCAGCTGCTTGGCCGGGGGAACAGGAGGAATCTGCCCCGGTGCTGAGCTTCTGGGACCGGGACTCGCAGGAACCCTCCCCCAGGCTCACCTGTGCATGTCTCAGGATGGACTGCACCCACATGGCGTGGGTTCCCAGCCCCCACTGGGCTCCCAGCCCTCCATGAACACCCAGAAGCAGGTGAGAGCCCCTGACGTGCCGAACGCCTCGGAGGAGCAGCCCCGCGTTCCGCTGGTGCGGGAGCCACGGGCACTGACTCAGCCGGCCGGAGCCTGGGAGTCCTCCCAGGCAGGCGGCCTCCACGAGTGGCAGGAAAGGGGTCAGAACACGAGGCTGGGGTCTCAGGAAGAGGCCGAGACACAGGTGAGGCTGACCTTGCCCACACCTGGCCTCCCGCAGGAAGGGAAGCTGGCGTCCCTGCCTGTGGGGCCATCGGAGCCACCCCAGAGGATGCAGGCGTGTGCGTGTGGCGGCCAAGGCTCCAGAGAGCCTGGAGGCTGAGCCCCAGGGTTTGACGACTGGGGTGGGAGCCCGAGCTGCACACCGGTTCCCAGAGTGGCTGTGGCAAATCACGAATGTGGTGGCTTCTAACAGCAGGTGTTTGGCCTGGCAGGGCTTCGGCGGCAGGGCTGGCTCCTGAGGATGTGGCCCCAGCCCTCTCTGGTCCTGGCGGTCCCCGGCCCCCTGGGCGTCCACCCAGCCCCTGACCTGACACACATCAGTGTCCTCTCTGCTCCCCACCCCTTGTCATGAGCGGGACCACGGCAAGCAAGAGCAGCACGTCCACAAAGCCCTTTCCTGAACACGGTCACTCAGGTCCAGGTCTGCTAGCTTGGTGGATGGGGTCCACTGTCTGGCCCCCAAAACCCCTGCTCTCCACACCCCAGCATCCCCAAAAGCATGAACTCTCAGGCCAAAGTGCCAGTCTCACCTGAGTCAGATGCAGAGCCCTGCTGTAGCCCCACTGTGCCTTCCCTGGGTCTTAGTGACCTATATCAACCAAGATCTGAAAGAAATAAATGGAAAATTCCAGAAACAATTCGTAAGTTTAATATGTTATTTACTTGAAAGGCAAAGAGAGACAGCGACAGACAAGGAAGTCTCCAATCCCCTAGTTCACTTCCCAAATGCCTGGAACAGCTGGGGCTGGGCCGGGCCGAAGCCAGGTGCCTGGAGCTCCATTCGTTTTCCACATGGATGGGTAGGGGCTCAAGCACTCGAGCCACTACCTGCTGCCTCCCAGGGCCCACAGTAGCAGGAAGCTGGAATCGGAAACAGAACTGGGACTGGAGCCCAGGCACCCTAATATGAGACGTGGGCATCCCCCCCCCCCCGCCCCCATGTGTAAGTTCTGAATTGTTCCGTCCGAGCAGCAGGGTGAAAGCTCACAGATGGCTCCATCCCACCTGGGACACGAGCCGGCCCTGCACCTGGTGCGTCCACGCCGTGTCCACGCCCTTCTGTCTTATCAGATCGGCTGCACAGCCTCCCAGACCCTGTGTCCCTGTGCCCTCCTGTGACTTGGTAACAGCCCCACTGGGCGAGGGCAGTGACGCTGGCCACTGGGCGAGGCCAGACGGGGGCTGCCGTGGGAAGCGGAGGCAGCGCTGACCTAGTGCTGAAAGGGAAACGTGGGTCCTGAGCCCTACAGCGAGCACCAATCAGAAACTGGAGAAAGGAAACGGAACTCACGCTGGTTTTGCTGTCACACCTCAAACTGCAACAGCCCCGGCGTGTGCTAAGTGCTTGGCTAACGAGAAGGCGCTCACCGTGCACGCGTGTGTGCAGGCGTGAGGTGTCTGGGTGCACACGTGTATATGAACACAGCTCTGCTCCCAGGGTTGTACTGCCCTTGGTGCCAGGCGTCCCCTGGGGGTGGGACTTGGCCTCCGGACCTGTGAACTGCAGAACATGTTCTTGGCTTCCACACTGCAGCAAGTTCCCCTCCCCAAAGGGAGAATGCGAATGCGGGGGATAAAGGAGCCCAGACGGAAGTCTCAGCCCAGCAGGATCCCCACCGGCTCCTCTGGGCCCATGGAGGCTGCCGGCTGCTGGGCCGTCCAAGCCTCATCCCGTCGCGTGGGGGCAGCACAGGCTTGCAGCTCAGTGCTCCTGTCCGGGTTCCTTGCTGTGGAATTTGGGAAGTCTGCCAGCCTCCACCCCCCCTCCCGCCGGTCCTGAATCTGTCCCTCTCAGCCAACGCCGGCAATGTAGCTGCTGATGGGGTTCCCACAGAGCCCTGGGGCTGCTCAGTGTGCAGAGGGGTCCGTGTGGCCAGAGACCTTTTCCGCCAGCTGCTGCCGTGGTCAGGGGGCCACGTGAGTCACCTGCCTGGGCTCCCTGCACCCCCCTCTGGAAACGGCTTTCCTGGCGGTTTCAGAGCCAGGGTGTCCTTTGTGCAGGGACGGGCACTTGGCCTAACGTCTTCCTGGCTCCCGCCGAGAGCAGCAGCCCGCAGACGCACCTGCAGCTGGGGCTGGGCCAGCCCTCCAGCCGCTGCTCACCGAGGCGGGGCCCTCCAGGCCTGTCTCCTGCTGCCTCATCACTGGGTGGCGACCTTTCCTCCCGGTCCTGACAGCACTCAGTTCCGACTCAGCCCTCCCCAGAAGCCCCATCTGGGCCCATGCTGCTACAACCCCTGTCCTCCAGGCCTTCTGGCCGTTTGGACGAGGGTCCTCTCTACTTCAGGGTACCTGACTGTAGCTTTAGCCACATTCACAAAATACCCGCACATCCGTACCTAGACTCCTCCACCGTGTGAGGAAGCAGTGAGGGGACGCGAGGGAGGCGTCTGGGTGGACCCCAGGTCTCCCGCAGGGATGGGCCTGCCCTTGCAGAATAGCCTTCCGTGACGGCATCCGGGGCAGGTGCGACTCGAGCCAGGGCCACCTCTGACACCCTCATCACCTCCAGGCCCAGATGAGTCACATGACCAGATGGCCACAGAGCACAAAACAGGCTCAGGAGATGGGGGGAGCGAGCCTCTGTGCCAAAAGAGGTAGCAGACCCCACCTCTCCAAAGCAAGGAGCAGGCCCGGGAGGGGATTCCACAGGCCACACCAGGGCGTGGTGCACCTGTAGGGGGCTGGTCATCGGCCAGGTGTGTAACGGCAAGGCTGGACTCAGCAGTGGCTGAGAGGCACCCCCAGAGGGGGAGAGGGCTACAGGCTCAGGGAGGCAGAAGTGGGGGATGGGCGCCCTCTCCACCCCTGCTCCCCCAGCATCTGGACGGCCACGCCTCTGTCCCCTGCAGACTGGAGAGGACCACAGGTCTGCAGGGGCCTGGGCTCCCTGACCTCAGGGGAACAGTGATCCCTAAGGGAGGCTCAGGTGCAGTTGCCATCTGACAGTGACAAGGCCAACGCCAGCGGCTCAGGACAGAGCTGCAATCAGACGGCTGCCCCACAGGGACCTGCGGCAACCCAGGTGCCCAGAGAGGGGCTTGGCAATGGATGTGCTTACAGAGAGCTACCTGTGGCACGAGGACCGGCAGCCTCCTCCCCATTTCCCAGGTTGGAGCCGGTTCACAGCTCGCTGCTGCCTTGTGATGAGAGCCTGGCTGTGCAGCCCAGGTGTGCACCGTGGATCCCATCTGCCCGCTGACCGGACCAGGGACTGTCAGACCCTGACAGTCTCCCAGAGACCCAGCACGCCGCCACGGGAGTGCTGGCAGCCAGGGATTTTGCAGGTTGAGTGACAGCTCAAGGCGGTCACAAGGTGGGTCTCATGAGCCACACACCACCCTGTGGGTTGTTCCCTGGTCTCAGAACATCGGTCAGCAAGGCCCTGGAAGGAGGGTCTCCCACACCCCTGCCCACCCACCCCCATGAGCTGCCCCCAGGACACGGCCCTCTGCCTGATTTTATAAAACGCCCTGAGTGGCCCAATCTGGGCACGTGGGTTTCTGGCTGCTGACACCCTCCACCACACATGAGACCGTGGCCCCCGGCCCTCCACAGAGCAAGAGCAAGGCGACCCCACCGGGGCAGCTGAAGGTCAAGGCAACAGGTGTGCAAGGCCCTGCCAAGACTGCAGCCAGAGCAGCACCTAACCCCGGGAAGGGACGGCAATGCACGCCTGAGCCGAAGGCAAGGACTCTGGCCGGAGCAGGGCCCAAGGAGCAGAGAGACAGGATCATGGCACTGGCTCCAGCGCGGCCTGAACGTGAGCTGCCTGAGTGGGTCCCCTAAGTACCCGTGCGGTGAGCTTGGCCAGTGGGTGAAGCGCCTCGCCTCCTCCGTCCCCAGGGAGCTGCAAGGAGACACCCACCTGGAGACGTCCTACACGGCCGAGCCAGTCCCTGTGGCCGGGAGCCCGGGCCGGCACGGCAGCGAATCGCCTCACATGGCTGCCTAGTCTCTGCCTCCCTTCCCTTCCTCTCACTTTGCTGACCTAGGATTGGACGTCCCCGAGCAGACTCACTCTCTGACTCAGGCGAGGTCTCCCAGGGAGCCAGCTCCCTCCCAGGCCCCGCTAACCCTAACCCTAATGGCTGCAGCCTTCTCGAAAGGCTTCCGGCGAGTTCCCAACATGGCCCGGCGGGAGGAGCTGCAGCACCTGCGCAGGGCTCGTGACGTGGGCGACTGACCCAGTCTTACGTCCAGCACCACGCCAAACAGGGTTTCTCTGGGGAGAGTCGTCAGGGCGGCCGGCCTTCCCCACAGCGGTGTGCAGCCCTGTGGCTCAGCTTAAACCGCTCAGGGGCCGACTTGAGGCACCGCAGCTTTAGCCGCCACGTGCAAGGCCTGCGACCCACGCCGCAGCGCCAGGCCAGTCCTGGCTACGACGCTCCAGCCCGGCTCCCTGCTGATGCAGCAGCAGCAAACGGCCGAGTGCCACCCACACAGGGACCGGAGAGAGCTCTGGCCCGGCCCAGCCCTGGCTGCAGTGGGTGTTGGGAGACTGAGCCCCGTGGAGGGTCTCTGTTCCTGTTTCTCTCCCTGTCTCTCCCTCTCTGCCTTTAAATAAATGGACAAATACTTGTTTAAAAGGAGGGGAACGTCCTCAGAAGCAGGCTCGCAGACAGACCACGTGGGTGGGCGAGGAGGACCTCAACTGTGCCACACGGGTCCGAAGTCACGGGAAAAGAGGGTCACAGCATGTGGAGAGAGCCGACTGCAGGGCAGAAGGAGACTGAAAACCAGGCGCACGGAGAGGCCAGCGCGGAGAATACGGCATCAGGAAGAACACACGGCCTCAGGGACGCCCCGGACAAGGGAGAAGCAGTGAAGACGCAGGACAGGCGACGGAAGTCATCAAGGACACACGGGGAAAGCTGGAATAAAACAGGCTTGAGAAGTGGCAAACGGCACCAGCTCTCAGCAGAAGAGAGCCTGAAGGCAGGGGGACCACATGCTAACCCCACGGGAACCCCACGGGAACCACGCATGAACCACACGCTAGCCATACTGGAACCACATGGGAACCATGTATGAACCACACATGAACCCCACTGGAACCACACATGGACCACACAAACCACATGCAAACCACACAGGAACCACATGGGAACCATGCATGAACCACACAGGACCCACACATGAACCACGCCTGAGCCTTCAACCCACGCAGAGAGAAACCGACCCGGTGTGGAGGGAGAATGTCCTCCAGACAAGAAGGCACTCGTAGACACTCTAAGGTAAAGGACACTGCGAGGCCGACACGGGCAGGTCCCCGCCACGAGGAGACGCGGGGGTGCTTCAGGGAGAAGGACGCTGTGCCATTTGGAAACTTGCACATCCGTAAAGGAAAAGCTTTTATGTCTTTAACAGATAGATGATCGTCCCAAGAAAAACACCACTAACACTGGCCTGAGAATGTGGCTCATGTGCAAGTAAGACGCGTGCCGACAGCACAGACTGGGGAGAGCAGGAAGTCCCGGAGCGGTGCCGGGGGAACTCTCCTAGCCCGAGCTGCCACCTTCAAAGGGAGCCCAGCTAAAGTGCAAACAAAGAGGATGAAGTGTAACACTAAAACGCTGTTAACCCCAACGCCTAACAGAAGATGGAAAACACAGCACACAGGACAAACAGACCCATGGAAAGTGAAGGCAGAGGGGTAGAGCCACGTCAACAATATCCCAGTAAAGAATTAAAAGGTAGAGACCAGGGCCAGCATTGT
Source organism: Lepus europaeus (assembly GCF_033115175.1). Lineage (NCBI taxonomy): Eukaryota > Metazoa > Chordata > Mammalia > Lagomorpha > Leporidae > Lepus > Lepus europaeus. Next base: position 786,740 of record NC_084843.1, on the reverse strand, counting down.
GGTGTAGCGGGCTAGGCCGCTGCCTGCGACACTGGCATCCCATGTGGACACCGGTTAGAGGCCTCGCTGCTCCACTTCCCATCCGCCTTCCTGATGATGACTGGGAGAGCAGCAGAGGAGGCCCAGGTGCCTGGACCCTGCACCAGGATGGAGCTCCTGCTCCTGCTCCTGGCTCCGGCCTGGCTCAGCCCTGAAGACTGCAGCCCCCTGGGGTGAAGCGGCAGATGGAAGAGCTCCCTCCCTCCCTCCCTCCCTCCCTCCCTCTCTCTGAAACTCTTTCACGTAAGTAAAATATTTGTAAGGTTTTCTTTACTTATCTGAAAGGTAGAGTTAGAGAGAGAGGGAGAGACAGAGAGAGATCTTCCATCCTCTGGTTCACTCCCCAAATGGCTTATCTGAAGCCAGGAGCTTCCTCCAGGTCTTGCATGTGGGTGCAGGGGCCCAAGCACCTGGGCCATCCTCCACTGCTTTCCTGGGCCATTAACAAGAGCTGGACTGGAAGAGGAGCAGCTATGACACAAACCAGCGCCCATAGGGGATACTGGTACCACAGGTGGAGGCTTAGCCTGCTACGCCACAGCACCAGCCCCTAAATTTTATTTTTCTATAAAAGGTACAGACCATCATGCTAGAAACAAAGACAAGACCCTAATATATGCTGGTTTTAAAAGGTATACCTTGGGGTCAGCGCTGTGGCATAGCGGGTAAATCCACCACCTGCGGTGCCATCATCCCATATGGGCGCAGGTTCGAGTCCCAGCTACTCCTCTTCCAATCCAACTCCCTGCTATGGCCTGGCAAAGCAGTAGAAGATGGCCCAAGCTCTTGGGCCCCTGTACCTGCATGAGAGACCCAGAAGACACTCCTGGCTCCTGGCTTTGGATCAACACAGCTCCAGCCATTGCAGCCATCTGGGGAGTGAACCAGTGGATGGAAGACCTCTCTCTCTCTCCCTGCCTCTGCCTCTCTGTAACTCTTTCAAATAAAATAAATAAATCTTAAAAAAAAAAAGAAAGAAAACAATGCATAGCAAAAGTGTGTGCACCCAACAAGAAACCTCCAAGCTGCATGAAGCAAGGCTTGACAATGCCCCCAGCAACAGACAAACTCACTGTCACAGGAAGGGACTTTACCATTCTCATCTCAGGAGCTGAAAAACAAGTCCTGGTTCTGGAGGTCTGGACCACCTACTGAGCATCCTGGCCCAGTCACATCCACGGCTCTGTCCCCAGTCACCAGCACAAGCCCTGTCCTGGGACAGCAGAACACCGGATTTCAGTGTCTCCAGGGAGGGAGTCCTACGTAATGTATCGTCTGAGCACAACAAAACCAGACAGCAACAGTAAGAGATACTCCAGCACGTGGAGAGTAACCACCAGGTGTCTGAACAACCCATGGACTGAGTAACAAAATCACAAGCGGAATGAGGAAAGATTTTAAGTGGGGTGATTCTGAAAACCAGCACAATAAAATGTGAGGAATGAAGCTAGTTTTGAATGCTTAGATGAGAGAGGAAAAGGAATTTTAAAATCAGTGACCTAAGTTCTGTTTTTGTTTTTTTTTTGACAGATAGAGTTAGACAGTGAGAGAGAGAGAGAGAGAGAGAGAGAGAGACAGAGTGAAAGGTTTTCATTCCGTTGGTTCACCCCCAAATGGCCACTGCAGCCGGCGCTGCGCTGATCTGAAGCCAGGAGCCAGGTGCTTCCTCCTGGTCTCCCATGCGGGTGCAGGGCCCAAGCACTTGGGCCATCCTCCACTGCCCTCCTGGGCCACAGCAGAGAGCTGGACTGGAAGAGGAGCAGCTGGGACTAGAACCCGGCGCCCATATGGGATGCTGGTGCCGCAGGCAGAGGATTAACCAAGTGAGCCACGGCGCTGCCCCCATAAGTTCTGTCTTAAAAAGCTAAAAAATAAAAATAAAAAATAAATCTGACAAGGTATGCATATTTCAAAACAAGTACACCATAAATGTACACAATTTTCAGTTAAAATGTGATAAATAATACTAAGTTACAGACTTTAAAATCACTGAGTCAAAGTAGCAGAGAGTGAAGCAGCGCAGTTTGAACATCTGAGTAGAAAGGAGAGGAGGGGTGGGCCTCAGCACCGCAGCCCCCGTCTCAGACCAGGGAAACGGCCAGGAGACGTCCACACTGCACACCGCCGGCCCCTTCAGTTAGTACAGCTGGGGCCGGTGCTGCAGCGCAGTGGGTAAAGCTGCCACCGCAGTGCCAGCATTCCTTATATGTGGGCGCTGGTTCTAGTCCCGGCTGCTCCACTTCTGATCCAGCTCTCTGCTGTGGCCTGGGAGGGCAGTGGAGGACGGCCAAGTCCTGGGCCCTGCACCCACGTGGGAGACCCGGAAGAAGCTCCTGGCTCCTGGCTTCAGATCAGCGCAGCTCCGGCTGTTGTGGCCAACTAGGGGTGGAACCATCGGACGGAAGACCTCTCTCTCTCTCTCTCTCTCTCTCTCTGCCTCTCCTTCTCTCTCTGTGTAACTCTGACTTTCAAATAAATAAATATTTTAAAAAATTTAAAAAACATTTAAAAATAAAAAAAAGAATTGAATTTGCAAGTAAAAGCTCCTCCACAAAAGAAGCTGGCGGTGCCGGGCAGGTGAGCGTTTCCATGGGGACGGTAAACAGCCCCTGTGGGAACCTCGGCAGGAACCCACACGTGAGAGCCAACAGGCAGAACTTCCAGGAGAAAACAGGGGAGGCTGCAGGTGTCTGGTTAGACAAAAAGTTGCCAGCTGTGACAACAAAATAACAAGCCAGAAACAATGTCATACGTTGTCCTTAACTGAAGTGAAAACCGGGGATGCTTTGAAAAACATCACGAGAGCGAAAGGACAAGACAGACTGGGGAAGATGTTGCCAAGGGTGGCTGTGGCAAGGGACTAACACCAGAGCATGCAAAGAACTCTAGGGCTCAGCTAGGGAGGCCGGGCCTGGGAGGCAGCTCCCCCCGAACACGGCCGCGGGCCCGGGCCTGGGAGGCAGCTCCCCCCGAACACGGCCACGGGCCCGGGCCTGGGAGGCAGCTCCCCCCGAACACGGCCGCGGGCCCGGGTCTGGGAGGCAGCTCCCCCCGAACACGGCCGCGGGCCCGGGCCTGGGAGGCAGCTCCCCCGAACGCAGCCGCGGGCTCTCACACAGAGCTTGAGCAGCACAGGTGGACAGGGAGGTACCCGCGCGCGCTGGGCGGCTCAGCAGGAGCCCCGAGCGCCAGGTGGGCCGGGCTGGCACTCAGACCCTGCTGAGGGAAGCGCGATAGAAGTTCCCCTCCCAGGAGTCTGCCCAAGGACGAAGTGTATGCCAACCCAGACACGCACAGAATAGCCACGTGACTCCATCAGCCCCCCGAAGTGCACGTGGTCAGAACGTCTGGCTCCGGCAGACGGATGTGCTAACAGCGCCCCCACGCCATGGAGGACCAGTCAGAGACAGAGAGCAGTGAAATGCTGACACTGCTACGACACGGCTGGGCCTCGAGTTCACTCTAAAAACAAATGAAGGCAGAAGCAAAGACAACAAATTGCACACCTGCATTTGTGAAAACTTCCAGAAGGGGACATCTGGTAGAGGGACAGGAAGGAGGTCAGTCTTCCCCAGGGGTGGGTGGGGACAGGACTGTCTGACTCGGGGACACAGGGCTGGCAGGAGTGCCCTGGAGCCACTGAGCAGAATCTTCATGAGTGGCTGTGATCAGGCCTGTGCTGTCCTCCCTCCTGTCACCTTGACTTCTCTGTTGAGGATCAAGGTGCTACACTAGAGTATACCATAGTGTATGCCATACAGTACACCATAGTGTACACCATACAGTGAACCAGAGTGTACACCATACAGTACACCATACTGTACTACACCACACTATAGTATACCATACTGTGTACCATACAGTATACCATAGTGCATACCATACAGTACACCATACAGCACATCATAGTGTATACCATACAGTACACCATACAGTACATCATAGTGTACACCATATAGTACACCATACTGTACACCAGAGTGTACACCATACAGTACACCATACTGTACTACACCACACTATAGTACACCATACTGTGTACCATACAGTACACCATAGTGTATACCATACAGTACACCAGAGTGTACACCATACAGTACACCATACTGTACTACACCACACTATAGTATACCATACTGTGTACCATACAGTATACCATAGTGTATGCCATACGGTACACCATAGTGTACTACACCACACTATAGCATACCATACTGTGTACCATACAGTATACCATAGTGTACACCATACAGTACATCATAGTGTATACCATACAGTGCACCATAGTGTACACCATACAGTGCACCACACAGTACACCATACTGTACTACACCACACTATAGCATGCCATACTGTGTACCATACAGTATACCATAGTGTACTATACCCTGCTATACTCTACAGCACTACACCATACTATACTGTACTACACCTACTATAGTACCCCATACTATGCTGTACTATACCATGTTATACCATACTATAGTATACCATACTGCACTACACCATACTACATTACTCCATACTACACTGTACTACACTATACTATATTATACTATACCACACTATACAGCACCACACCACACTATATCATACCATACTGTACCACACCACACCACACCACACCATACAACTCACACACTGCAACTCAAGAGAAAGTTAAGAGATTACAGGAGAGAAGGGGAGTGAAGTGGCTATGCTGGTAGACAAAGGCCCACGTGTGCCTGGGGCCAGCTGGGGACCTCCAGAGGGAGCCAGTCTTGCGGTATCTTGGGGCTTCTCCCAGAGGGCAATTTCTGGGTACAGGGAACAATATCTACTGGACAGTTCCACAAAATCTGTGCAAGGAATCACCCTAACTTAGCACCAAATGCTTGCGTCTCATAGGTTGGCTGTGTGTGGCTCACCTGGCCAGGCCTGGGTTCAGTTCAGGTCTGACTGTGGGTCTCTCGTTCTTCTGGGACCAGCAGGCCACCCTGTGCTTCCCGAGCACCTGCAGAGGTGCAAGGGGGTGACTGCAGGCGTCCAGAACTCGCTCTGCTGTCCCGTCCCCCCCCCCCGCAACATCCCGCTGGCCAATCACGTGGCTCGCTCTGCTCCATGGAATCCTGGACACCTCCCCTGCGAAATGAAAATGCTCTTGGGAGTGAAAAAATGCAAACGCGTGATGGGGACGGCCAGAGACTACCCAAGGGTAGGCCAGCCACACCCGCGGCCCACGCCCCGGCCTGCGATGAGCAGACAGGCCTGAAGTTGCTGACGGACCCACACAGCGTACGGTAGCTGGACAGCAGCGGAGGTGAGCAGCTGGCGCCTGGGCCCACCCACAGGAAGGCAAGGACGTGTCACCACGGGATGGAGGAAACTGCGCGGTGGGGGACTGAGAGCACCTGGGGCTGGGTGGAGCTCATTCCAAGATGGGAACAGCGTATGCCCAGCACAGAGGCAAAACGCAGGTGCCAGAGGGCTGAGGAGGAGCCCAGAGGCCACAGGCACCCCTGGTCCCCAGGGCGCCGGCTGCTGACAAGGGATCACGAAGCGTGCAGAGCTGCCACGGGCTGCTTGTGCCTGAGCTTGCGTCACAGCTGCGCAGCAGGCCAGACGGAACCGCCCGGGACAGAACCACAAGACGGCCCAGGACGACCGGGAGGGCGTCAGGCATCTGATGTGGCCACGCAGTTAGGGTACGGATAGACACGCGCCCCAGGCCACCTGCCTGCCACATGGGAACCACTCCGTGGCTGGATGAGCCCCCAGACCCTGTCTTGGGTGATTTATAAAGGGTCTGCGTGGGGCTCCCAGCTGTCTCAGTGCAGGTCGGTGCAGGGCCTCACCCGGTCACTTACCAGCTGGGTGGCCTTGGCGAGTTCCTGGCGCTCTCTGAGCGTGGGTTTCCTCATCTGTAGTAATTAAAGTGAAAAACAAGGCTTGAAGGCATCTTACCAGTCAACTGGCGCAATACTCACCCATCACTTTTCTTTCTTTTAGATTTATTTTTTTGAAAGTCAGTTACAGAGAAGGAGAGGCAGAGAGAGAGAGAGAGAGAGAGAGAGAAAGTCTTCCATCTGCTAGTTCACTCCCAAATGGCTACAACAGCCAGGGCTGGGCCAGACAGAAACCAGGAGCCAGGAGCTTCATCTGGGTCCCCCAAGCACCTGGGCCATCTTCCGCTGCTTTCCCAGGAGCATCAGCAGGGACCTGGATCAGAAGTGGAGCAGCCGGGACTGGAACTGGTGCCCATATGGGATGCCGGCACTGCAGGCGGCACTTAACCTGCTGTGCCACAGCACAGGCCCCTCTTTTCCTTTTAAAAACATTTCCTTCTCAAAAACGTCTCTTGCCCTCTGACCTGGCTCAGATTTGCCTGTAGGTGGGGGAGTTGAATTGGGAGGAGTCAGCCTCTGTTAAGAGAGAAGAGCAGCAACACAGCCTTTCCAGGGACCTCCATGCCCTTGGCTTACTCACTGCCTCCCCACTTCGTTGCTGTTGTCCTCAGTGCAGGCCTCATCTGGGTTCAGAAGCGTCTTTTTAAAGAGATTTATTTACTTGAAGGACAGAGTAACAGAGAGAGGTAGAGACAGAGTGACAGGGAGAGATCTTCCACCCACCGGTTCACTCCCCCAAATGGCCGCTAGGGCCGGTCTGAAGCCAGGAGCCAGGAGCTTCTTCCAGGCCTCCCACGCAGGTGCAGGGGCCCAAGCACCTGCGCCATCTTCTGCTGCTTTCCCAGGAGCATTAGCAGGGAGCTGGATTGGAAGAGGAGCAGCTGGGACTCGAACCGGTGCCCGTATGGGATGCCGGCACTGCAGGCCAGTGCTTTAACCCCCTCGCCTCAGCGCCGCCCCTCAGAAGTGTCTCGTGCAGCAGTTAAGACCCAGCAGACACCGCACACAGTCCCTGGGTTGGAGTCCCAGCTCTGCCTCCATTTCCAGCTTCTTGCTATGTGCAGCAGGCGATGATGCGAGTACCTGGGGCCCTGCCACCCCCGGGGGAGACCTGCATTGGGTTCCAGGCTCCTGGCTTCAGCCTGGCCCAGCCATGGCTGTTGTGGGCATTTGGGGAAGTGAACCAGTGGGTGGAAGATCTCTTTCTGATTCATTCAAGTAGATGGAGATAAACGTATAAACAAATTCCAAGTCATTCTCCCACAACTGGCACTTTCCATGAACTTTCTGAAGACCCCCTGTACGTGCACGTGCTGTCAGTCACCAACAGCCCTCTTTCTCTCCCGCCTCCCCAACACCCCGTGGGAGCCTCTGTCAGTAGTTTTCACCTACGGCCGCACAGAGAGGCGCTCAGCAACCTAGGGCTGCCGGCACCCTGCAGCAGCGCCGGCCGCGTGTGTTACGCTCGCTCCCCGTCCCCCCTGCACTCTCTGACCTCCACCTCTGGCTTGCTGGCGTTGCCTTCTCCCTCCAGTTCTAAGCGATCTGCTGGTAGACCAACCCCACTGACTTCAGATTTGTTATCGCAGCTTTCAGTTCTGGCCTTTCAGTCGGTCCTTTCCAAGTCCCCGGTGTCAATCTTGCCTCACTGCCTACACTGTTCAGCATAATTAAACTGCCCGTTATTTAATATAAATGCGTTATTTACACATAAACTGCCCACTTCTGTATCTGGGTCCTCCCAGCGTCGGCTTCCGCTTCCGGGTGTTTCTCCCAGACCTGATTAGGTGTTCCTGCCGTCCCGCGTGTGCCACACACTGACACACAACACAGCGTGGGTATGACCCCAGACACTTCCCGCCTCCCCAGAAGGCAGTGACAAGAGCTCCGAGCCCCAGGTCACCCCAGGGCAATCCCGGCTCAACGGGATCTGACTGAGCTTCCGGACCCAAGGGCTTGCTCTTTCCTAGACTCCTCGGTGGAGCCCAGCCCCTGCCTCTCCTTGGGTGGCCTCAGGATGAGGCCTTAGCTCTTTGGGTATCGGTCTGCGGGGAGTTCGCTGGGCAGCTGAGGCTCTGAGCGCTTTTAGACACGGGGTGGTTCTGGGGGAAGGCGACCCCACAGCCAAGCTCACCCTTCTGGAGTCCTGGCCGCCTTGGGGCTGGGGCCTCTGCTGCCGGGTTTCAGCGGGCGGGCAGATGCGAGTGGCCACACCCAGAGCTGTCTCCCAAGGTGAGCCTGGTTCAGAAACGACAGGTGTAGGCGTTGGCGGCGTCCTGCGGTCCACACCGCGCCGGGGTGCGAGGTCTGACCCGACTCCAGCCTCCTACCAGTGCGCACCCTGGAAGGCTGCGGCGAAGGCCGAGCAGCTCCGGCTCCCGGCTCCCGGCTCCCGGCTCCCGGCTGTGGCTCCACCAGCCCCGGCGGCGCAGGCCTTCGGCCGTGAGCGCACCGACGGAAACTCGCTCTCAGAAGGAACATTGTTTAAAAGCATCCTGAACTCCTCAGTGGCTGTCGTAGTGTCGCTCGCTGTCACCTCCCGCCGGACCGAGTTTGCAGGGCTGTGGGGGCTCCGGAGGGCGTCCCCGCGGCGGCCGCCCCCGCGCACTCCCGCCCTCAGGTCCCGGCCGGTGCGCAGGACGCAGCTCCGGCCACCCGCGCAGGAAGCAGCCGCTGTCCACAGTCCGCGCCCAGGAGCGGGCCGGCCGGCGCCTCCTGCGCAGGCGCCCGTCAGCCCCGCGCGCCGAGGTCGCCTGGCGCCTGCGGCTTCCCGTAGCGCGTCGTCTCCATGGCAACCGCGCGGGCGCCCCCGCCGCTGCCGGCCGTGTCTGTCAGCCGCCGGCCCGCAGGTGAGGCGCGCGAGACCGGCTGGGGTCGGGGCTGCGGAGAACCGGGATCCGCGGAGCAGGGCCCTGGGCGGGGGCGGGAAGCGACAGTGGCCAAGCCCAACCCTGGCCCGGGCTGGGGAAGGTTGGGGCCGGGGTCCCCGTGGAACGCGGGCGCAAGGGGACCGCTCGGCGTCACAGTGGCTGGGAGCCCCCGGCCCCTTGACTGTGTCCTGGGTCGACCTGGCCGGGCTGTGGAGCAGGCACTCGCGTACACGCCCGTGGTGTGGGCACATAACACGTGTGTGCATATAATACAGGTACATGCACCCCACACGGATGCACAATAACATACATGCACCCGTAACATGTATACAGCCCCGTGGTGTGGGCACATAACACGCGTGTGCCTATAACACGCGTACACGGGCCCCACACGGGTGCACACATAACACACATGCACCCATAACATGTGTACATGCCCCGTAGTGTGTGCACATAACACAGGAACCTATGACACATACATGCACCACACCCTGCAGTGTGTGCACACAACACACATGCACCTATCATGTGTACAGGTGCTGCACATGGGTACACACACCTGGGGGTGTGCATTCATAACACCCGGGTGCCTATAACACGTATACACACACGTGCTCATACACGCACCACACACGTGTACACCGCTGGCCCGTTGCTTGCCTGGGCGAACCTCTGGAGTGCAGGTGGCCTGTGCCTCAGGGACTCGGTGGCCCCGGGATGGCTAGGCAGGCCGAGTTCGGATCCTGACGTCTCGACTTCTCCCCAGGGCCCAATGTGCTGGCCGGACCCAGTGGCGCTGCAGACCCAGCGGGTTTAGGGGAGCCAGGAGGCCCCCACCGGCTCACAGCAGGGTCCCCGCTGGCCCCCAACGTCACCGCTCCTGCCGTGCTCCTGTGTGTTCCGGGAGGTGACAGTCACGTCCTGGAGCTCCGTGGTTCAGAGGGAGGGTGGAGGGTGGCAGTGGGAACCTTCTTGTATTCCAGTTTTTACTCGGAAGTCGAGATTTTTAAAGAGATTTATTATTTATTTTATTTGAAAGGCAGGGTTACAGAGAGACACAGAGAGTCTCCCATCCTCTGGTTCAGTCCCCAGATGGCCTCAACGGCCAGAGTTGGGCCAGAGAGAAGCCAGGAACTCCCTCGTGGGTGCAGGGTCCCAAGGACTTGGACCATCTCCCACGGCTTTCCCAGGCCATGGCGGGGAGCTGGATGGGAAGTGGAACAGCAGGGGCTCAAACCAGCTCCCTTATGGGGTGCTGGCACTGCAGGCGGCGGCTTTACCCGCTGTGCCGCAGCGCCGGCCCCATGATGGCTTCTTAAACTGTTCTTAAACTTCTTAAACAGCTGTGCTGCCCGGTGCCACTTCTGCCCTTGCTGTATTCCAGGTGACTCCAGACCGAGGGGGATGCTCTGCGGCCCCCGGGGGAGGACAGATGGAGGGAAGCCCCTCCCACAGAGCCCCCTCGGCTGCAGCTGAGGGCCCTAAGGAGACGGCCACCCCGGCACAGGACCTGCCCGAGCCCCTCTCCCAGGATGTCTGCCGGGGGCTGGAGGGGGTCCTCTCCTGCTCCTCGCCCGTGCTGGACTTGAGTCAGAGTGGCCTGCGCCACCTGGGGGAGCTCTTTAAGATCCCCAGCCTGCAGGTAAGCGGGGGCTCAGCCCAGCTCACCTTGCAGGCTTCCGTCCCTGCTCAAGTCGTGGGTTCTGGGGCCAAGGGAGGGGGGCCGACTTGTGGCTTCACGAGGTCGATCACGGCTGGGTGGGAAGTTCAGGTCGCAGCGGTAGTGCCGAACGTGGTGGGCTCGCCTGCCGGGACGCCCAGGCAGTACTGGGGCTGTGGAGAGAGGTTCTTCTCGCCGGCCCCTTTGCCAGTGATGCACACTGGGTTTACCGTGCGCAGGCCGGCCCTGGTGACATGGTCTTGTCCTGACCACAACACTGGTGTGTCTCTGTTTTGCACGGCTGAAGTCAGCATCCAGATAGTTGTAACTTTCACACCGAACTGAATGCACCTTTCGCCTCCACTTTCCATGAACTTTTTGAACTACCCCCTGTGTCTCGTCTGCCCCCAGCTGGTGCTCCCGATGGCGGCCGCTGTGCCGTAGGCGGGCACGGCTCCGGTCCTGGTGCCTCTGTCTGAGTTTGTGCCCAGCTGCTGGGAGCGCACCTGGCCCTCGTCCCGGGGCTGCAGGAGAGCCCGGTGTGGCAGTGGGTGCTGGGCCAGTGAGTGGGGGGCCAGGAAGGAGGAGGTGACCTGTGACAACCCCGGGATTGCGTTTGGTGTGAAAGGCTGCTTGAGAGAGGGGCTGCTGCGAGCCCGGCTCTGCTCCACGGCCGCCGCTCTGCCAGCCCCGAGGGAGGCGGGAGCCCTGGCTCTGCCCTTGCCGATCCTGCCGTGTGCTGCCCAGGTTCCTGAGGGGTAAAGCGCCGGGGAGTTTCCGGCCCGGGCGTGCATGGCTGTGCTTGGTGACGGCCTGTGCCTCTCCCCTCTTCCTGGGAAGCAACTGCACCTGCAGAGGAACGCCCTCTGCGCCATCCCCAAGGACTTCTTCCAGCTGCTGCCCAACCTCACCTGGCTCGACCTCCGGTACAACAGGATCAAGGCGCTGCCCTCCGGGATCGGGGCTCACAAGTAAGTGTGTGTCTGTTCCCAGAAGTTCCCTCTTAAAACGTGGGTCTGTGCCTTTGACGCTCGGCTCCCGTTCCTCACTGCATGTTTACTTCGGAACACAAGCATTTAACAGCGTTTCCAAAGCCACCTAAGAGACACGGAAGCGGCTCTCCCCACGCACACCTGCCCGAGCCCCGCCCCGTGGTTGGAACACCTGCCCGAGCCCCCCCCATGGTTGGAACACCTGCCCGAGCCCCCCCCCCCCCCGTGGTTGGAACACCTGCCCGAGCCCCCCCCCCCCGTGGTTGGAACACCTGCCCGAGCCCCCCCCCCCCGTGGTTGGAACACCTGCCCGAGCCCCCCCCGTGGTTGGAACACCTGCCCGAGCCCCCCCCCCCCGTGGTTGGAACACCTGCCCGAGCCCCCCCACCGTGGTTGGAACACCTGCCCGAGCCCCCCCCCCCGTGGTTGGAACACCTGCCCGAGCCCCCCCCGTGGTTGGAACACCTGCCCGAGCCCCCCCCCCCCGTGGTTGGAACACCTGCCCGAGCCCCCCCCCCCGTGGTTGGAACACCTGCCTGAGCCCCCCCCCGTGGTTGGAACACCTGCCCGAGCCCCCCCCGTGGTTGGAACACCTGCCCGAGCCCCCCCCCGTGGTTGGAACACCTGCCCGAGCCCCCCCACCGTGGTTGGGACCCTGCCCGAGCCCCCCCCCCTTGGTTGGAACACCTGCCCGAGCCCCCCCCCGTGGTTGGAACACCTGCCCGAGCCCCCCCCCCGTGGTTGGAACACCTGCCCGAGCCCCCCCACCGTGGTTGGGACACCTGCCCGAGCCCCCCCCCCCGTGGTTGGAACACCTGCCCGAGCCCCCCCCGTGGTTGGAACACCTGCCCGAGCCCCCCCCCCCCCGTGGTTGGAACACCTGCCCGAGCCCCCCCACCGTGGTTGGGACACCTGCCCGAGCCGCCCCCCTTGGTTGGAACACCTGCCCGAGCCCCCGCCCCCTTGGTTGGAACACCTGCCTGAGCCCCCCCCCCCCCCCCCTCCAGGAGCAGCATGGCGTTCCTGAGCTTCTCCTGCAGGCCACTGGCTCCTGTTGCAGCCTCTGGGGAAGCGCTAGGCCGCATCCCACGTGTCCCATGGGGAGACAGAGCTCCCACCAAGGCCGAGGGGTGGCGGGGGGCTGAGTGAGGACACGGCAGGGCTGTGCTGAGAGGCAGGGTTCAAGGGTCACCCGTGGGACTCGGTCGCATCCCGGACTTTTACTTGGAAAGAGACAGGAAGTCCCAGGCTGCGCGAGTGGGGAGGGTGGGACTGGCCTGGCTTCATTGTGAGGGGTGGGACTGGCAGGCGGCTGAGGAGCCGCAGCTGTGCACACAAGGGGCCATCACACCTGGACGAGGCTGGCCAGGGAGGGCCTCTGGTGGCTTTGAGAGGGGCAGGGCGGGTCCTGGACGGAGTCTGGGGAAGAGGGCAGCGTGCCCGCCCGGCCGCTGGCTGGGTGACAGGGCCCCGCGGCAGGGCTGCCTCCGTCCCTCCGGGGCCACCTCCTTCACAGGGGCGTGCAGCGTTCAGGGTGACTGGGTGCTTCTCCTCCACAAGAGGTTTTGGCCTCGGTGCTGCGAGTGGCCGCGCGGGCCGGGCACAGTCGGCCGCGGCCTGCTCCCGGGGGTGCTCTGCTTCCGGAGCAAGCGCGCCGTGCTCAACTTTTGGAATGCTTTGATTTTGCCAGTCAAAGCCAGCTGCTTCATGTTGTTTACGATATAATTTTGCCTATGATTTATAACCTATTACAGCTTTAAAATTAGATCAGCTTAGTGCAGAGCTGAAACATATTAATTAGAAAGTTTAAGTAATTATGGGCTTATTAAAAAGCCTTAAAATGCTCAGAAAGTGTAATTAAGACAATGGCAGCGTTAGCGCGGGCCTTCTCCGTGTCTGGGGCGCGCAGGCTGCCGGCAGAGACGGGCAGCCGAGGAGCCGGTGCGTCTGCTCGCCGGCAGGGCCAGCTCAGCTCAGCACGGTGAGCCCTGGTGGTGGTGAACGTTCCAGAGAGTCTTTGAGCCTGGGGTCAGAGGTGGAGCAGCCCCTGGCTGCCAGCCCACCCCCGCCTGGCCCATCCCACCGGCCTGGCCCCCAGCACTGGGGAAAGGAAGCCCCATTTCCTTCGGGGTCGTTGCCAATCAGTCGAACTCTCGTGAAACGCCGGCAGTCTCATTTCGTATCTGGGAAGCTGTGGGGACCCTGGTGGCCCCGATGAGGACCTCCAAAGCGCTGGTCACTGAGAAGCCGCGGTGCGGAAGGAGAGCTGCAGGTGTGAGCCTGGAGTCGGCCCCGCCAGGCGCTCCCCCGAGACTGCTCCTGCCTGCTGGGCGTGGCGTTGGCAACGCTGCAGCAAGCGAGGAGGCAGGCGCAGGCTCTCCCGGGCCTGGGCTGCTGCGGCTGCGGGGCTGTCTCCTGGTGGCAGGCACCTGTGACCGGGATCCCCAGCGTCCCTGCGCCCTGACATCTGAGTGGGGCAGTGGCTGGGTGAGCCGAGCCCATGGCAGGAGCAGCCGGGGGCAGCAGAGGAGCAGGAGGACGGCGCCCCCTGCGTGCCGGGCTCAGCTGGGAGACAGAACAGGGAGAGGGGCAGATGGGTCACACACACACACACGAAGTAACCTTGAGATCACCGGTGAGACCCAAGGACCACAGTCCAGTGAGAGGTGCGAGAGGGTTTGATTTGAAGCTTTTGCTTGTCTGTGATTGATAGGTGTCACGAACATTCCAGAAATGTGCCTTGGCCTTTTCCTGACTCTGAAACCTCCCCAAGCCCCGGCGCTGGGTCCTGTCTGAGAGGGGCAGTGTCCTGCACAGAAAGCTGCAGGCCCTTGATCCTGGCTTCTCAGGAAGCTGGAACCCAGGACAGTGGTTTGTCCCCGGGAGGCTGTTGGTGGTGTCTGAGGACATTTGTGACTGTCACCACGGGGGGATGGGGCAGGGCCACTGGCTTGAGGTGGGGAGAGGCCGGGGATGCAACTGGGTGCCCTGCAGAGCTGGGAGTGCCAGCCTGCTGGTCCTAGTGCCAGAGCCTGGCCCGGATCCTCACACCCAGAGCCCCGTTGGCTGCAGCGTGCCCGGCTGCAGATGTCACCCAGAAAGAGCAGAAAAGCGAGAGTTGTGAACTTGGGGGGCCACTGCTTTTCTGCTGCCTAAGTAACTGTTTTGTTTGTTTTTAAGGCACTTGAAAACTTTGCTCTTAGAGAGAAACCCTATCAAGATGTTGCCGGTGGAGCTGGGTGAGTGTGGGAACCACAAAATCCTTGGAGGTGGTGAGGTTTAAGTGCTGCCCCTGGAAGCCAGCAGACCTGGGGAGGGGGCCATGGGCCGTGCTGGGAGGGGCTGGGGGTAGCACAGGGGTCTCGGCTGTCAGGCGGAACAGGTGCCGCACAGCGTGGTGACGGTGGGGGCGGGGGAGGGAGCAGGCGCTCGGCACCCAGCGCAGTCGTGGCTGGAGTGATGGTCTGGGTTTCGGGCAGAGTTCACTTAGCGTTTCTCTGGATTTACCTCCAGTCCTGATACCGTCCTCTTTCTGGCGTCAGTAACCAAGAACTGTGTTGAAGTCTTCCCGCGTGATTGTGGATTTGTCGACCCTCCTTTTACACCTGTAGATTTTGCTTCGTGTACTCGGCACTGCGCTGTTGGGGGAACAGGAGTTCCCATGGAATCTGGCACCAAGTCGCTGGCTGAACCGAACGTTGCTTGCTTGGTTTCCTCCTGCCGCTGTGAGCTCCGCTCCTCTGGTACGCGTTTGCCTGGCGCCGCCTCGTCTGTCTGTATGGCTGAGGCCAAGTCCCGTTTGCGGCCTTTGCGCGTGCTGTTCCCTGTGCCTGATTGTCCCTCACAGCTGGGCCACCTCTCAGTCTTCATGTTGTGGGTTTGGCTTTCTGTCCGACTGTCGCTGTCACGTGTGGACGTTTTCATGTCCTGCACGTAGGTACCCAGGAGTGAACATGCCGTGGTCCCTGCAGCTCCTCGGGGCGGCTGCACCTGTTACCTTCCGCCCACAGCCCCGCCCCTGCATTTCTGGTGACGTGGCAGCGCCTCTGTGTGGTGTTAGTGGCTGATGGTGGTTTTAGTGGCTTGGCCACGTGCTCAGGGATCATTCGCTGAGGACAGCGTGGCTGTGCCAACCATCTTGTGCTCATTATGTGCAGAGAAGACGTTTTCCCGTCTGCCCTGTGACCTCTCTGTACCCGAGCCGTCTGGAGTCACGGTCCATCGCTACATCCAGGCTGGCAGTCTCTGCCTTTTCTTGGGGGCGCTCAGGCCCCCACGTTTAGCAGCGTGTCGGCGGGAGCGACTGAGGTCGCCCGTCACTGCTGGTTCTCTGGGTGTCTTGCCAGGGCCAGTTTCACTGTTACTTTCCAGTTCAGTGTGTGTTGAATGCGTATTGACACTCCCATTTCAGCTGCAGGTGTAGCTCCGGGTGTAGCTGCAGGTATAGCTGCAGGTGTAGCTCCGGGTATAGCTGTAGGTGTTGCTCCAGGTGTAGCTGTAGGTGTCACTCCAGGTGTCACTGCAGGTGTAGTAGTAGGTGTAGCTCCTGGTGTAGCTACAGGTGTAGCTCCAGGTATAGCTCCAGGTGTAGCTGCAGGTGTAGCTGTAGGTATAGTTGTAGGTGTGGCTCTGGGTGTAGCTGTAGGTGTGGCTCCAGGTGTAGCTGCAGGTGTAGCTGTAGGAGTAGCTGCAGGTGTAGCTCCTGCTCCCCTAGCAGCGCAGTGGCTGCCATGGGGGTTCTACCGCTCACCCGTGGTCCCGGGGTCACACTGAGCCACACTCCTTCACACGTGCTTGGCCCGTGCGTTCTGTCTGCGTACCGTGTGAGCCCGCAGCGCGCTGTTACACTTCTCGCCTTCAGTCGAGAGCAGTGTCCGGCCCGCTGGCGACCCCTGCTTTCTGTCTGGCTGAAGAGCTCCCTCAGGGCTCCCACAACCAGCCAGCTCCCCGCTGCTGCCTTCTGCAATGCCCCAGGCCACGTGGTTTCGGTTCTCAGCCGCAATGATGTCCCTTTGGAGGGAGCCGTGGGTGGGGTGGGTTTTCTCAGCCGACGCCGTGCCCCGGGCCGTCGCCGCGTGCCTGCTGGCTCTGTCCTGCCGTGGGGGGCGTGTTGCTCACCATGGGCGCCCTCCAGGATTTGTCTGTTTCGGGCGGAGACGCCCAGCTGTGCTTTCCTTCATGCTTGGTCTGCTTAGAATTTGCTGAGCTCACTCAGCGGTACAGTCCTGCCTCGCCCCCGCTCGAGACGCTTCCCGTCATCACTGCTCCAGTCTGTCTCCTCCCCTCTGCTGCGCGCCGGGCCTCTGTCCCCTCCCCGCACTCACCGAGGCCTGCACGTCTTCAGGAGCCACTCACCGAGGCCTGCACGTCTTCAGGAACCACCTTTCTGTTCTTAGGCGGCCGTCTCCACGGTCACCGAGCCTCTTTCTCCCTGCATCTCCAATGGCCTACGAAGCCCACTTAGTATTTTTTTTTAAAGATTTTATTTATTTATTTGCGAGGTAGAGTTACAGACAGTGAGAGGGAGAGACAGAGAGGTCTTCTATCCTCTGGTTCACTCCCCAGATGGCTGCAACGGCCGGAGCTGTGCCGATCCGAAGCCAGGAGCCAGGAGCTTCTTCCAGGTCTCCCATGTGGGTGCAGGGGCCCAAGGACTTGGGCCATCCTCCACTGCTTTCCCAGGCCACAGCAGAGAGCTCGATCGGAAGTGGAGCAGGCGGGACTAGAACCGGCGCCCATATGGGATGCCGATGCCTTAGGTGGAGGATTAACCTACTGTGCCATGGAGCTGGCTCCCGACCTAGTGTTTTTTGGTCAGATATTGAGTTTTAGTCCTAAGCTTTTCCTGCGCATCTTAAGTGGTTTCTGTTTCTGTGCTGGGAGTTCGTGCCCTATTGGGCGGAGGCACGTTCTCCCCAGCGTGTGGGCTTCCGGCGGGGGCAGCGTCTGTCTGTCCGTGTTGTCTCGGGGTCTCGTGGCTTTCCCTTCCTCTCACTGTGGGAGCATCCTTGGGTTTCTTCTGTGTGTAGTGATTGTGGTTTGTGTCCTGGACATCGTCACAGAGACGTCGTGGAGATGCTGGGTTCTGTGATAGTCCTCATCTAACAAAGAAAAGTAGCTAGACTCACAGGACAGAGTTCACACTCTCCTGCTGCCGTGGGCACAAGAGACATCGGGGATCCCCACCAGCTCCTGCAGCCGTGCCTGGGCCTCTGCAGTCTGTCCTGGGTCTATGGGGTTCAGGCCTCAGCCAAAGATTTGCATGTGGGATTTCTGTGCCTCCTACCACTGTGGCCTCCTGGCTCTCCCCCTGCGCCCCGGCTGTTGCAGTGCCTCTGTGCCTGTGCTGTAGCCTTTGGGCCCATGAGGCCCCGCCGGCTTCCTTCTGGGCCACCGCTGCCCTGACCTCGACCCAGCATCCCCTGCAGCTGTCGCCCCCCAGCCCGCCTGACTCCCGCTGCTCTCCTGGCGCGGAGCTGCTGCAGCACTCCTGGGAGCAGAAGTTCAACAATGGTTACTTAGTGATGGGCCTGGAGACTGCATCCTGGGTTTGTTACATTTTCTTTGAAATGAGTACTTTAACCAGTCTGGAGCAGAGGAACCTCACCAACTTTTAGCTCCATTCCTCCTTACATTTTTTGCTACTATTTTCATGAATCCAATGGATGCTTTTTTTTTTTTTTTAAAAAGATACATTTACTCACTTGAAAGTCAGAGTTTCAGAGAGAAACAGAGACAGAGTGAGATCTTCCTGTTTGCTGGTTCCCTCCCCACATGGCCTGCAGCTCTGATACAGGAGCAGCAGCTCTGATGAGGGGGCTATGGAGGGGGCCGGCAGCTCTGATATGGGGGTCTATGGTGGGAGGCGGCAGCTCTGATATGGGGGTCTATGGTGGGGGCGGCAGCTCTGATATGGGGGTCTATGGTGGGGGGCGGCAGCTCTGATATGGGGGTCTATGGTGGGGGGCGGCAGCTCTGATGGGGGGGCTATGGTGGGGGGGCGGCAGCTCTGATGGGGGGCTATGGTGGGGGCAGCAGCTCTGATATGGGGGTCTATGGTGGGGGGCGGCAGCTCTGATGAGGGGGCTATGGGGGAGGTGGCAGCTCTGATGGGGGCTACGGTGGGGGCGGCAGCTCTGATATGGGGGTCTATGGTGGGGGGTGGCAGCTCTGATGGGGGGACTATGGTGGGGGGTGGCAGCTCTGATGGGGGGCTACGGTGGGGGCGGCAGCTCTAATGGGGCTATGGTGGGAGCAGCAGCTCTGATATGGGGGTCTATGGTGGGGGGCGGCAGCTCTGATATGGGGGTCTATGGTGGGGGGCAGCAGCTCTGATGGGGGGGCTATAGGGGGGGCGGCAGCTCTGATATGGGGGTCTATGGTGGGGGGCGGCAGCTCTGATATGGGGGTCTATGGTGGGGGCGGCAGCTCTGATGGGGGGGCTACAGGGGGGCAGCAGCTCTGATATGGGGGTCTATGGTGGGGGGCGGCAGCTCTGATGGGGCTATGGTGGGGGCGGCAGCTCTGATATGGAGGAGCTATGGTGGGGGGCGGCAGCTCTGATGGGGCTATGGTGGGGGCGGCAGCTCTGATATGGGGGTCTATGGTGGGGGGCGGCAGCTCTGATATGGGGGTCTATGGTGGGGGGCAGCAGCTCTGGGGGGGCTATGGGGGGGCGGCAGCTCTGATATGGGGGTCTATGGTGGGGGCGGCAGCTCTGATGGGGGGGCTACAGGGGGGGCGGCAGCTCTGATATGGGGGTCTATGGTGGGGGGCGGCAGCTCTGATATGGGGGTCTATGGTGGGGGCGGCAGCTCTGATGGGGGGGCTACAGGGGGGGCGGCAGCTCTGATATGGGGGTCTATGGTGGGGGGCGGCAGCTCTGGGGGGGCTATGGGGGGGCGGCAGCTCTGATGGGGCTATGGTGGGGGCGGCAGCTCTGATATGGAGGAGCTATGGTGGGGGGCGGCAGCTCTGACACGGGGGCGGCAGCTCGGGTCCTAGCCCTCTGCCCCACATTCCCCATGACTTCTTTCTAAGGCCTTTATTTTTCTTTTGTTGTGAAGGATATTTTTGGCTGAGTATAGAATCCTAGATCTCAGGAATTTTCCCCACTTAATAAATATCGTCCTCGGGCCTTCCGGCTGTGTCCCTTCCGTGGGACCCGGCGGCCGGCCGTCACGTTTCCTTTGCTGACGATTCGTCCTCCCTCTGCTTTCCAGGCATTCTCCTGACGCCCTTCTCCAGCTGGGCCGTGAGGCCGAGGTCCTGGTGAACTCGTGTCTGCTCTCTGGCGCCTCGGGTTGGATCTGGAACGTTCCCGGTCCTTGACGTTACTTCTGACGCTGCGCTGTCGCCCTGCTGGGTCTGGGGCTCCAGGGGTGTCGCGCTGTTGACTGTTCCGCGCCTGTGCGCCGCTCTCCCTGCTCTGCCTGTTGTGTCCTGCTGCCCTGCCTCTGGGCTCCCAAGCTCTGTCTTCAGCGTGTCCAGCCCGCCTGCTGTCCGACCCAGCCCTTCAGCCTCACGGTTTCGGCAGGGAAAGGAGGCTTCTAGTTATGACACTTTGGAAGTTGCTGGGCCAGGCGCCATGTTCTTGTGCGTCAGCGTGGGGTGCCTCTGCCCCATCCTTGCTCCAGGAGGATGGCGTGGCTGCATGCGGGGCACTGGGGCGCCGGCTCTCTGCCCTCTGCCGTCCTCTGGCTGTGTTCACAGCCATCAGCCGCCCATCTGGCTGTCGTGCACCCGGCACCTTGCTGTCTGCAGGACCCCTCCTTGTCATCCCTCGGTTGCCGGTGCTGTGTCTCAGTGCGATTCCCTTGGGGCGTGTTACTTCTTAGATGCGTAGGTTAACGCTTACCCTCTCCCTTGGGTGTCTTGCCCTGGTCTCCTCGGGTGTTTCTCCTGCTCTGTACGCATGTGCCGGCACATGTGTCGTCCCACAAGTCCCTGGGCTCTGCTGCTGTTCCGTCTTTCTACTGTGTGACGCTCAGCCTGAGTGATCGTCACGGCTCCGTCTTCAAGCTCCCTGTCTGCTTCCCCTGCACGCTGCTGTCGCGCCCATCTGGTTTATCTTTCTGAGTTCCAGCTCTAGGAGCACTGGGGACTTCTGTGTAATTCCCACCTCTGTTGACGTTCCTGGTGCTCGCCTCTGCGCCCGCACGTGCTCTTCACTTCCGTGGGCACACAACAGCGGTCACACAACAGCGGTCACACAACAGCGGTCACACAGCAGCGGCGACACAACAGTGGTCACACAACAGCGGCCACACAACAGTGGTCACACAACAGCGGCCACACAACAGTGGTCACACAACAGCGGTCACACAACAGCGGTCACACAACAGCGGTCACACAGCAGCGGCCACACAACAGCGGTCACACAACAGCGGTCACACAGCAGCAGCCACACAGCAGCGGTCACACAACAGTGGTCACACAACAGCGGCCACACAACAGCGGTCACACAACAGCGGTCACGTGGGAGACGTTGCTGTCTCCACATCTGGGCCCACAGAGATGGCCCCGTGGGCGGCTGGTTTGCTGAGCGTGGACTGCGTTTCCCTTTCTCTGCCTGCTGTGGTTTTCCTGTCCTGTGCTGTAGTGACGTATCCTG
Source organism: Lepus europaeus (assembly GCF_033115175.1). Lineage (NCBI taxonomy): Eukaryota > Metazoa > Chordata > Mammalia > Lagomorpha > Leporidae > Lepus > Lepus europaeus. The sequence continues at coordinate 765,681 of NC_084843.1, read as the reverse complement.
AACTCTACCTGGAGGTGGTGGCTTCTGCTGCCTCTGTTTGCTGTGTTTTTGATTGGTTGGTTGGTTGGTTGGTTGGAATCTGCAGAATTGTCTCCCTGCGGATTTTTTAAAGCAAATCCAGACGTTCGTTGTGTCATCTGCCTCAGGCACTGAGCGGGATCGTCTGTTTCCTTCCTCATGTCCACCCCGTGGGGCAGGGCGTGGACGTGGGTGCTGACTCTGTCCCTGTATCCACCCCGTGGGGCAGGGCGTGGACGTGGGTGCTGACTCTGTCCCTGTATCCACCCCGTGGGGCAGGACGTGGACGTGGGTGCTGACTCTGTCCCCGTATCCACCCCGTGGGGCAGGGCGTGGACGTGGGTGCTGACTCTGTCCCCGTATCCACCCCGTGGGGCAGGGCGTGGACGTGGGTGCTGACTCTGTCCCTGTATCCACCCCGTGGGGCAGGGCGTGGACGTGGGTGCTGACTCTGTCCCTGTATCCACCCCGTGGGGCAGGGCGTGGACGTGGGTGCTGACTGTGTCCCTGTATCCACCCCGTGGGGCAGGGCGTGGACGTGGGTGCTGACTCTGTCCCTGTATCCACCCCGTGGGACAGGGCGTGGACGTGGGTGCTGACTCTGTCCCTGTATCCACCCCGTGGGGCAGGGCGTGGACCTGGGTGCTGACTCTGTCCCTGTATCCACCCCATGGGGCAGGACGTGGACATGGGGTGCTGACTGTGTCCCCATGTCATCCCATGGAGCAGGACGTGGACGTGGGTGCTGACTCTGTCCCTGTATCCACCCCGTGGGGCAGGACGAGGACGTGGGTGCTGACTCTGTCCCTGTATCCACCCCGTGGGGCAGGGCGTGGACGTGGGTGCTGACTCTGTCCCTGTATCCACCCCGTGGGGCAGGGCGTGGACGTGGGTGCTGACTCTGTCCCTGTATCCACCCCGTGGGGCAGGGCGTGGACGTGGGTGCTGACTCTGTCCCTGTATCCACCCCGTGGGGCAGGGCGTGGACGTGGGTGCTGACTCTGTCCCTGTATCCACCCCGCGGGGCAGGACGTGGACGTGGGTGCTGACTCTGTCCCTGTATCCACCCCGCGGGGCAGGACGTGGACGTGGGTGCTGTGTCCCTGTATCTACCCCGTGGGGCAGGACGTGGACGTGGGTGCTGACTCCCTGTATCCACCCCGTGGGGCAGGGCGTGGACGTGGGTGCTGACTCTGTCCCTGTATCCACCCCGTGGGGCAGGGCGTGGACCTGGGTGCTGACTCTGTCCCTGTATCCACCCCATGGGGCAGGACGTGGACATGGGGTGCTGACTGTGTCCCCATGTCATCCCATGGAGCAGGACGTGGATGTGGGGTGCTGACTCTGTCCCCGTGTCCACCCCGTGGGACAGGACATGGACTTGGGTGCGGACTGTCCCCTTGCAGGGCGCATGAAGATGCTGAGAGCGCTGACCTGAGACTCTGTCCCCGTGTCATCCCATGGGATGGGATGTGGACGTGGGATGCTGACTCTGTCCCCGTGTCCACCCCGTGGGCAGGGTGTGGACGTGGGTGCTGACTGTCCCCTGCAGGGCACGTGATGATGCTGAGAGCGCTGAACCTGAGGCACTGTCCGTGTGTCCACCCTGTGGGACAGGGCATGGATGTGGGTGCTGTGTCCCCGTGTCCACCCTGTGGGGCAGGGCGTGGATGTGGGTGCTGTGTCCCCGTGTCCACCCTGTGGGACAGGGCATTGACGTGGGTGCTGTGTCCCCGTGTCCACCCTGTGGGGCAGGGCGTGGACGTGGGTGCTGACTGTCCCCTGCAGGGCGCGTGACGACGCTGAGAGCACTGAACCTGAGGCACTGTCCACTGGAGTTCCCCCCACAGCTGATCGTGCAGCGGGGGCTGGCGGCCATCCTGACGTTCCTGCGGATCTGCGCCACGGAGCACTCCTTCCCCGGGGCGTCGGCGTCGGCGTCGCAAGGTTTGTGCTCGTGATTCCGAAGGCCGGGCGTGAAATGGCACCGCCTGTCTGCTCTTTCTTTTTTATCTATTTATTTCAAAGTCAGAGTTACTGAGAGAGGGAGAGATATAAAGAGAGCCAGTAAAAGAGGTCTTCCACTCGCTGCTTCACTCTGCAAACAGCCACAAATCCAGACCAAAGCCAGGGGCCAGGAGCCTCCTCCAGGTCCCCGACATGGGTGCAGGGGCCCAAGCTCCTGGGCCGTCTTCCAGCGCTTTCCCAGGCTACCGCAGGGAGCTGGATGGGAAGTGGAGCAGCCGGGCCATGAACCGGCACCCATATGGGTGACGCCATGGCAGGCAGCAGCTTCGCCGACTGCACCAGCACGCTGCCCCCAGGCGCTCTGATCTTAGTGATGTCATGAGGAACACAGAGCTGACTGTGGCACACGCAGGCCTCCCGCTGCCCCCGTCACAGCAGGGCCTGTTCCTGGCTCCATGCTCATGGGTTTACATCCTCAGTGTTGTCACAGAGCCTGTCCAGGGAGGATTTTGAAAAAAGAAAAAAATTCACTGGGATAAAGCAATCAAAAGTCACTGCCTCCAGGCCACCAGCAGGCCACTGCCCCAGGGGTCCCTTGAGGTCTGTTTGAAAGAAGCAGTGGGCCGGCGCCACGGCTCACTAGGCTAATCCTCTGCCTGTGGCACTGGCACCCCAGGTTCTAGTCCCGGTCGGGGCACCGGATTCTGTCCTGGTTGCTCCTCTTCCAGTCCAGCTCTCTGCTGAGGCCCAGGAGGGCAGTGGAGGATGGCCCAAGTGCTTGGGCCCTGCACCCGCATGGGAGACCAGGAGAAGCACCTGGCTCCTGGCTTTGGATCGACGCAGGGTGTCGGCCATAGCGGCCATTTGTGGGGTGAACCAATGGAAGGAAGACCTTTCTCTCTGTCTCTGTCTCTCTCTCTCACTGTCTAACTCTGCCTGTCAAAAAAAAAAAAAAAAAAAAAAAAAGAAGAAGAAGAAGAAGAAGAAGAAGAAGAAGCAGCAGCAGCAGCAGCAGTGAAGTATTTCTAAGTCGGCACAAGAAAGTGGCGTGACGATGGCTCCAGGCCAGCGTGTGGCCTGGGGACACCTGCGCCCACACCCCAGTGCTGAGTTCAAGTCCTGGCTCTGCTCCTGGTCCCGGCTTCCCGCCAGCAGGCGCCCGGGGAGGTGGCAGGGATGGCTCTGTAGCGGGGTCCCTGCCACCCACATGGGAAACCTGCATGAGTTCCTGGCTCCCAGGCAGTTGGGACGGAACCAGTGGGTGGGAACATTCCCTGCCCGTCGAGTGTCGCTGCTAAGTTTGGAATTCCACAGTCGAGGCTGTCTCATGTCCTTATAGACGTGTGTGTCAGTGCCCTTTGGGGGGTGTCCAGTCCGTGCACGCGCTCTGATGTTCTGGGGGTGAACAGGCATCGTCTGCATCAGGGCGGAGTGAAGTGAGGATAAAGGAGGCGCCCGGAGCGACGGGCTGCAGCCTCGGCCTGGAGCACCTGCAGCAGCCGGAGAGGGCAGACACTGGTACACGGGAGATCAAAACACACAGTTACCTACGTGTCGGTAACGTGTGGCCCTGTACAGAGACAGAGAGAGCTTCCTTCCTTCTGAGGGTCACCCCCAGGTGGTCCCAACATCCAGAACTGGGCCAGGCGGGAGTCAGGAGCTAGGAGCTCCGTCCGGGTCGCCCAGGCAGGTGGCAGAGGAACAGGCGCTGGAGCCACCACTGCTGCTTCCCAAGTGCATTAGCAGGGAGCTGGACAGGAAGCCAAGTGGCCAAGACGCAGACCAGCGCTCGGGTGTAGGATGTGGGCATCGCACGTCCCAGCTTAACCCCTGCACCCCACCTGCCCAGACAGCCACACCTGCCCAGACAGCCACACCTGCCCAGACAGCTACACCTGCCCCACAGAGCCCACACCTGCCCCACAGCCCACACCTGCCCCACACAGCCCATACCTGCCCCACAGCCCACACCTGCCCAGACAGCTACACCTGCCCCACAGAGCCCACACCTGCCCCACAGCCCACACCTGCCCCACAGCCCACACCTGTCCCCAGCCCACACCTGCCCCACACCCCACACCTGTCCCATAGCCCACACCTGCCTAGACAGCCACACCTGCCCATAGCCCACACCTGCCCCCAGCCCACACCTGCCCCCAGCCCACACCTGCCCCACAGTCCACACCTGCCCATAGCCCACACCTCCCACACAGTCCACACCTCCCACACAGCCCACACCTGCCCCCAGCCCTCACCTGCCCCACAGCCCGCACCTGCCCACAGCCCACACCTGCCCCACAGTCCACACCTGCCTACAGCCCACACCTGCCCCACAGTCCACACCTGCCTACAGCCCACACCTGCCCCACAGTCCACACCTGCCCATAGCCCACACCTGCCCCCAGCCCACACCTCCCACACAGCCCACACCTGCCCCCAGCCCACACCTGCCCCACAGCCCGCACCTGCCCACAGCCCACACCTGCCCCACAGTCCACACCTGCCCATAGCCCACACCTGCCCCCAGCCCACACCTCCCACACAGCCCACACCTGCCCACAGCCCGCACCTGCCCACAGCCCACACCTGCCCCACAGTCCACACCTGCCTACAGCCCACACCTGCCCCACAGTCCACACCTGCCCATAGCCCACACCTGCCCCCAGCCCACACCTCCCACACAGCCCACACCTGCCCCCATCCCACACCTGCCCCACAGCCCGCACCCGCCCACAGCCCACACCTGCCCCACAGTCCACACCTGCCTACAGCCCACACCTGCCCCACAGTCCACACCTGCCCATAGCCCACACCTGCCCCCAGCCCACACCTCCCACACAGTCCACACCTGCCTAGACAGCCACACCTGCCCAGACAGCCACACCTGCCCAGACAGCTACACCTGCCCCACAGCCCACACCTCCCACACAGTCCACACCTCCCACACAGCCCACACCTGCCCCCAGCCCACACCTGCCCCACAGTCCACACCTGCCCATAACCCACACCTGCCCCCAGCCCACACCTCCCACACAGTCCACACCTGCCTAGACAGCCACACCTGCCCCACACTGCCCACACCTGCCCCACACCCCACACCTGATCATAGCCCACACCTGCCTAGACAGCCACACCTGCCCATAGCCCACACCTGCCCCCAGCCCACACCTGCCCCCAGCCCACACCTGCCCCACAGTCCACACCTGCCCATAGCCCACACCTCCCACACAGTCCACACCTCCCACACAGCCCACACCTGCCCCCAGCCCTCACCTGCCCCACAGCCCGCACCTGCCCACAGCCCACACCTGCCCCACAGTCCACACCTGCCTACAGCCCACACCTGCCCCACAGTCCACACCTGCCTACAGCCCACACCTGCCCCACAGTCCACACCTGCCCATAGCCCACACCTGCCCCCAGCCCACACCTCCCACACAGCCCACACCTGCCCCCAGCCCACACCTGCCCCACAGCCCGCACCTGCCCACAGCCCACACCTGCCCCACAGTCCACACCTGCCCATAGCCCACACCTGCCCCCAGCCCACACCTCCCACACAGCCCACACCTGCCCACAGCCCGCACCTGCCCACAGCCCACACCTGCCCCACAGTCCACACCTGCCTACAGCCCACACCTGCCCCACAGTCCACACCTGCCCATAGCCCACACCTGCCCCCAGCCCACACCTCCCACACAGCCCACACCTGCCCCCATCCCACACCTGCCCCACAGCCCGCACCTGCCCCACAGTCCACACCTGCCTACAGCCCACACCTGCCCCACAGTCCACACCTGCCCATAGCCCACACCTGCCCCCAGCCCACACCTCCCACACAGTCCACACCTGCCTAGACAGCCACACCTGCCCAGACAGCCACACCTGCCCAGACAGCTACACCTGCCCCACAGCCCACACCTCCCACACAGTCCACACCTCCCACACAGCCCACACCTGCCCCCAGCCCACACCTGCCCCACAGTCCACACCTGCCCATAGCCCACACCTGCCCCCAGCCCACACCTCCCACACAGTCCACACCTGCCTAGACAGCCACACCTGCCCCACACTGCCCACACCTGCCCCACAACCCACACCTGCCCCCAGCCCACACCTGCCCCACAGCCCACACCTGCCCCACACAGCCCACACCTGCCCCAGCCCACACCTGCCCCACAGAGCCCACACCTGCCCCACAGCCCACACCTGCCCCACACAGCCCATACCTCCCACACAGTCCACACCTGCTCCACAGCCCACACCTGCCCAGACAGCTAGACCTGCCCCACAGAGCCCACACCTGCCCCACAGATCCCACACCTGCCCCCAGCCCACACCTGCCCCGTAGCCCACACCTGCCCCACAATCCACACCTGCCCCACAGCCCACATCTCCCACACAGCCCACACCTCCCTCACAGGCTACACCTCCCGCACAGGCCACACCTGCCCCACAGTCCACACCTGCCCCACAGCCCACACCTGCCCCACAGCCCACACCTGCCCCCAGCCCACACCTGCCCCGACCCTGGTGACTGTTGTTTGCTGCCCCGAGGGGCAGTGCACTAGGCTGATAGGCTGCAGAGAGACCAGAGCTCAAGGGAAAGTGGAAGAAAGAGAGGGGGCTGGGGGGAGGAAGTGGGTGACATCCGGAAGCCCCCGTGGAAGCTATCAGGGGAGTGAGCAATGGCCCCGGCCGTTAGGACGCCATTGGGACACCTTCCTCCGTAGCATCCAGGGGCTTGGGTTCAAGTCCCAGCTCCGTTCAGGTCTCCAGCTTCCGGCTCATGTGCACCTGGGAGGCAGCAGTGATGGCCCAAGTGCCTGTGTCCCTGCCACCACATGGGAGGCCTGGATGGAGTTCCAGGCCCCTGGCTTTGGCCTGGTCCAGCCCTGGCTGTTGCGGGTATTCGGGGAGTGAACCAAAGCATGGAAGATCTCTCTCCCTGCTTTCCTCCCCCTCAAATAAATAAAAACTGTAGGAATTTAAAAATAGACAGCATGTTTAAAGACGTGAAGTGCTCAGAAGTGAGGAGTTAGCCCTGACCACGCGGCACCAGGATGCTCGATTCTGAACGGCCACATCCTCAGGCGGGTGTGAGTCCCCAGGAGCGGCTCTGAGACAGGGAGGCAGGTGGCCGGGACACGGGGGAAGCCACGGGGCTGGCTGGGGGGAGGGCAGCTGGCGCGTCCTCCTGCCAGCCCTTTCTTGTCACCCCAGTCCCTGAGACCCGGCCCTGTCGCTGGGTCAGGGCTTGCACTTCCAAGGCCACCCAGTTTGCTCAGAGCCGTGAGGGCGGCTGGCGCCCCGGGCGGGGTGGGCCCTTCATGCCTGGGACGCAGGAAGCCGGGAGCACGGGGGAGGCTGCCCAGGCTCAGGAAAGGACAGAAAAAGCAGAGCAGCCCTTGGTGGTAGCGTGGAGGCAGGGAGTGTCCCGCAGAAGCAGGGAGGTGTACCGAGCCAGGGCGGGGACAGCAGCTGCTGGGCCGTGCCTGAGCGCCCCAGGGGTGGGGGCTGAGGCCGCCCGAGCTGCCCCATCCTGCACTGGCCCCGCAGGGAGGGCGCTGTAGGCCTTGGGGGCACAGGAGGAGGGGCCGTGGTGGGGCCAGGGTCTCCATGTGGCTCCTGGCTGGGGAGCGCCATTGATCTGAGGGTGGAGGGCGGTGCCTGGCTTCCTCTCTGGTGTTCAGAGACAGAGCGGGGGACAGCCCAGCAGCGGCCTCTGGGGTTCAGGCGGGGTGACCGTGCTGTGAGGCTGCGGCCGTTTCAGAGCAGGACGTTGGCAGCGCCGGGAATCACCCGGAATGCGTGTGCCTGACTTCAGATGTCCACGTGTCCAGGCCACGGGAAGTGACCTGGGCAGCTGTATGCATCCTGGCGTCTTGCCCTCTTCCTGCTCAGCGACATCTTCCCTATTTCTGTTTCTCTCTGGCCCAGTCAGTTGTCCACAAGCAGCCTGGTCAGACACACACGTTTCTGTCACCTGACCTGCTGTCCCACGCACCTGTGCCTGCATCAGGGGCCTGTGCTGATGCTTGGGTTTACCAGGGGAGAGCAGGCGCAGGGTCTGGGCAGGCCCACTGGTGACGGCCCCGGGCTCTGGGCAGGCCCACTGGTGACGGCCCCGGGCTCTGGGCAGGCCCACTGGTGACGGCCCCGGGCTCTGGGCGGGTCCATTGGTGACAGCCTGGCTTCTGGGCAGGTCCATTGGTGACAGCCTGGCTTCTGGGCAGGTCCATTGGTGACAGCCCTGGGTTCTGGGCAGGCCCGCTGGTGACAGCCCTGGGCTCTGGGCGGGTCCACTGGTGACAGCCCTGGGCTCTGGGCAGGTCCACTGGTGACGGCCCTGGGTTCTGGGCAGGCCCACTGGTGACAGCCCTGGGCTCTGGGCAGGTCCGCTGGTGACAGCCTGGCTTCTGGGCAGGCCCGCTGGTGACAGCCCTGGGCTCTGGGCGGGTCCACTGGTGACAGCCCTGGGCTCTGGGCAGGTCCACTGGTGACAGCCTGGCTTCTGGGCAGGTCCACTGGTGACAGCCTGGCTTCTGGGCAGGTCCATTGGTGACAGCCCTGGGCTCTGGGCGGGTCCACTGGTGACAGCCTGGCTTCTGGGCGGGTCCACTGGTGACAGCCCTGGGCTCTGGGCAGGTCCACTGGTGACAGCCCTGGGCTCTGGGCAGGTCCACTGGTGACAGCCCTAACCTGGAGTTTGGTGTCCTCCTGATGCTGTGTTTAGAGAACGGCTTCTACTTGAAGACAAAGAAATTTGCCAAACCACTGATTGAAAAATATTTTTTAGAATTTATTATTTTTTATATTAGTTTATTTAAAAAGCAGAGTGAAAAGGAGCATGCTGGTTCACCCCCCAAATGGCCTAAATGGCCAGGGCTCATCTGGGCCCAAGCCAGGAGCAGGAACCTCATCTGGGTCTCCCAAGTGAGTGGCAAAGGCTCAAGCACTCAGGCCATCCTCTGCTTTCCCAGGGGCATTAGCAGGGAGCTGGCTCAGAAGCGGTGCAGCCGGGACTTGAACTGGCGCTCTGCTGTGGGATGCTGGCCTTGCGAGAGCAGCTTAACCTGTGGCCACAAGGCCGCCCCGAGGACTCGGTGTTTCCACGTGCAAATGACAGAGGATTATCAGTGCTCTTTCTTGACCACAGTCAGGCCATTGACATTTCCTTCTTATTTTTTTTAAGATTTATTTTATTTATTTGAAAGAGTCACAGAGAGAGGTAGAAGCAGAGAGAGGGCTTCCTTCCACTGGTTCACTCCCCAGATGGCCACAACAGCCAGAGCTAAGCCAATCAGGAGCCAGGCGCTTCCTCCGGGCCTCCCATGCGGGTACAGGAGCCCAAGCGCTTGGGCCATCTTCTGCTGCTCTCCCAGGCCATTAGCAGGGAGCTGGATTGGGAGTGGAACAGCCAGGACTCAAACCGCAGGCCCGGGCTTTACCCGCTGCGCCGCAGCCCCGGCCCCACCGTTGGTTTCTGAGAAGGAGACGGCGGCTCGGGGCGCTCCATGGGCAGCTACGTGGAGAGCTGAAAGCCTGGCTGTGCTGTTCACAAAGGCAACTTCTGCTGGTCAGGGTCGCTCAGGTTTGAACAGAAGGCAGGCCGTGTCTCGAGTGGGACACGCATCGGCCACACACACGCCAGCCCCCACCCCACCCGGCAGGGCCCCCGAGCCTCCCATGGCTGCTACTGGTCCTGAGTGTTTGTGGGCCGTGTGCAGCTCCAGACACAGCATGGGGAGACCTTAAGAGCCAATTTGCTCTCAGAGAATTTAGCTGGAGCTAGAACTTCCGTGTCCAGCAGTGGACAGCCCAAAGCCACCAGTTGCAAAGATTCTGAGGGCTGGGGGTGGGGGCAGAAATGTAGATTAAACACAACTGGACGTGGCGACTGCTGGGTGAGGAGTCATTGGGGGGGGGGGCGTGCACAAGGCCCTCCCCAGGAATGCCGTTTCGTTCTAGAGAGCTCACCGGTTAAGAAAACGTCTCTGAATCCCGCCCTGGATTTGCCGGAAGACTCTGTGTTCCCGGGAGCCGCCATGATGGTGGCGCAGGGGCCGAGGGCGGCCCTGCTGAGGGCGCGGGCGGACGCCTTCCCGCCCATCGAGAGGCTGGACCTGAGCGACCCCAGCAGGTCCACCGACTCCTCGGAGCACTGGCCCAGCGACGAGGAGCTGCAGCGCTTCTGGAAGCTGAGGCAGGAAATCGTGGAGAACGAGAAAGCGGACGCTCTCGCCAACCAGCTGCTGCCCGTGGAGCTGCCCCCGCACCTCAGGGCCGCGCTGGCCGGCAAGGGCCGGGGCCGTGCCAGGCTGGGGCCTGTGGCCAGGTAAGGCTGGCAGCGGTGTGGCTTGTCCTGGGCTCGGCGGGCAGTCACCTCCCCCACGTGGCTGTGTCACCGTGGGCGCCAGCTCCCAGGATGGGGGCCCAAACACGAGCTCGGGGGAGAGGCTACGAGAGAAAAACTCCACTCACGGTGAGTGTGTGTGTGGTGTGGTGTGTGCTGTGTGTATGAAGTATATGTGTGTCTGCTATGTGTATGCTACATGTATGGGGAGCGTGTGTGGTGCATGTGTCTGGTGTGTGGTGTGTGCATGCATGTGTGGTGTCTGGTATTTAGTGTGTGTATGTGATGGTGTAGTGTGTGTGTGACCTCGTAACCCCTGTGAGTACACCTCACACACTCTCATCCCTGGGGACGCAGTCGGCTCTCGAGGGTGAAAACCTCGGAGGTTGCAAAGCACAGCAGGCCCCAGGTGCCATGAGCCTGGTTGCAGCCCCGTGCAGGCCGTGGGGAGGCCGTGCAGGCCGTGGGGAGGCCGTGCAGGCCGTGGGGAGGCCGTGCAGGCCGTGGGCAGCCCCGTGCAGGCCGTGGGGAGGCCGTGCAGGCCGTGGGGCGCCCCGTGCAGGCCGTGGGGAGGCCGTGCAGGCCGTGGGGAGGCCGTGGGGAGGCCGTGCAGGCCATGGGGAGCCCCGTGCAGGCCGTGGGCAGCCCCATGCAGGCTGTGGGGAGCCCCGTGCAGGCTGTGGGCGACCTGTGCAGGCCGTGGGGAGCCCCGTGCAGGCCATGGGGAGCCCCGTGCAGGCCGTGGGCAGCCCCGTGCAGGCCGTGGGGAGCCCTGTGCAGGCCGTGGGGAGGCCGTGCAGGCCGTGGGGAGCCCCGTGCAGGCCGTGGGGAGGCCGTGCAGGCCGTGGGGAGGCCGTGCAGGCCTTGGGGAGCCCCGTGCAGGCCGTGGGCAGCCCCGTCAGGCCGTGGGGAGGCCGTGCAGGCCGTGGGCAGCCCCGTCAGGCCGTGGGGAGGCCGTGCGGGCCGTGGGCAGCCCCGTGCAGGCCGTGGGCGACCTGTGCAGGCCGTGGGGAGCCCCGTGCAGGCCGTGGGGAGCCCCGTGCAGGCCGTGGGGAGCCCCATCAGGCCGTGGGGAGGCTGTGCAGGCCGTGGGCAGCCCCGTCAGGCTGTGGGGAGGCCGTGCAGGCCGTGGGCAGCCCCGTCAGGCCGTGGGGAGGCCGTGCAGGCCGTGGGGAGCCCCGTGCAGGCCGTGGGCAGCCCCGTCAGGCCGTGGGGAGGCCGTGTAGGCCGTGGGGAGCCCCGTGCAGGCCGTGGGCAGCCCCGTCAGGCCGTGGGGAGGCCGTGCAGGCCATGGGGAGCCCCGTGCAGGCCGTGGGCAGCCCCGTCAGGCCTTGGGCAGCCCCGTCAGGCTGTGGGGAGGCCGTGCAGGCCGTGGGCAGCCCTGTCAGGCTGTGGGGAGGCCGTGCAGGCTGTGGGGAGCCCCGTGCAGGCCGTGGGGAGGCCGTGCAGGCCGTGGGGAGCCCCGTGCAGGCCGTGGGCAGCCCCGTCAGGCTGTGGGGAGGCCGTGCAGGCCGTGGGCAGCCCCGTCAGGCTGTGGGGAGGCCGTGCAGGCCGTGGGGATTTCTGTCTGAGGAAGCTGAGTGGGCGCGCTGACAGCAGGTGGGACACGTGGTCGGTGCCCTGTGGTCTGAGCCCTGCAGAGCTCACAGCCGTCTCCCAGCCGCGTGAGGGACAGTCCGCCTCCCTCTCTCTTCCTGCCGTGTGTCGCTGTGAGCGGCCGTGACCCGGGGTGCTGTGGCGGGCCATTACTAGGACATCGGTTTTGTCAGTGCACCAGCCCTGGCTTCGAAGATGTGTTTGGGCGTCCTGGAAAGCTGGGGCAGAGAAGGAGAGCCCCGGCAGGGCACCCAGACTGAGACCGTGTCCTGTGGCCCGTGGGGCCCTGGCTTCCCACTGCCTGTGGGAAGCCCCTCTGTGCCTCAGCCCCGCCCCCGCCAGTGCTCGTCATTCACAGAGCCCTTCCTGGTGTGGACGTGGGGAGGCCAGTGCTGCTCCAGGCCTCTGGCCAAGGGGCAGGGGGCACAGGGAACAGGAGGTCACTCGTCTGGCTCCACCCCCCCCCCCCAGAAGCTGGCCTCCTGTCCTCTCAGGCGTCCCTTGGATTCAGGGAAGGCCTTGGGAAGCCAAGGGGCCTGAATAATGAAAGGTGGGCTGGCCACCCAGACGTCCTCCCCGTGCCTGCTGGACAGACGTGACCGCTCCGCTCGAGTTGTGAGGGAGGAGCTTGCGGCCCCCGGGGCCCCTCCCCAGCCGCTCGCCGCTGCTGCGCAGAGCGCAGAGGAGCATGGGCTTGGCAGCGCCGCAGCGCGCGCTCTCAGGAAAGTGTCCTTGGCCACTGGTGTGTGGTGTGTGCATGCATGTGTGGTGCTGGTATTTAGTGTGTGTATGTGATGGTGTGGTGTGCGTGTGCACGGGGTCTCTGTGACCTCATAACCCCTGTGAGTACACCTCACACACTCTCATCCCTGGGGACGCAGTCGGCTCTCGAGGGTGTGTCCGACGCCACAGGCTGGCGTGGGTCAGGAGCGCGGGCGTCAAAGCACCTCACGGAAAGGGGGACCACTGAGCCCCGCGCTGCGCTGGAGCAGGGGGCGAGCCATCTGAGCACGTCGGACGTGGCGCTCGCGTGATGGGTGTCCCTGTGGGGGATTCTCACCCAGGGCGGCTGGCCGGCTCCTCCCCCCGGCTCAGCGCTCTGACGCTGTCTCCGGAGAACTGGAGCTGCCTCTGCCGTCCCTGCTCTGCCAGCGGTGTGCAGACCTGGAGGGGGGGCCACAGCCGCCTGGACAGGGCCCCCAGGGTGTGACCTCCCGCCAGTGCGGCTGCTCTGAGACTTTGAGGCTGCAGAGTGGGCTGGGCCTGGTTTCATTTCAGAGGGGACGGCAGCTCCAGCTGCTCGTGCGTGGCACGGTCGTGCTGAGAACACCTTGTCTTTCCTGCCCGTGGCCGGCTCTCGTGGCTCACGTAGCTCGGAGTTGCCACTTCCGCCTGGGCATCAACAGCTGTTTTCAGAGAGGGGACAGTGGGTTGTGCCCCCAGCCCTGGGAGACCCACTGTGGCCTGGCCAGCCCGCGCCTTCCTGGGAGCCTTGCTCCCTTCCCTCTGGGTAGCTGACGCCACCTGTGTGTGTGACAGAAGCCATCCTTCATGCATCCTTCATGTCCCTGTCCACAACCCCCCTGCCAAGAGATTTCTGACCCGCCAAAGCCCTGCGGCGAGCCCACCGGAGCTGCTGGCCAGGCCGTCCTCCCTGCGGTCCGCTCTGCCTCAACCAGGACGGCCGGGATGGCGGCACAGGCACCCACAGGGGCCCACAGGCGCCCAGGCTTGCTTTGGGGCCCACAGCGCCCACAGGGCCCGGGCCTGCTTGGGGGCCCACAGCGCCCACAGGGCCCGGGCCTGCTTGGGGGCCCACAGCACCCACAGGGGCCCGGGCCTGCTTGGGGGCCCACAGCGCCCACAGGGCCCGGGCTTGCTTTGGGGCCCACAGCGCCCACAGGGCCCGGGCCTGCTTGGGGACCCACAGCGCCCACAGGGCCCGGGCCTGCTTGGGGGCCCACAGCGCCCACAGGGCCCGGGCCTGCTTGGGGGCCGCTGTCGGAGCTGCAGCTGCTGCTGAGCGGGGACCCCAGGGAGTGGTTTTTCTGAGACAGCAGCTGGCGCTCGCGGTGCCGCCTGGGGCGCGGTGTCCACAGTCCCCCCGCCCACTGCATTTTCTGGAGTTGGTGCGGGTGGACGCTGGGTGGCCGAGGGCGTGCCCCTGAGGCCGCTGCCCTGTGCGGCCGATCCCCGCTGCCGTGCGGCCATAAGCGCCGGTCTCGCGTTTTGTCCCCCCAGAGGCCCTGCGAGCACCCAGCCGAAAGCACTGTGTGACGTGCGGAGGAAGGCGCCCTCCTTCCCGGGGCTGCTCCCCAGCCTCCCGTCTTCCTCATCCCACCCGGCGGAGGCGGCGGGCAGGCGGCGTGAGGAGAGCCGAGCCTTGGCCCTCAGAGAGCTGCGGGACAGGCAGGCACTGCTGGAGCAGCAGTGCAGGCGGTAGGTGTCGGCCAGCGGCCTCGGCCAGGGGTCTCGGCCAGGGGTCTCGGCCAGCGGCCCCAGTGACACCCTTGCCTGCTGCTGCCGGCAGGATCTGCTTCTCCGGCATCGGCGAGCCAGCTGGCCTGGGCTCTCCTGCCCCATAGCCCCCGAGGCCACCTCCCTGTGGGGCCTCTGCCGGTCTCCGGCCTGGCCTGCTCACACCTGCCCTCAGTCTCATCTGCTCTGACGATCTGTTCGTCCTTAACCCTTCCTCCTGGCCTGGCCATCACTTGACCTGCAGGTGTATCTAAGGAGTATGATTTAGAAAGAATGTGGTCATCGGTAGTGTCCACTCTCGTGTCGCTGGCCACACCAGCCGAGGCCACGCCCATGGGACCATGGTGTCACTCACTGTCCAAGCCCCTCGGGCCTGTCAGCAGTGTCTGCCCTGACCACGGGCTGTCCCCTGTGCTGGGCTGCTGGTGAGCTGTGCTTGGAGCTGCTCTGACCATGTGACCCTGATGCCCCCTGTTCTCCCCAGAGACAAGAAAGTGCTGCAGGAGTGGAGGGCGCGGGCCCAGGTGCTGGCCAGGGACCGGCTCAGCCAGCTGCTGTCCCCACAGAGGAACCTGGTATGATGTGGGGGGAGGGTGCCGGGGCCATCTGGAGGGGGGAGGCAGGCACCAGGGCCGGGGGTCACTAGCCATGCTTGAGCACCTGAGTGGTGCTTGCACGCCTGGCCCGGGGCAACCCTGCGGAACAGGTGGGCGCCACGCATGGCCAGTGCACCAGTGGAGGACTGAGAGCTGCTGACCGGGTGGGCTGGGGCTGGGGCTGGAGCTGGAGCAGATCAGCTGTCTACTGCCAGGCAGGGGGAGGCCAGGCAGCACCAGCCTCAGCCTGTAGTGCCGCCCTCGGCCCCTGTTTGGATTTCTGTCTTAGGAGCCAGGTTCTGAAGGTGGGAGGAGAGAAAGGGCATCGAGGTGAACAGACTGAAATAGAAAACCCGCTGAGCAGGGGGAGGTGTGCCCACGCATCTCCCTGGCTCTGCACGCCCTCCCCTGCCCCCCCGGGGGGCTGTCACCCCAGAAGCCAAGGAGCTGCGCGCTCAGCTGTGTGGCCCGGGGCACCTGAGAGCAGCCCCCTTCCTGTTCCCGCTGAGCCGTTTGGGGGTTTTAGTGCAGCCAGGCACAGGACGAGGGCTGCAGGGCGGGGCGGGTAAGGGTGCAGGCACGAGGCAGGCTGCCCCTACACCACGCGTGCCCGGTCGGCCCGGCCCTGAGAGCACAGGCGTGCGTGCTGTCCACTGCGGCCACAGGTGTCCATCTCCTCCCTTTAAGAGATGTCCTGCGTGTGCCCCTGCCTCCCACAGGCGTGCTGAACGCTGGCCCGAGGGCGAGGCCACTTGGACAGCGCGGGAGTCCAGAGCATTGATGTGGCCCCACCCAGCTTCCCGCACTCGCTACACCTCACAGGGTGCCGTGGTGGGAACCGATTACGGTCGGCCTCTGCCAGCCTGCCCCACCGGTCCTCCGGAGCTCTGTGTCTGCCCTGTGGGGACCGTCTCTCCGGCTGGCTTTGTCTCTCGCCTCCTGCACCCAGGACACCTCCACAGCAGCGTCTGGCCCCTGCACCCTGCACGCCTGGTGTCCGCTCTGCACCGGCCTCGGCCCTGCCCACTGGGCTCTGTCCTGCACTTGCTCTTCCCCGGTGCCCAGTCCGTGCCTCGGGGCGGAGCCTGGGATAGGAGTGGCCCAGGTGGGGCCCCGGGCTGAAGGAGGGGGCGTGCGGCCCCGTCCTGGGATGGCCGAGCCCGGGGACTTGGTTCTGCTTGTTCGTGCCACATGTGCCTCTTAGGAGAGGAACCATCCCCTGGAGATGTGGTCGCACACCTCGTCCTCTCCCAGGTGCTCTGGACCCCGGAGCTTTGAGCTTTCGCTGTCTTTGGGTGTGGAAACGGGGTGGCCTACCTTCTAGTCTCCCCGACGGCGCTGGTCGCTGCTCCCTGGGCGCCCTCCGATGGGCCAGGCTCCTTTTGCTGTCACCTCCCCTCCGCTTCTCCCCAGATACTTAAAAATCCAAGAAAGTTTCAACGCATTCAGGAGCAAAAGCTCGCACGATCGGGCGATCTTAAGGACACTCTCAGAGAATTGTCACAGCAAACAGACAGAACTCTGAGCCCATCTGTCGAGAGATGGAAAAGGCCAAATAAATGATTAGCCCTAAGCCGCGGGCACCCACGTGGCCGCAGACCCAATGCCTGCTGACATGAGCAGAAATGACCTAAACTTAGGACCACACAAGCCGCAGAACAGCACCCCAAAACTGCCGGCCTCCAAAACCGTGTACCATGCTGGCGGCCTGGGGGAGGGGCGCGTGCTCCTCACCCCTGCGCGCCATCCCTGCGTTTTCTAGATTCATGGACCATGCGCGAGTACAGTCAGTGAGCACTGAGGGCCTGGCCTCTGCCCACGTGTGGGAGTTGAGGGGCCACAGGGGCCAGGCAGCAGCAGCGGGGCGTGTGGAAGCCATGAGGCCTGGACCACACTCAGACCCGGGAAAACACCTCGTGGGGCCCAAAATACTGTGGTCAGAGTCAGTGATGGGGAAATACTATGACAGAAAGTGGCTCCCTGCTGTGAGCTGAGGGGAGCAGCCGGGGAGGGGGGAGGGGGGTGCTGTCCACGCCCGCTCCCTGCAGTAGGGCGAGAGGACAGGAGGGGGCGCCCTGGCCCCATGCACGGCCCTGGCCCCATGCACGGCCCTGGCCTGGGGAGTCACAGGACTGCGGCAGGCTTCAGCCAACCAGGTGGCCCTCAGGTCCATCTGAGCGCCGGAGCAGCTGCAGGACAGACGGACAGGACCCACAGGCCCTGACTCCACCCCTGCTTCCCGTGGAGCCCTGGGCGAGCTGCGGCACCCGCGGCCTCCAAGTTCTGACCTCTAGACCCGTGGCGTCTCTGCTGCTCAGCGTGTGGACCGTGGCGGGAGCCCACGCTCACACCTCGCGTGCACTGCAGTTACCTTCATCACAGGGGTGTGTGTTCCGCGAGTAGGACCGGTTCTGGAGCAGACAGAACTGGGGATCCGTGATTCCTGCTCCGCGTTTTGTGATCAGATGTGGCCAAGTGGGCGTCTTTCCAGATACACACTGCTAATGTTTTGTTTTTTGTTTTATTTTTTGACAGGCAGAGTGGACAGTGAGAGAGAGAGAGAGAGACAGAGAGAAAGGTCTTCCTTTGCCATTGGTTCACCCTCCAATGGCCGCTGCGGCTGGCGCACCGCGCTGATCCGAAGCCAGGAGCCAGGTGCTTCTCCTGGTCTCCCACGCGGGTGCAGGGCCCAAGCACTTGGGCCATCCTCCACTGCCTTCCCGGGCCACAGCAGAGAGCTGGCCTGGAAGAGGGGCAACCGGGACAGAATCCGGTGCCCCGAACGGGACTAGAACCTGGGATGCCGGCGCCGCAGGCAGAGGACTAGCCTATTGAGTTGCGGCGCTGGCCTATGTTTTTAAGGATTAAAATTAAATGTTTGACTTTCATAAGGGAAAGCGACCTACTAGGTTTTGCGTTTTTGGTTTTCTTCCTGTTGGATTAATTCATGAGGAGAATCCTGCGTTTGCACCAGCTCTCAGCAAACAGATTGGAGTCTGTTGTGTGGGGGGGTTTACAGGGAAAAGTTTGGGGGTCTTCTGCCCCTCCCACACATCTTCTTCCCTGATTGTTGAGTGCCTTCGCAGTGTCCAGCGTGGCAGGGGTTAAACCGATACGGCACACAGGCGGCTCTCAGCCTAATCCACTTAGAGGAAGAGCGGCAGATAATAGCAGGTAGATTGGCTGCAGGAGGAGCCTGGAAGGAGGTCACCCCGCCTGCCTCCCCACCTCCCAGTGCCACACTGTTGGAGTCATCCTGGGATTCCTGACAACCCTCAATACACACACACACACACAGGTGTGTACACAGCTCACGTGCACGCATGCATAAGCATGTACATGTGTCAGTGCTAGTGTGCACTGACACACACACACACACACACACACGGGCCAACAGCTCTGGTCAGAGGTCCAAGGGAGTCCGTCTGTCCCAGATTCAGCCACTGGGGGCAGCAGCGAGCAACCTTGGTCCCTGGCTGGTGCTGCAGGAGTTGGGAGCCCCAGGGACACAGGGAGCAGAGCAAGGACAGCTGGGCGCACGGCACACGCAGGTCACGGCGAGGGACTGACCCGGAACCAGGGGCCCACACCCGCTCCGGGGTGTGGGGGCCAGAGACGGCAAGGAGCAAAGGGTGCAAGCAGGTGTCCACGTGACCCCTGAGCAGGGATGGGGTCGCAGGGTAGGGGCCGCCAGGGAAGGGATCAGGCACGGCCCCACACCGTGACCAGAAAGGCGCTGGTGGCACAGCTGTCTAGAGACAGTGAGGGTGGAGGAGCCACACAGGACCGAGTCCAGGGGCACCCGCCACCTATGAGCAAGGTGCTCTGTGGGTTCTCCCGAGTGACAGTGGCTCTGCGGGGCGCCTGTGTCTCCTCCGTGGGCCCGGAGCCCCGTGGGCTCTCCCGAGTGACAGTGGCTCTGCGGGGCGCCTGTCTCCAGTGCCTTCCCCTGCCGGTGCCCCAGTCCCCTCCCGGACATCTGCCCCTCCTGGTGCCTGCCTCACCAGGGACATCTGTGACGTCCGCCTGACTCACAGGCCTGGTGTGAAGGGTTACAGGAGCACCTGTAACGGGGGGTTGAAATGCAGCCGGCGGTGTAGACCTGTTGTGGCCCGAGGGTGCCCGGGATCCATGAGAAATCAGTCAGCAGTGGCTCCGGCGTTGTTAGGGAGGCGGGGACTGGCTTCCCTCGACACCGCGGTGGTGCTCGCCCGAAGACGCACAGACACCCTCCGTGTGCGCTTCCACTTTGTGCCGGTTAATCATGCCACGGATCCAGGGCCAGTGGGCGTCGTGGACAGGTTTTCTGACTGCGAGGCCCCTCCTGTTTTCTCACTTTGTTGTCTCGGCACGGATGTGCTAGTGTGAAACGCGGTCATTAAATTACAGTCACATCTTTGTGGAGGTCTTGGCCTGGTTTAGGCGGTGCTCTCGCTGTCCGTGTGTGAGGGGCCGGGTCCGCATTGCATGCTGTGCTTGGCCTCACTGTCTCCGTGGACGGCAGCAGCTCTGAGCCCCGGGCCCCTGGCTCTGCCCCTTTCCCTCCGCCCGTCCAAACCAAGACCAGAGGTGGGAGCCAGAGGGAGCCAAGGCCCCAGGGTGGTGGCCAGTGTGTGAGGAACACCCCCTGGCCAGGCTGACGCACCGGGCACGCACATTCTGTGTGCAAAGGAGTAAGTTCTTGGTTTCCTAAAAACAACTTGTGTTTTCCTAGGTCCCATCAAAGATGCCCTTTGCCACAGATGTAACCGATCATAGGAAAATGACCCTGAATCCATTCGGGAAAATGAGACAAGGCAAAGAGAAATCATTGCAAGCCACCGGAGACTCCAGGTTGGTGACGGGGGTTGAGGTTGGCTCCTCTGGGCTCTGTCGGCCACCACCGGCGCTCCACCTTGCTCCTCTGGGCACCTCCCGGGTGTGCCGGGGAAGCACAGGGTGGTCAAGGGGTCAGCCCCTCCTCCCTGGCCACCCCCCACTCAGGCCCACTGTGGGCGGCCGTGGCCCAGCTGCCCGGCCTGCGCACCCCCTCTATTAATGGCCCCGGAGCCCCATGCAATTTGAGAGCCTGCAGAAGGGTTACTGTGGTGCTGTGGTGCCATGGTGCGGGGTCACACAGCCAATGCCACGTTCTGTTCCCGTGGTCCTGCTGAGGCCTGGAACATTCTGGGGAATTCACGAGGCCCTGCGGGTTGGATTGAGTTCCAGTCGTGTGAGAACAGTTTAGGTTCAAGCCGGCAGCATCCGAATCTCCTGCATCCTACTGTCGTTGGCCGACCAAAGCGGCCACTGTCGCCCAGGCACAACCAAGAGCCAGGCTGAGAGCCGAGGCAGCACCGGTACCCTGACTCTGGTCTTGTTCTGCAGGGTTGTGTCACGCAGACAGAACCAGGACAAACCCTGCTGCTGGGCTGGGCGATTTCTGGGAGTCTGAGGGGGAGCGTGTAGCTGGCGCCCGAGGTGGCCCCACACCCGGGCTGCACCGCGGTGGACTGTGCCCCCGGCCTCTGCCATCTGGCGTCAGCCGCAGCCCCAGTGCTCGCAGGCAGCACGTGTGCCAGCCTCGGGTAGCACAGTTTCCAGACTGTTGGGGTCGGGCGAAACCATGTGTGCTGTGTGCAAACAAGACACGCGTTCTCCCTCACGGGGCACCATGCTCGGGGCCCCACGGTGCCGCCTTGGAGCTGAACTTGAGGACTTTAAAGTGCAGGGGGTCAATGGCTTCTAAAGTACCGAGGAAGGGGTGGGGGAGGGGACAGGCGGGGACGTGGCGTGTGACATCATTATGACATCATTTCCCTGCGCAGCACCTCCCGAGGGATGAATCTGGAAGAGAGGATAAAGCAGCACACCCAGCAGGTGCGTGAGCGGGGGTGGGGCGGGGCGGGGCGGGGCGGGACCACGCCGATGGAGAGGAGGGGGCCGGGGCTTGGGCACTCAGGAGATGCCACCTGCTATACCCCACAGGGGACGCGCTCACCGTCTCGGGGCATGTGGTCTCAAAAGCTGTGGGAGCTTGAGCACCGTGTGCCGTGCCGGGGCGCTCAGGTGGTAAGAGGTGGGAGCCCTCAGCTGACAGCACCCTGGCTCCCCAGCCCTGTCTGAGGGTAAGCGCGGCAGCTGGGGATGGGGAACAAGGACCAGTGCACCCCGAGTCTGTAGGGCCCCGGCCAGCACGTGAGGGCGATGTGCCTGGGGGCCCAGGTGCTGCTGTTGGGGGGCTGCTCTGCATGGCTACCATCTCCTGCCGGCGTCTGTCCCTTCCACAAATCTGCTTAGTGCCTGCTTCTGCCTGGCGATGCCGCAGACTGTGCAAACGGTGCAGAGCTGAGAGAGGCCCTGCCGGGCCCCGCCCTGCTGGAGTATGGCCCGCGGGGCCGTGGGTGAAGGCAGCAGCTGCCCTCCTTCACAAACACCTGGAAACCTCTGTCCCCGCCCTTGTCCCAGCCTCGGAAACATTTCCTGTCCGCCCAGGACCTCTGCGCTCGAGTGCGCCCCGACCTTGTCTCTGGCTGTGTCCAGGCTGCCCCCAGAGCAAGCAGCACCATCACGGGGCAGGAGCTCCCTGCTCTCCCTCCCAGCCTCTCATGGGCTCCATCCCAGCTTCTCCTCTCCGGGAGCCTGGGGCGGGTGGGAGAGAGAGCGAGGAAGGTGGGTGGGGGCCCTCCACGGAGACCCTCACCCAGGCTGATTTGTCCCTCTTCCCAGGCTCTCCTCCCCAGAGAATTTGTATGGGCCCTCACCTGAGCCTGTGTGCTGTCTGACTGCATTGCTGTGGGTGTGGCCTTGTCCTGTGGATGGGGCTTCAGAGCACCCGTGTCCCCCCAGGGCTTCAGACTGGGCTCAGAAGCCCATCTGGAATCGTGAACAGCTCTGTGCCCACAGATCTGATCACTTTGCTGAAATGAGTGAGTTCTTTGAAAGACAACATCTAACAAAACTCCCTCAAGGAAAAATAGATCGTCTGGGTGTGCCTGTATTCACTCCAGAACTGAATCTATAATTAACCCAAAAACAAGCAGAAAGCACCGGCGAGGTGGGCTCGCGGGTGAGCTCTGCTTCAGGAAGGCGCCGCGCAGGTTCCCTGCAGGGTCTCCAGGTGACAGACACGGAGGGGACACTTCCTGACCGCCCTGTGAGGCCGGGACTGCCCTGACACCAAAGCCACATGAAGACGTCACCAGAAAGATCTTCTCTCGTGAATACAGACACAGAAATCCTCAACAGTCGCGTGCAGCAGTCTATAAAAATTACACACCAGAACCACGTGGGGTCTCTTCAGGGTTTGCAAGGCTGGCTCACGATTCAAAAATCAGCCAATGGGATCCGTCACACCAGCAGGCTGGAGGAGCAACATCGCCTGGCTGTCAGAAGATGCACAGAAGGCAAAACGGGACACCTGTCATAATAAAAACAGAAACCGGGAATACGGGGAAACTTCGTCAGCTTGATCAAGAACATTTACGAAAAAGCTACAGCTGCTGGTGGAACAGCGGCAAGAACCTGGCCCCTCACGCCGGACGTCAGCTCCCGCAGTGAGCAAGACAAGGAGAGAAAAGCCGCTTGGGCTGGGACGGAAGGAGACACGCTGTGCTCCCGGATCACGTCCTGTGTGGAAAACCCCGAGTCATCGACCCAGAAGTTCCTGGAACCAGGAAGTGACTATGGAAAGGACTTAGGACACAAGACGTCCAGCACCTGTTAATAAGTGGGATTTGAGATTAAAGACTTAGCACCAAAAAATAAAGTGGTGCGAGGCGTCAGTCTAACAAAAGGTTACAAATTGTCCGTAACAGGAAACTTTTTGAAGCTCTAGTGAAGAGATTGAAGAAGAGCTAAATAATGGATGAATACTCCGTATCCGTGGGTCTGAAGGCTCAGCACTGTTGAGATTGAAGACCTTTGCAATGCGATCCTTAGGTTCAACAGAAACCCAGTCAAAATCCCGGCTAGTCCGTGGCTGTTCACCGTGGTTTCTAAAGTCTGTGTGCAGACATAGGAGACACAGGATGCCCAGCCCACGTTGAAGGGGAAGGAGAGAGCCACGGGTGATCCTCCCACCCCCGGTCCCTACTGCAGAGGAGACAGCGTGGCGTGGCCAAAGAACAGACACTGGATACTGGCTAGAGACCCAGAGCGGACCACCCTGCCCCAGGGCGCGTTCACGGAGGCACGGGCGTCTGTGGAGAGTACCCTCGGTCAACAAATGGTGCTGGAGTAACTGCAAAAAGCAACAGTTTATACTTCAGCCTCGGACCTAGCATGCGCACAAAAACTCACTCAAAACTCAAGAGAGACCTAAATTTAAAATGCGAGGTTATGGCTCCCAGGAGGTAACACAGGACAGAACCCGGCAGCCTGGGGTTTGGCCGGAGCCCCAGGTCTAACACTAAAGCACGGTTCATAGCAGGAAGAACTGGAGGGTGGAGCTTCATTACAATTAGAAACTTCCGTGGGCAGTGCTGTGGCTCAGTAGGCTAAGCCTTTACCTTTGGCACCAGCATCCCGTGTGGACGCTGGTTTGAGTCCCAGCTGCTACACCTCGATCCAGCTAATGGCCTGGGAAAGCAGTGGAAAATGGCCCAAGTGCTTGGGCCCTGCACTCACATGGGAGACCCGGATGAAGCTCCTGGCTTCGAGCTGCTGATTGGCCCAGCTCCAGCCATTGCAGCCATCTGGGGAGTGAACCAGGGAATGGGAGACCTTTCTCTCTGTCTCTCCTTCTCTTTCTCTCTGTAACTCCACCTCTCAAATAGATAAATAAATCTTTTTTTTTTTTTTTGAGAGGCAGAGTGGATAGAGAGAGAGAGAGACAGAGAGAAAGGTCTTCCTTTTTGCCGTTGGTTCACCCTCCAATGGCCGCTGTGGCCGGCGCATCTCGCTGATCCGAAGCCAGGAGCCAGGTGCTTCTCCTGGTCTCCCATGGGGTGCAGGGCCCAAGGACTTGGGCCATCCTCCACTGCCTTCCCGGGCCATAGCAGAGAGCTGGCCTGGAAGAGGGGCAACCGGGATAGAATCTGGCGCCCCAACCGGGATTAGAACCCGGTGTGCCGGCGCCGCAAGGTGGAGGATTAACCTGTTAAGCCACGGCGCCAGCATAAATAAATCTTTAAAAAAAAAAATTAGAAATGTCTGCTCTGTGAAAGTGATTGAAAGGGATGGGAAAGTAAGTCACAGACTGGGAACAGTGTTTGCAAAACCCTTACCTGGCAACGGACTGTTCTCTAAGACACACAAAGAAGTCTTAAACAACCATGAGAACATGAATGGCTGACTGACAAACAGGCCAACGACGTGAGCGGATCTCAGCCCAGAGGACTCAGCAGCTCAGCGGAGCAGCCGCGGCCTCGCGCTCCCTGGCCACCACGCCGGAGCGCCCGTCCCCTGCTGCAGTTGTGACGCGGCTCAGCCGCTCCGGAGGACCAAGGCGGCTCCTGACTGAGCTGAACGTCCTGTCTCACAGATCCAGCAGCCACGCCGTGGGTCTTCCCACACAGCACACAGGGTTTCTCTCGGCATTGTTCATAGGCATCAGAGGGTAGAAGCCGGCAAGATGCCCTTCGGGGGCGAGCGGACAAGCGCAGGGAAAGGTGCCGTCGAGCCATTGTCAATCTGCACCCTGACTGGAGCTGGTGGTGTCGCTGGTACTCGGTTCCCTGCCTACATGGAGCTCCTGGCCCCAGGCTTTGGCCTGGCCCAGCCCTGCCTGCTGTGGGCATCTGGAGGGTGAACCAGCTTTGGGAGAGATCTCTGTCTCCTTCTCTTTGTTGTTCAAATAAGTAGATGAAAATGAACACGACAGCATCAACGGTGAGGGCACGGCGGGCTGCACTCCCTCTTGGCCGACCCCCCAGTGGCTCTGCTTCTGGTCCAGCTCTCTGCCCTGGAAGCAGCGATGGGGCTCAAGTACTTGAGTTCCTACTGCCCACGTGGGAGACCTGGATGGAGTTCCTGGCTCCTGCCTTCAACCTGGCTCAGCCCCAGCTCATGTGACCATTAAGAGTGAACCAGCAGATCTCTCTCTCTCTCTCTCTCTCTCTGCTTTTCAAATAAATAAATCTTAAAGGAGCCACGCAGACATGCAGAGCTGCGTGTCACCAGATGGAATCAGCCCGTCTGAAGAGGCTGTGAGACCCCGACCACAGCACCTTCTGGAAAATTGCGAAGCAGTGGCCACCATGTTTGCAGGGTCTGGAGAAGAGGGTGAGGCAGCAGAGCACAGAGGCAGCGAGGGCAGGGAGGCCCCCAGGACACTGGTGCCCACTGTGGTTTCTCTGTAAACCACAGATTGCCCCCACCCCCGGAGCCCCCTGCTCTGGGCACTGGATGCTGGTGAGGATGTGATATGGGCGTCCACAGGGGACGCTGTTGTCAACCACAAAGTCTGCGTCTCAGAGCTGGACTTGGGCTCTGTGTTCTCTCGTGTCCCCTTCCCAAAAGAGAGTGACCGAAAGGACCACACGGGCAGTGCCAGCACCGGTCCCAGCCCAGAGGCCTCTCTGTCGGCTCCTCTAGTGCCTCAGGAGGGGGTGGTGCTGTCTCGTCCCACGGGTCAGTAGGCCAGGACCCAGGGAGTGAGGATGGCCTCCAGGGCCGGGCCACCCGGCGTTTGCTCCGTGCTCGGATCCGCACCTCTGTGTTGTGTGCGGTTTGCAAACTCCACATGCAGCTCCAGCCAGCGCCACTGGGCTGTGCCAGGCCCGGCTCAGAGTCAGTGCTGGATGTAGAGGCGGAGCTGGGGACGAGTGCCCGGCTGCTCTGACCACAGCCCTGGCTGGCCTCAGCGCTCCAGCTGCCGGCCCGCCTCCGTCATGCCCGGAAGATTCTCATGCTGTGACCGGATGGACGTGGCTGCTTCACGCCCCTGCCCCTTCCTCTGTGCCCACAATGGCTGTGGTGTGCAGGCGGTGGCTGGCGCCCGGCTCCTCCTCGGGGGCCTGGCTGCCAGGTGGGGTCTGGGGCTCCCTGAACGGGGCGGCCGGCGTGGCAGTGCTGCCTGTGGCTTCCTTAGAAGAGCAGCTCTTACGGCATTTTTCTGAAATGAGAACGTTTTCTCCAAGGACCTGAGTTTCCTGAGCCCAGTGCATCTCAGACGACCACCACTTCCTAAGCTGCCCACTTAGTGTCCACCAGGTCCACTCACAGGAAGGAAAGTGCCATGTTCTCCGGGCGCGGTCGTGAACCTGTGTGTGCAGTCCCGGCCTGCCTGCAGGAAGTGTCCCCGGCCCCTTGTGGAGAGAGTCCCTCCTTCGGCCTCCAGCAACCGGAGCTGACTGTCCTGTGCTGGGCAGGGCAGCAGCACCTGCACGCGTGGAGCAGCACTGCCCCCTCGGCAGGCTGGCCTGCTGCGGCCCGAGGCGAGCACGCGGTGGGTGGCGCACAGCTTGCACGGCCAAGGGAGAGAGAGAGGTGCAGGCTCCCAGCAGCCTCAGAGGCAGCGGCGTTCTCGGCCCCACGCGACACAGCCACTGGGAGAAGCTGGACAGCAAGCGGAGGGGCTGGCGGTGGCCCCTTGGCCGGGAGCTGCCAGTAGATTGCAGGGCTGGAGTGGATGGAGCAGCAGAGAGAGCCGAAGAGAGTCCAGGCGGATGGACGGGAGCGTCGGAAATGAACCAGGCGGCCTGGCCTGCCTGGACCACGGCTTAGTCCTCCCCGGGGTCGCTGCGGGGAGAAGACCAGCAGCAACTCCTCGGGGCAGAGGACCGGGAGCAGACCTCGCCCCTGCTCTTTCCCTCGAGAGTCCTCAGTGTCTGCTGGGCACGGACCACCCCCTCAAGACCACATTTCCCAGCCTCCCTTGCAGTCGGACAAAAGCACGTGACTGCGTCTGGCCGCAGGGCGCGAGCAGACAAGTGCAGACATCCTGAGCTTTGTCCTCCAAGCCATTCTGGCTGGAATCACACGTGATCGCGGGAGCTGGGGCAGCTGTGTCAGGCCCCGAGCCGCAGGTCTGTGAGAGAATCCCGGTCCCCAGCTGGATTATCAGCTGTGGTCCTCTGGGCCTGGGGCACAGCAGCGGAGACTGGCGTGGGCTCGTGAGAACACGGGCCGAGGGAGATGCAGCCAGATGAAGATGGCTCCCTCCACAGAGCCCAGAGAACATGGGATATGAAAACTGGTCTATGCCAGACAAAGCCAGGTCCCTGGGTCCCCTCCTGAGGGTGCTGGGGCTGCAGACCCCATGGGCAGAAGGCCTGGGGCGTGGCCTCCGGGCGCTGACATGGACGAGTGCTCTCGGGGGAGTCAGCTGACCCAGCCTAAGGGCAAGTGGGCATCTCCCAGCTAAGCAGCCTCCGTGGGGACGCCCACAGTGTCCAGTCATCGTCCTAAGGGTCATGGGGAGCCTCGAGGGGCCCCAGCAGGGAGGAGAAGCACCAGCAAAGCGACAGAAAGGTGAGCAGAGTGCCAGGGACTGTTGGGAGCAAGGCTGAACCAAAGCCCCGGCGACAACGGGAGACGCGGCTCCCACTGTGCACGCGAGCTGTTGTGAAGGCACACGTGGGCCACGGGAGCCTGGCAGGCGAGCCGAGAACGTGGCCAAAGGACTCTCACAAATTCTAATCTAAATCCCCTAGGAAGCAGAGCAGACAGGAAAGGAGAGATGGAAAATGGAGCGAGGCGAGATTGAAAAGACACCTCGGGCTGAGACAGGAGGTTTGACATAGCGAACAGCATCGCAGGGCACCCGAGAGGCGGAGTCATCAGGAGGGAACAGAGACACAAGCTCCACCAACACCTGCGTCTGAGTCCAGTGACCACCATGGCCCCTACTGGCCCTGGCATCCTGGACCCGGACGGGCAAGGACCGCAGGGGGCTGGGAGGGAGGGTCCGAGGGCAGAGCAGGGCTCAGTGCGCAGGAGCCCTGCTGCCAGCAACCCACCAGCGCCACCCTCAGATCCCTCGGGTCAGTGTCGGGGTCATGCAGAAGAAAGACATTCTCAGACATTCTCAGGACCTCTCCCTCCTCGGGCTCCCGTGGACAGGGCAGGTGCCCCGGGGATCAGAGCCCAGGCCGCGTGCTGAGGCCCGGAGCAGTCAGGCAGTGCCGTGCGGGAGGCTGCGTGATAGGAACGCTGACAGCAAGGAGCAGCTCGGAGAGGGAGGCGGCTGGCAGTGCCATGGACAACAGCAGGCACACGGAGTCAGCACTCATTACCCCCGGGAGCCCCAGCTCCGTCGCTGCCCGGCCTTGCCTGGGCTGGGGGTGGAGGCCCGGCTGCCGCCCTGGGGAGCTGGAATGGAGGGAGGGGGAGAGGCAGGGAGGACCCGGAGACAGGGAGGTGGGCACAGCAAGGGTCCACTGGGCAGAGGTGGCTGCCAGGGCCTCATCCTGCCTGGGGCCTGTTTGGCCAGTGGGGTGGCTGGGAAGGCGGGACTGGGACCGGGGAGCAGGCTGGGCTGTTTCCCTCCCCTGCTGTGAGCGTGGTGGGAGGGTGGGAAGGCGGCTCCTCTGCCTCTCAGGCAGACCCCAACAGTTGCACCCGGTGCCTGGCAGGGCCTGTGGGGGCCCCACAGGGGGCCACGCTGAGTGCAGCCCTGGCGGGTGCCTGAGACATGGGGAGCTGCTGGGCCCATCGCCGCCCCAGTGCTGCAGCCGCTCTGACCTCGGCCCCTCCCCTCCTGTCCGCAGGCCAGAAAGCTGCAGGACGAGGTGATGAAGCTGAAGCTGGGGTCCACCTTGAGCAAAGAGCGCCGGCTCTCAGCCCTCTCGGGAAACCTCTCCCTCCACCCTCCAGCCGCCCAGCCGCAAAATATATTTTTTAACACGAAATACGAAGAATCGGGAAATGGTTACGGATACTAATGACAATGGCGACTGTGCCGACGCCGCCCCAGTGTGGCCGTGGAGGGGCAGTTGCAATCCGGGTTACTCTTGGGGTTTACCCCTCAGACAGCCTGTTGGTTTTGAAGAATCCATTCTCTTCTGAGTCTGGAAAAGGTCTGAGCTGCATTAAAAGGAGGATATGCTGCACACACGCCGCATCCTCTTCCTGTGTCCCCGTTTCTGTCCCCACCGGCCCGTCTGGCTCCACAACGCCTTCAGCCCTAGACTGAGCTGCACGCTCAGTAGCTTCAGCGTGGGGGAGGCCACCGTCCACCCTGCTGCCCGCCCAGCCCTTGTGTTCCGTGGCCTTGGCCCTTCCTGGCTCTGGGGCTCCCCAGGTTCTGGGGGGCAGAGTGTCCTGCAGGGAGGGCACCGCCGCGTCTCGGCTCCACCTGGCGTGGTTTCTTTCTGAGACCTAGGACACGCGGAATCTGGTTTCTTTCGGTGTCAGTTTTCAGTCGATGTTTCTGTCTCACCCAGCTCATCGCTCACTCTTGTGGAAGTCTTTGTAGTGTCCTCTTTCTGCTGGTTATAATAATGTCTCATTCTTTCTTTAAAGGGTTACTTAGTTATTTGAAAGAGTTACAGAGAGAGGGGGAGAGGGAGAGGTGGGGGGGGGGGCAGAGAGAGAGAGAGGCCCTCCATCTGCTGGTTCACTCCGCAAATGGCTGCAGCGCCCAGGGCTGGACCCGGCTGGAGCCAGGAGCCAGGAGCTTCTCCTGGGTCTCCCATGTGGGCAGCGCCTGGGCCATCACTGCTGCCTCCCAGGATGTCAGCAGGCATGTGGGTCAGAAGTGGAGCAGCCGGGACTCGAACCAGCGCAGCTTAACCCCAGCACAGCGCCAACCCCACGCTCCCGACCTTGCTCCTGTGGGAGCTCCCTCTCTCTGTGCTCAGTCCACCGTGGATCCTCAGAGTTTGCTGCACTCCCCCCTCAGTGTGTGTTCACACTCCTCTCCCTCCTTCTGCTTTCTCTGAGTTGAATCAGCGCTTAGAGAGACCGTGACGACTTGTAAGCCGCGTGTTAGCAGAGGCTGGGAAGTGGACTGGTTTCTCTTGCTGTGTGCCCGAGCCGGGACAACCTCACGCGGTCTCTGAGGGGCTGGGATTACGGGGTGCTCAGCTGCGGCTTCTGCTGGGGTCTCTCGTGGATTGGGGTCGGGCCGTTGGCCGGGGCTGGAGGGCCTGCATCTGCACTGCCCTACAGGTGGCCACCCAGAGGACAGCTGGGCCACAGTCCACGGCCCGAGCACA
Organism: Lepus europaeus; assembly: GCF_033115175.1. NCBI lineage: Eukaryota > Metazoa > Chordata > Mammalia > Lagomorpha > Leporidae > Lepus > Lepus europaeus. Next base: position 735,589 of record NC_084843.1, on the reverse strand, counting down.
CCTGAGAAGAATGTGCTTTGCAGCCGTGGGACAACACGTGTGTGCCACTCACGTCTGCACGGCCTTACTGATTCAAGCGCGTTCTATCCGTTACTGGGAGAGCTGTGTTAATGTTTCCAGCGTCGATCGTGGACTTGTGTATTAGCGCTGTTATGTCAGAGTTCACTCGCTGTGTATTTTAGAGCTACCTTAGCAGACGCCTGCAAATGGAGGGTTGTCCTGTTTTCCTGCTGAACTCATTACGTCTTGTCTGGTTTAATGTGGGTTCCCACTGCTGCTTTGGTTAGCATTTGCTACCCCACCCCCCTTTTAAGATTTACTTATTTATTTGGAAGAATTACAGAGAGTGAGGCAGACACAGATAGAGGTCTTCTATCCACTGGTTCACTCCCCAGATGGCCTCAGTGGCTGGGGCTGGGGCTGGGCCAGGCTGAAGCCAGGAGCCAGGAACTTCTTCTGGGTTGCCCACATCGGTGCAGGACCCAAGCACTTGGCCCATCCTCTGCTGCTTTCCCAGGTGCACTAGCAGGGAGCTGGATTGGAAGTGGAGCAGTCGGGAATCCAACCAGAGCCCATATGGGATGCCAGCACTGCAGACCACAGTACCGGTCCCAAAACCAGCAATAAGTCGGCTCCATTTTTGTCTGGAGCTAAATTCCACTCCCGTTTATTTCTGCTGAAGATGGAATTCTAGGGTGCAGCTGGGAGGCCTGATTCCGCTGTCCGCTAGCTCCTGTGAGTTGTTAAAAATTCAGCTCTCGGGGCCAGCACTGCTAAACTGCCGCCTGCAGAGCCGGCAGCCCGTGTGGGCGCCAGTTCAAGACCCGGCTGCTCCACTTCCTATCCAGCTCCCTGCTGATGCACTGGGGCAGCTGAAGATGGCCCACGTGTTTGGGCCCTGCACCCACGTGGGAGACTGGGATGGAGGCCCTGGCTCCTGGCTTCAGTCTGGCCCAGCCCTGGCTGTTGTGGCCATTTAGGAAGTGACCTCTCCCTGCCTTCCCCCACCCCCATAACTCTGCCTTTCCAATAAATAAATAACTTTTTTAAAAATTCAACTTTCATTGTTACAGTTGCACCTTTGGCTTTCAAGGGAAGACTTTTGTCTCCTAAGGACAGTGTGTCGTCCTGAGCTCTGGTGGAGGTTGTGAGGGCCTTTGCACACCTGTGGCTCGCAGGTGCGTCGCTGCCCCCCAAGCTCTGCTCCCAGGGCCCTGTCCCCTTCTCCGGCGGGGGTGGCCGGGGGCTCGGCCTCTCGGGGCTACCGCGTCCCTGACCTCGTGGACTCCCTGTTTGTTATCGGATGTTCACCCGCTGGGCTCCGGCTGGGGACTCGTTGCCCATCTTGTTCATGTTTCTTACGGTAATCTGAAGTGCAGCGCGTACCCCGTGCTGGCTGAAGGGCCCTGGGCCCCACCAGGCCGATTAGGACGTGGAATCAAAGCCCGTGGCGCAGGCAGCTTTGTGGAGAGGCTGAGCAGGTGCAGGAGACAGCGTCTCCTAGGAGACTCGGGCCAGTGCGGCTCCCAGCTGAGGTGGCAGCGGGTGCGGCACAGCATGGGGCACGCGATGCCTGCCTGTCGCCTTCTGCAGGCTGCTTCCACACACTCGCTCTCCACGACCACCAAAGCAGGACCCTCACGCCCTGCCCCTCTGACCGCCAGCTCTTCCTTGGCCCTCAGCACGCCTGCCTGGCTCTGCTGGCCCCAGAGGCCCTGCTCAGGATGGCCACCTGGGTAATTCCTGCTGTGGAGACGCCCACCTGGGCCGGGCTGGGCCCCCTCGTATTGTCTTCCTCCTGCCTTAGCAGCAGCCCAGCTGCCTTGGGAAGTGGGGGGGGGGGGCAGGGCCCCCAGGGACACAGCCTGAGCGACGTTCCTCCAAGACAGCCAGGTGGCCGGCAGAAGCGGCCAGAGCAGAGTGGACCTGCCTGTGGGAGCCGCCAGCCTCGCAACCCAAGTTCCCCTGCAGGTGGCGCCTCCAGGCCGGCCGTGGTGTGGACAGGCAGAGCTGCCCAGCACCACGGGGCACACCTGGGCCGCCGTGCAGGCCAGCCAGCGCCTCAAGCAACATCCAGGCAACGTCCAGGCAGACAAAACTGCTCAGCAGAAGGGGCCGTGCTCTGCCTCAGCAGGGAGGCCTCGCTGGTGCTCTGTTCTTGGATTCCTCTGAGTCCGGCACCAGCAATGCCACGGCCAGAACCAGCCAGGGCTGCTCAGAGCCCCCTGCAGCTCCCTCCCAGCACCAGGAAGACCCACAGTGGGGCCTGGGCATGTAGGGTGGCAATGGGGCCCAGGGACCCTGGGTGGACCCACACGCTGGCCACAGATGCTCCGCCAGTGCAGGGCCTATAGCTCTGGAGGCGCCTGGCCTCCCCTCCTGTGGCTGGGCAGACACTGGGCACTTGTGCCGTTCCCTGGTACTGTCAGCCGGAGTCGCAGGTGCGGAAGTAAGGCCTCCCTGGGCTCGGGCCTGGGCGGGGCTGGATGTTACAAGCCTGCATTCTCCCAGGTGCCCAGGGAGGCACACTCATGGTGGAGGAGAGCTGCCAGTGGCCCTGCATAGCCTGCAGTCCGGGGAGCACCAGCCCCCAGCACTCAGCTGTCATCCTGGCTTCCTTCCAGGCTAGGAGAGCAGGTAGGAAGCCGGCCTGACACTCACCATCGTCACCATCGTCACCATGCCCCATGCCGAGGGACTCAGGTTCCAGCACAGGAGCCTGTGGTTGGGGGGGGGGGGCTGCAGGGTGGCCCCCAGGGGGTCTATGCCGGCTGGGAGGCCAGCCCCAGGTTTCCACTCTGCTGCAGGTGGGAGCACGGCCGGTGCCGCCCTGCCCGCGGCCCACCTGACCCTCTGGACACGCCACGCAGTCAGGTGTTGGAGGCAGGGCCTTTGGGAGGTGGCTGCGCTGTTGGGTGGAGCCCCATGATTGAATCCTTGTGGCTTTAAGGAGGCCACACAGGTGTAGACAGACGTGTGCTCCCTGTCTCTCTCTGTGTGGGACTGTCTGAGCCCGGACCATGAGCCTCCAGGACTGTGAACTAAATAAACCTTTGTTCTCGGAAAGTGGGGTTGTTCAGGTATTTTGTCGTAGCAGCAAAAAGGTGACCGATGTGATGGCGTTGGTGGTGGTGATGGTGGTCACGGCAGTCATGGCAGGTGGTGACGGTGGTGGTGGATGATGATGATGATGATGATGGTGATGGTGATGGAGATGGTGGTGGTGGGGTGGTGGTCATGGTGGTCATGGTAGTCATGGCAGGTGGTGGTGGTGGTGATGGTGGTGATGGTGGTCATGGTAGTCATGGCAGGTGGTGACGGTGGTGGTGGAGAGGATGATGATGATGATGATGGTGATGGAGATGGTGGTGGTGGGGTGGTGGTGATGGTGATGGTGGTGGTGATGGTGGTCAGGCAGTCATGGCAGGTGGTGACGGTGGTGGTGGAGAGGATGATGATGATGGTGATGGTGATGGAGATGGTGGTGGTGGGGTGGTGGTGATGGTAGTGGTGGCGGTGATGGTGGTCATGGTAGTCATGGCAGGTGGTGGTGGTGGTGATGGTGGTCAGGCAGTCATGGCAGGTGGTGGTGGTGGTGATGGTGGTCAGGCAGTCATGGCAGGTGGTGACGGTGGTGGTGGAGAGGATGATGATGGTGATGGAGATGGTGGTGGTGGGGTGGTGGTGATGGTGATGGTGGTGGTGATGGCGGTGATGGTGGTCATGGTAGTCATGGCAGGTGGTGACGGTGGTGATGGTGGTCAGGCAGTCATGGCAGGTGGTAACGGTGGTGGTGGTGGTCACGGCAGTCATGGCAGGTGGTGGTGGTGGTGGAGATGATGATGGTGATGGTGATGGAGATGGTGGTGGAGATGGTGGTGATGATGGTGGTGGTGGTGGTGGTGGTGGTGGTGGTCAGGCAGTCATGGCAGGTGGTAACGGTGGTGGTGGTGGTGACGGCAGTCATGGCAGGTGGTGGTGGTGGTGGAGATGGTGATGGAGATGGTGATGGAGATGGTGGTGGAGATGGTGGTGGTGGTGGTGGTGGTGGTGGTGGTGGTCAGGCAATCATGGCAGGTGGTGACGGTGGTGGTGGTGGTAATGGTAGCTGACTCAGGATCCTTAGAGTGCTATCCCAAGTATTTCGCGTATATTACCTCAGTCTGCACCACCAGCCTATGTGTAGGCAGTGCCATGATTCCCACTCTGCAGGGGAGGCCAGGCGCTCTTACCCGGCTTGCAGAGCAGCACCCCAGTGGTCTGGCCCTGGGGTCCAAGTTCTTGGCCAGCTCTCTGCACCACCTCCAGCGGTCCCCAGCTGAGGTCTGCTCCGGAACAGATAGCCCCGAGCTCAAGCTGTTTCCTCCTGGGGCCCTGTCGTCTTCCTGGTGATCCGCTGGGCAGGGAGAGAGCCCCAGACCAGGCTCTGCAAGGTGGTCAGACAGGACACAACCGGTCTTGCAGATCCACCTGTCCCTTTCGGGTTGTAAGAGAACAAAACAGAAGCTTCCTGGAGGCCTGTGACTTGCAGCAGGCCCCCGGCTAGACTCCCCGAGCCCCTGCCTCACAGATCTCCACCAGAGAGCTGGAGGCTGGCCCCGAGCAAGCCTGGACTCCCTTCCACGCTCACCCCCACTCTCCCCTGCACCCGTGCCGCGTGCCACCACGTGGTAATGGCCCTCGCTCTCTAGGGCCTCCTCCTGTACCCACCCCACAGTTGCAGAGCATGAGACCTGCCCAAGCCAGCCTGGGCCCAACATCAGGGCCCGTCCCCTCCACTGGTGTCCCATGGCCTCTGACTCACGGCTGCGGCCTGCGAGACCTCCACCTGACCGGGCACCTTTGCCCCCTCGCAGAAGCACCTGCTTTGGCGGAGCCAGGGCATGCTGCAGGCCTGGGTGAGCATCAGCCCGGGCAGCCGTCGGCGCCAGGGCGAGGCCTGTGAGTGAGGCCATCAAGGGCCCAGGCAGGGAGTGTGGGCGAGCGACCCTGGGGGTGGGGATGGGGATGGTGCTGGCAGTTTGGGACCAGGGGGCAGGAAAACGGGCCACGTAGGCCGGGGCCTGCAGAAGCATGAGTGAGAGTGTTCGTGGGGCTCCTTGGAGGACGGCACAGAGACCGGGCCGGGGGTGGGGGTGGGGGTGGGCTGCCTTCCTCCCTCCTGGCCGCCTCCTCCAGCAGCCTGCTGGCACCCCAGCTCAGCCCGGTGAGGGCTCTGGTGCTTCCAAGGCCTGGCTGCGGCCGTGGTGCCTGTGCCCGGGCACTGCGGGCTCCAGAGCTTGGCTCTGCACCATGGCCTGGCGAAGAGGCTCCTCTCCCACCGCCCTGCTGGGGGCACCCTCCAGCCCACAGCAGGCTGCAGCATGGGGCGGGGCTTCCCAGGGCCAGCTGGACCTTGCTGATGGGCAGGACCAGGTCCCGGCCGTCCAGCTCAGGTCAGCGCTAGGACAACTGCATCTTAGTCCGGACTTGAGACACCCACGGCCTTCCGGAGACCAGCAGGTGGGGGAGGAGGAGGCACGGGGAGCCGTGCGCCGGCCAGGATGGCACGGCTTCCATCTGGCCGCGGCCTGCTGGCTCTCGGCGGTGGTCACGGCTTCCAACTTCCCTTAGGACACGGGCACCACAGGACCACGGGCCGCGTGCTGCTTCCTTCCCGTGCGCAGCCAGCAAAGGCGCATCCGCTGTGCCCGGGAGCCCAGCACTCGGCAGCTGTGCCCCTCGCTCCCCCACCCTGGAGAGCTCCTGCGGGGAGGGGTGCCCCCACACATCGCCTTGGTGTCCCCGCTCAGCTCTGCCCGCCTGGGCCCCGCGCTGCCCCGCAGCCCCTGCGCATCGACCCCCGCCCCGCAGCGGAGGAAACCCGAGGGCCCTGAGAGCTTCGCGGCCGTCCCCAGCGCCCAGGGAGGGGTGCCCGCCGGTCCCCGCGCTGATCCGGTGGGCAGCAGCGTCCGCTCAGCTGCCCCAAAGTCCGCCCCGCCGACCCTGGACCAGGCGGACGTCGGCACCCCCGAGTCCCGGCGGAGCGCGGGCCGGCGTCTGCTGGGGTCTCGGCCTCGGACCCTCAGGGCGACCCGGGACTGCAGGCGCTCCAGGCTCCGCCCGGCCCGGCGTGGCCTCTCCCCGCGCGGCCGCCCGAGGGCGAGGACGAGCGGCGCCGCGGCGGCCCCGACTGTCCTGGCGGCGCCAGGGCGGGGGCTGGGGGCGGCGGCGCCGAGCGGCCAGGAGCGCCCCGGGCGTCCGCGCGGGGCGGGGAAAAGACGGGGATCCCCGGCCCGGCGTCCGCGTCCGCCCGCGGGAGACGGTTCCTTCACCAAAAGTCGAGGGGTCGTGGCCAGGGCCTGCGGACTCCGCCACCCCCGCGCCCCCGGTGCCTCCCCCAGGGCGCGTTCCCCCAGGCCGCCTGCAGGCGCCGGCCCAAAAGGCTGCCCTGCGCCCCCACGCGGCGGGGCGGGACGGGGCCGCTGCGGGGAGCCCGGCGCCGCGTCCCGCGCGCCCGCCTGGTCGCTTCCTGCGCGCGCCCGGGGACTTCCTCCCGCAGAGCCCGCGGCCGCCGAGCCTGCGCGGGGCGCGGGCCGAGCAGGGTGCCCGGCCGCCCGGCGGGACAGGGTCCGCGCGCCCCCGGCCGCCGGCCGCGAGCTCCGTGACGTCACGGCGGGCGGCGTCACGCGCCGGCCGCGGCGGGGCCGGGACATGGAGCCGCGGGCCGGCTGCCGGCTGCCCGTGCGCGTGGAGCAGGTCGTCAACGGCGCGCTACTCGTCACCGTGAGCTGCGGCGAGCGCAGCTTCGCCGGGGTCCTGCTGGACTGCACGAAAAAGTGAGCGCGGCGCGGGCCGGGACCCCGCGCCCCCGGGGCGCCCCGCCCGCCGGTGCCCGGGACCGGCGCGGGGCGGGGCGGGGCGGCGCCGCCCGGCGCCCGCTTTCGGTTTCCGCCGGACTGGGGCTCGGGGCGCGCGGCCCAAGTGGCTCCCGAAGTCGCCGCGACTTTTCGGGGCGGGAGAGCGGCGCCGGCCCGGCGGGGGCGCGGGGCGCGGGGCCGGGACCCCAACTCCGCGCGTCCGCACCCTGGACGCGCTGCTCTTTGTTCGGACGCGCGGCGGAGCCCGCCCGCCGGCAAGACCCCCGCGGGCAGGTGCGCGGCGGCCTTGCCCTGCCACGCAGTCGCGCGCGGGGTCGCCCGCCTGGGGCCGCAGCCCCCGGGCTCGAGGGTCGGGTATGCTAGCTCCGTTCGCCGGGAGCCCCGCGGAGGGGCGGGAGGACCCGAGTTGCGGGAGCCTGACCCGGGGGATCCCGGGCTGCGGGCCGCCCCTGCGCACCCGCGGGGACCCCCGTGGCAGGCAGCCGGCGTCGCCCCTCGGGCCCTGAGCTGGCGCTCAGCGCTCCTGCGGGCCTTGGTTAAGGAGCGCGCAGGAGGAGAGCGCTGGCTCCGAGGCCCAACTTCCCCCCTGGCGCCCCAGCAAGTAGGGGGCGCGTCCTCCGCAGTCACCCTGTGACACTCTCTGCTCGGCGCTTCTCGCTGCCAGAAGCCATTTATGCACGGTCATGTGATGTAACATATGGCCTCCCCGATGACTTGCCCTGCTCCGTGCTGGCTGCTGCGGGCAGTGCCCGGCGGCTGGGGACACTCAGGGGCACCTCCTGGGACCCCTCCTTCCTCTGGTTGGGCCGGGGTCTCCCTGGAGAAGTCTCTCCCGGGCTCCCTGACTGCAGGCACTGGCAGCGGCGGGCATCCCCTGCCTGTGGCCCGAGGTGCCCGGGAGTCTGCAGAGGCCTTCAGTGGGTGCCAGCCAGGTGTGCAAGGCCACACCCCTCCCCTCCGTGCCGGCTAGGAGCAGGCCTGCCAGGCTCCCTGGCAGGTGCAGGCCGTGGGCATCCTTCGGCCATGGCCACGTTCCGCCATAACTAGGGCCGCCAGGGAACCAGGAGCCGGCCCTGAGGGGCACAGCTCTGCTCTGCAGCCTCAGGCTGACCCTGGGCCCTTCAGGGACCCTGAACTACGCCTGCCCCCCACCCCTGCTCTGCCAGGTGTGGTGCAGACGCTGCCCTGCTCGGGCTGCGCGAGTCTTCCCTGCGCTTGGCTCCCTGGGTCCATCTGCAGGTCTCAGCCACTGTGTCAGCAGTCACGGCGCTGAAGTCTACAGCTCTGCTGCTGGGCAGGGTGCGGTGGGAGCTCAGGCACTGGCCAGGCTGTCACAGGGGCCAGGGGCACCGCCCTCCCTGGGTGCCACCTTTCTCCTTGGTGCTTGACACCTGCCCGTGCTGCGGGTGCTGTTGTGCTGCGTGCGACCCGGCCACAGCCCCTGAGTGCGTCTGCGGGCAGTGCTGGCAGCTGTCGGCACCTGCCCCCCTGACTCTCCCTGGTGGCCCAGCTCCCCCCTGCTGTTAACGGGCAGTGCACTGTTCCTGCTGCTGGGGTGGAAGTGATGGCTCAGGCCTGTGCAGGCCAGCTCAGGTCGGGGGCTGCACGAGGGGCCCGGCTGTCAGTGCCGGGCCGATGTCAGGAATGGCGAGCGCCCTGCACCTCCTCCCTGTTCACGAGGCCAGAGGAACCCCAGGGCGCCCGGTCTCTGTGAGTGAGTGGAGGTCCAGGGGTGGTGATGACCCAAGCCAGAAGGGTCCTGGGATGTTGGGCTGTGCCCCTGCAGCCCTGCACACTGCCCGGGGCCCTGGAGCCCAGAGTGTGACCCTCAGGAGCGTGGGGCCCACCCCTGCTGCTGTGGCTCCTTGTGGCAGGCCTGGCCACGCCCCAAAACAATAACGTGGGAGTGGGCCACATTTGGGAGTGACTCGGGGTGCACCTCTGATGGAGGACCCGGGCTGGGTAGCCCTGTACAGGGGCATGCTGGGGGCTGGATCAAGGCCTCTAGTCTCAGCCTCTACACTTGTGCTTTTGAGACTTCCCAGCTGCAAATGGCCTGGGGTACCTTTGCCACACAGACCCGGGACCCACCTGCTGGAAGGGTCAGCGTGCCGTCCTCCCTAACCCAGACCCCAGCTCGCTGACCGAGGACGAGCACCTGGTCCAGAGGCAGCAGTAGTGACCTGGAGGGACTGAGGGGCCCACGGAGGCGCAGGCCGGTGCACAGGGCCCTGGCTGCACTGGTGGGCTTGAGAGCTTCTCCAAGGACTCGGTGCCCGGGGAGGGGGCACAGCGTGAGGCCAGCCCCATGCTGTTGGGGGGACGCTGAAGGCTCAGGGAGGCACCGGCTGACCATCTCTGGGTCCAGGATGCTGGGGAGGCCCGGGGTCAGTGCCCATAGGAGTGGGGCAGCTGCTGTCGCGTGCCCTGGTGCCCTGGAGGAGGGGCTGCCAGGTCCAGGCTGCTGCTCCCCCCTGGCCTGGGCCCAGGCTCCAGAGCACAGGCGCTCCCGGGATGCCTCCTGTGCGGCACCTGCCCCGGGTGGCCAGCTGTCTGCAGGGCTGCGGGAAGGACGGTGCCTTTGCCTACACCAGCCCCGGGTGGGCAGCCGGCTCCCAGCAGCTCAGAGCCCGTGGAGTCATGCTTCCTCACCTCCTTCCCGGGGGGGGGGGGGGGCAGCACAGGGTGAGGGAGGAAGGGAAGCCCTGGGGGTTGTGTCTGAGGAGACAGGGCTGGCTCCTCCTGGCCGTGGGCCAGCCTTGGGCCTGGGCTGCTCAGGGTGGGCGGCCAGGCCAGGGCCCCAAGGTGAGACCCTGGCGACGGGTGAGTTGGGGCGTGGCCACTGTGTCCTCAGGACCTCCTGTGGGTGCGATGCTTCTGTGCCTGGCCCCTGCCGAGCCTCCTGGGCAGCACGTTCCTGCCTGTGTCTCCCCACAGCAAAGGTCCTTTGTCCTAGGCCCTGGCAACCCCTAGGCTGAGCCCCTATGAGTGTCTGGGTGCAGGGTGTACCCTGGCTGACTCACCCTGGCTCCAGGCTGACGGCGTCACCTTGGGGCTCTGCCAGGCCTCTGGGGACAGGCGTCGCTAAGGGGCAGGCCTCGAGGGTAGCCGTGGGTGGCAGAGGTGTGTTCCATGTTTTTGAAGGGCCGCACATGGGACCCAGGGCCCTGGGCAGCAGCAGGGGGCTGCCACCTCCACTCCCGGAAGCAGCACACCCGCCTCACCAGCACCCTCGGGACTTGGGGTCCTGCTTAGCCTGCCTCTCTGAGTGAGGTGTGTGGCCATGGTCTGTGTGAGCCGTAGCTAACAGCACAGTCCCAGCAGCCTGGCCACTGCTGTTGGTCCTGGCAGCACCCAGACTGGGTCCCTGCCTGGGGGTGACCTGGTCCCATGTTTACCCACCAGGCGAGTGGTGGGTGTGGCCGAGGAGGAAGGAAGTGTGGCTGTGCCAGAACACTGGCGGTTCCGGTCCCTGGGCTCTGTGGCTGGTGGGCGGCTGGTAGCCCGGCCAGCTCATACAAGGCCCAGGCTGCTTCCAAGGTTGACCTGCTCTGCTACGTCCTCACCCTGAGTGGGGTCGGTCCAGCGGCAGCCCAGAGGCTAGCCAGACTCTGGTCACTTCCCTCCGTCCTGTGGGGTCTTCCCTGAGGCTGGAGATGCCCCCATCCCCACCACCCACCCCTGCCTCAAGGAGGCAACTGAGCAGCAAGGGCCTCCCACGGGACCCTGGGCCTCCAGGAGTCCCGGCCTGGAGTGGATTGGCAGGACGGCCTCCTCTGTCCTCTCCAGGCCTGGCCCCGTGCAGCCCCTACCCCAGACACAGACACCTGGGACCCTGGACCCTCTGGGGGCACCCTTGGGGCATTGGGATGCTTACCTGGAACCCCCCTGGGGATCTTCCCCAACCCCTCTGGGTGCTGCCCTCAGAGAGGAGGGGAGGGAACGGGTGAGCAGGGGCCTGGGGCTCAGGCCACAGGTCCTGCCGTCAGGTCCAGCTAGAAGCCCACCCGGTGGCCCCGAGACTCCGTCCTATGACTGTTGAGTGTGTGTCTCCACACAGGGTGTCCACCTGCTTAAGGTCCAGAGGTGCCTCCCTGGACAGAGTTAGGGGGGAGGTGGCTGGGCCATCTCCCTGTCCTCACTGCCACTTTCTGTCTCTCCCTCCAGGTCTGGCCTCTTCGGGCTGCCCCCGTGGGCTCCACCACCTCCCGCCGATGAGCCCCCTGCCAGCCACTGCCCTGACCAGGCCCCAGAGGAGGGACACAGCCAGGCAGCGACGCCGGGGGCGGGCTCCCCGCCTCCTCCCAAGAGTGCTGGCCCTGAGCCGCCTCCGCCCCTCATGCCGCCGCTGCCCGCTGGGAGCCTGCCCCCATACCCGCCCTACTTCGAGGGGGCCCCCTTCCCCCACCCGCTGTGGCTGCGCAGCTCCTACCAGCAGTGGGTGCCGCAGCCGCCTCCCCGCAGCATCAAGAGGACTCGGCGGCGGCTCTCACGCAACCGAGACCCTGGTCGGCTCACCATCAGCACGATCCGGCTGCGGCCGCGCCAAGTCCTCTGTGAGAAGTGCAAGAGCACCTTGAGCCCCCAGCAGGCCAGCCCCGGCCCCCCAGCACCCCCCAGGGCCCGCCGGAGGCTGGGCAGCGGCCCCGACCAGGAGCAGCGCAGGCCTGAGGGGCCAGGGGACAGTGAGCCCAGCGCCCCAGCCACTCCGCGGAGGAGCAAGCGGGAGCGGCTGGAGGAGACCAGGCCCCCAGGGGGGCAGGTGCCACGCAGCCCTGTCATCAGGATCTCCTACAGCACACCCCAGGGCAAGGGCGAAGTGGTCAAGATCCCCTCCCGGGTGCACGGCTCCCTGGAGCCCTTCTGCCCGCCGTGGGTCTCGCAGGACAGCAGCCCTGACACTGAGCTCCCCCAGGACACTGAGCCCGGTGCTGGCGAGGACAAGCTGCCCAAACTGAAGCTGACGCGGCCAGGGCCACCCGGCCCGGACCTGCCACCCCCCAAGATCCGCCTGCGGCCCCGCCGGGGAGCTGGCGAGCGCGGGCCCCTGTACCGGGCGGAGCTGGTGGGGGCACTGGACAGCCAGCAGCGAGGCCCCCGCGCCGGCTCGCCCACGCTCTCTGCGGATGGCTCTGCCCACGGGCTGGGGGGCCTGTCTTCGGGAAGCTCGGGCGAGGACGAAGACTGCCAGGGCTGCCCCCGGGGCCAGCAGGGCCGAGGGGGCCTGGCCTTCCTGGTCAGCTGCGCTCCGGGCACCATGGACTGCGCCAGCGAGTCCATCTGTAGCAGCGACAGCCTGGACGAGTCCAAGTCGTCCAGCTCGGAGGTGACTTCGGCAGACACGGGAGACCTGTCGTCGGGCGATGGGGCCCCCCTGCCTTCCTCTTCCAGAGCCGCGGGCCAGACGGTGCCGCCGCTGACGGTCAGGCTGCACACGCAGAGCGTGTCCAAGTGCGTCACCGAGGATGGGAGGACGGTGGCTGTGGGGGACATCGTGTGGGGCAAGATCCATGGTTTTCCCTGGTGGCCGGCGCGCGTGCTCGACCTCAGCCTGGGCCGGAAGGAGGATGGGGAGCCCTTCTGGCGAGAAGCCAAAGTCTCGTGGTTTGGCTCCCCGACGACGTCATTCCTGTCCATCTCCAAGCTGGCCCCCTTCTCGGAGTTTTTCAAACTGCGCTTTAACCGGAAGAAGAAGGGGATGTATCGGAAGGCCATCACCGAGGCCGCGAACGCCGCACAGCACGTGGCCCCCGAGATCCGGGAGCTCCTGACGCAGTTTGAGACGTAGCTCGGCGCCAGGTGAGTGTGGGCCTGCGGCTGTGCCCTGGGCCCCATGCTCGGCGCCCCTGCCTGCAGGGGCCACAGGGACTCGGCTGTGCTGCCTGATAGCCTCACAGGCTCTGCCTTCAGCATTCCTGGTTGTGAGGAGCTGGGGCGAGAGCCTCCCTTGGGGGGCAGGGGACAGTTTGGCCACCCGGGGAGGGAGCTGGGGGGTGGGCTCTGTCTTCTGCTGCTGTCCACCCCCAGCTGGGCCTCTGCCTTGGTCATGGTGACCTTCAGTGACCTTGTGGCCTGGCATCAGGGTTTCCTGGTCACGTGCCTTTGGGCTCAGCAGCTCCAGCTGACACTTGGCTGGGGAGGGGTCGTTGCTGAGCCACATGCATTGGGGGTCCCAGGGGAGAGGAAGTGGTGATGAGGGGCTGCCCCGAGCTGGGCACCAAGGCTCTGACCGTTCCAAGACCAGGGGCAAACTGTTTGCCACAGAACCAGTCATTTCCATCACCATGGGGGGAGGGGTTACCAGCGTTTGGACCCTACGTGGGGCAGGCAGCAGACTCCAAGGGGGAGGGGTTCAGAGAGTCTCCTGCCCTGGCCTGGCCTCTCCCGCCCCAGGCTGCCCAGCGGGGAGGGGTTTAGAGAGGCCCCAGGCTCTGGCCTTGTGCAGTGACCTTGGATTTCCGGTCACTGGGTCTCTAGGGCTGTGAGCCATGGGGTGTGCCCAGGTGGACGCTTGGACCCTGGAGGCTCGACAGCCCCACTCTGGGAGCAAGCATCCTTGCATGTTCTGGGCTGGCTGTGTTTATCCGGAAGCAGAGGAAAAATCTCACCAGACGGGTTTGCCCGTGCAGGGGGCTGTGCCACCCAACAGGCTGCTGCTTGCCCGTGGGGCCGAGCCTGACACAGGCACAGCCCGAAGTGTGGGTGCCGGAGCCTTCCGGCGGCAGGCCCCCGCATGGTAGCTGCACGGTTTGCTTTCAGGTTTTGTTTCCTAAGGATGTAAGAGGTTGATCTGCCAGCTGTGGTCAGGGAGAGGGGTCCTGGTGCTGTGTGGGTCCAGCTCCCTGGAGGGGTCGGCTTTGCTATTGGGGGTGGTCGCAAGGCCTGCTCTTCGCAGGAGAACCTGGGGGCCGGCAGAAGCTGGGTGGGCAGTGCTGCCCAGAGCAGGGCGTAACCGCTGGCACATGGGCTGCTCCTGGGAGGAGGGGGCCGGCATGGGGCCCAGCAGTTGTCCGCAGGGTCCGGCTGCCCTGCCCGGCCCAGGCCAGCCCTGCAGCTGCAGTGTGGCTGTGTGGCGGCTGTGCCTGTGCTGCCCTCGGCTCTGGTCAGCCAGGTGTCCCTGCCCTCAGGGGCGCCAACAGGCATGGTATCTCGCTCTCCAGGGCCCTTGCTGGAGGGTCTTGCCAGGTGATGTGGCCACAGCTGAGAGGTAGCTCCACGTGGACATCCCGCTGACCAGCAGGTGACAAGCTGGGCACGGCGGCCAGAGGCACCAGTGAGCTGCCAGTGATGCAGTGTCCACCCCTGTGGACAGCGTGCTTCCCCTGTGGGTCCTGACCATGGCTCACAGCTGCCGTGGCCCCAGTGTCCTCCACTGTCATGGCCGTGCCAGTGCCACCTGCTTTGTTTGTGAGCCACACACATGGGAAACCCTAGGGGCTTGTGAGTGACCCTCACCCCTGGCTCCCAGCAGGGCTATTTGCCAGGGCCCCTGCAGGGGGCACGTGGCAGGGCATGGGTGCCGTGGGCTGTGAGGCCGGGCTCCTGGAGGTCCCTTTGCTAGGTGCTTTCTGCACGTGGCTGGCCATGGTTGGTTGGAAGGCCAGGGCCGGCAGCAGCAGAGTGGCCAGGCTATGTCCCAGGTGTGGACCAGGGTTCCCCACAACGCGGGGCCCTGCCCCCCACACAGCACCCTGGCCAGCTGTGCCTGAAACGGAACAGCAACTGTCCCTGGAGGGTTGGTTGGAGCCCCAAGTCCTGGCTTCTGCTGTCCTGGCCCCTCCCTCCACCCACTCAGGCCAGACGCTCTGCTGGGTGGGGCCGGAGGTGGGGCAGAGGTAGGGGCCGACTACAGTGACTCACAGTTCCAGGCAGTGACTTATCACAGGGCTGAGAAGGAAGGGGTGACCCTGACAAGGCCCGGGACCCAGGAGGGCTTCCTGGGGGAGGCAGCATGGCCGTGGGTCAGTACTGCAGGGCATGCTGCAGGGGTAGGGAGAGGGACCATGGTGACCTCCAGGTCCTGCTTGTGCGGAGATTAACCACCCCTGCCCCACCAGCGAGGAACTGGAAGGGGCCTTGGGCAGCCCCACTAGGCCTCCTGGGCAGTGGGGGCTGCTGGGACTTGGCTGAAGGCAGCTCAGGGTTGGGAGCCCAGGTCTCAGAGCCCCTGGTGCTGGAGGCCTGAGTGGAGCATTTGGGATGAGGACCGTGGGGGAGGGGTGGCTGTTCTGCAGCAGCCAGTGGAGTGGCAGTGTGGGAGGTAGGAGGCGGGTGGTGGCAGGGGGCAGAGGAGGGTGGGGCTGGAGGGGTCAGCCAGCCAGCCCCGGGGACCGGAGGGGAGGCCACAGGACCGACGCTGGGGAGACAGCATCTTGCCTGCCTGTCCCCCAGCACCACAGAAAGGGGTGAGGGCTGATCAGAATGGCCAGGGGCTGCCTAGGGTCAGCCAGAGTGGCACCGCGGGCCTGCCCATGTCCTGGAGCCTTGAATCCCCCTTGGGGCAGAGCCCTGTGGCCAGGGTGTCGGGCTTGGCTGCCACGGACGCTGAAGTGGCAGAACCTCCCTGGAGGACAGCTGGAGTGGCCCTGGAGTCCCAGCCCTCAGGCCCATGGGGAACTTCACAGCCCCCAACCGCAGGAGCGGGCAGGGTCCTGCCTCCTGTGGAGTCGGGGGCCCTGGCTGCCTCCCTCCCTCCCTTGGTGAGTGGCTGGGCTGCTGACTGGTTGGGGCCTTCCTGGGGGGGGGGGTGCATTCAGCCGGCCCCTGGCACTGCAGCTCCCAGCTCTGGACCTCTGCTTGCCGATGCCATCAGCATCCCCACGGCAGCCCCTCGCCTGGTTCCTGCTGCTCCGTAGCAAACACAGCCATCCGGGGTCAGACAGGATGTTCTTCCCTCGTTTCCAGGGTCAAGGTCAGAACCTGAGTGTTGGCAGGGCCGTGCTCTGGCCATACTTCCCACCAGGGCTCTGGGTGGATCCTGCCTGCCCCTCTGGCTTCTGGTGGTCGGGGCATCCCTTGCTGTGTGGCCCCGTGGCCGCCCCTGGTCCTTGGTGGCCCTTCCCCTGCCGAAGCCCTGCGATAGCCTTTGGGGCTCACTGGTCGTGGAGGGTCACCCCAGACATGTTTGGGCAGACGTCGCCATGGAAGGTTCTGGGGTTAGGACTGAGTCATCCTCCCACTCCCCAGGGGCCATGCTGAGGCCACGCCCGGCCCCCCGCCTGACCCAAGGCTGGGGCCAGGGCCACAGGGTCAGCCGCAGGGGAAGCTGCACCCGCCCTGGGCCTTGGGTTTGTGAGCGAAGGAGGAGCCCTTGTTCCAGGAAGATCTGCTTTGGGGGGGGGGGGGGGGCTGTGTTTGAGCTGGGGATCTCAAAGGCACCAGGGCCCCTCCAGCTGCCAGCCTCGTGGGGTGGCTTTCTCTCCACTCCTCGGGAAACCTTCACCGTCGCCGGCGCTGGCACGTCCAGCAGGCGCCTCCCCACTTCCTGTGCCTGTGGCGCCGGCTGCTCACCTGTGTCCGGGTGTCCATCACATCCCTGCGGATTGGCACTGCCGAGCCGCGTGCCCCAAGCCGGCGCTTCTGTGTCTCCGGCTCCAAGTGAGTGCGTGCCTCTCGGCGTCTGGCTTCCAGGAAGGCCGTCATCATCTTTGTTTTGTCCTGTGGAAGCCACGGCCTGGGGCTCTGCGCCTGACTCGCGCAGGCCCCAGCTCGGCACCAAGCAGGACAAGGGGGGCAGGTCTGTGGCCGCCCTTCGTGGAGAGTCGGTCCCTAGCCTTCCAGGCCCTCCCTAAGACGCGCTTTGCCGACCCCCTGTGTCGTCCTGAGTTCCCCGTCTCCCACCCCGCGGGTCAGCTACCCCAGTCCCCGGCCCAGAGCCCTCAGGTGGGACCCCCGTCCACAGCTCCCCCGTAGGCCTTCGGGCGGCCACCCTGTCCTGGTGATGCCGGGCAGGCCGGGGTCCAGGCTGAGCCGTCGAGGTCCCCAGCTTCTACGCCGGGTTCTGCCCACCACCGGGGCAGACTCAGTAGGGGCCGGCCTGCTGACCGGCTTCCTTCACCTCCTCGCTGGGGTTCCTCCAGAAGGAAGCGTCGCTCACAGACCCAGGCCGATGGCGAGAGGCTGGGGTAGGGGTGTCTGCTGGGCTCCCCTGAGCGCCACTCTGAGCGCGTGCCCCTTGCAGATGCACGCGCTTGGGGTCTGCAGAGAGCACGAGGAACGCGTGCCACGAAGGAAGCGGCTCTGCCCCGAGACAAACGCCGCCCTCCACCCCGGCCCGCTGCCAGCGCGTCCGGCCCTCGGCCTGAGCCCTGCGATGGCCGCTGGGGGCCTTGCCCGGGGCGCAGCTGCTGCCCACCGGGCCCTACTGGTGCTCCTGGCTCAGGCTTTGCTGCTGTTTCCGAGTTGTTTGTTACTTTTTCTTTTGCCAAAGTCTTGGGTCTTAGTGATGTGAACATAATTGCTGATTTTGAGGGTGTGGAGGTTAAGCACATGCACGTCACACACACCTGCTGCTACTCCCCTACTGCAATGTGGTACAGTGTGGCAGCTTCAGGACCGGTTCCTGGTTCCCTGCAGAGTGGGCCCAGGCTCCGCCAAGCTCTTCTCTCTGCACACAGAGCCTGGGTTCCTTTGTCTCCTGTTTCCCATTTAGAGATTCCCGGCTTTGGGGGATCCGGTAGTGTTTTCTGATTCTCTAGACACTGTCACTGGGCTGCCTGCCCTTCCCTCCCTGGGTCCACGTCTGGCTGAGGGGCCGGGTAGCTCGGGGACAGCTCGGCCCTCCCCACTGTACGCTGTGGCTGCACCCGACACCCTCCACGGGCTCTGAGCGGCTCCAGTCTTCCAGGAAGAGCTGCCCCTGGAGGGTGTGAGCTGCCAGCTCTCTGCTGAGAAGGTGTGGTCCCACAGGGGACAGTGGTGTGCAGCGGAGGGGCAGGTCTGAGGGTTGACCCTGCTCCAGCGGGGTCCCCGGGTCTGCTAGGTGGGGAGGGCCCCACAGTGCCCCAAGGCTGTGGACTGGGGTAAGAGGGCATCTTGGGAGGCCACCGTTGCTGGGGCAGGGGGCGTTTCCCACAGCACGTGGGGGCCGACAGGTGCCCAGCAATACCTCTGAAGCCGGGCTGTGAGTGGCTGGCGAGGGGCTTGGCCGGTGTCCCCCTTGGCCAGGTCCGCGTGCAGGGTGGGTGTCTTTGATCCCAAATGCTGGGCTGGAAAGGGCGGGTCCCGGTGTGGCTGGCACCGAGCCTGCGGCCAGGCCTTGCTGGCAGCCCCGAGGGTCTCTCGGACAGTTGGAGGGGACCCTCTGCAGGCACCAGGGCGCAGAGAGGCTCCCTGCCACCCCCAGGTCTGCTCCGTCTGCCCCAGCAGAGGCAGGTGGGCCAGGCCGAGCAGGGTGTCTGCTGGGGCCCTGTCTGCCTGCGTGGGGATTGTAGGTGCGTGGGCCCTGAGGGGCTGCGTGGATGCTGTGTGCTGGGCCCCGGCTCTGGTTCCAGAGACAGGCCCAGCCACGTGGGAGGTCAGAGTGGACGGTGGGCTTAGTGCTGCCTCCGACCCTCGCACACCTTTGGGGACCCAGGGAGCAAAGTCCTCCGTTCTGTGGAGCCCTGACCACACACTGATGCTCACAGGGCACAGGGACACTCCTGTGCACACAAGCACGCCCACACGTTGGCACACGCACGTGCACCCGTCACCTGTCAGGCGCTGGCTTGTGATGCAGTCCTGGGCCTTGGGCACAAGTCCGCCTGTGCAACCTGCCCTTGTCCCATCTTGGGAGCAGTCGTGGCCTGAACTGTCCCCCGAGAACTTCAGTGGACACGACAGTGCCTGGAAAACCAGGTCCTTACAGGCGGATCCGAGCTGCCAAGTGGGGCCCCTGTAAGATGAGGGAAATTTGGACATGCACGCACATGTACGGGTCTCGGGAGCTGGGCGTGAGCGGCCGTAGATGGAAGCCCCCGGCCCAGGCCCTGGCAGGGGGCCAGGCCTGGGCTCCCGTCCCAGTGCATCTTCCCCCGTGTGGGTCCAGGCTGCCCTACTGTCTGTGGGGTGTCACGGCCCTGGGTGTCATTGCAGAGGGGCCAGGGGAGCCTCAGGTCCTGCTGCCGGGCTGCCGCAGCCCCGCCCACACCCATCCCCAGCTGCAGGGGCCGGAGGGGCCCAGGCTGAGGACAGGCAGGTCCCAGCCGCGGCTTCTGCTCCAGGAGTCCCTGCAGCCCCCACAGATCAGGTGCACTCGGGGAGGGCACCGCCGGTCACGCCCTCAACCCAGGGGAGCTCAGTCCAGGTCGGTCGGCACAGGGACAGAAAGCAGTGTGTGGGGCGCGTGGGGTGCGTGGGCAGCCGGGCGTGCTCCAGGCCTCGGCCCTCACCTACCCAGGCATCCGCAGCCCCGGCCATCTGTGGGCAGTGGGGTCAGGTGTGGGCTGAGGCAGATCAGCAGCGGATCCTGGCCACTCCAGGCACCTCCCCTGGTGCCCAGGCACTGTCCAGGGCGACACTGGGTGGACCCTCGCTCCCACCAGCCTCGTGGGGTCCTGTTCTCAGGCTGGGCCGGGCTTGGCCCTTCTGACAGAGCGGCTCCCCTGGGTCCAGCATGGCCATGGCCTTGTCTCCAGCTTTCCCTGGGCCCCCAGGACTGGACATCCCTGCTCTTGCACCTGTGGAGCTGGACACCCCAGTCTCGTGCCCCTCCCTGCGCTCTGTGGGCACCTGGACAGCTTGAGGCACTACCAGCTCTGTGTGTCCGAACCTTGCCTGCCCTGGGGGCATGGAGGGAGTGCCCCAGGCAGCACCGATGTGTCCACCCGTCCTGGCCCTGCAGAGGGAAGGAGCCTACAGCGTCTGGGACAGCGCCCCTGGTGCAGGCTCTCAGCCTGGGATTTGAGACCAAGGCTGAGGGTTTTCTGCTATTGGAGTTTTTTCTATGCAGACAGTGAGCTGTGTCCCAGGAAACCCTGCGGCCACCCAGCTGCGGGCTCCTGAGCAATGGGGGTGGGCCCAGCCCCTGCAGGCCCCAGATGCGGTGTCCTGAGGGACCCGCCCATCATCCTGGGCCTCCAACGCTCCGGGGTCAGTGGTCCCCTCTGTGTCCCCTCGTGATGTCTGCTCTGCTGTGTGGGGTGAGGGCCGGCCCCTCGGCCCCCGTGTCCCCAGTGTGGGTCCCTCGGGAGACGGCCGAGCACATGCTGCCTCTGCTGGCAGTGCAGGGTCGGGCCGGGGGCTGCTCCAGGCTGGGAGCTGGGCGGGAGGATTTCCTGTGTCCCCGGTCCCAGCTCCTGGCTCTGAGAAACCCAAGGCTGGTGGTCTCCAAGTGAGGGTCCTAAGCCTGAGTGTGCCCGGCTGTAGCTGTGGCCTGTGGGCCTTTCTGGGCGGGAGACCTGACCTGTGTGGACAAGCAGGCACCGACACCCCGCCCACCTCTGCCAGGGCTCTCGGACCAAGCAGCACCTAGGACGGTGGACGTTCCAGGAAGTGGCACTGACCTTCCTCACTTGTCCTGCCCAGGGTCTGCTCCGGGCCCCCGAGGAGCCCGACAGGCAGCACCACCCGTGCCTGCCCCCTGCCTGGCCGTCCGGTCACCAGCCTGGCCTCGGGTTGAAGGCCTGGGCCAGGCTGTCCTCTGCAGGGGGCTGCTCCTCCCGCCATCTGCCGGAGGCCCCTGAGCGGCTGCTGGGCTGACGTCAGGCAACCCGGACCCGACGGCCCCTGTGTCTGCCAGCAGCTGCAAGTGCAGGGTTCCGTGGGTGCAGGGGGAAGAGGCCGTCCTTGGGGACAGCTGAGGTGTCCCGGCCCAGCCCCTCGTGACCTGGTTTGATCGGTGTCTCTGTCCTTGCTGCGGGCGCTTCCTCCCCACACACCTCAGCCGGCCTCCGTGGCAGTGGCGGTGACCGCAGTGTCCCTGAGCTCCCACCCAGCCCTGTGTTCCCTGCCGGGTCCGGGCCGTACTTTCTATGCGGTCAGAGCGGCTTTGCAGCCTCGATGCCTGCTCACAGCGGCCCTGGGCACGAAGCCCCCCGCTCCGTGCCCGCAGACCCTGCTGCTGCCGTGGCCGTGCCGGCAGAGCCCCCACACAGTGGCTGGGGACAGGGCTGAAGTGTCACCTCCCACCGTGTGCTCTGGCCACGTCCTGGGGACTGCCCTCACTGGCTGCCCCCGCCTCCGTTCTCAGGGTCCACTCTACCTCCTGGGCCAGGGCTGTGTGCCCTGGAGAGGGTGGGCCCAGGCTCAGCTGCCCAGAGGGGTGGCAGTGGCTCGCGAGGGCTCGCCCACCAGGTCCTCTGCACCGCATCTAGGTCCTGGACACTGCTGGGTGTTGGCTGTGACAGCCACTGAGATCCTCTTCCCGAGGGAAGGCGCAGCTAAGGGGGTCCCCCATCCCCAGCCCCGAGGGAAGCGGCTCAGAGGATGCCGGGATGCTGTGGTCCTCGGCGCTGGATGCACCACAGTTGACCCACGGTAACCTCTGCCTCTTTCTGTCCACAGGTCACCGAGGATGAGGGGTGCCGCAGCTCTCCTGGAGCCCTGGCTTCTGTGCGAGGACCCCATACCCTCCTGGCCTGGCGCAAGGCCCGGAGGATGGGTGTGGCCCAGGTAGGGCCACGCCCAGGGCACACACACGGCTGTCCTCTGACTCAGGCTGTTGCTGTCCTCCCGGGGAAGCTGCTCCGCCCCGCTCGCCCAGCATGGAGCGTCCCCCCGGGCACGGCCGTCACAGCTGCTCCACTCAGGCCACCCCGCAGGCTGCAGGAGACCCAGCTGCGCCTGGGGGGCCCTCCCCGCCTCCCCGCCACACCCATCGCAGAGCACAGCCCCCGGTCCCCGCCTTCAAGGCCACCCTGTCCCCGAGACGCTGCTACAGGTGACCAGTACCGTGCGGGGGTGACGCGGGCTTTCTGACAGCACCATCTTCCCCCTTTTGTCACTTGAAAGACCAAAAAGAAAAGAGAAGAAGGAAGAAAAGAGAAGAAGGAAATCAATCTTCGGCTCTTTGCTCCGATGTGAAGAATAAAAGGCAGTGGCATGAAGGCGGAGCCAGGGCCTGTGGGTGACGTGGGAGGGACAGGGCCAGGCACTCCTGTCACCACCCGGGGCCCATGGGTGACGCGGGAGGGACAGGGCCGGGCACCCTGCTGTCACCACCCAGGGCCCATGGGTGACGCGGGAGGGACAGGGCCGGGCACCCTGTTGTCACCACCTGGGGCCCGTGGGTGACGTGGGAGGGCACAGGGCCAAGCACCCTGTTGTCACCACCCGGGGCCCATGGGTGACATGGGAGGGCACAGGGCCAGGCACCCTGTTGTCACCACCCGGGGCCCATGGGTGACATGGGAGGGCACAGGGCCAGGCACCCTGTTGTCACCACCCAGGGCCCGTGGGTGACGTGGGAGGGCACAGGGCCGGGCACCCTGTTGTCACCACCCGGGGCCCATGGGTGACATGGGAGGGCACAGGGCCGGGCACCCTGCTGTCACTACCCAGGGCCCATGGGTGACATGGGAGGGCACAGGGCCGGGCACCCTGTTGTCACCACCCGGGGCCCGTGGGTGACGTGGGAGGGCACAGGGCCGGGTACCCTGCTATTGCTGCTGTGCTGGGGGTCGCTCAGGTTGCAGAGCTGCAGAGGGGCCGCCCTGCTAGTTTCCGGGGAAGGGGCCAGGCCTCTGCCGTGGAGGGTGCTGGCCCCTCCCTCCCACCGCTGAGCCCTCCTGTCTCCCACAGAACGCTGGCAGTGAACCCTGGTGGTGGCGTGGCTTTGCTCGTTCCTGACTTTACCGGAATATTCTGGGTTCTGGGCCACCGCCCCCTCGGCAAGGATCGTGTGCGTGCGGGGGCTGGCGGTCAGGCGGCAGGGACAGAGAAGCTGGGCTCAGAAGGCCGTGGCTGGGGGTTTCCCTGCTGCCCTGTGGCTCCGGGGGCCGGGTGTGGTTGTGACTTCTTGGGGCAGCAGGACGGCTCCTGGGAGCACTTGGGGATCCTCAGGCGTGAGGGGGAAGGAGCAGAGAGAGGGACGTGGCAGGAGTGAGAGCAGGTGCCTGCCCTCGCCTGGTCCCCTGGCTTCCCAGGCCTGGGCGGCCAGGCCCACCAGGCACCCAGTCCCCCTTCCGTGGCAGCCCAGGCGCTGTCCGTCTTGGAGCCCGGCCGTGAGGGGCTTCGGCTGGTGTGTGTGCAGAAGGGGCCAAGGCGGAGGTGCTGCAGGCTGGGCCACAGTGGCCTCGCCCAGGAACCTCCCCACCTCAGGAGCCCTGAGTGTGCCCGGCCCCGGTGCTTCCGCTGTTGGCCACCCAGCCTGGGCCCCGCAGGCTCCCGTGGGTCAGCGCAGCAGACCAGCCCAAGGCCGGACGTGAGGGCTGCTCTGGGCGGAAGCACGCACGGGGCAAGGCAGACCCTGGCTCGGGCGCTCGCTTGTTTAATCAAGGGCTGGGGGCAGGTTCCTCCTGCTGAGGCTGGAAGGAGGGGCAAAGCCTCGCCAAGACCCCCACCCCGCCAAGCAGCCCGGGAAGGGCGGCCTGGGGCCCGGAGTGGTTTTCTTGGCTGTGACCAGCGAACGCAGGGGCAGCCACATCCAGGAGGGACGGCCTGGGGACTCCACCCGGTGGAGGAGGGGGCTTCCAGCCAGCTGAGGTGGCCTCGGGAGCTGGGGCTGGGGAAGATGCGCCCTGGGCTGGCTCCCAGGGTCTCCCACAGGCCCGTGGTCCCGAGGGCCCAAGGCCAGCAGCAGGCACAGGCACAGGCCTGCTCCTTATCCTGTGAAAGGAATCTGATCCCAGCCCCAGCTCAGCTCTGCTGGATGCTGTCTACACCGACTGGACACTGAGTGTCCACACTGGACCCTGCATGTGCACACTGGACGCTGCGTGTCCACACTGGATGCTGAGTGTCCACACTGGATGCTGAGTGTCCACACTGGACGCTGCATGTGCACACTGGATGCTGAGTGTCTACACTGGACGCTGAGTGTCCACACTGGATGCTGAGTGTCCACACTGAACCCTGCATGTGCACACTGGACGCTGAGTGTCCACACTGGACACTGCGTGCACACTGGACACCGTGTGTGCCCATTGAATGGTGCGTGTCCGCACCAAGTGGACGCTGCATGTGCACACCCACTGGCTCCCAGAGGCTCTGCAGGTGGCTGAACCCTGCCTACTGGGAGGAGGTGCAGGTCAGCCTGGGCCCCCCATGGGAACCCAGAGAAGGTGTCTGGGGGTGAGGGTCCCTGGAGTCCCTGTCCTTCTGGGGGGCTCTCATGGGTCCCTGGCCACAGGAGCTCAGAAGCTCACCCACCTGGGAGACACACATGGCCGCTTCCCCAGGCCCAGAGGACTCGGCAAACCCTGCTGGGCACAGCACTGCCCGGCCCAGGTCCAGGGAGCCCTTTCTTGTCGGGGGCCTCAGGGATGTGCTGGGGGCAGGGCCCGACCCCCGCCCCTCAGGACGCAGAGCCACCTGCCCTGCCGAGAGCGCTTTCCCACCACGGCACCCCCGCGTGGTCTGCCGCTGCCCTGGCTCAGGCTGAGGCAGTGGTTGGGGGCTGAGTCCAGGGCAGGGCGGGGCTGCAGGGACCGGGCCCTGGGGCGCTCCTGCTCCGGGCCCAGCCTCCTGTGGATCCTGCGTGTTCACGCACAGTGGGACAGAGCTGGGCGAGGCCTCCCGCTCCGGCCGTTCTGGAAGTGGAGGGGCCGTGCACCCGGGTCACGTCCTCTGTTTCCGGGGCAGAAAACTCCTGCCTTTTCCTTGTCAGTTTGGTGTCCCAGCTCAGACCACACCCAGAAGAGGGAGGTGGGGCCCCAGGTCCTGGTGCCCTGGTGCCCCCGGCCCCCACCCTCCCACCCCCAAAGTGGCCTCGGCACAGTGGCTCCAGGAAGCGGGTGGGCCCGTACACCCCCACGTGCCGGCCGGCAGCGCTGCAGCCTGGACAGCAGTGGCCAGCCCTGTGTGCACCCTCACGCCCTGCCCACGAGCTCCCGGGCTCAGTGCCTTGCTCTGACTTCTCGTGGGCGGGCTCTGGGGCACACCCTGCTATCAGTCACCACCCCCATCCAGTCACAAGGGGGGCCGCGCAGAGGGGCTCCTGCTCTGCTCACTGCCCACAGGCTGGGGGAGGTTGGGGGCTGAGTCCAGGGCAGGGCGGGGCTGGAGGGAGCGGGCCCTGGGGCCCTCCTGCTCCAGGCCCAGCCTCCTGTGGATCCTGCCTGGCAAGAGTTCACCCACAGTGGGACAGAGCTGGGCTAGGCCTCCCGGAGCTGTCTGCTCTGCGGTCTCTGGGGGAGGGGCTCCAGCCTTCAGCCTTCCAGGGAGCCACGGGGTGGGGCAGGGACACCAGGGCAGGGGAGGCTCTGGCCCGGCCCCCAGAGCCTTCAGGGAAACAGCTGCGACCGGCTGCCCAGGCACTGGCGTGAGCTCCTGTCCCAGCCTCCCCTCCCTCCACCAGGGCTGGACCTCTGCGGTGGCATCAGTGATGTGCAGCCGAGGGCCCTGTCTCTGCTGGGGCAGCGTGACTGGGCCTTGGGAGGCTGGACAGGGAGGGCCGGGTGCTGGCCCCGAGCTACAGGCCCAGGCCTTGCTCATCCCCAGGAGCCTCTGTGCCCCACCAGGGTGCCCAGGAGGGGGTGCAGTGGACTGGGGGCTGTGGGGCAAGGGCTGGTGCTCACTCGGGCCAGAGCGCCTGCGGCCGAGCGCTGGACCCGGGTGCCCCACACTCTGGGTGCCCAGACCCCGCCGCAAGGGAGCTGTTTACCGTAGCCCTGTCCACAGCCATAAATTAGAAATGCAAGTGAAGAATCTGCAGTGCGCCAGCCCCGGGGCCTTGCGCGTGGCGCTTCCGGGGGAGGTTCTGGGGTCAGCAGGTGTTGGCTCTGTAGATCTGGCCTCCTGCCGCTCGGGAAGCTGCAGGCCCACCCCACCCTCCCTGTGGCTCCTGTGTCCTGTCCAGGGGGCTCCCCTCCCCCACCTGCCCTGGGAGGGAGCATGGGAGAGGGGGCTGGTTGGGTTGGGGCGCCTGTCCCTGGCCTGAGAGGAGTGGCCATCTGCTCGCTGTGCCCAGGAGGCTGAAGAAGCTTCCAGATCAGATCTCTTCCCAGCCGGAAGGAAGGCGCCAAGGCTGGGGGCTGCGCAGCCCCCACCCAAGCCTGACTTCCTTTTCCTCCTTGCCCAGGGTCTCAGGGTGGGAGGCAGGGTCTGCTCCAGGGCCCTGCAGAGGCGCTGCCACCAGCCGGCCGCTGCCCTGCGATCTATTTTTAGCCCAGCCCTGCCCTGGGCCTCTTCAACGGGATCTGGGGCTCTGTGGACTCCAGGGAGGGAGGACAGTGGCCTGGAGCCTGGCGTGGGGCCAGGAGCCCCATGGCAGGCTAAGGCCGGGGGCCACAGCAGAGAGAGCCAGAGGGGCTGCAGGGGGCAGGAGGCAGGGAAGGGGGAGGTCTGAGGGGACCAGGAGCAGAGAGGGGTGGAGACCACACGCGGGTGTGTGTGTGTGTGTGTAGGGGGGTGAGGGCAGGGTCGGGGGGTGAGGGTGGGGTCAGGTCCAGATGAGGGCGGGGTTGGGTGAGGTGAGGTGAGGGGGTCAGGGCTACCACGGGGAGAGCCCTCCCTGGCTGCAGAGGAGTTAGGCCAGGGGTTCCAGGCAGCCCGGTGTTAGGGGACCGTCCCCACACGGCCACCTGGCAGGTGTGTGGCCCTTGCCATCCCGGAGACCCCAGGCCTTGGTGGGAGCAGGAGGGGCCGGCCTTGGTGTGGAAGCCCCTCAGGTGGGCAGGGGGGGGGACACCTGTCCCCCGTCAGGCACCGTACGGCCCTGGCCCGCGTCTGCTGTGTCAGCCCCACCCTGGTTTTCTCCAGCGGCGTCTGTGAGGCACGTGCAGCAGGGATTGGGGTGAGCATTGGTGGGAGGGGGAGCAGGGGTCTGGGGGCCTTTGAGACTGTGTGGGGGACAGGGAGCGAGCCTTTAAACACAGCTCACAGGCCACGCCACTCACCCCTGCAAGTGCACGGCTCCGGGGCGTGTGTCATCTGTGAGCACCTGTGTGAGCGCATGTGTGAACACATGTCTGAATACGTGTGTGTGAGGACTGGAGGAGCGTGTGTGTGAGCACACGTATGAGCATGTGTGAGCCGAGCACATGTGTGGGCAGGTGTGTGCCTTCCTCTGCACACCTGAGCATGGCGCTGTGGGCACCTGTGGGCCGCCTCGGCGTCGCCCCGGCAGGTGTCGTGCTGCAGACTTGCAGGCCCAGGTGAGCTGGCAGCGGGGCTGACGAGCAGGTGCAGGTGAGTCCCTGCAGCCCACAGGCCACACTCCATCGCCACGGCTGACACACTGCCTCAGCCCTCCCCAGGGCTGCCCTGCGGGGGTGGAGCCGTCCTGCCGCGGGTGGGGGCACAGAGACAGGGAGGCCTGCCCCCACCCCGTGGGGCCCGAGCAGAGATGCTCCGCTGAGCTGAGGGCCTGGCCAGCCTCCGCCGGCTTTGGCTTCGCCTGCCTCCTGGCCTGCAGCTTGCAAGGATGGAGCAGGCGCCATTTGGCCGGCTCAGTGCTGGGCACCGCGGCCTGGCGCAGGCAGCAGCGCTGGCCACACTCCGCAGATGTGAGGGAAGCTGTCTTCCCGGGCCTGGTGTCCTGGGGCCTTTGCACGTCCGGCTCCAGCTTCCAGCCCGGGGCGTGAGGCGGGCGGGCCGTTGGGTTGTTGTGGAGCTGGATCTGGCTCTGGGATCTTGACACGGGGCGGGGGGGGGGATCCGAGCGAGTTCGTGTCTGGGGCAGACCGTGCGGTTGATCCTTCTCTGGGCCCTGTGGGGGGATGGGCTAGGGCTGCCTCTGTCCTGTCAGTGCCGGCGTGGACACTCGGGGCCGCGTGGTGGCCCAGCGCCATCTGCACCGCCAATTCCAGTCCCAGCTGCTCTGCGTCCCCTCCGACTCCCTGCTGACAGCCTGGGATCGCCGCGGAAGACAGCCCAGGTACTTGGGCCCCTGCACCCCTGTGGGAGATCAGGATGGAGTTCCAGGCTCCCGGCTCAGCCTGGCCCAGCCCCAGCCATTGTGGCCATTTGGGGAGTGAACCAGCAGATGGGAGATCTCCCTGTCTCTCCCTCACTCTCCGCCTTTCAAATAGATAAAATAGGTATTTTTTAAAAAAGAAGGAAGGAAATTCAAAATACCTCATCTCCAGAAATGAGCTTTGGTTTCGTAACTGAACGCAGTAGCCGAGCTTAAACCTCACATGCATTCAGAGTGGGAGACGCCCAGCTGACCAAGCGCAGCTTGGAATGGATGAGCTGGGCGTGGGAACAGTGCCGGCCCACATGTGCCACAAGCGTGGGAGCTGCGCGAACAGTGCCGGCCCTTGTGTGCCACACGCATGAGAGCAGCGTGAATGACACGTGTGAGCCCTGAGCTGCTCTTCGATGTGCCTTCCTCGGCCGCCGCCCCCAGAGGTGCTGCCGGCTGGAGCCCGAGGGCCGGCGGCCCAGGGTGCCGGCCCCACTGCCCTCCCTGGCAGCACAGGCTGCACTCCCTGCCGTGCTCCGGGGGTGGGGCTGGGGGCTTGTTTTTTTCATCATTGAATAGGCATAATAAAAATGATAGTATTTATTTTTAAATTCGTGTTGACTTATTTATTTCAGGGGCAGAGAGAGGGAGACAGGGAGCACCCGTCTGCTAGCCACACCCCAGATGCCCACAATTCTCTGGTTGTGCTGGGCTAGGCTGAAGCCAGGAGCTGGGACCTCCCTCCCAAGGCCCCCAGTGGGGCTGCGTTGGGAGCCAGGGGCAGGGTCGGAAGCCAGGCTCTCCCTGCGAGAGGCGGCACCTTACCCGCTAGGCGCCTGGCTGCCCCCAGGTGTTGTTGCTTAGAGCAGCTTTTGGCTCACCGGAAACTGAGACTGCAGTCACCCGGCGTCCGCTGCTCTTTGCCCCTGTGCTGGGGTGGCACGTCCATTCTCTGGGCCTCCAGGTAACCCCCGCTCTACAGGGGTCACTGCCAGGGCTGGGCATCCCCTGCGTCTGGGACAATGCCGTCCCAGGATCGCCCGTCCCCTGCCCTGCCTCTCACTGCTGTCTTCAGTGGATGGACACGCACGGGAGCTCAGGCAGGGGGGACAGAGTGGTCGTCACACACCGCAGGAAAGATGGCGGGCACTGTGGCACTACCCCATGCTGGGCAGCGAATCCAGTGGCCGGCGGCCCCGGGGCCCTGGAGGCCAGGGCAGGCAGCGGTTGGAGCGCCCACAGCAGCTGCAGCAGGGCCAGGTCTGCGTCCGGTGGGAGGAAGTGCTGCACCGTCAGGGTGATGCCGCCGGGCCCTGAGCCGAGGTGCCCACTGGAGGGACCCTGACAGCCCGGGGACCAGAAGTGCGATTCCCAGCCCAAGGATGGCGCCGCCACCACAGTAGCCACATGGCTGCTGACAGCCATCCAGGGGGAATCCAGTTATCTCCTCTCGGCTGAGAGCGGTGAACGAGAGGGGATTAGGCTTTGCAAAAGGGGGTGTGATCAGTGCCCACCACACAACAGCTGCATTTCAGCGTCTTCCCCTGGCTGGGACAGGTGCTGCCTGGGCTGAGGGAGGGCAGCCTCCACACACGCGTCTCAGGAGCACTGCCAGCTGCAGGGGAGCCGTGAGCACACCGCCACCTTCACCACCATCACCATCACCACTGTCACCATCATCACTGCCATCACCATCACCACATCACCACCGTCACCATCATCACCAGCAGTACCATCAATATCATCTTCACCATCACCACCGTCACCACCATCACTACCGTCAATATTATCTTCATCACCACCATCACCATCATCTTCACCAACACCATCAACATCATCACCACTGTCACCATCATCACCAACACCATCCTCATCACCATCATCTTATCAAGCCCATCCTTGTGGTCATCACCACCGTCACCATCACAGCCAGCAGACGCCTGGTGCGAAGGCATGGAGCGAGCAAGGCTGCTCCTGGAGAGAGGCCCTGAGGGACACCCGTGGGCAGGCGTGCAGAGCAGGTGTGGCTGGGCTCTGAGCACACAGGAGCTCTCAGGGTGGGGCGTGCCCTTTGGAGAGCATGGGGTGGCTCCAGAGCAGGCCCTGAGGAGAGGGCGGACCAGTGGTGTGGCCCTGAGCCCTTCGCCAGCACTTAGAGGCAGTGCTGGCGTGGGGACGTCCGAGCAGGCGGGAGCCCTGGGCCCCCCGTGCTGTTCCGGTGCACGTGTCCCATTTTCTGCCCCAGTTGCTCTGACCTCCTTTCTCCAAGGACCACAGATGTCCCCTCCCCACTGCCTCCGTCGCTGGGGGCCAGCACACGGCAGGCACCCTGCCCACCTGCCCCCTGGAGCTGGGGGTCTTATGGGAAGCGTATGGCCTGTCCAGGTCCTGGGGGAGAAGCCTGACTCAGAGAAGCGGGGCTTGAGTGTCAGCCTGGGTCCCCGGGCTCGGCTTTCGTGTCCCTGTCCTTTCCCACAGTGCGGCCGGGCTCCGGGCCACAGGCATGCTGGCCATGGGCATGTTGGACGTGGGCGTGCTGGCCACAGTCCTGGTGGGAGGCTCGGCTCTGTGCCCCGCCCCCGCCCAGCCTCCTGAGATCACTGCTCAGGGTCCGTCCACCCCCCGCCCCCGTCGTGTCCAGACTTTCCTGGTGCTGCCCCTGTGTCCCCTCACAGCCTGGTGGGACAGCACCGGCCCTCCCCTCCGTGTCTCAGGGCTTGTCCGGCTCCTCTCTGGCTCTCCTGGCCCTATCTGGCCTCTGTGGACACCTGGTCTACATGCAGGTGTGGGGCCTTGGAAAGTGGTCCTCACCTGGAAGCAGCAGAGATTGCCTTGGACCCGGGGTCCCTCCCCGCCCCGTGTGCTCCAGAGCCCCTCCCCGCCCCGCGTGCTCCAGGGTCCCCCCCCCGCCTCGTGTGCTCCAGGGCCCCTCCCCGCCCTGTGTGCTCCAGGACCCCCCCACCCTGCGTGCTCCAGGCCCCCCCCCCCGCCTCGTGTGCTCCAGGGCCCCTCCCCGCCCTGTGTGCTCCAGGGCCCCCCCCCCCCGGCCCCTGTGCTCCATGGCCCCTCCCCACCCCGAGTGCTCCAGGGCCCCTCCCCACCCCATGTGCTCCAGGGCCCCCCCCCCGCCCCGTTGTGCTCCAGAGTCCCTCCCCACCCCGTGTGCTCCAGGGCCCCTCCCTGCCCCGTGTGCTCCAGGGCCCCTCCCCGCCCCGTGTGCTCCAGGGCCCCACCCCGTGTGCTCCAGGGCCCCCCCCCCCGCCTCGTGTGCTCCAGGGCCCTCCCCCGCCCCGTGTGCTCCAGGGCCCCCCCCCGCCTCGTGTGCTCCAGGGCCCTCCCCCGCCCCGTGTGCTCCAGGGCCCCCCCCCCCGCCCCGTGTGCTCCAGGGCCCTCCCTGCCCCATGTGCTCCAGGGCCCTCCCCGCCTCGTGTGCTCCAGGGCCCTCCCCGCCCCGTGTGCTCCAGGGCCCCTCCCCGCCCTGTGTGCTCCAGGGCCCCCCCCCCGTGTGCTCCAGGGCCCCCCCCCCGCCTCGTGTGCTCCAGGGCCCCTCCCCGCCCCCTGTGCTCCATGGCCCCCCCTGCCTCGTGTGCTCCAGGGCCCCCCCCCGCCTCGTGTGCTCCAGGGCCCCTCCCTGCCCTGTGTGCTCCAGGGCCCCCCCGCCCTGTGTGCTCCAGGGCCCCCCCCGCCCTGTGTGCTCCAGGGCCCCCCCCCCCGTGTGCTCCAGGGCCTCCCCCCGCCTCGTGTGCTCCAGGGCCCCTCCCCGCCTCGTGTGCTCCAGGGCCCCTACCCGCCCTGTGTGCTCCATGGCCCCTCCCCACCCTGAGTGCTCCAGGGCCCCCCCCGCCCCTTGTGCTCCATGCCCCCCTCACCCCGTGTGCTCCAGGGCCCCTCCCCTCCCCGCCCCGCCCCGTGTGCTCCAGGGCCCCCCCCACCCCTTGTGCTCCATGGCCCCCCCCACCCCATGTGCTCCAGGGCCCCTCCCCACCCCGTGTGCTCCAGGGCCCCTCCCCTCCCCGCCCCGTGTGCTCCAGGGCCCCCCCGCCCCGTGTGCTCCATGGCCCCCCCCCACCCCGTGTGCTCCAGGGCCCCTCCCTACCCCGTGTGCTCCACGGCCCCTCCCCTCCCCGCCCCGTGTGCTCCATGGCCCCTCCCCGCCCCGTGTGCTCCAGGGCCAGCTGGCTCCAGGCCCCGCTTTCTTCCTGGGCCCTCCCTTCCTCCAGCAGCTGCCCTCTCCTGGAAAGCACAGTCCCGGGACCAGGGCCCACGCTGGGGCCCTGCTGACCGAGTGACCGCCCGGCCCAGCTGGAGAGGGACAGGAAGCACAGGGCCCATCTCTTCCCCCTGTGCTGGGTGCTGCAGACTCACAGGCACTCTGGGGGTCTGGGCTGCACCTGCCCCGTCCCGTGTCCCGGGCCCGTCCTCACCCACATGGGCCACTCCGCGGGCACTGTGCTGCGTCACTCCTGGGCCCACCTGCTGCCTGAACCCAGGGTGGGCTCCAGGGGCCCATGCTGCCATGATGCTGGCACTGTTTCCTAGGAAACCACAGCAGCTGCTGGCCCTGTCTGCCTCTTCCCAGGGGCTATGGCGGTGCAGCCAGGAAGGTGTGTGCGACTGTACGGGGGGGGGGGGGGGGGGCTGTGCTGGGCACGACTTTGGTGGGGTGGGAGGGTTAATATGGGGGTGCAGGGTCATCTGTGTGTGACTGTGTGGATCTGTAGGGGCTGCTGTGTCTGCGGGGGGCTGGGTGCACCTGCTCTCGCTGCCTCTGCAGCCTCCCCGCCAGCCCAGTTTCAAGGTTGCTGCGTCATCCAACAGCACAGGGCCCCTCTGCCCCACACCCCGCTCCCTGCCTGTCCCCCCAAGAGTCCCTACTCTGCAGGGGGGGACGCGCCCCCTTTCTGGTCCCAGCCCTTGCAGGCTCGGGGAGGGACTCTGTGGTGTGGTCCAGGCAGACTGTGGAGATGAGCAGCATGTGTGGGTCATGGGGGGGCCTCTGGCTGAGCTGTGGGCAGGTCAGGGCAGGGGGCAAGGGCCTAGCCAAGTCTCTAGGCGCACAGGGATCCCAACCCCGCCACAGGCGCAAGACAAAGACAAAGGCCCCTCCCAGCCCCCCAGGCCAGTCGTCAGTCACAGTGAGGAGGAAAGGGGGCGGCGGGAGCTGGGGTGTCCCTGGGGGCTGCAGCCTGCTCTGGGCTTTGGGTGGCGGCCTTGTGTCTGGTGAGGCCACAGGCTCAGACCAGCAGGGGCAGGGTCTGGGGTTCGCTCTGAGGCCCAGGACATGGCCTGCATGGGCACCAGGGACAGGAGCTTCCACTGTCCCCTGCAGCCCTTTCAGCCTCACAGCTGTCCTCAGATGCTTGGCCACCCCCAGACTGCCCGCCTCAGAGGCCCCAGAGGAGGGACAGGGCTCTGAGGTCCCCACGTCTGTGTCTCCCTCAGCGGCCTGTGGAGCCCTGGGCGTGTGCCAGGTTCCAGGGACCCCGGTCACTGCAGACCCCATTTCTGTGCTAGATGAGCAGCGCTTACACGGCACCCCAAGAACCTGCTCCCCTTTACAGTAATACCCGCCAAGACGAGCGGCCTCTGAGCCCCCTGCCTGCCCGGGGCAGCCCAGCCCTGGCCCCTCGCCCTGGGCAGGCCCGCGTGGGCCGTGTGGGCCCAGAGCAGCGCGTGAGCCACAGCTGCCTCTGTCTGTCGCCTGCTGGCCCCTCCCCCGAGCCTCTCGGGCAGGCAGGTGGCTCATCGTCCAAAGTGTCCTCTGGTGCCTGGTGGCCTTGTCCAGGGCAGATGGGGCTCCCCTTTCCCAGGTGGGGTGGGGGCTGCAGCAGTGGCCCTGGCCTCTCCAGCCCGCGTGCTGGGGCGTCCACCTCTGTCCCAACTTCCTGCGCTCACCGCAGAACGCCTCCGACCACACGGGCAGACAGCACACATGTGTGGCCCACAGTCCTGGGGCTCGGGGCTGCCATGTATGGCCCGGGGCTCTGCTCCCAAGGTGGCGCCTACTTGCCACGCCCTCCCCTTGGCGGAAGGGGGAGGAAGGCAGCAGGGGGCCCGAGCTCTCCTCCCAGGACGCTGGTCCTCCGCCGAGCCCCGCACTCTCATCCCTGTCGGGGGCCCCGTCCTGGCCCCAGCACACTGCCGGGGGCCCCGTCCTGACCCCAGCACACTGCCGGGGGCCCCGTCCTGACCCCAGCACACTGCCGGGGGCCCCGTCCTGGCCCCAGCACACTGCTGGGGCGAGGCTGCCTCGTGTGACCTGGGGGCCGCGGGTGTTGGGACCAGAGCAGGAGCCAGCCCTGGCCACGTCCTTGGCCATGCAGGCAGCCTGGACATGGCTGTGAGGCTCTTAGCTGATATGGCAGGTGAGTCCTTGGACTCTGAAGAGAGGCGACTGTGCTCCCTGAGGTGGGAGCGGCCAGAGAGAAGAGCAGAGCGCCTGGGAGGCGGGGACGTGTCTCCCAGCAGCCTTTGGGCTTGAGACACACGAGGTGCCCGCAGGTGCCCGCACAGCTCAGACGTGCAGCCTCCACCATCAGAGAGCCGATTCCTCAAAACGACTCTGCTACACGTGTGTTCTCCATGCATGTATGCTACATGCCTCTTCTGCATGCACACGCAGTCTCTGTATGTAGCGGGGGCTGCAGGGGCTCATGGGAAATGTGCTGTGAGGAGCTGCTGGCCACGTGCATGGCACAGAACGCTGCAGCGCGTGAGTGAGCTTCATCCGTGACTCCGTGAGGTTCCAGCAGCACCTCATGCAAACCAGACGTGCGTCTGTGAGTGCACGCACCGCACACACGCTGACACACACGGTGCGAGTGCACACACTTTCTACACACCACACACATGCATCCATGCACACTGTTACTCCGCACTACACACTGTACCTACTGCTTCTATGTGTACACACTTATATATGTACATGTATACATATATAGACACTGTTTCTCCACGCTACACACACTGTACCTACTGCTTCTATGTGTACACACTGTACATGTGTACATGTATACATATATAGACACTGTCTCTCCACGCTACACACACTGTACCTACTGCTTCTATGTGTACGCACTGTATATATGTACATGTATACATATATAGAGACACTGTCTCTCCACGCTACACACACTGTACCTACTGCTTCTATGTGTACACACTGTATATATGTACATGTATACATATATAGAGACACTGTCTCTCCACGCTACACACACTGTACCTACTGCCTCTATGTACACACACTGTATATATGTACATGTATACATATATAGAGACACTGTCTCTCCACGCTACACACACCGTACCTACTGCTTCTATGTGTACACACTGTATATATGTACATGTATACATATATAGAGACACTGTCTCTCCACGCTACACACACTGTACCTACTGCCTCTATGTGTACACACTGTATATATGTACATGTATACATATATAGAGACACTGTCTCTCCACGCTACACACACTGTACCTACTGCCTCTATGTACACACACTGTATATATGTACATGTATACATATATAGAGACACTGTCTCTCCACGCTACACACACTGTACCTACTGCCTCTATGTACACACACTGTATATATGTACATGTATACATATATAGACACTGTCTCTCCACGCTACACACACCGTACCTACTGCCTCTATGTGTACACACTGTATATATGTACATGTATACATATATAGAGACACTGTCTCTCCACGTTACACACACTGTACCTACTGCCTCTATGTGTACACACTGTATATATGTACATGTATACATATATAGACACTGTCTCTCCACGCTACACACACTGTACCTACTCCTCTATGAGTACACACTGTATATATGTACATGTATACATATATAGAGACACTGTCTCTCCACGCTACACACACTGTACCTACTCCTCTATGTACACACACTGTATATATGTACATGTATACATATATAGAGACACTGTCTCTCCACGCTACACACACTGTACCTACTGCTTCTATGTGTACACACTGTATATATGTACATGTATACATATATAGACACTGTCTCTCCACGCTACACACACTGTACCTACTCCTCTATGAGTACACACTGTATATATGTACATGTATACATATATAGAGACACTGTTTCTCCACACTACACACACTGTACATATGTATATATAGACAGTTTCTACATATTGCACACGCTGTATATATGTACATGTATACATATATATAGACACTATTTCTCCACACTACACACACACACACTCTGTATAAAGAGAACCTGGAGTTTGTGGAAAATTCACGTTACCTTTAATTCCACTTTTTCACGTTTGGAATTCCCCTCAGAGGTGTTCTGTATACATACCATCTCTCCGTACACACTACGAACATCCATACACACACACTCCATAGACACACATTATACATACGTACATGTAAACGGTGTCCACCCTGCAATGTATCCACATATGCATTCTGCACACACGGCACACACACACGTGTCCACTGTCACTACACACACTCCCTCTACACCTACCTACACATGTGTGCCGTACTCACATGTATGTGCCCTGGACACTGGAGCAGACACACAAGGGCTCTGGTTGCATAGACACAGGTGTGCTCTCTCTGATCGTATGGACACGCATGTGGTCTGTGTTCACACACACACGTGTGCTCGTATACTTGTGCAGACAGTCCGTGCCAGGGGGCCTGTGTTCCCTCTACCCCAGCGCTCAGTCAGTGTGAGTTCAGATCGGCGAATGTCCATCATGACGTTTGCCCTCATCATTGCCTGGGACTGACTGAGAATGAAAACTGCTGTCGATCTGAAATCCAAATCTCTCTTTTCTGTATCTTTGACCTTCAGCATGCGCTAGCCCGAGCCATTCCTGGGGAACACCCAGATGGGCCGAGGGACAGGGCAGACTGGGGGAGGTGCCCTGCCTGGCCCCTCCTTGCCTCCTGGGACCTCCCAGGTCAGCTGCACTGGGGTGAGGGCAAGGAGATGAGGTTAGACCTCTCTGGGCACGACGTGCACCCCAACTTTGAGCGGTACCCTCAGCTCACCCCAAATTCCCTTTGGGTACAATCACACTCAGGGCATTTGGCCCGGAGCTCATGGCTGGGGCCCCTGCTCTGCACCTGACCCCTGGCCCAGGTCGGCATTGCTCCCTCCTGGTTCACACTGAGATGCGTGGCGCCTCCTCCTGGAGGAACACACAGCCCACAACGGGGCCGCAGTCACGGGGAGCCAGCCCTCCTGCTGTCCCTGGCTCCACTCTTCCCACTGTGGAAGCCGTGGCTGTGCATCGTGTGTTACTCGGGAAATGTGGGGCAAAGGACCACCAAGGAAAGCTACTCACCTCTGGAGTGTTCCTCGAGTG
This sequence comes from Lepus europaeus, assembly GCF_033115175.1. NCBI lineage: Eukaryota > Metazoa > Chordata > Mammalia > Lagomorpha > Leporidae > Lepus > Lepus europaeus. Next base: position 698,370 of record NC_084843.1, on the reverse strand, counting down.
GAACACACAGGCACGCGTCCGCATGTGTGTGGGGTGCTGTCTGCACGTCTCGGCCACTTGTACTGGGACACGCACTGTACACGCACGGTCATGTGTTTGCACGTGTGTGGGGTGCTGTCTGCACGTCTCGGCCACTTGTACTGGGACACTCACTGTACACGCACGGTCATGTGTTTGCACGTGTGTGGGGTGCTGTCTGCACGTCTCGGCCACTTGTACTGGGACATGCACTGTACACGCACGATCATGTGTTTGCACGTGTGTGGGGGTGCTGTCTGCACGTCTCGGCCACTTGTACTGGGACACTCACTGTACACGCACGGTCATGTGTTTGCACGTGTGTGGGGGTGCTGTCTGCATGTCTCGGCCACTTGTACTGGGACACGCACTGTACACGCACGGTCATGTGTTTGCACGTGTGTGGGGGTGCTGTCTGCACGTCTCGGCCATTTGCACTGGGACTGCACTGTACACGCATGGTCACATGTTTGCATGTGTGTGGGGGTGCTGTCTGCACGTCTCGGCCACTTCTCACGCTCTGCGGTGTGTTCAGAAACCACAGGGTCTGCGAGCCTGGCCGTGCCGGAGACAGAGAGAGAGATCTTCCATCTGCTGGTTCTCTCCCCACACAGTCACAATGGCCAGGGCTGGGCTAGGAGTCAGGAGTTTCTTCCAGGCCGTTAGCAGGGATCTGGATGGGAACAGGAACGCCACTTTGCCCAGCTTCCCAGGGACCCAGAGCAGCCCCAGGACGGGGTCCGGCGTGGCTGTCGGTGTCACAGGTTCTGGGGCCCGGCAGCCCTGAGCTTGTGGCAGAGAACGCGGTAGTGCTGGGGGCAGGGCCGGCCCTGGCTTGAGACAATGGTCGTGGGGCCGTGGAAGGGCCAGGCCCAGAGGGGCTGCCTGGGGAGAGGGCTCTGCAGGCTGCACCTCACACCCTCCTTCCTCCAGGACGCTGAGTTCAGACCCCTGTGGAGGACCTGGGGCCGTGGCCCAGGCCAGCTGGAGAGAGGGCACCGAGCTGGTGCTCTCCCCAGGAGCGTCAGGGCCCGGGCACCCCCGGGTGGAGCCCCCCAGCCTCTGTGTGATGGAGCCGAGGACCCGACTGCCCGGGCCCCTCGGAGCTGGCCCTGGACGTGGGCCCCTCTAGGCAGAAGAGGCTTTCTAAGAAAAATAGTCACGCGGCAAGAACTCAGGTAGCACTGGAAGGCTAAGGGGAGCAAGACGGCCCCCATGCCGGCCCTCACCGTGGGAGGCCCCGGTGGGCGGGGCTGGAGCAGGGTGGCAAGGGAACCGGGTACACCTGCTCCTCCAGCCAGATTTCTTTCTTAGCTCACTTCCTGTTACCAAAGTGACGCACAGAACCTCAGCATGTGAGCCAACGCCGTCTCCTCAGCACCCACACCCTGGCATGCCCGGGCGTTCCTGAGGCCTGGCCGGCACGCGTGTGCATGTGCGTGTGCATTCTTCACCCGGGCGAGTCCTGGCAGGGCGTGGGAAGAGGGACCCCAGCGCAGGCGGTGCCCATCGCACAGCCGGGCGCGGGCAGGGCTCCGTCCGTCCTGGGCGGGGCTGGGCACGTCCACATGAAGCGGAGTTCCGGAACCAGTGCGAGGCTCCGCAGCTTCCGGGGGAGGCCCGAGGCGAGGCCGCTACTGGGTCAGCCGCGTGTGTGCGGCAAGGCCAGGCCCTGAGCTGGGCAACCCTCCACGCTGCCCCTCCGTCTGCCCAGCTCGGTGCTGGGCCTGCTGGAGGCCCCCTCAGGGCGGGGGAGACCCAGGGTGAGGCCCAAACAAGAGGGTGAGGTGGACGGAGCAGGAGGTGGGCGCTGGCATCTGTCCTGCCAGGACAGGAGGCTGGGGCAGGCAGCCTGGGGAGAGCCCTGGACCGGCGTGGAGGCCTCTCAGCTCCTGCTGACCCCTGGAGCATGGGGAAGAAGTGGTCAGAGCCAAGCAGGGGCAGGGTGGGGGCTGTAGGGGAGGGGGAGGCTGGATGCCAAGGTCTCCTGGGAGCAGGGCTCTGCTGTCCATGGTGGATCCGGGGCCCTGGGCACTGGCAGACCACAGAAGAGGGGGCTGGAACAAGCAGATCCACGGGTGGGGTCCCTGGAAAAGTCACCGGGGGAGGGGCTCCACTAGAGGCTGGGGGGCTCCCTGTGGGCGCCCCTCTGAAAGGCCCCTGACGGATCCCAGCTCAGGGGCAAGGCTGGGGACTTGACTGACAGTTGCCCAGGAACTAGGCGGAGGCTTCTCGCCCTCACCCCGCAGAGTGGCCCCATCCGGGACAGGGGGAGCAGCTCAGGGCGCCATTGAAGCAGGGGTCTCCGAGGGGCATCCAGAGTGGAGCTGGCAGAGGAGGGCTGGGCACATGCTGAGTCAGCAACAGAGAGAGAGAGAGAGCGAGCGAGCGAGCCAGGATGTTCACGTGACCCCTGGCTGGCAGAGGAAGCCACTGGGAAGTTTGGGGGAGGAGCGCAGTGCAGGGTGTGGGCCCCTCGCTCCGCAGCACAGCCATGAGGGCACAGGGGCTGCTCCATGGGGAGCCTGCTGGGGGAGCAGGGGCCAGGGGGAGCTGGGTGTGGTCCTCGGAGTGGCCACTGTGGCAGCCTGGGCCCTGTAAGTGGCGTTAGAGCTGTCGTCAGAGCTCAGAGGTGAAAGCCCCGTGTCCACCTCCCAGGCGCCTGGGAGAGGCCGGCGGCTGCCCAGTGACCAGGCCCTGTGGCTTCTGGGTGGTCTGCAGAGCCCCGGGGCACGCGCGCCCTCTGCTGGCCACTGTGCAGAAAGACAAAGCTGCCGCCTAGCTCAGGGCCCCGCCCCTGCCCCCAATGCCGTCCCCCCCGCCGTGCACACACCTGTTCCGCAACACCTGCATGGAGTCAGGCACCCACGGCCTCGGCCTTCCCAGGCTGCTCTGGACAGTGTGGACAGTGGCTCCCTCTTGGGCCTGAGAGTTGGGACTGGTGGTTTGGCAGTGTGAGGGGCTATTCTCCGCCCAGGCCCTGTCCTGGAGCCTGGGCCAGACCTTGCTGGGCCTCTGCTCTGAGGGCCTGGCCACTGGCTGGGACTTTGGCATAACCAGCACCCCCAGCCTGACCGCCCCAGCTGGGCAGGTGCACCCAGGACTGGGCCTCAGTCTCATGGGGCCACTGTGGTCTGGTCTGCGTGGGGCTCAGTGACCAGAGGGGTCCCAGGAAGGGCAAGGCCAGACTTCTCTAAAGCCAGGTCCAGGCCAGGCAAGAACAAACCTCTTGTGCCTCAGTTTCCCCCTCCTTCCCCAGGACTGGGTGGGGCAGGCCCCCAAACCCTTCACAGACCTCTGGAAACTTCCCGGGGTGGGGGGTGGGGGGGCGGGGAGGGGTGAAAGCGGTACGGCGGCGCCACCTGCTGGTGAGTCTCAACATTGCACCCGGCTGGCCGCCAGGCTGGGATCCTGCCCGGGAAGTGGACCTGGGCTTGGCTCCTGCTTCTTTGACAGTCACTACGCCAAGCCAGGAGCCATAAAGCCAGGTGGCACTGAGCTGCTCCACAGCATTCGCTGAGTCACGGCCAGAGAGCAAGCTCCAGGGAAGATGTCCTCCAGGCACTGTGGGCAGCCAGGGTGTGACCAGTGCAGCTCCGGTGATGGGCTGAGCTAGGCTGGCAGGGGGAGGCAGCCAGCCCTGCTGCCCCACCCCACTGCGGCTCTGTCCTGCTCTGCACTCAGAAGCAACCGCTCAGGGGCCCTTTTGTCGCCTTCATGCTGCAGACGTCGGAGCCGTCACCAGCCAGAGTAGCAGACTTCAGTGTAAAGATGGCCGCTGGGCCCGAGTGCACTGGACCACAGCTGGGGCCGTGAACACTGTGAGGCTGCTTCCTGGGTGCATCTGCCCACTGGGACACCAGGACTGGGGGTGCCAGATACGCCGAGGCTCCCAGCAGGGCAGAGGCCCCAGGGTGATCTGGTCTAGTCCCCTGGAGCGTGGGGGTCACATGTGGGCCCTGGAGGCCAGGGGCAGACTGTGGCCACTCCCAGCAGCCTGGCACTGCACCCTCAGACGCCCTGAGGCCCCCAGGCAGGGAGCCACTTGGGGTCTCCTCGGTGGGGTGAGTCTCCCGAGAGCAGAGCCCAGGGCTGGGCTGGGAGGCAGGAAGGGGCAGCCATCGGGTAGGAGCTGGGCGGCGCGTGGCAGCTTCTCTCCTGGGGTAGACGGAGGGGACGCCGGCCCAGCGGGGCAGCCGCTGCTCTCAGGCCCAATTCCCCGCTCGGCGGCACGGGGTGCACTGGGCGGAGTCTGCAGCAATGTCCCCCATGAGCGAGGTCAGCAAGAGCTGGAGCCTCGGCAGGTCTGCAGTGCTGGCCGCGCCCGCCTGAGGCCGAGGCTGGGGAGCCCAGGAGGCCCGCACGGCCCCGTCCAAAGCCGAGCACCTGCTGGCACCCTGGGCCCGTGCACTTTCACCCCACCTTCCATGGAGACCCACGCTGGATGGACAAGGCCTGTGGCCTCCATGGGAGCTCCCTCCACAGGCCGGGTGCTGCGTGGACGGATCCACGGTAGCCACAGCAACCTGCCAGTGGCCACGAGGCTCCTGTGGGCCGGGAGTGGAGCAGGTGCCTCTCCCGTGGCACACGTGATGGTGGCCA